>NW_024871193.1:0-600000 GCF_019054845.1 Dipodomys spectabilis
AAATTTGTGTGCAGGATCCCGATGATATATCCACATTCTTAACCAGAAGACAGTAGTGCCTGTTACAGATCATCTAGATCTGACAAAACCCTGACTGAGGCCTTGTTAACATCTTCCTGTAGGTCCTCATAAAGTGCAATCCTGACACTTCAGTGACCATGAGAGAGCCCTGCTGGACGTTCTCAGGACACAGAAAAGGTTATCAGTCAGGTGTGGCACCTACAGTGTGATGAGAGATTGTTTACTGCTTCCTAAGATGGAACGGCACAGGAAATGTTAAATCCGTAAGCTGTCATCAGTCCCGAGGGCTCCTCATTGAGCATTCGATCCTAAGATTTAAGGAGAAATCAAACTCTTTCTTCCTTGTACCAGTTGTGGACCTGTTTTTCTTCTGCTGCTGTCATATTCGGTGGAAAGAGCTCTATAAGCCATTTTGCTTATTCTAGGCCCTACGGATAAGTCTGGCTCTTGTACTTAGACAAAAAGAAATCTGGTGATAAAAAATAGCAAACAACATTTTTTTCTAGTCTAGTTATTACCCAAATATGTTTTCAAATTCTACAAATAATTCTTATTAGTAAGAGGCACTAAATTAGCAGTCATTTTCTCAAACTCTTTGGTTCCTCAGTAAGCTGTGTGAGAGAAAGCACAGCGAGTGTTAGGCATCCTCCAGCCTAACTTCTTGGCCAGGGAGAAGTGTCTCTATGATAGGCCTCCAAATTGAACAAAGAATACTTCTTATACCTCAGATTACATGTCCAAGCTATACATAACAAAGAAAGCTAAGGAAAAGACATTAATCTGACTTGGGAACAATGCAGATCACAAATATGAATTCTAAGTAAATAGAAATGAAAAGAAATTTTCCTTTATTCATATAATACAATTAAAATAGCTACTTTTCTCATTATCACTTAATTGTGGTTATAGGTACTTAATACTAGCTTCTTGAAAGTCCTCAAAAACTCTTTGACATGAACTCAGAAGTAATGTGGTTACCATATCAGCTTGAGATTTTATGAAAAAAACTTTTTTAATTTTTATGTTTAATTTTTATGTTTTATTATAAAGCTGCTGTACAGAGGGGTTACATTTACATAAGTAAGTTACATTTCTCATTGAACATTGTTACCCACTACAGAGTTTTTCTCCCTCTGTCCCTTCCCTCCACCCCCCCATCATTACATTGTAAATTTAATTTCTCCCATACTGTCCTGTGAATATCATCGTTGCAATGGTTCAGCTTTTGTACTTCTTTCAGCATTTGTGATTTCCCTTCCCTTCCCCCAATCAGATAAATGCATATACAGGATGCAGGGGTACCAGAATCAAAGACAGGAATTGCCATGGATAAAACCGATAGGAAAAGCAAAATGACATAAAGTAAGAAGAAAGAACTACTTGCAGTACATTGGCTACATCAAGCTTGACAACCTAAACAACAGATGACTTGCTGTTTCTATGTCTTGCTGTTCATTTCATTTAGCATCAGTTGGTATGGTCATATATATGCTCATAACTCGAACTATTATGGTCCACTTTCAGGAGTAACAGGCTAATGCTAAACATTGCAAATGACAGAAATCATAGAGTTCATGTTTATTTGGGCCTGGCTTGCTTCACTTAATATGATTTTTTTCAAATCTTTTCATTTTCTTACAAAAGGGACGCTGTCATGCTTTCTGATAGAAGCATAAAATTCCATTATGTAAATATACCACATTTTCTTGATCCATTCATCTATTTAGAGGCAATTGGGTTGGATCTGTAACTTACCTATGGTAAACAATGCTGTAATGTACATAGTTGTTCTGGTAGCTTATTGTGCCCTAGTTTGAGATCATTTGGATAAATACAGAGGACTGGGATTGTTGGATCTCTAGTAGGCAGGCAAGCCCACCTAGTCGTCCAGAGTTACAGGGCCCACCACAACAAAGTTGTTAACTAGGAAGCAATTTTATTGAGAAGGTTCCTACACTGACCTGTCAGGGCCCCAGCACAGGCTCGGAAGCTGATAATACCACCCCTAGCAGCCCATGTACTTTGGTTTTTAACGGCAAAATTGACGAAGTCAAGCCTGGTCATGCAGGGTGACCAATGAGATTGTTACACACACAAAAGATTGCACAGTCATACTAGACCACACACAGGTGGTCAATGAGGTTACAGTTTATCACATAATGGCTGTTTAAACCAGCCTATCACTTTTGGTTTAAATGACTCACAAAGTCAGTGGGTAAGACGAAGCACACACAAAAGGCAGAGTTTACGGTAATCATACACAAAGGAGGAGTTTAGTGGAGTTTAACATAAGCACGTGAAATATGTGGAGATATTTCCAGTAGGAGCCAGATTACAACCTATCTGTTTTATTGGTCAGTCTGTATCAGAACAATCAAGGTGGGTTAGATTGTAAAGGGGGGGGGAGGGGAGCATAAGGGCATTCTTTACATTCCAAGAACTGGGCTGGTTGGAGCCAAGGTATAGTAAACCTGTTTTTAAAGTTTTTTTTTTTCTTCTCTTAAATACCTAAAGCAAAAGCAAAGCCTGGAAAGAAACTGTACCAATTCAGGTTTCCTCTCAGGGCCTATTTCAGATCTTAGGGGAGCTCTATGTTTAGTCTTTTGAGGAACCTCCATACTGCCTTCCAGAGTGGTTGAACCAGCTTACATTTCTACCATCAGTGTAGTAGTGTTCCCATTTAGCCACATCAACCGCCGCATCTGTTATTGTTTGTTCTCTTGATAATGGCCATTCTAACTTGGGTGAGTGGAATCTAAATGTGGTTTTGGTTTTGATTTGCATTTCTTTCATGACCAGGATGCTGAGCATCCCCCTTCTCTTTCTGAGAAGCCACACTATTTCAGGTTTGTAGTGACTCAACAGAGGCATAGAAACTTGTAATATTGTATGCTTTTTGTTGTACATTCACTTCACTTGGAGCTTCCAATGACTCCTATAACACATAGTAAAAGTTTATATTATTTCCATTACTGAAAACAAAACACCTATTTTCAAAAAGCATAGAAAAACTCCCTGTGTCATGGGTCTCAGTGAATTCTAAGGAAGATTCTTTATTGGGAAATTTTATTTGGTTGCTTGTTCATTACACAGCTTAAACACATGTTGAATTTGGGGTTTCCCCACCAAATCTTCAACAAACCAGAAACTATGTTGCCTCATTGGATTTTGCCTCAAAAGTTACAAAATATTTTGACATATTTTGATTTGGTGTTTTGGAAGTTTTTGGCTTTTGAGATAGAATCAGGCTTGAACTGAGGGTCTGGAGCTCTTGCTTAGATTATTTTACTCAATGCTGTCACTATGACACTCGAACCACCTCTCCACTTCTGGCTTTTTGCTACTTAATTGAAGATGAGAATATTGAGAATTTATTAGCTTGGGTTGGCATCAAACTGTGATTCTCAGATCCCACACTCCTGAGGAGCTAAAATTACAAGAATAAGCCAGAACCTGGATATATTGAGCTCTCTATGAAACTTAAACAAGGACACATAATTCTGAAGCATGTATGAATGGTTATGTACTTCAAAATTAGTTAGAAAAATATATCCCTAAAAAAAGAAAAATATAGCCCTTTATGTGTGTGTGTGTGTGTGTGTGTGTGTGTGTGTGTGAATGTGCTAAGGAAAATGAGGATGTATCTACTGATTTTGAGGAAAGAGTTCACCTAGGGCTTTTCACAGACTGAGCTACGCTGTACACAATGCTTGAGACTAAAGGTGAGGTAAATGATGCCATCATCGCATTCAACTACATCCCTTGCTAACATAAGCATATACTGTGGTGTTGTCATGAGTATTTTGTATATGAGAGCCAGTACTGGGGCTTGAATTCAGGGCCTGGATTTTGTCCCTTAACTTTTGCACTCTACCATTTGAAGCATAACTCAGCTTTCTTCATTACTGTTTAATTGGTAGTAAGAGTCTTTTTTGCTCAGTTGGCTTTGAACTGAGTTTCTCATATCACAGGGTCTGAGTAGTTAGTTTTCCAGGCCTGAGCTTCCAGTGCCTAGTTTTGATTATTACTTTCACAAGATACATGTTCACACACATTCCTCTCATTCAAAGACCTCACTGTTCAGGCTGATTGACAAGTTGTGAGGAAAGATGGTTGAATGGATAAGTTACCAAATAGGCCTCTAGCCCCATTAACATCATTCTGGTCAGTAACTTACCTTTCAGTGAGTGAGTACATATTTCCACTTTCATTCTGACTTTTTAAACAGGACATCATGAAATGTTTTGATACACCTTTTAAATATTATCTCCCAAACAGAGGATATTATTTGAATTTATTTGATAATATTTCAGATGGAGGTGGTCTTGTGTTTGGATGTCTATGGGCAGAAGCCTTCCAACTGGGCTTCAGGCCCAGAGCTGATGCTTCTGTCTGCTGGTTACAGAGAGGAAGGTTTTCTTCCTGGTCAGGCTTTGAATTGAGATCCTTTCATCCTAGATTTCGAAGTAGCTAGGATAACAAGCATAAACCACCAACTGTCTTGTTTTAGAAGCATTAATTGTTTTTCATTCATTGCTTCTTTTCCTGGAAGATTGATCTAGACAGGCTGCTTGTACCTCATGACGAGGTGATTTAAATAATACCCTTTGCCTCTGGCATTTCTGAAACTCATTTCCTCAGTTCTAGGCAAATGAATTTGTTCTAAAGCCAATAGCATTTTCCTTCTGAGATGTTAGGTCGCTTATTTAAATCTCTTATCCTTTCCTTTGGCAAAACAATCAGGATGTTTTGTAAAACCCTACTTCTTGAGAATATTATATTTAAAAGTTATCATGTGCACACTTTCATATAGTCTCTCCTTTTATAAACATATGTTACATGATTGGGTGGAAGAATGATGACTATTGAATTAATTTGATAACCACTCTAGAATTGTTAAGCCTTAATGCTTATTAAATCAAAGGATGATTAAAATATTCAGAATAGTGCATTGTGGCTACTATTCATTTGATGTATGTGGAAAATGATCAGAATTCTTATGATTAATAAAATATATCTTCAAATTTCCAGTGGTAGACTGCTATGCTAACTGGGAGGAGACAGTGGTGATGCTGGTAATGAAGTAAAATATCCGGGAAGAGCATTTGCTAAGGATAAAATTTCCAAGGCTCATACCAAATATATTGAATTAGAATGCTAAGTGATGAATGACAGCACCAAATTTTGTTTGTTGGGTTCTTTGTTTTGTGAAGTCCTGGGATTTGGACCTAGGGCCCGGGTCCTGTGCCTTAGTTTTCTCCTCAAGGCTAGTGCACTACCAGTTGTACCACAGCTTCATGTCCATATTTTGGGTGGTTAATTGGAGATCAGTCTTACCAAATTCCCTCTTTGGGCTTGCTTTAAACCTGATCCTCAGATATCAGCTTCCTGAGTAACTAGGATTCCAGTTGTGAGCCACCTGAGCCCAGCTAGAATCACATTTTAAAAGTATTCTTTACTGAATCAGATGTGTCTGACTACTATTTTAGCACTTTGTTTCCAGTGGGACAGATTTAAACTAAATTCAGAACTTTTCTTCTTGTTACTGACAGCATCCAATATCTATCTAATTTATTCCTATCTTCATTTCTGATCTTTTTCTTCTTTGAACTTTTCCATTCTTATTTCACAAGCAAGCATGTTAGTGCTGTTTTCCTTTTCTGAGGCAAGTCAGCTCCATTCCCATCAATGGGGGATGTACTTACTGTTCTTACTGCTTGGAGTACCTGCTCCTAGATAATTGCCTGGATGATGGCTCTCATATCAACATCCCTCATCAATGTGAAGTTGTTGCCACAAAATCATCAATTTCATGTCTCTGATTTATAGAAATTAACATTAAGATTTCTGGTTTTCTTTCCAGCATGAAATTAGTGAGGAGAGAGCCACATTCACTTCTGTTTCTCCAACACCTGTAATAGTGCCTAGTCCTTAGTGCTCAGGAGCCTTACATGGAGATCAGCCTTCTCCAACTCAATTGATCCTAGCTTCTGGTCAGGAGAGCTCTTCAGGCTGAAGTTTGGTGGCCAGTAGTCATTCCCTCTCATTCTTTGTGCCTTTTGGTGTTGTTGAATCCACTTCAGGGCCAAATCAGTGCCTGACACCTATTTCCTGCTATGGCAAAGGTGGCTGTGCCATCATAGAAATTAAGGCCATTGTATTGTTAAGCTGTGTGAGGACACCCACCCCCACACAATTTGCCAGGAGTCCATTCAACAATTCAGCAACCAAACTATCACCAGTTCCTGATCAACTTAGAGTATGTGTCCATTTTCTTTAAAGAAAAAAAAGAAAAATTCAAGACATGCCTTTGATGATTTGTCATTGATTTACTGAAACAGAGTATATATTTTTTTGTATTAGTATGTCTTTGACCATCTTTCTTGAGCCCTTGCTATATTTCTGTGTTTGCAGCTTGGGAACGGAAATAAGTTTTAATTCAATGTAGTCAGAGTCTATAGTTCAGAAGGCTCTTTTTTAGAACCTTTTGGAGGGAATACCAACTTTCCATTTGATGTTCTACAGGTGGCCATCTTGGTACAGGTACTGAGTAGACTGTCATAAGATCAGAGGCTTGTAGTGATTTCTACTTACTTTCCTCTGGGTGCAGGGAGTGTGATCCCACTGCATATGTGTCTCTTTGCTACACTGAAGGGCCCAGGCCTCCTCTGAAAATCTACGGCTTGGGGTAAGAAAAGATAGAAGTCAGAACACAGCTTCTCACATCACTAGGATTACAGGCCTGAGTTTCATTGACTCAACTTTTGTATACATATTGTAGTCAATTTCATAATACTCACTTTCATTATATTCACTTCATAGACAGATATATACAAATATATGTATATAATTATTCATCTATTTATAACAAGTGTTATATCTAGAAACACAAGTATATATATTCATATAACTATAATCAAATTATATCACTTCTTTCCCCAATAATATTTACACTAATGTTTTATGCAAAAAATCCTAAAGACTAAAAAGTTAAATGCCTTTGTAATTTGAAAAATCATATTCAATATTATATATTATATAAAATAATATATATTACATAAAGAATATAACATATTTACATAAAACTGATTTAATTGTGGAGTTTTTTCTTCCTGATTTTCCATTTGTTCACATCTGTAAGCCTTCTTTCTTCTATTGATGATGGTTTATACTTTCCAGTATATATATCTCCTATATATTTTGTCAAATATTTTCAGCACTATGTAGACTTTTTATATTATTGGAGCCAAATTTTTCTTCCATATTTGCCCAAAGCACAATGAAGATGTATACAGATTGGAACTAACTGTTGGAAGCGTGTCCCACATACCACTATAAGTGTTGTGGCATTTATACCAATTGACAGATTAACTTTCTAGGACATCTGATCTGCTATGTCCTAGACCTTTTGTAGCCACCTTATCACCCCATGCTGGCATGGCCTGGCTTCATTGCTACTCCCTGTGCATTTAAAAGTTCCCATTATATCCAGTAGGATCTCTTGTACAGCCTCCTGTCACTCTGCTTCAGATAAGTTTAAAAGGAAATATGTCAAGAATTATAGAATATGTCAAAAAACATTGACATTTTAATAAATTTCGAAAAAGAAATAGAATGAACCTTTTACGACAATCAGGACAAAAAGAAAAAGAAGGATTTTCTTCTGAAGGAGAGAAGGAATCTCGAAATCTAGATTGGTTTCTAAGTTGTCTTCAGGCAGAAATTCTGCCTCAGAGTCCTCAAAGGGACTTCCTCATTATTTTCTTCCTGAGCCCAGGTAGGGACAAATTCTAATTTCTCAATTGGAAATTGGATCCCCTGCAAGAGGACAGATTGGTCTGGGTATTCTGTGAGGGAAGATTCCCTGACCTCATCTGAATCTAGATTTTGGACCTCACTTATTGGTTTTTCTCATCATAGACTGGGGTCATTTTCCATTAGCATACATTTACCCTGAACGTGTTTTTTTTTTTTTTTTTACTGGTTTGGAGCTGATCTAGCTGGATTGTGAACACCAATCGGAAACATTCTGGATCATCTTCTTCCTTGGTGGTATGTGTCGATACACCTGCATAACATGTGGGGTTCAAAACCAGTGGATTGTCCACAGGACTCAAAATCTACTTGGTCCTTTCTCCAAATTGAAGAAAAAAAAACCTCTACCTTCACATGCTTTCTGGAAATCAGTGATGGATTTTGATCTCCATCAGTCACTATAGACGATATCACTGATGGGCTCTTTGTCTGGAGTTCTGCAGGAGCCGCTCTATGGTGATGCAAACCTGAGAATGGAAATGGGTACAGGAGTCTTAGAGTAGACCCTAGAAGTTAAGGTGTGACTAAACTCCCATGAGTATCGAATGGGAGAAGCTGTAGAATTTGAGTTTGGACTGAACACTGATGAGAAGGTAGGGTGTTTTAAACGAGTGGCTACTTCTAAGTTCTTTCAAAGGAAAACAGTTATTACCTGGCATAGAATATCCATAAAATGACATTTTTGCCAAACTGGGGAGTACTAAGGGCTCTTGGCTAATGAGGCCCATCCCTAGAGATGCAGGTTCCATACCTACTCATGAGCTTGAGGCATCTAAACAAGGACTTCTTCCACTTTTTCTTGGTCTCATGGGTCATGGGTTCCTCCAGATAGTCCAGAAGAATGTGTAAGCAGAAGAGCAGGTCTGAAGAGGGCATGTTGAGCTTGACATACTGTGTAAGTTTTTTCAGGGTGTCATGGACTTGAGCTCATAGAAATCATCAGGGTAGAAGTCCATCCACATAGGGAGGATGGAACAAACATTGCTGTGGGAAGATTGGTGACAAGGAAAATGAGAGCCCACCCTCCCCATTCTGAGTCTTGTACTATACACATTCCTCCCTGTCATCCCTGAGAGTCCAAAACCGCAAGCACATCCACAACTATTTAATCTGCTATCCTCTGAACTGCCAAGCCTCAATCCTCTAGTGAAAATCAAAACTGGTGAGCAAAGAAGAAAGTTGACTTTGATTCAGAAACCTCAAACATACCAAGTTTTCAAGTACAAAACTTCTCTTTATGCAAACTTCCACTTACTTTTTCACTTGTTCATCTTCCTCCCAGTTACGGTAGAAGGATCAGTACCAATGGGAGGAGAGTAGGAAGTTAACTCTATGCTTCTCCTTTTCTGAATTTACATGACACACATGGGACTGGCAATGTCCCACATGGTAATGTAAACATGACAGACAAAAAGTAGTGTTATGTCTATACAATTTAATGGAAATTCTGTGAGGATGCTTATATTCATCTGTCCAGATACATACACAATGGATCCTGCCTCTAATCCTCCTAATCAGGAGAGTGAGACCTGAGGATCACAGTTTGAAAAATTCTAGACACTTATATTCAATTAACCAGCCAAACGCCAAAACTGGACCTTGGGCTCAATAGGTAGAGTGCTTCAAATCAGACAACACTTAGGCCCCAGATTCAAGTTCAGGTTGCATCTTTACTTATGTCTATATTCCTTCAAAGGCCTCCAAGGTGGTTATTTCCTAGGTGAGGGTGAATGTTGGGTGCCACTTGCTCATTCCTTTAATCCTAGTCTCTCAGCATGCAAATTGCTTAACTTCTACTAGCTTATGAGGCATATGAAATATTCTGGCAGCCCAGTAATAAAAAATTAAGGAGGGAGTGCACTTCTTTGTCTCAAGCCAAGTTCCTTTGATGAGAACCCAGTGAAACAGTCTCAGAGAGGTAGCAATTTTTCCAATACTCTGCCAGGGGGTCTCATCAGCCCTGGGTTTGTTGGTCATGAGGCTTGAACTCTGGGCTTCAGTGCTATCTCTCAGCCCTTCAGCTCAGGGAGAGCTCTCTTCCGCTTGAGCCACAGCACAACTTCCAGTTTTCTAGCGGTTTATTGGAGATAAGAGTCTCATGGACCTTCCTCCTCGGGTAGGCTCTGAACCGTTATCCTCAGATCTCAACCGTTGACTGCAGTGCTCTAACAATTGTCCAAAGTTCCACTGCAAGCTTTTTAGTAGTGAACTGGAGAGGAGACACTCATAAAATTTCCTGCTCAGGCCATCTGAACTAAATCTCAGGTCTCAAAACCCTGATTAGCTAGTTATGATTATGAGCCTACAGAACCTGGTGATAAAGCATTGTTACTGGAGACAGTGGGGTTGAAAGTTTTAGTCCACCTTCACAACACTCTATATCATAAAACAGCAACAGTAAAACCCTATATCAAAATACAATAATAAGAAGTATTTAGAATACAATTTAGTGATATATTCTGCTAGCAAAACTTTCAGGAAAACCTTGGTTTTAATGATTTAGCATCACAAAACCAAACAAATTGAGATAATTTCAGTAGATTCTACAAATTTTTAAATTACATCTTAATAATTTCAAAACATACAGGAAAACATTCATACTTATACGGAAAATGTAAAAAAGTTAAAAGATGGCAGATTATGAAATGGAAAATTCTACGCTGCAGAAAAATTATTGTCATGGTGAATATATGGTGGTATTGTCATGGTGAATATATGATAATGTTCTTCAGAATAGCAATAGATAAATATATATTTACTACACATATTCTAACTTGTCTGTCTCTATCAACTTCTAATCTTCTATGCACATTATCAATGTATTCATGTTTATGGTATACTCCAAAAAATAACTAGCAGAGTCAGGAATTTACAGAAATACATTAGCTTCAATGTTTTAGGAGATAAACGTGCTAATTATATTGACTATTCTGTATCTTAAACATGTAGTGTGTTATCATTGTATTTCTAAGTATATGCAAACACTATTTCAAAGTGAAACGGGATACAACAATGTTTTGAAGGCATATGTCTGTAAAGCTACCTTTTTGGGACTTCATTTCAAGACCAGTGTAGTTTTTTGTGTTTTTTTTTTCCGACACTGCCGGCACTGAGACCGAGCAGGGCGAACGCGACCCGGGAGGCGCCGCCAAAGACCAGTGTAGTTTTACCTGCAATAGTGCCCAACCTGTGGCTCTGCGTGATGGAATATGTCTATCATCCCAGGTCCATGGGGAGCTGAGTGCAGGAGGATTTCAATTCAATGTCATTCTAGGCAAGAACTTCCACATGGCTCCATCTCAACCAAAGAAGGTTCAATACTGGCCAGCACCTATCTCCCCCACCTAGGTGAAAATAAAAATAAGAGCTTTGTAGTATAAGAAACAAACAATATTAAAACAAGCCAACACACACCTAGTGTTTGTTTCTCATACCTGAAATCCTAAATATAGCCAGGACTATATATATGAACCAGAAGCACAAAGCAGTTCATCATATTAAAAATGACTATTTGAGTGTCTGCTTTGACTCTGAGGTCTTTGATCTATTTGGAGTTGATTGTGGTGCCGTGTAATATATAAGGATCTAGCTTTAGTTTTCTACAAGTGATTAATCAATTTTGCCAGCACCATTAAATAAAGAGAGGGTCATTCTTCCATTCTACTTTTTAAACTCCCTTATCGAAGATTAGATGGCTATATGCCTGTACATTCATTTCTGGGATTTCAATTCTATTCCATTGGTCCTGAGGGAGGTTCTTGTCTCACTACAAAGCTATTTTGATTACTATGGCTCAGAGTTTGAAATTTGGTGTTGATATTTCTCCAGCACTGTTCTTTCTGTTAAGGATTGTTTTTGCTATTTTGGGTATTTTATTGTTCCATATGTATTTTTGGATTACCTCTTCTATTTCCTTGACGAATGAGGTTGGAATATTGATAGTTATCGCATTGAATTTGTAGATAGCTTTGGGAAGTATTCCCATTTTCACGATATTGATCCTTCCAATCTTGGAGCATAGCAGGTTTTTCCACTTTCTAAGTTATGTTTTGATTTCCTTTTTCATGGTTTTAAAAGTTTTCATCATAGAGGTCCTTCACATCTTTGGTTAAGTTAATTCCTAGGTATGTTTTTTTTTTGGGGGGGCTATTACGAATGGAGTTGCTTTCCTGATTTCAGCGACGCTTTTCTCATTGTTGGCATACAGAAAAGCCATTGATTTTTGAGGGTTAAATTTATACCCTGCTACTTTGCCAAAGTTTTGAATCAGTTTGAGTAATTTGGGAGTGGAGCCCGTGAATAAGAGAAACAATAGGTCACCTTGGCACAGACCAATATATTTGTAAAAGAGACCCAGAAACACAACAAATAAAAAAATGTTTGGAGAAATGGGATTTCATGAAATTGCAGAGCTTCTGAAAGGCAAAGGAAAGAGTTATCAAGATCAATAGAAAGCCCATATACTGGGAGAAGATCTTCACTAGCCATACAACGGACAAGTGTCTCATATCTAAAATATACCTGATACCCAAAAAATCAAATCCCCCAAAAACAAATCCTCAAAGAAACAACTACCGAATAAATAAGGTGCCTAAGACTAAAGAGAAACTTCTCCGAAGAGGAAAGAAGGATGGCCAGTAGACACATGAAGATATGTTCAAACTCCCTACCCATAAAAGAAATACAAATCAAAACAACATCAAAACAACAACCACCTCGCCCCAGTTAGAATGGGTATAATCAAGAACTAATAACAATAGATGCTGTAGGGGATGTGGCAAAAAGGGAACATTATTGCATTGTTGGTGGAAGTCTAAACTTGTTCAAAAACCTTGGAAAGCTGTATGCAGGTTCCTCAAAAGACTCCACACAAAGTTCTCCTATCACCCAGCAATCTCACTTTTGGGCATTTACCCAAATGGTCACAAACAAGACAATACTAATGTTACTAGCAAAACTATGTTTATTGCAGCATTGTTTACCATAGCTAAGATATTGAACCAACCTAGATACCCCTCGGTAGATGAATGGATCAAGAAAATATGGTCTATATGCACAATGGAATTCTCTGCCTCAATCAGAAAGAATAACATTGCCCCATTTGTTAGGAAATGGAAAGCCTTGGAAAAAATTATGTTAAATGAAGTAAGCCAGGCCCAAAGAAACAGGTCCCATGGTTTCCCTTATTTTCAATAACTAGTATATGTCTGAGACAAGCAGAAAAGGTCAAATATGTTGATGATAGGTGAAATGAACGCCAAGATAAGGATTCAAATGTATTTTTTTCTTTCATGCCATTGTTTCTAACATATTTATAAGATGATTACTTTGTTGCTTTGTATGTCCCTCCCCCACGGTATAATCCCTGATTTCATTGTATTTGATGTTGGTAAAATTTGTGGAAGGGAAGGGAAAAAACAAATTGTTTAAGTAGGGATACAGTTGGACCCATTGCAACCATGAGATATACAAGATATTATGGTGGAAAATGAACATTAAAACTTGCCCGGGGGAGGGGGATAAGTGTGGGTTGGGGAGGTGGAGAGGTGTGTGTGGGTGAGATAAGAAGGGATGGGAAGGGGAAACAAAGGAAGGGGCAACAATGCTTGATAAGAAATGTGCTCATTACTTTGCACATATAATTATAACCCCTCTCTATGGTATATTCACACACACACACACACACACACACACACACACACACACACACACACACACAAACACCATTTCAAGCCAGGTGCCAGTGGCTCATACCTGTAATCCCAGGTACTCATAAGGCTGAGATCTGAGGATTGAAGTTCAAAGCCAGCCCAGGAATAAAAGTCCCCATAAGACTCTTATCTCCAATTAACAACTCAAAAGCCAGAAGTGGCTCTGTGGCTCAATTGCTAGAGTGCTCCCTAAATTGAGCGCATAGTCTCAGGGACAGTGCCCAGGCCCTGAATTCAAGCCCCACAACTGACAAAAAATATAAATGAACATGTAAATGTCTGAATTTCTTGTGAAATGGTAACCTCACTGTACATACTTAAGTAATAATTACATTTAAAAAAGAATCAGAAATCCCGAAGCCATGGGTCATTATGATGTGCATCTACTTTCCAGAATTTCAAAGTCCCATCGTCTGAGCTGGTAGCACACAGGTTGTAGCCCAGGGTGATGAGAAAATATGAAGGCAGAGATCCTTTCAGATTGTCCCACTAACTCTTATTACTTTAAGCAAAAAACAAACAAAACAAAGGAAAGCAAACAAAATAGACTTTATGGTTAATTAAAGTGCTATTAAAGATTCCTGGCAGAATTACATTGTTAAATGATGAGTCAGTACATATGTTTTGTAGATACTGAACTCACATGTGTCACAAAAGTATCTATGGATTCATAACTAGAAAGTCTTAAGTGTAAAGCATATTAATTAGGCGAGTTTCATTAAGTAGTCAATGAAGAAAACACGACACGGTATTCAGTCAGGTAAGTAGTTTATTTACTGAACTGCTGCCCATGCCATACATGGTATAAAGGCATGTACAAAAAATAGGGTGACCCAACCTCGGGCAAGGACGTATGTAGGTGAAGAACCGGATGAGGTGTGGCCAGGTCGGGGAAAATTCTGGCCACACTGGATCTAGAGGGGACTTTAAGGCCTGGGACTCACCTCTGGTTACGTTGAAAGTGTGACCAGAGGCTGATCCGGTTGTGAATTAGCAGGAGGGATAGGTGGCTGCCTCCAGGTGTGCCAAATACTTAGGTAACAAAGAGTGGAAATTTAGTCAAGAAGTGGGAAGGTGTGTGCAAAGGGTCTGCATGGCCTGGGGCAGACCTAATACACAATACAGGTAGTACCTCTACCATGTAATTCCTGACTGCAAAAAATTCATTCTCAATAATTTTCTTTCTTTCTATCCTTCTATTTCTTTCTTTCTTTTTTCTTTATTTCTTTCTTTCTTTCTTTCTTCCTTTTTTCTTTTTCTTACTTTCAAACTTACCAAATATTTTAATATCAAATCACCTATATTAGCCAATGATTAACTCAAATTACCTGTAATCATTTATTTCCATAATATCATCTAGAGGTAGGCAGAACTGGAGCTCACAGCATTAACTAAAGTGGTAGAATTTGAGAGGATCACATTTCTGAATCAGTCTAGGAAGGAAAGTATCACCCATATCAACCTACTAGGTAGGGATTTTGGAATGCAATCATGATCCCTGCTTTTTGGGATGGGTGGAAAAATTGCTACAGTAACTTAAACAAGAAAGGATTGGTGGAGTGAATACCTGTCTTGCAAACACAAAATGTAAACTCAAATCAACTTCCTAAAGATAAAATAAGAAAAGGAAACAAAGAACAATTCATACTGAGCATGTGTTTAATGTAAATATTTACACTAAATTACGGTAGTTATAAATGCCATCATTTATTTCTAGGGGCAAACACGTTTTGTTTCAAGCCTAAATGAAAAAATAACACA
The DNA here is from genome assembly GCF_019054845.1 of Dipodomys spectabilis. Classification (NCBI taxonomy): domain Eukaryota; kingdom Metazoa; phylum Chordata; class Mammalia; order Rodentia; family Heteromyidae; genus Dipodomys; species Dipodomys spectabilis. The sequence continues at coordinate 15,309 of NW_024871193.1, forward strand.
CTATATATAAAACTTTGGTAAAACACAGGTCTAGCTTACAATGAGGAACACATAAGTTTGCATGCACAGTGGTGTTGCAGGGTTGATATACATAAATATACAAACATATATATACATATATACATACATACATACATATATATACATACAGGTATGTATTTATACATCAAGTAACATAATAAATAAAAATAAAAAAATTATAATGAATAAATTTAGTTCACAGATACCTTTCCCAGAGTATTATTTTACCTGAACCAATTCATGTCTTAAAGTCTCCAATGCTATATTACTCTTACATGGTTGCTACTCCCTTTCAGCTTTTTTATGATATTGTTTTTTCTTTGTTTTTCAGATGAAAAAGCCTAGCAATGAACATACTTGTATGACATTCCTTTCTTTAGAAAATGAAAAGCATGTTGTATTAGCTGGCTCTTTATGTATCATCAAACTAATTTTTTATAATTTCAAGTACACATTGTCTTACACTTAGATCACACTCATTCTCTTCCAATAGTACTTGTGGGAAGGAGAACATGAAGGATCATTTTGTTACTTTGGGAGCTTCTATCATTAATCACTGAAATAAATATTATGAAAATGAAACTCTGAAATTATTTAGAGAGATCACTTGAAAGTTACCTTTCTACACACTCATTCTACTCCCTCAACTAATTCATAGAATTTAAAATAAGTAATAATTTAGCTGTGTGACAGTGGCTCATGCCTCTAATCCTAGCTAGTCAGGAGCTGAGATCTGAGGATGGTAGTTCAAAACTAGCCCTTGCAGGAAATCCGTGACATTCTTACCTCCAATTAACCACCAGAAAACAGGAAGTGGCACTGTGGTTCAAGTGGTAAAGTGATAGCCTTGATCTGAAGAGCTCAGGGACAATGCCTAGATCCAGAATTCAAGCCCCATAACCAAGAAAATAAAACGGTCAAAATGTAATATTTTAAAGCTAATGTGCACATATACACAAAAATTATATAGAAATAAAACTGTAACAATCCCTGGACTGGCAAAGAAAAACAGATTAAAATGAAATTGCCTTCAATAATTCATTTAGACGATATATACTGACAGGGAAGCCTACTGGAACTCACATCACTAATTGAAGAGGTAAAATTTGAGAAGATCACAGTTCAGAACCAATGTGCAAGGAAAGTACTAAGAGTCTCATATCATCCTAAAGCCTGGCATGTTGGAATACATTTGTGATCCCAGCTACTTGGCAGACAGAAGTGAGGAACTTAGCCTCTGTTCAGCCTTCAGCAAAATTGATAACCTATGAGCAAAGTAAATAAATCAAATAAGGATGTTCTAATGGTAGAATACGTGTTCAACAAACAAAATTTCTAAATTCATACTCATTTCCTAAAAGAGGAAATGAAAGAAAGAAAGAAAGAGAAAGACAGAAAGAAGAAAGACAGAAAGAAAGAAAGAAAGAAAGAAAGAAAGAAAGAAAGAAAGAAAGAAAGAAAGAAAGAAAGAAAGAAAGAAAGAAAGAAAGAAAGAAAGAAAGAAAGGAAGGAAGGAAGGAAGAAAGAAAGAAGGAAAGAAAGAAAGAAAGAAAGAAAGAAAGAAAGAAAGAAAGAAAGAAAGAAAGAAAGAAAGAAAGAAAGAAAGAAAGAAGGAAAGAAAGAAAGAAAGAGAAAGAAAGGAAGAAGAAAGACAGAAAGACAGAAAGAAGGAAAGAAAGAAAGAAAGAGAAAGAAAGGAAGAAGAAAGACAGAAAGACAGAAAGAAGGAAAGAAAGAAAGAAAGAAAGAAAGAAAGAAAGAAAGAAAGAAAGAAAGAGAAAGACAGAAAGAAGAAAGACAGAAAGAAAGAAAGAAAGAAGGAAAGAAACAAAGAAAGAAAGAAAGAAAGAAAGGAAAAGGGGCAGGGAAGTTGGCTTAGTGGTAGAATGTTTGCCTTGTATGCATGAGGTCCTGGGTTCGATTTCTCAGCACAACATAAGCAAAAAAAAAAAGCAGGAAGTGGCTCTGTGGCTCAACTGGGAGAGCACTAGCTTTGAGCTGTAGAACTGAGGGACAGCACCCAGGCCCAGAGTTCAGTCCCCACGACAGGACTCCCCAATCCCAAAAAAAAAGAAAGAAAGAAGGGAGGAAAAAAGAAAGGGAAAAGGAGAGATATAAATAAAAACCTCAGCATGCGTTAGATGTCAATAATGACCGTAAATCATTTTAGCTATAAATGCCATCATTTAATTCTGGGCAGAGACATTTTGTATCACTCCTGAATAAACCATAGCATACAAAGCTTTGGTAAAATACCACATAAAAAGCTGTGGTAAAATACACGTCTGGCTTATTCTGTTGGACCAATAGGAGTGTATGTCTACTGTTGTTGCAGGTATGTTAAGGTGTGTGGGAGTTTACCATCCTGATGATCTTGCAATGATGAAATTGACTAACTACACAATTACCTGTGCAGATCCCTGCTGAGACCTATATTAAGTCACAGGTTAGCAAAGAACAATATTTACAATGAAATATATATATATATAATTTACAATGAAATATATATATAATAAAAATAATTTTGTGACAAAAATTATTTTTACCTGATTCTGTGTATGTTTTTCATTATATGTACAAGTTCCTCATTCCCTTCTGTCTCATTATGTTGTCTTTCCTTGGTTTTGTTTTGTTTTCAGAACCATGGTATAACAGGACATTTCTTGTATTTTTGTCTTCTAGTCTTCACAAAGTCTGCAGTTAAATATTCTTAAGTTCCTTTTGTTAGAAAATTTCAAGCACATTGAATGGGATCTTCATCATAATTTTTTTATGATCTCAAATACGTTTTTATTTCTGGCATTTCACCTGTATAATCACACTTCAATCTTTTCCAAAGGTCACTTTAGTGGAAGGAGGAAATTCAAAATGGATTCTGGTAGAGAATTTCTGCTACTAAAATCTCTGATACATAGTAAGGCAAGCAACTCCAAAATTATTCATTAGAGAGATGAGTTGCAAGTCATCTTTTCAGATGCTTGTGTTGGAGCACGGCTGGCTTTCCAGGCAGGAGATGGGCTGTGTGAGAGGCTTCTAGACAAGCAAGGCGGGCTTCAAGGGCAGTTATAGGGAAGTGAAGGTTTTTTGGTATAGCATTATGGGCTTTGTGGGAAGAAGTAGGTTCAGGGCTGTGTTTGCGAGGTTAGGCCATTTAGAAGTATGCTAGTTATGGGTGAAGTTTCTGATGAAACGTGGAGGGGCTAGTGGGAGAAGGCTAGTTGTGGGTAAGGTATGAAAGGGAAGGGAGGAGCTTGGAGGTACTAGGATATGGGAGTAATGGGACTATGAAAGACTAGAGTAGTTATGGGCCCGGTATCTGATGGATGAATTGAGGATTCGAGGGAGGAGCCTGATGTAGGCGGGGTTCTTGGTGCAGCAAACAGGATATAGAAGGAGGAGATATGGATGTATCCTGGTTTCTGGTGGTGCAGAGCACGGATTGTAGGAAGGGGTGGAGTGGAAGAAGGCTTTCCCTATAGCAAAGTAGGACTTTCAGGAAGAAGTCTGATTGCAGTCAGGCCTTTGAAAATTTATAGTGGGACTACCAGGTGGTATGTTAGTTAAGTTTTGACTTTTTAAGGAGGAGGCTGATTGGAAGTGGTTTTCCAGTGGATCTAGTCATGTTTTATGGGAAGAGGGAATTGGAAAGGGGCAAGACCTAGTGAAGAGTGGGACTACAAAAAATAAACAGTTACTGCTAATAGGAACACCATTTTCTGTCACTATAGTATTATATTACTTTATGTATGGGAGAGATATTGGAGAAAGTAACCAAGTAATTTTTCCTTCCTAGTGAAATTTTTCTTTACTCGAGTTGAGTGAAAGTAAAACCACAGGTCACATCAGGCTCAGGCACACGGTAGACTAAGACACATGAAGCACTCAACTTGAATCCCCAGCACAACCTTTAAGGACCACAAATAAAAAGTTTGAAATGTCTCACTTGATCATAATGTACCCTCTATTGTCTTAATATTGTGAATGAATAGAATTTTTACTCTGGCCAATTTAGAAATACAAAAACTAAATAAGTAGTAATGTTTTAACCATATATAATATTGGAAAGTATATTAAAATAATTAGGAAAATATAAAATTGAATATAGAATGTTCATTCTCCCCCATCAATTTTTAACCTAAAAACCAGAACATTGCCATATAATGAGACAGCAGCATGGTTTCTTTTCAGTCATCAAAATGGTGACTTAAGCAGTGTGTCTTTGTCATTGGATACATTGATATTAAAACATATCTAAGAATGTGAAGAACTAAGATGGTGGAGGAGAAGCTGGAGGGAAACCAGCTCTTGCATAGAAAGCAGTTTTAGTGTTCCAGTGAACAGTCCTAGGCCAGAATTACACCAAGTGTGCAATCACGGTACAGAGAGTGTAGCCAGAGAAAGAAAATCCAGGCAAAGAGACAGATCTGAGTACTTGCCGGATGCTGCCGACACAATGGTGTCCATAGATGCCATGCCTGCAACACTGAGAGTCCGGGACAAAAGCGCCAGATGCAGCAGGTAAGCGGATTCTACTCAACACCAGCAAGAACTGACAAGGAGCATATATTTTCACCCTGCAGATCGCAGACCAGAGACGACCAAGGAACCAACACTCAGGCAGTGTTAGTAGAAGCCTGGCATCCTCACTCCTTCTCAGGGAGCAGAGGAGGGAAGGCCACTCATTCCCCACCCTACTACTGGAGATCTCCATCTTTGACACTGACAAATGCCCGGCTGAGCTGCTAGCGCCAACTCAGGCCTTGAGAGAAAAACAGAGAGTCATTTAGCAGGTCACAGGAACCTGCCCAGACCTGCCAGGCTCAACTCCACACAGGGAACAGTCACCCAGCCCAGGCAGGGGAAAATCTGTCCCCAGGAGTTGCTCTCTTTACTGCATAAACAGAGCCAGAGGCTGCCCCTCCCTATAGCAGCCTTGACAATCAATTGAAATTCAGTAAACATAAACCCTGAGACTGGCTCCAGTCTGGGCTCTGTGAGTGTCTCAGAAGCTAACCCCTCAGGGAAAAGCTACTGTTTGCTGAAAGGCCTCAACTCTACACAGAACCTAGCCTCATCACAGCATCTCCAAACAAGCGGTAACAGCCATCTTCCTCTTTTGTGATACTCAAAGCAGATCTATATCCCATTGAACTAGCCTGGGAGGAGGATCACAAAATCCTGGGAAAAGCAGAGCATTTTTCTGCTTGCCCAAACAAACTGACTTAAGTAACCAATCAAGCCACAGGAAAACCAAACACCACAACCAGACCAGAGACTCCACCAAGAGACTGGTTATGAACAAAAGGGAGATACAGAATCTTCCCATCTCCCCCACCCCCCAAAAAACAAAGAACTTTCTGTTTTTGTACCTTATTTTTAAATATTTAAAAAATTTTTAAATTCTAATTTAAAAAAAATTTGTTTTCTATTATTTTTTTCTTCCTCGTATAATTTTAATTTTAGATGTATACGTGTGTATGCTTTTTAAAAATCTCTACTGACATTTTGATCATTTTTTCTCTTTTTCTTTTTTCATTCTTTTCAATTCTTCTCTTTCATTCTTTTCTGTGTGACTTAATTGCTGTTCTGCTCATCTTCAGATATACCTGTTGCCGATTATTAGATCTTATCACCCAACGTGTACACACTTAATCCAGAAATTTATTACTGAACTCAAAACCTTAGACTTAAAGTCCTTAATAGCAGTATTTCCTCTCTATACCCATATAATATTTTTAAAGGTTTTTATTTTCCTACTTTTTCCTGTCTCATTTCGATCCCTCCCCTCCTCTCATCCCATCCCCATTCTTCTCTGAATACTAGTTCTTCAAACTTGCAGTTTTTAAGGGTTTCACATTTTAATTGTAAATTTTTGTTTTCCCATTTTTGTCTCTTTTTTCTTCTTCTTTTTTCTCTTATTCTTTTTTCTTTTTCTTTTTTTCTCTATCTGCTTTCATACTGTCCAATCCATTTCCCTATTTGAGATCAGGACTTGGTTAATTCCACTCTCCCTCACCTTCCCACATCCCACTAATCCTATTTTTCCCCACATTCTCCCTAAACCTAATAATTTCTGGTTGCCAAATTCTCCTTACTGTTCTTAGGCCACTAAGACATATTTGTTTGATGTTGAATAGATTCTATCTCTTGAACTAGATTGTATCTGCAGACTTTTGACTGTGTAACTACAGACTTTGGTTGATGCTTACCTTAAAATAGTGTTCGAGCACAAAACTGGTGTTACACTCATCCCAAATGGGCAGAACAAGCCAGAAAAACGCAAGAAAAATAGCAAGTCCGAGGATCTCAGCTCCCACTCATGACAATCAGGGGACAGAAAAGGTAATGAATAATCCAGAGGATATTCCCAAAAAGCTCTACAAACACTACAGGTAAACAGGGTAAATGAAAAGAGTGAAAATTTGCAAAGGTATCAGTGTGAGCAAGATAAGTAGAGAGAGGAGGTAAACCAAAGATCAATACAGGAGACTCATGAGCCTGAGGAAGATACTCAAAAATTGATACAGGAATTTTGTGAGCAGATTTAGAACACTGAAAGAGAAATAAAGGAATTGCATAAGCAGGTTGAGATCAGTCAAAGAGATAGATAGGAATTGCGTGAGCTGGCTGAGAACAGAAAAAGGGAAAGTCAGGAATGGCGTGAACAGGCTCAGTACACTCAAAGAGAACTGCAGGAATTCTGTGAACATGAGGAAGCTATTTACAGAGAAATACAGAAACTTAGAGAACTGGATGAGAATAGACAAAGATCAATGGAGGCATTCATGGAATCCATAAATAGAAAGCTGAAAGAAATCAGGGAGACTACAAATGGAATGCTGAATGGAACCCAAGAGAAGGAATGGCAGTCCAAGTAAACCATAACCAATCAACTAAGTGATTTGAGAATAAACACTGAACACCAAATGAAGGAATTTAAGAAATTCATGCAAGATCTAAAACAAATCTCCAACAAAGAATTTGAGGCCATCAAAGCCGACCAACTAGAAGAATAAGAAATAAAATACAAAGTAGAAAGTCTTGGCAGTAGGTTCGACCAGGGAGAAGATGGAATTATGGGGATGAAATACAGCCTAGATATTATAGAGAAAGAATATACAACCATCCAAGACAAAGCCAAGAAATATGATAGATCTATTCAACATTTGGAAGACACCATCAGAAGGCCTAATTTGAGGATAATGGGTGTAGAGGAACACGTAGAGACATAAGTTAATGGTCTAGGAAATTTGTTTCACAGGATCCTAGCAGAAAACTTCCCAAACATGCAAAAAGATAGGCCCATTCAGATACAAGAAGCTTTCAGAACACCAAATAGACCAGACCAGAACAGGACATCCCACCATCACATTAAAATCTGCACAGGATCAATTCAAACAAAGGAAAATATCCTTAAAGCTGTCAAAGAGGAAAGATCAATCACCTATAAAGGGAAACCAATTAGAATCACCTCAGATTTCTCAGCAGAGACCATCGAAGCAAGAAGGGCCTGGAATGATGCATGCCATGCCCTAAAAACAAACAACTATCAACCAAGAATACTGTACCCAGCTAAAATCTCCTTCATAACTGAAGGCCAAATAAAAAACTTCCATAGCAAAGAAAAATGGAAACAATACATCTCCACCAAACCAGCCCTACAAAGGATTCTTAAAGATGTCCTACACTTAGAAAACCAACAAGACCACAATAAAGGCCAAGAAACCACACCCAAAATGAGAATCCAAGAAGCATAAGAAGAACCCCCATTACCGCAGCCCCCAAGAAGGTGGATAAAATGGCAGGAACTCCCAAATAACTCTCAGTCCTATCTCTTAACATTAATGGCCTTAACTCTCCAATTAACCAAAATAGACTGTCTAGTTGGATTAAAAAGCAAGATATTTCTATCTGCTGCCTACAGGAGTAAAACTTCCCCCAAAAAACAAACTTAGTTTGAATGTGAAAGGCTGGAACAAAATCCACCAAGCAAATGCTCCCCGTAAACAGGCAGGAGTTGCAATCCTAACATCAGATAAAATAGACTTCAAATTAAAATTGATTAGAACAGATAAAAAAGGTCGCTACATACCAGATATCTTATTCAGGTGGATATTACAATTCTAAATATCTATTCGCCAAACAACGAAGCACCCAAATTTATCCAAGAAACACTACTTTCTCTCAAATCCCATATTAATCCAAAGACATTAATTGTTGGGGATTTTAACACACCACTATCCCTACTTCATAGATGAAATGGGCAAAAACTCAACAGAGAAACCACAGACCTAAACAACGGCATAGATCAACTAGATTTAATAGACATCTACTGAATATTTCACTCAGCAGCATCAGAATACATGTTCTTCTCAGCAGCACATGGAACATTTTCCAAAATAGACCACATTTTAGGTCACAAAGCAAACTTGTCCAAATTCAGAAACATTGAAGTTATACCTTGCATTCTCTCATACCACAAGGGAATAAAGTTAGAACTCAACACCAAAAGCCACCAAAGAAAGTCCTGTAACTCATGGAGGCTGAAAAACACACTGTTGAACCACCAGTGAGCCATGGAAGACATTAGAAATGAAATTCAAGTGTTTATGATATTCAACAAAAATGAGCACAAAAACTACCAGCTCGGAAGTGGCACTGAGGCTCAAGTGGTAGAGCGCTAGCCTTGAGCTGAAGAGCTGAGAGACAGCACCCAGGCCCAGAGTTCAAGCCCCACGACGGAAAAAAAAAAAAAAAAAACCAAACTACCAGGTCCTCTGGGACACAGCAAAGGCAGTATTCAGAGGCAAGTTTATACCTCTGAGTACCTACATTAACAAATTGGAGATATCTGAAACCAACAATTTAATGAGACATCTCAGCCTCCTTGAAAAAGAGCAGCAAGACAAACCCAAATCCAGTAGACGGAAAGAAATAATTGAAATTAAATAAGAATTAAATGGCTGCTTGGTTGCTATGAATATTGCTGCCATGAACATGGATGTTCATGTTGACTTATATTCCTTCAATATGTATCCAGTTGCGATAAAGTTCATCAACATATATGTCTTTTTGGTATTGTGTAAACTTCCATTAGGATCTCCATATGGGTTGCAGTAGTTTACAATGCCACAAAACCAAATACAGTTCCTGATGTATTTCAAACTCTCCAGAAGTTTATTTATTTGAGTGGTGATAGCTATTCTGGAGTATAAGATGGGATCTCAGTGACTTTCGTCTTTATTTTCCTATGTATTTTCTATGTGGATACGAATCTCAAATATTTCATTTATTTATTAAACACTTACATTTGTACTTCATTCACAATCAGTGTCTTCCTTTTTCTTTTAGTATTTGATCAATTTTTATGTTTTATAATATTTGTTTTTTCCCATTCCATATACTCACTTTACTAAAAAGATTTTTTTCATTACACTGGTGCAAAATTTACTAAAAACAACCGATTGTACATTTATACCACTGGATGCTTTTTTTTGTGTTTACAACCAGGAAATTACGTCAATAAATATGCTGAACTTCTTTCACTAGATAGACTGAAAGGATAGTATCATATTGGCTTAAACTAATCTCAGAATTAATAGTCACAGCCTGGACCACAACAGTCTTGGCTAAGTAAAACAACTAACAGCACAAACTGCATTTACAACTAACAGCACAAACTGCATTTAAAGAGAGAAAAGGTTAGAAGTTAGAAGAAAAGCACCACCTTCATGAAGCAAATGTGGAAGTTCACAAACAGACCTTTGAAATCTGAATATCAAGAAGATTAAAGGATAAAAGTATTTAGAAAGACAACTTTAGAACTCAGAATTGGGGAGGGGGCCAAACACTAGACACCAAAACTCAATGCTGAAGGGAAGTAGTGTTTTACCCCAAACATTACCTGTGTCTGACTCTCTCAAACCAAACACACACACACACACACACACACACACACACACACACACACACACACACACACACACACCTAGTGAGAGACCTTAGCCAAAGTACAGGAATTGTGGACTTACACTCCATTTTGAAGGCCTTTACCGAAAGTATGTATTGTGAAGACCTTTACTGAAAGTACCCATTGTAAAGACTTTTACAGAAATTTAGAACTCCAGTTCCTGGAAAAACTTTGAAATGTCCCAATAACGTTCTGCCAGTAACTCCCCTAGCAATAGCCATCAGCGGATGACAGGAAGGTACCTAAAGCTACAGATGTTTCTTAAGATAGCTAGTTAACAGTTTGCTGCTTACTGCTTAGCCTGCACATGTTAGCCAATAAGATTGTTAGAAGATTCAGTCACTAAATGTCAACTTATCATGTAACTGCCAAGGTAGGGACCCCCTTACCTCAAACCTATACCCAATAAAAACCCTGTTAACTGAAGGATTGGGGCTCTCAACTCTGATCCGCTGCAATGGAGATGGTTATGAGTCCAGGATCCAGCATGCAATAAATGAGTCTCATGTGCTCGCATCGGAACTGGGTCCTTGGTAGTCTTTGGGGATCCTTATCTCAGCACAAGACCACTGTACACAGAGAACCCCAGGGGCAGCTGTATCTGGGACAATGAAGCTTTCTTCCTCTTCCTTCTAGATAATCAAACATGATCTTGCAGTTGTCTCCATAGCTGCCCCACACCTGAGCAAGAGGAAGGAAAGGATGCCTTAGACTACAGGATGGCCTGTGTACCCCTGGTTTTCTGTGTAAGAATGCAGTTCATAGTCCCCTAGGCAGGGGTGACCAAGCTGAAATGGGGTACACATTGCCTGGAGGATGGCACCCTGTGAGCCCTGCATGCATGGTGAACCAGCCTGGAAAACCCTCTGAGCATTTCCGGGATGGCCTCTCAGCGGCTTGGAGAAGTTGACTCCTGTAGTTGGACATGGCAGGAGGCAGGGGGGAGCAGGAATCCAGAAGATGGGAGAGGCACAGGAGCAAATGTGTCTCTCCATGGAGACTCCTTGGCCATGCTAAGGAAGTTCACAACACACACGTGGCAGCCACTTGCAGGTCCCCAGAGATTCTACTTGTTTGGGGAGCAGAGCCTGGTCCTGATCCAGAGGCACAACTTCCCCAGTGGGCCTAGGCTGGGCTGCGCTGGAGCAGCGCCTACTAGACTTGCTTCCTCTGCCCTGTTGCACATAGCCTTCTAGCACCTGCCCGGTCTTCAGCACCCACAACAGGCCAGCTCCATGGGGCAGGCTGAGGCTGTGCTGGAAATTCCTGGTGCCTGCTTCAATGTGAGAGCAAGGCCTAGCCCATAGCGTAGCTGGCCCTCACTCACTTCCAATGGCTTCCAGAGATGCGTGACAATCACAGCCCCAGCTCTGCTGCCTTCCTTGCGCCCAGAGTTTACCTATGAGTCCCTGCCTGTGTTCTTGAAATTCTTTAGCCATTGGTTGTCTCATTTCTCATTGTTTGGGTGGGATGTGAGACTCCTTCCTCTCCTCACCAAGCAAACAGGCCTCAGCAGATCCACCCCAAATTCCGCATCTCACAGACACTACCCAGAACTCAGCTGCCTTTGGGGTTGCTGCTGCCTGAGCTGCTAGCCTACTACCTCCTTCCTCCCTTCAGTGCCTCTGCCAGGGCCTCCCATCCTCTCCCCACTGCCCCCAGCCCCAGCCCCAGCTCGGCTTCCCCTTTGGCCTCCCCCCTGTTCACACAGCTCCCATCACCAACCCCAGCAGGGCCACTGCTATGAGGAAGACAACTGTGGGCCTGGTGCAGCAGAATCAAAGGTGTCACAGTGTGTAGCCAGCTGAGAATTGGAGGCAGAATTGATTTCTGATCACTGTCTTTCACTTCACTTACACATATTAATGTATTAATTTGATATTTATTATTGGATCTCGTAACTTCTTATTAATCCTTTGCAGAATAGCTGGTAGAAATATAGTCCCAAAATTGGGATTGTCTCTTGTTTTATTCTTTCGAGATTCAGAGATGTTTTAAATAGTTATAACCAACACGAACTCTCATTTCCATAGCAGAGTGCTATTCAGAAAATGCTTGCTTATGCATCTGTTATCAATTATTTACAATGCTTGAAATTTTTAATGTTTCAAATATTACAGGAAGATCTTTGATTAATGTTGAATGGATGTGAGTAGATTGAGCTGTTGCATACATTCAATTGTGTGTGTGTGTGTGTATGTGTGTGTGTGTATGTGTAGGGGGGGTTATGTGTATCATTGCAAACAAGGATAATGAATTTGTTTCCTTTTTCTGAGATATACATTATGGTATTACTTTGTTGTGGCAGGTTCTGACTGCTTGCCTTTGCCTAATATGCACATTCCAGATCAGTTTTTCAATTAAAGATTCTTATTGATTATTGAACATATAGTGCTCTGATATTGCTTTGTCTTTTGTCTGCCACCTAGGATCTTGTTTTCCTCTTTAAAAATTAACATTTAACATAAAATTTACCTACTGACTGATTTTCCCCTTTAATTTGCATTTAAAAATAAGTATTAAAAGACCTTTGATCTCTGTATTCATGAAGAAAAACCATTTTGAATTTTCTGTTTAATGTAATAACATCTGGACAGATTTGTTAGCACCAATATCTTAAAATTCCTTTTGTAGTTTTAGTTTAAAATACCTCCTTCATATTTTTAGCATGGTGAGACAAACAATGATAACAATTTTATTCATTAAAATATCAGATAATTCATAATTTTGAATATGTCTAGTGGCAATTGAATACATTTGCTCAATAGATTTGCTTTATAGACAGTGCACAAAAATATCACTCATAGGTCCTGAGAAGGTGGATAAGTGGTAGTCAGCTTACCTTGAATGCACGAGCCCCTGGGTATGATTCCTCAGCACCACCTAAAGATAAAAAGCTAGAAGTGGTACTGTGGCTCAAGTGGTAGAGCACTATTCTTGAGCTTAAGAGCTGAGAGATGGCAACCATGCCCAGAGTTCACCACCACCAATAAATAAAACTCATACTCAAGTACATTAATTTCAAAGGTTGATTACCATTTTAGTTAGGGGCAGGATGCCAAGATATAGCAGACCTCTGTCGCAGTTTTAAGAAGGGTTTCAAAACCTGAGATGTACTTAAAAACAAAACTAAAATATTAGCTCTGCCAACAACATATAGAATCGTGACTCAAAGAGAAACCAGTACTAAGAATGAAATACTTTTTATAACATTTCTTAAGTGATTCTGGCTCTATACTAATTATTGTATAATGTGACCTTCAAAAACTCTATAGGTGGGCCTGAGTCTTAGGGCCCCCTACAAAAACTGGAGGAGAGAATCCTTAACCCTGGTTATTAAAATTGCTATTGTTAAGGGAGTGTACATACAGATCACCATTTTGTAAGTCGGTAATGCTTCGTTCTTGTTTGACAATCACTTCCAATGCTCTCTTTCTGATTTTCGCTCCTGTCCCTATCCACAAGAGATATAGCTCATTGTGGAGTACAATCTACAAAGTACAACTGCTGCATTTGTTTCCCTGTTCTTGAATTTCTGTGGCTCCCTCAATGCCCATAAATGGATAAACAAGAACAGAAAAATCCAACTCCTGGAATTCATTTCAATATAAACATCAGTAGTTTTATGAGAGTGTCAGACTCTGTCCACATATTCTGAACACTTATACTTTCTGCACCCAGTCATAACTTCCACCAGATTCGAAGGCCACAGAGTAATTTTTTTCACTTTCCACACAGGAAGAAGCTGAGAGTCTGAAATATTAAGTAACTTGCATAGTGGCTCAGACCTGAAGATCATAGTTTGAAACCAACCCAGGTTGACATAGCTATTACATATTTATTTCCAGTTAACCAGAAGAAAGCAAGAATTGAGTGTATCATGTACTAGAGCTCGAATGCCACCAGACGTGAATGGGAAACCTAAAGGATAATGTCAATATGATGGTTTTAAGAGCCAAAGCTCTCCCACAGATAATTTCAGACATCACACACACACTCACTCACTCACACACACACACACACACACACAAACAGAATCCTTAAAAAAGATATTAGTACTGAAATCCAAACAGTTTTTTTTATTTTTGTAAGTTTTACTTTTAGCTTTAGTGAGGTTTGACATGATAGTTTCTACTGATGAGCTCCAACTTAGAACTTTTTTATAATTATACCCATGTCAGTATTCAGAGTAACAGTCTCCTAGTTAAGTCTTCCTCCTTTTCCAGCAATGATAAGTCTTCTCTTCTTGTCCCAATTTCTTCTTTTGGGACTCAATATATTAGACTTTTCAGTCTTGCATGGTCTGTAAGTTCATTGGTCCATAGATCTCAGCCATCCTAATAACCAGGATTATTGGTGGCAACTACTGTCCTGGACCGAACCTGCCTTGGGAAAAGTGTTCTAAGTTCACCATTCAGTGGAAATTATTAGTACACACCCATAATCACTTTGTCTTCAGAATTGGGAACTTGTTAGGTCCAGGAATTCAGGGCAAGCACTCACTGTGTGCTATTTCATACTTTTTTAGATTTAATGGCAACTTCCAATAATTGTCTACTTTAAGAATTGTGTGAAGAGAAAGATTGCCCTAAGAAACAAAAGCACTGTAGTAACTGTTGCTCTCAAAACACACTAGGAGGGAAAGAAGCTATGAAGGAGCCATATAGCGTAGACACTGTTTTTAGAAACTCAAGCTGCCTTTTATGTTATCTTCAATAAAGAAAATCAGAAGGGGAGTTCTAGGAATATGGCGGAGGAGAAGCTGGAGGCTAAGCAAGCTATCGCATACAAAACAGTTTTAGAGTTCCAGTGAACAGTCCTAAGCCAAAGAATCACACCAAGTGTCCTTCACAGGACAGAGAGTTAGCCCAGAGAGGGAAAATCCAGGCAAGGAAACAGATCTCACGGCCGAACTCGCCATACCTGAATCACATTCATCCAGAACAAATGAGCCAGATGTGGTGGGTGAGCAGATTCTACTCAACACCAGCAAGAACCAAAAAGGAGCGGACATCTTCATCCTGCAGTTTGCAGACCAGAGACGACCCAGGAACCAAGACTCGGCGTGAGTAAAAGCCTGACCTCCTCAATCCTTCACAGGGAACGGAGGAAGGAAGGCCACTCTTCCAGCACCCCAGTACCAGAGATCTCTATCTTGGATACTGACATAGCTCGGCGGAGCTGCTAGCTCCAACTCAGGCCTTGGAAGAAAACTAGTCATTTAGCATGTCACAAGAACCTAACTGACCTGCCAGACTTAGCTCCACCCAGGGAAAAGTCACCCAGCTCGGGCGCCAGCCCCAGGAATGGCTTTCTTCACTGGGTAATCAGAGCCAGAGGCTGCCCCTCCCATAAGCAGCCTTGACAATCAATTGAAATTCAGTAAACATAAACCCTGAGAATGGCTCCCGGCTGAGCTCTGTCAGTTTCTCACAAACTAGCCCCCGGGAAAAGCTACTGTTTGCTGAAAGGCCTCAATTCTGCACAGAACCTAGCCTCATCACAGCATCTCCAAAGCAGAGGAAAAAGCCATCTTCCTCTTTTGTGATTCTCAAAGCAGATGTCCCTCCCATTGAACTAACCTGGGAGGAAGATCCCAAAATCCTGGGTAAAGCAGAGCATTTTTCTGCCTATTCAAACAAATTGACTTAAGAAACCAACCAAGCCACAGGACCACAAGCAGACCAGAGACTCCAACAAGGCTGGTTAGGGACACAAGGGAGATACAGGATTTTTCCCACCCCTCCCCAAAAAAATCAGAAACTTGTTTTTCCTTCTTATTCTATTTTTGTACCTTTTATAAAAATTTTTTTCTTTCTAAAACTTTTTTTTAATTTTTAATTTTTACCTTTTTTGAGAAAAATTGTTTCCTAGTAACTTTTTTTCCTCTTATAATTTTTATTTTAGGGGTTCATGTGTGTGTGCGTCTTTCTTTCAGGGTTTTTTTGCTTTCTTTTTTAAAAAAAATTTCTTTTTGTTTTTTGTTTACTCTACTGAACTTCTGATGTTTTTTCTTTCTTTCTTACCCTTTTCACCTTTTCTTCTCTTTCGTTCTTCTTTAGGTGACTTAATTGTTACTCTGCACATCCTCAGATAAACCAATAGTTGACTATTAAAACCTATCCTCCATTGTGTACACATTTAATCCACAAATTTATTACTCAATTCAAAACCTCTGAGACTTAAATTACTTAATAGCAGTATTACCTCTTTATACCTATATAATATTTTAAGTATTTTTATTTTTAAGATTTTCACATCTCCTTTTTATCCCTCCCCTTCTCTCATTATATTCATGTTCATCTCTGCATAGTTTGTTTTCGTTCTGTATAATATTTTTAAATTTTACTTTTCCATTTTTTTCTGGTCTCTTTTTTCCCTTTCTCTTTGTTCTTTATTTCTCTCTCTCTCTACTTTCATGCTATCCAACATATTTCTTGCCTTGAGATTAGTACTAAGTTAAGTTAACTCTCCCTGTGCCTTCCCTCATATCTCTATTACTATTTTTTACCAACATCTCTCCCTAACCCTTATAATTTCTTGTTTTACAAATTCTTCTTTGCGGTTTGTAGCCCATTAATACATAGTTTTTTGATGTTGAATAGATGTATCAGTTGAACTAGATTGTATCTGCAGACTATTGTCTGTGCAAATACAGACTTTTGTTGATGCTTGCCTTAAGTTAGTGTTCTAGCACAAAACTGGTGTTATTTTCATCCCAAATGGGCAGAGTACTCCGGAAAAACAAAAGAAGAATGTCAAGTTCGTGTATCTCAACTCCCACCCATGATAATCATGGCACAGAACAGATAATGAATAATCCAGAGCAGAGTTCCCAAACAGCTCTACAAACACTGCTAGCAAACATGATAAATGAAAAAACTGAAAACATACAAAGGACTCTGAATGAGGGTGATTGGGAGAGAGAGGAGGCAAACACAAGTTTAATGCAGGAAAAGATTGAAAACCTACAAAGGACTCTGGATGAGCGTGATAGAGAGAGAGAGGAGGCAATCCAAAGGTTTATACAGTAATATCATGAGCGTGAGGAAGCTACTCAAAAACTGATGCAGGATTTACGTGAGCAGCTTGAGAATACTCAAAGAGAAAGGCAGGAATGGCCTGAACAAGCTTAAAACACTCAAAGAGAACTACAGGAATGACATGAATGGGAGGAAGCTAAGCAAAGAGTAATACAGCAGGATGAGAATACAAAAGATCAATAAAGGCATTCATTGGATCCATTAACAAAGAGCTGAGGGAAGTCAGGGAGACCACAATGGGAATGTGGAATGGATCCCAGCAGAAGGAATGGGAGTCCAAGGAAACCATAACCAATCAAATAAGTGATTTGAGAATAAACACTGAAAACCAAATTAATGAAGTAAAGAAGTTCATACAATATCTACAACAAAGCTTCAACAAAGAATTTGAAGCCATCAAAGCTGACCAATTAGAAGGAAAGGAAATAAATAACAATGTAGAAAGTCTTAACAGTAGGTTAGACCATGAAGAAGATCGAATATCGGGGATTGAACACAGCCCAGATATGATAGAGAAAGAACATACAACCATCCAAGACAAATCTAAGAAATATGAGAGATCTATCCAACACTTGGAAGACACCATCTGAATGCCTAATCTAAAGATAATGGATGTAGAGGAGTACCTAGAAACAGAAGTTAATGGACTAGGAATTTTGTTTAATAGGATCCTAGCAGAGGTCTTCCCAAACATGCAAAAAGATAGGCCTATTCAGATACAAGAAGCTTTTAGAATGCCAAATAGACCAGACCAGAATAGGACATCCAACTATCACATTATAATCCACACAGGATCAATTCAGACCCAGGAAAATATCCTGAAAGCTGTCAAGGAGAAAAGATTAATCACCTATAAAGGGAAACCAATTAGACTCACCTCAGAATTTTCAGCAGAGACCATCGAAGTAAGAAGGGCCTGGAATGATGTATGCCATGCCCTAAAAACAAACAACTCTCAACCAAGAATACTGTACCCAGCTAAACTCTCCTTCATAACTGAAGGCCAAATAAAAAACTTCCATAGCAAAGAAAAATTGAAACAATACATCTCCACCAAACCAGCCATACAAAGGATTCTTATGTCCTACACATAGAAAACCAACAAGACCACAATAAAGGCCAAGAAACTGCTACCAAACTGAGAATCCAAGAACCATATGATGAACCCAGTTTTCCCAGCCCCAAAAAGGTGCATAATATGAAAAGAAGTCCCAAATACCTCTCAGTTCTATCTCTCAACATTTACGGACTTAATTCTCCAATTAAGAAACATTCACTGTCTAGTTGGATTAATCAACAAGATCTCTCTAACTGCTGCCTTCAGGAGTCACATTTTGGCCGTAAAAACAAGCACATTTTCAATATTAAAGGCTTGAACAAAATCTACCAAGCAAACGGCCCCCATAAACAGGCGGGATTTGCAATCCTAATATAAGATAAAATAGACTTCAAATTAAAATTCCTGAGAAGAGATAAAGAATGTCGCTACATGCTAAATAAGGGATCTCTCCTTCAGGTGGATATTACAGTTCTAAATATCTATTCGCCAAACAACGGAGTGCCCAAATTTATCCAAGAAACACTACTTTCCCTCAAAACCCACATAGACCCAAAGACATTAATTGTAGGGGATTTAATAACACTTTCCCCAGTAGATAGATCAACTTGGCAAAAACTCAACAGAGAAAACCGCAGTTCTAAAGAGCTGCATAGATCAACTAGATTTAATAGACATCTATCGAATATTTCACCCAGCTGCATCAGAATACACGTTTTTCTCATCATCACATGGAACATTTTCTAAGACAGACCACATTTTAGGCCACAAAGCAAAGCTGTCCAAATTCAGAAACATTGAAGTTATACAAAATTGACAGACACTTAACAAATCGTATCAGTAAAAGAAGAGAACACACCCAAATGAATAAACTCAGAGATGAGAATGGAAACATAACCACGGAAACAACCAAGATTCAGAACATTTTAAGGGAATACTTCTCAAAACATTATGCTAATAAGTTTGAGAACTTGGCAGGAATAGACCTTTCCTAGCAAATATTGACATGCCAAAACTAAACCAAGATGAGTTAAACCATCTTAACAGGCCCATATCAAGCATTGAAATAGAAACAGCAGTAAGATACCTCCCAGCTAAGAAAAGTCTAGGACCAGATGTTTTTACAGCGGAATTCAACAAGGCCTTCAAAGCAGAGCTCACACCAATACTCCTCCAACTCTTCAATGAAATTCAAAGAGAAAGTTCACTAACGAACACATTCTATGAATCCATCATAACCCTCATTCCAAAACCAGGCAGGGACTCATCAAAGAAAGAGAACTATAGACCCACTTCTTTGATGAATATTGATGCAAAACTTCTCAACAAAATTTTGGCCAATCGACTTCAACAATTCATCCAAAAAAATCATACACCACGATCAAACAGGATTCATTTCAGGGATGCAAACCTGGTTCAATATACACAAATCAATTAATATTATTCATCATATCAACAGGAGCAAGGATAAGAACCACATGGTTCTCTCAATAGATGTAGAAAAAGCATTTGACAATATCCAACACTCCTTTATGATGAATGTTATCGAAAAACTTAGGAATCCATGGAACATTCCTACATACAATAAAGGCTGTATATGACAAACATACA
This sequence comes from Dipodomys spectabilis, assembly GCF_019054845.1. Lineage (NCBI taxonomy): Eukaryota > Metazoa > Chordata > Mammalia > Rodentia > Heteromyidae > Dipodomys > Dipodomys spectabilis. The sequence continues at coordinate 35,011 of NW_024871193.1, forward strand.
GCCAGCATTATACTTAATGGTGAAAAACTGTAGCCATTTCCTCTTAACTCAGGAACAAGACAAGGATGTCCACTCTCTCCACTTCTCTTCAATCTAGTATTAGAATCCCAACTACAGCATTAAGACAAGATGCAAACATAAAGTAGATCCAAATAGGGAAAGAAGAAATAAAACTCTCCCTCTTTGCAGATGACATGATCCTGTATGTAAAGAATCCCATAGACTCCACTCCCAAATTACTCAAGCTGATTCAAAACTTTGGCAAAATAGCAGGGAAAAAAATTAACCCCCCAAAATCAATTGCTTTTCTGTATGCCAACAATGAGAAAAGTGTGGCTGAAATTAGGAAAGCAACTCCATTTGTAATTCCCCCACAAAAATTAAATACCTAGGAATTAACTTAACCAAAGAATTGAAGGACCTCTATGGGGAAAACTTTAAAAATTGAAAAAGGAAATTAAAACAGAACTTGGAAAATGGCAAAAACTCCCATGCTCCTGGATTGGAAAGATTAATATTGTGAAAATGGCAATACTTCCTAAGGCTATCTACAAATTTAATGCGGTACCTATCAAAATTCCAACCTCATTCTTCAAGGAAATAGAAGAGGAAATCCAAAAATTCATATGGAAGATTAAAAGACCCCAAATAGCAAAAATGCTCCTCAACGGAAAGAACGCTGCTGGAAGAATATCAATACTAAATTTCAAACTCTACTATAAAGCCATAGTAATCAAAAGAGTTTGGTACTGGCACAGACCTCAGGAACAATGGAATAGAATTGAAAACCCAGAAATGACCTATAGCCATCTATTCTTCGATAAGGGACCTAAAAAAATAGAATGTAAGAAAGACAGCCACTTCAGTAAATGCTGCTGGCTAAATTCTTTAACTACTTGTAGAAAACTAATGCTAGATCCTTATATATCACCCTGCAACAGAATCAACTCCAAATGGATCAAAGACCTCGGAGTCAAAGCAGACACTCTGAAAACGTTGAGGATTGAATAGGAGAAACCCTATGTCTCCTTGGCACAGGCCGAAATTTTCTTAATGGAGACCGGGAAACAAAATAAATCAAAGAAAGTTTGGACAAATGGGATTGCATGAAGTTTCAGAGCTTCTGCATGGCAAAGGACCTAGCTAGCAAGATGAATAGAAAGTGTACGGATTGGGAGAAGATCTTCACTAGCCATACAATGGATAAGGGTCTCATATCTAAAATATACTTGGGACTCAAAAAATTAAATCCCCCAACAACAAATCCTCAAAGAAACAACTGCCCAATAAATAAGTGGGCTAATGACTTAAAGAGAAACTTCTCTGAAGAAGAAAGAAGGATGGCCAATAGACACATGAAGAAATGCTCAACCTCCCTAGTCATAAAAGAAATGCAAATCAAAACAACCTTGAGATACCATCTCACCCCAGTTATAAAGGCAAAAATCAAGAACTCTAATAACAACAGATGCTGGATGGGATGTGGACAGAAGGGAACCTTACTTCATTGTTGGTGGGCCTGTAAACTTGTTCAACCACTTTGGAAAGTAGTATGGAGTTTCCTCCAAAGACTCCACATTGAGCCCCCCTATGACCCAGCAATCCCACTTTTAGACATTTACCCAAATGTTTACAAACAAGATCACACTAAACTACCAGCACAACTATGTTTTTTGCAGCATTATTTACCATAGCTAAGATCTGGAACCAACCCAGAGGCCCCTCAGTAAATGAATGGATCAAGAATATATGGTATATATACACAATGGAGTTCTATGCCTACATCAGAAAGAATTACATTTCCCCATTTATTAGGAAATGGAAAACTTGGAAAAAATTATATTAAGTGAAATAAACCAAGCCCAAAATCATAGGTCCCATGGTTTCCCTTATTTGCAATATCTAGTATATGTATGAGTCAAGCAGAAAAGGTTAGATAAGGTAAATTAGGAAAATGAACCCTAAGATATGTATTTAAATGTTTTTTTTTTCTTTCATGCATTTGTTTCTAAAGCATTTATAAGATTATTTCTTTGTTGCTTTGTATGTCCCTCCCCCATAATATAACCCCTACTTTCACTGTAATTATGTCGGTATAATTTGTGGAGTGGAAGGGGAAAAACAAGTCGTTTAAATAAGGATACAAGTGGATCCGTTGCAGCAATGGGAAGTAAAAATTGTCATATCAAAAATGAACTTTACAACTTTGGTGGGTAGGGCGGATTCAGTGGGGGGGGGGGACGTGGGGAGGCTGGGAAGTGATGTGAAGGGTAAACAAAGAGGAGGCTACAATGCTTGACAGGTAATTGCCCATGTAATTGTAACCCCTCTGTACAGTATATTCACAATAAAAAATAAATATGTCATATATTTAAAATGTACAAAAATAGGATATTTTCTAGTGGTGGGCATCAATTTTAGGCTTAAAGAACATACCTGAAATTCTTGAATTCAAGAAAACAAGCTTCTCCTTCCCACACAGTGCAACAACAGTGTTATCCAGACCATGAGTTCAAATCCCAGTCCTGGCAGAAAAAAATGGCATCTTCATGCTATGTGATGCCTAATTCTTAGGTATTTCACTTGGCTTCCATTTAATGAATGTCATTGTTTAAATGCTTCATAAAGTAATAATTAAAATTGACGTGTCTTATAATTGTGTATAATTTTATCGTTGAATCATTCAAGAACAGTCCAATTAATCATGACATACATCATATTCCATTGGTAATCATATGAATAGCAATGAATTTCTTAGGATCTCTTGCCATTTGGAGGTGGCAGGACCAGGATTCCAACTGTGGGCTCCAGCTCCTACCACTTAATCCTGAGGATAGGGAACTCACAGGTCTTTCCAAGAACATCAGTAAGACCAATGATTAGGCAGGCACCAGTGGCTCTCAGCAGTCCTCTTTGATACTTACAAGGCTGTGATAGGTGGATCATGGTCAAAGCCACCCTAGGCAAGAAAGTCCTTGAGACTCCTGTCCAACATGTGCCAAGAAAATCAGAAGTAAAGCCATGTGGCTCCATTGGTAGAGGGATAGACTTGATCAAAAGCAGGTCACAGACTGTGCCCAGATCTTGAGTTCAAGGTCCGGGACTGGGAACAAACAGACATACAAAACAATCTGTGCAGCCATCCAGCTATAGCAAGTCACTCTCTTGTCCCCAACTGGATTGGACAGAGTTTCCTGGGAAATTGGCTGCTGTCATCTTGACTCCGCCCATTCTGCCTGCATCACAGGATTCCAGCCACACCCCCATTCTTTCATGGTTCTTTCTGACCAATGTGATACAAGACTGATGGCGATGCCCACATTCCATGCTACCCAGTAGTACTGGGATTCCCTCTGTTGGTTGACACCACTACCAGCAGTTGAAGAAGGTAGAGGTGGCTGAGTGTTGATCAAGAGACTTGAGGCCTAGGAGGAGAGGCCTTGCTCAGGCCCACCATGTGCCTGCCTGTGCCCCAGCCCCCTGCCCACCTTCCCCATGGCACAGCATTTCAAACCTGGTACTGCTGGCTCAGATACATGTTGCCTCTTGGATTCCTCAGGCAATTGTGCAATGGTGCACCACCAGCCAGCTTTTGGCCTGACCTTGTTCTGGCCTCCCTGTCCTCTGTGCTGGGCCTGAGTGTCCGCCATGCCACTGCCATTGAAGCTTGCCCCACCTGGAGCAGCTTCCAACAGCTTTTGCCAGCAGCACATGTGAGTTGAGGCCACACAGGCCCACTCCCTGCCACCCCATATCACCCCGCCTCACGACTAGGACCCGCACCTCCTCTGTGCCCACGACCTGCGACAAATGTGCCCCAGGGGTGGGGGTGTGTGTTGACCCGAGGATCCCACCCCCATCCCCAGCATTTAGTGTCCCAAGAAATGGGGAGATGGAGGGTTGGTGAGGAGTGAGCGCCAAAGAGCCCCTGGCCTGGAGCAGTGGGAGCCACACAGCCGCACATCTGCACCTTTCTTCTCCCAGGTGGGTACCTGCTGGCTTTAGTCAGAGGTGGGCAGCAGCATGTCCACACCTGCCTTCTGGAGTCTTTTCCTTTTTTCTGGGGATGGGAGGTGTTGGATGCAGAAGATAGACCCCCATTGCTATGTAAAACCTTGTCTTCTGTGCTCGGTCATCCTTTCACCTGAAGACAGACAGACAGACAGAGAGAACTCATCTTTCTCCTTGTACAGCCTGACTGTTTTCAGGTGAGTGATCAGTTGGCAAGTTGCAGGTGCTGCATGGATGAGTCTTCTGTCACCGGTCTGGATGTGTGTGTGTGTGTGTGTGTGTGTGTGTGTGTGTGTGTGTGTGTGTAGAAGTGGGTTGTAACAAGGAGGATGAATGCTTTGGTAAATTCTACCTTCTATCTTTGGGGTGTGCATGGGCTTCATAACTGAGGTCTGGGGGCCTTGAAGGGGACACAGCACTGTTAAATGACAAGAACAAGGGGTCTGTGTGCCCTGGAGCTGTGTACTTCCTTGGGCCTGGTTGGTGGCAGTGGGAGCTTGGGAGGACCTAGGAGTGCAGCCTGCAGGGGGTGACTTCTCAGGGGGACAGAGAGCATAGCAAACACTTAGTAAAGATATTAGTCCTGCTAGTATGGAGTGCAACAGCATACATCATAGGTCTGACTCTGGGTCTTCTCATCATGACCTCTGAGAGGCGAGGCCAACCCTATTTTAAATCTTGAGCTGTGATCTTCAGAGTCTCAACCTCCTGAGTACGTAGGATTATAGACATGAACCTCTGGCACTGGGACTCTGGTTCTTTTTAGTATATTAGGGTTTGACCTCAAGGCCTTAGGCTTTCCAGTCTGGCTTCTACCAGCTTTTCTGTCTTGGGCATTTCTGAGATGGAGACTTAATATATGCTCAGACTGGGGTTGATCACAATCCTCCTATCTGTGACAGGCATGAGCCACTAGGCCAGATCCTCTGTAGTTGGAATGGTAGATGTGTAGAGGCATACTCAGTCAGTGGTTTAGATGGATTGTCCCAAACTCAGTCCATGGCAGCCCATTTTTGACCACAGGTGAACATCTGGGTTGGGCCTCAATCATTGGACTTCAATCTCCTTATGGGATAGTTGTGAGGAAACAAGGGATTAATACAGAGGGATCTCTGGAGCAGGGCCAGGCACAGAGGGAGGGGTCATTCAGATACGGTTCTTGGCATTTCTGTGAGTATATGACAGGAAGATCTAAGATGGTGAGTATTATTAACTTTGTGACAGATATAGGATTATGAAACAAAACATGACTCTCTTTCTTTAATACCCAATCCCCATGAAGAACGGGATCCTTCACTTTGTTCAGTTGTGAAGCTGGGGAAACTGAGGCACAGAGAAGCTGGGTGACCTACTCATGACCCCCAGCTGTCAGGAAGCTTGGCCTGACTTCTCTGCCATGCTCCCTAGGACAATGGGTATTATTCAGTCTACTTCTTGTGGTGGGAAGTCCACTTCTTTTCAGTTGTGAGGCTTGAACTCTGGGCCTGGGACAGCTCCCTGAGATCCTAAGCTCAAAGCTAGCACTCTACCACTTGAGTCACAGAGCCACTTCCAGTTGTCTGATGGTTATTTGGAGATAAGAGTGTCACAGGTGTTCCTGCCCAGACTGGTTATAAACCACAATCCTCATATCGCAGCCTCCATTGTACTTAGGATTATAGGCCTGAGCCACCGGTACCAGGCTTAAGTGTAATTCTGACCTTCTTTCTTTTTTTCTCAATCTCTCAGGAACTGATTGAATGGGTGCTGGAGGAAGTGGCCCAGAATCCCCAATGTGGTTGGAACCAAGGTTGCCCTCTCATTCTGGAGGTGGATTGTGGGTCAGGAGCTGTCTCGCTCAGTCAGCTGTACCAGCTCCATGAGGTAAGTCCCTCTGTGCCCTGGTTAGCACGTGACAGTTATTTATTGTCCATCTAGCCTTACTGGATTCAGTACTGTGTTCAATGCCCTTTTCTAGCAAAAATTTCTGGCTAAAATTATGATACATAGTTACGGAATGAAAATGTAATGCCATCTTAAGAGAGTCCTTTAGGGCTCTGGGAATGTGGCTTCATGTTAAGGTGATTGCCTAGCATGCATTAAACCCTGGGTTCAATTTCTCAGTAATACATAAACTGAAAAAGAAACACTGGAAGTGGTCCTATGCCTCAAATGGTAGAGGGTTAGAATTGAGAAAAAAAAAAATCTGAGCAATAAATCCCAAGCCCTGAATTTCAGCCCTAGGACTGCCAAAACAACAACAGCAGCAACAACAACAATGAACATTTAGTTAGTAAATGCAAAATAAAGAACCCATACTTGGAATATATAATTGCTCCTTCCATACTGATACCTGACAATAGTCGCTAATTCATGTACTTTACCTATGTTAGGATACTGTGTTGAAAAAAAAAGTTTTATTCATTAGGTCAGGGCAATTAATGCCAGGAATGTGCTTAGATGTTAGGTGAAGATTAATTCTGGAAATTTAAAGATTCCAGGCTTTTGAGTGGGGTCAATGCTAATCACAATGAGAAGGGTAGTCTAAGTGAGATTTGGAAAACTTTTTGGGCAGTCATGGCAACAAAAAGGCAGAAGTTAATTAACAGTTATGACAGAAGAGAAGGAATAACTCCAGATGGAAGGAAAAAATGATAGTAATTAAGGTATATCAGAAACAGTTCTAGGGAACCAGTTTTGGTTATTGAAGAACTAGTTATCAACTAGGCTTATTCCTCATTGCCTTTAGCATTCTAAATCTCTTAGGCTAGTTCTTAATTTCTGTGCGATAAATGTATCTCCTTCTATGCTGTTCTTTCATACCTGACCTCCTTTACTTCCTAAAAATCTATCTTTCCATATTTCTCTATGAACATTTCCTAATACTAAATACACCTAAACAGATGTCACAGGATGCTAATATAAGGGTCCCAAAGCTCATGAGTCATTAAGGTAACAAAATGGAAAAGGAAGACATATTTATTGCTACCTCATTTTTTCTGAAAAGCTACAATGTCATCATTTGGTTCAAATTTCCATTATTTGGCTACATAGTGTCATTCAGTGCACCTAAATGCAAATATGAGCCGGCTGCTGGTCGCTCATGCCTGTAATCCTAGCTACTCAGGAGGTTGAAACCAGAGGATTGTGGTTCAAATCCAGGCTGGTCAGGAAAGTCCCTGAAACACTTATCTTCAATTAGCCACCAGAAACCCAGAAGTGGTGCTGTAGCTAAAGTGGTAGAGCACTGCAGTTGAGCTGAAGTGCTGAGAAACATTGCCCAGGATCAGTGTTCAATCCCCACAACCAACAAAAAAGCGCAAATGTGGCTTTAAGTTTTCCCCAAAGGAATGATGAAATCAATAGTAATCTTCCCAAAGCATTCAGTGCAACTACTTTTGCTGAGTTATTTAAGCTATGGCTTCTTTGCTGAACATATTCTCTTCTTTAAAAATTGTCAGATATTAGCTTTATAGTAAACTTCATCTAATATTTCTCGGTTCAAAAGAGAAGTCCATACAGTTGATGTCACTTAGCTTTTGTACTGTCTTATTTCAAAACCAACCCAGGCAGGAGAGTCTGTCAAAATCTTATCTGTAATTAAACACCAAAAAAAAGCCAGAAGTGGAATTTTGGCTCAAGCAGTATTGTACTATCTTTGTGGGCAGGTGGGAATGAAAGACAACTGTTCAGGGACAGGGTCCAGCCTCTGCGTTCAAGCCCCAGAACCAGCAAAAACTAAACAAACAAGCAAACAAAACAAACCCTGGGTATTTCTTTGGGACTCTCCTTAAAGGGGTAGTGGTCTGAGAAGAGGCTGGTTTTGCTGATCATAATCACTTTATCCTGCTTTTTTGAAATCTTTATTGCTATGGAAAATTCAGGAAAATACTAAAGGAACTGATAACTGACTCCTGCAACAAGAGAATCATCTCAGGAGTGAAACATACATCCATTAGACACTTCAAAACCTCCATATCTTTGTTTCTTTGCAGTAGAACACTTTTAAAACAGTTATTTCCTTTGTTCTACGCTGACCTTCAACTGGCATATTGGTTCCTTTTTAATACTCTCAACCAGAAGTTTACAGACAAGCTTTATATGAGTAAAGAACACACTCAGAAATGTCAGGGTAAGAGTTTCCTTCAAGCCTTGGATTCTTTTTTTTTTGTACAGTAAAAAGGAACACAAAAGTTAACTTGAACTTTGTCATTCCTCTATGTTCAATTCCTCTCCTGAGATCAATTTCCACATCTAGTAACAGTTACTTCCACTTATTTCCAGTAACAATCTATGGTGCTGCTCCAGATAAAATGATTGTTTTCTGGCTTCATTGAAATAGCCCAAGGATACTTTTGGACATGAGGTAACACGTGGTTCAGAGACAACTTAGTAAAAAGAAAATATGAAAATTAAATTGCTTATGAATACTTTATTGATGAGTATATTTTGTTCAAACTTCTTAAGTGCTGTGTAAATTAAGGTGAATTTTAAATGGGAAGAAGATTCTCAGATCATTTTTTGTGAGTGTATGTGCAGTGCATTAATTTCCAAGAGGACATGAGTTAACAGTAAGAGAAACAATAGCAATGATAGGAGAAAAAGGACTCCTCAGAAGATGGCGGAGGAGAAGCTGGAGGCTAAACATACTCTCGCATAGAAAGCAGTTTTAGAGTTCCAGTGAACAGTCCTAAGCCACAGAATCACAAGTGTGCCATCACAGGACAGAGAGTTAGGCCAGAGAGGGAAAATCCAGTCAAGGAGACAGATCTGAGCACTTGCTAGTAGCCACTGCACAGCAGCAGCAGTGGTGGCGGTGGCCGAACCCTCCATACATGCAAAACAGTGATTCCAGGAAGAAGGAGCAAGACGCGTCGAGCAAGAGGATTCTACTCAACACCAGTAAGAACCGACAAGGAGCGGACATCTTCATCCTGCAGTTTGCAGACCAGAGAAGACCCAGGAACCAAGACTCGGTGTGAGTAGAAGCCTGATGTCCTCACTCCTTCTCAGGGAGCAGAGGAGGGAAGGCCACCCCTGTCCCCCACCAGTACCGGAGAGAAAGCTCGGGCGGAGCTGCTATATCCAACTCAGGCCTTGGAAGAAAACAAGAGTCATTTAGCAGGTCACAAGACCCTAACTGACCTGCCAGACTCAGTTCCACCCAGGGAAATGTCACACAGCTCGGGCGCCAACCCCAGAAGTGGCTTTGTTCACTGGGTAATGAGAGCCAGAGGCTGTCCCTCCCTTTAGCAGCCTTGACAATCAATTGGAATTCAGTAAACATAAACCCTGAGAGAGGCTCCTGGCTGGGATCTGTGAGTTTCTCACAAACTAGCCCCTGGGAAAAGCTAATGTTTGCTGAAAGGCCTCAACTCTACCCAGAACCTAGCCTCATCACAATATCTTCAAACTTGAGGAAAAAGCCATCTTCCTCTTTTGTGATACTCAAAACAGACCTCTCTTCCATTGAACTAGCCTGGGAAGATGATCCCAAAATCCTGGGTTAAGCAGAGCATTTTTCTGCCTGTTCAAACAAACTGTCTTAAGAAATCAACCAAGCCACAGGAAAATCAAACACCACAAGCAGACCAGCGACTCCAACAAGAGGCTGGTTATGGACATAAGGGATATACAGGATTTTTCCCACCCCTACCAAAATAATAAAAAAAAAATTTTTTTTTCCTTTTTTTGCAACTTTTATAAAAAATTTTTTCTCAAACTTTTTTTTAATTTTTACCTTTTTTGAAAAATATTGTTTTTTAGTAACATATTTTTCCTCTTATATTTTTTTTAGGCATATATGTGTGTGTACGTTGTTCTTTCTTTTTTTTTTTCTTTTTCAAAATTTTTTTTTGTTTTTTGTTTACCTCTACTGAACTCCTGATCTTTTTTCTTTCTTTCTTATCCTTTTCACCTTTTCTTCTCTTTCATTCTGCTTTATGTGACTTAATTGTTGTTCTACACATTCTCAAATAAACCTGTAGTCGATTATTAGGCCTTATCTCCTATTGTGTACACACTTAATTCACAACTTTGTTTCTAAATTCAAAATTTCTTAGACTTAAATTCCTCAATAGCAGTACTACCTCTTTATACCTATATAATATTTTAAGTATTTTTATTTTTAAATTTTTCACATCTCCTCTATATCCCTCCCCTTCAATCACTTTATCCACTTTCTTCTGTGAATATTTTGTTTTTGTGCTACATAATATATTTAATTTTTACTATTCTATTATTTCTGGTTCCTTTTTTTCCCTTTCTCTTTCTTTTTTGCTCTCTCTCTACTTTCATCCTATCCAACCTATTTCCTGCTTTGAGATTAGGACTTAGTTAACTCTCCCTGTGCCTTCCCACATCTCTCTATTCCTATTTATTACCCACATCTCTCCCTCAACCTAATAATTTCTGCTTTACCAAAATTCTTCATTGCGGTTTGTAGCCCATTAATATATAGTTGCTTGATGTTGAAAGATGTATCTGTCGAACTAGACTTTATTTGCAGACTATTGACTGTGTAAATACAGACTTTGGTTGATGCTTGCCTTAAGTTAGTGTTCTAGCACAAAACTGGTGTTATTTTCATCCCAAATGGGCAGAGTAAACCGGAAAAACACAAGAAAAATGTCAAGTCCGTGTATCTCAACTCACACTCATGATATTCAGGTGACAGAACAGATAATGAATAATCCAGAGGAGAGTCCCCAAATAGCTCTACAAACACTGCTGGCAAACATGATAAATGAAAAGATTGAAAACATACAAAGGAATCTGTATGAGCTTGATAGGGAGAGAGAGGAGGCATTCCAAAGGTTTATACAGAAATATCATGAGTGTGAGGAAGATACTCAAAAAACACACAGGATTTGTGTGAGCAACTTGAGAATACTCAAAGAGAAAGGCACGAATGGCCTGCACAGGCTGAGAACACTCAAAGAGAACTACAGGAATCACATGAATGGGAGGAAGCTAAGGAAAGAGTAATACAGGAATTGAGAGAGCAGGATGAAAATACACAAAGATCACTAAAGGTATTCATTGGATCCAATAACAAAGAGCTGAGGGAAGTCAGGGAGACCATAAAGGGAATGCTGAATGGATCCCAACAGAAGGAATGGGAGTCCAAGGAAACCATAACCAATCAACTAAGTGATTTGAGAATAAACACTGAAAACCAAATTAAGGAAGTAAAGAAGTACATACAAGTTCTAACAAAAAAGCTTCAACAAAGAATTTGAAGCCATCAAAGCTGATCAATTAGAAGGAAAAGAAATGAATAACAAAGTAGAAAATCTTGACAGCAGGTTAGACCATGCAGAAGATAGAAACTCTGGGATGGAAGACAGCATTGATATGATAGAGAAAGAACTTACAACCATCCAAGACAAATCTAAGAAATATGAGAGATCTATCCAACACTTGGAAGATACCATCAGAAGGACTAAGCTAAGGGTAATGGGTGTAGAGGAGCACCTAGAAACAGAAGTTAATGGACTAGGAAATTTGTTTAATAGGATCCTAGCAGAGGTCTTTCCCAAACATGCAAAAAGATAGGCCTATTTAGATACAAGAAGCTTTTAGAATGCCAAAAAGACCAGACCAGAATAGGACATCCCACTATCACATTATAATCCACACAGGATCAATTCAGACCCAGGAAAAGATCCTGAAAGCTGTCAAGGAGAAAAGATTAATCACCTATAAAGGGAAACCAATTAGACTCACCTCAGATTTCTCAGCAGAGACAATCAAAGCAAGAAGAGCCTGGAATGATGTATGCCACGCCCTAAAAACAAACAACTATCAAACAAGAATACTGTAACCAGCTAAACTCTCCTTCATAACTGAAGGCCAAATAAAAAACTTCTATATGAAAGAAAAATTGAAACAATATTCCTCCACCAAACCAGCCCTACAAAAGATTCTTAAAGATTTCCTACACATAGAACACCAACAAGTCCACAATGAAGGCCAAGAAACTGCAACCAAATTGAGAATCCAAGAACCATAGGAAGAACCCAGTTTTCACAGTCCAAAAAAGGTGCATAATATGGCAGGAACTCCCAAATACCTCTCAGTTCTATCTGTCAACATTTACGGACTTAAGTCTCCAATTAAGCGACATAGACTGTCTAGTTGGATTAAAAAACAAGATCTTTCTATCTGCTGCCTTCAGGAGTCACATTTTGGCCATAAAAACAAACACATTTTCAATATTAAAGGCTTGAACAAAATCTACCAAGCAAACGGCCCCCATAAACAGGCGGGAGTTGAAAACCTAATATCAGATAAAATAGACTTCAAATTAAAATTCGTGAGAAGAGATAAAGAAGGTCGCTTACATACTAATTAAGGGATCCCTCCTTCAAGAGGATATTACAATTTTAATATCTATTCGCCAAACAACAGAGCACCGAAATTTATCCAAGAAATAGTACTTTCCCTCAAATCCCACATAGATCCAAAGACATTAATTGTTGGGGATTTTAAAACACCACTCTCCCCACTAGATAGAACAACTCGGCAAAAACTCAACAGAGAAAACCGTAGATATAAACAGCTGCATAGATCAATTATATTTAACAGATATCTACCGAATATTTCACCCAGTAACATCAGAATACACGTTTTACTCAGCAGCACAAGGAACATTTTCTAAAATAGACCACATTTTAGGCCCCAATACAAAGTTGTACAAATTCAGAAACATTGAAGTTATACCTTGCATTATCTATGACCACAAGGGAATAAAATTAGAACTCAACACCAAAAGCTACCAAAGAAAGTCTGGTAACACATGGGGGCTGAACAACACTCTGCTGAATCACAAGTGGGTCATGGAAGAGATTAGAAAGGAAATGCAAATGTTCATGCTATTCAACAAAAATGAGCACACAAATAACCAGCTTCTCTAGGACACAGCAAAGGCAGTACTCAGAGGCTAGTTTATAGCTCTGAGTTACTACATCAACAATTTGGAGAGATCTGAAACCAACAATTTAATGAGACATCTGAACTTCCTTGAAAAAGAGCAGCAAGATAAACCCCAGTCTAGTAGATGGAAAGAAATAATTAAAATTAAATCAGAATTAAAGAATTAGAATCCAAACTAAAACTATAGAAAGAATTAACAAAACAAAGATTTGGTTCTTCAAAAACATTAACAAAATTGACAGACCCTTAGTAAGTCTTATCAGAAAAAGAAGAGAACACACCTAAATAAATAAATTCAGAGATGAGAATGGAAATGGAATACTTCTCAAAACTTTATGCTAATAAGTTTAAGAACTTGGCAGAAATGGACTTTTCTTAGCAAATATTGACACACCGACACTAAACCAAGATGGGTTAAATCATCTTAACAGGCCCATATCAAGCATTGAAATAGAAATAGCAATAAGAGACCTCCCAGCTAAGCAAAGTGCAGGATGAGATGGTTTTATAGCGGAATTCTACAAGGCCTTCAAAGCAGAACTCACACTCCTCCAACTCTTCAATGAAATTTAAAGAGAAAGTTCACTATTGGACACATTCTTTGAAGCCATCGTAACCCTCATCCCAAAACCAGGGAGGGACTCATCAAAGAAAGAGAACTATAGACTGATTTCTTTGATGAACCTTGATGTAAAACGTCTCAACAAAATGTTGGCCAATCGACTTCAACAATTCATCCAAAAAAATTATACTTTACGATCAAACAGCATTGATTTCAGGGATGCAAAGCTGGTTCAATATAAGCAAATCAATTAATATTATTTATCATATCAACAGGAGCAAAGGTAAGAACCACATGGTTATCTCAATAGATGCAGAAAAAACATTTGACAAGATCCAACACCCCTTTATGATGAAGGTTTTGGAAAAATTAGGAATCCATGGACCATTTCTCAATACAATCAAGACTGTATTTGACAAACCTACAGCCAGCATTATACTTAATGGTGAAAAATTAAAACCATTTACTCTTAACTCAGGAACAAGAGAAGGAAGTCCACTCTCTCCACTTCTCTTCAATCTAGTTTTAGAATGCCTAGTTACAGCAATAAGACAAAATGCAAACACAAAGTATATCCAAATAGGGAAAAAAGAAATAAAAGTCTCCCTCTTTGCAGATGACATGATCTTGTATGAAAAGAATCCCATAGACTCCACTCCAAAATTACTCAAGCGGATTCAAAACTTTGGCAAAATAGCAGGGTATAAAGTTAACCCCCCAAAATCAATGGCTTTTCTGTATGCCAACAATGAGAAAAGTGTGGCTGAAATTAGGAAAGAAACTCCATTCGTAATAGCCCCACAAAAAAATAAAATACCGAGGAATTAACTTAACCAAAAATGTGAAGGACCTCTATGATGAAAACTTTAAAAACTTGAAAAAGGAAATCAAAACAGAACTTAGAAAATGGCAAAAACTCCCATGCTCCTGGATTGGAAAGATTAACATCATGAAAATCGCAATACTTCCCAAGGGTATCTACAAATTCAATGGGATACCTATCAAAATTCCAACCTCATTCTTCAAGGAAATAGAAGAGGCAATCCAAAAATTCATATGGAAGAATAAAAGACTCCAAATAGCAAAAACGCTCCTCAATGGAAAGAACACTGCTGGAGGAATATCAATACCAAATTTCAAACTCTACTATAAAGCCATAGTAATCAAAACAGCTTGATACTGGCACAGACCTCAGGACCAATGGAATAGAATTGAAATCCCAGAAATGAACCTACAGAACCATAGCCATCTAATCTTCGATAAGTGACCTAAAAAATGGAATGGAAGAAAGACAGCCTCTTCAGTAAATGGTGCTGGCTAAATTGGTTAACTACTTGTAGAAAACTAATGCTAGATCCTTATATATCACCCTGCAACAGAATCAACTCCAAATGGATGAAACACCTGGGAGTCAAAGCACACAATCTGTAAACATTATAGGATAGAATATGAGAAACCCTAGGTCTCCTTGGCATAGACCGAAATTTTATTAATGGAGACCGGGAAACACAATAAATCAAAGAAAGGTTGGACAAATGGGATTGCAAGAAGTTGCAGAGCTTCTGCATGGCAAAGGACCTAGCTAGCAAGATGAATAGAAAGCGTACGGATTGGGAGAAGATCTTAACTAGCCATACAATGGACAAGGGTCTCATATCTAAAACATACTTGGAACTCAAAAAATTAAATCCCCCAACAACAAATCCTCAAAGAAACAACTTCCCAATAAATAAGTGGGCTAAAGACTTAAAGAGAAACTACTCTGAAGAAGAAAGAAGGATGGCCAATAGACACATGAAGAAATGCTCAACCTCCCTAGCCATAAAAGAAATGCAAATCAAAACAACATTAATATACCACCTCACTCCAGTTAGAATGGCAAAAATCAAGAACTCTAATAACAACAGATGCTGGAGGGGATGTGGACAGAAGGGAACCTTACTTCATTGTTAGTGGGCCTGTAAACTTGTTCAACCACTTTGGAAAGTAGTATGGAGTTTCCTCCAAAGACTCCACATAGAGCTCCCCTATGACCCAGCAATCCCACTTTTGGGCATTTACCCAAATGTTTACAAACAAGACCACACTAAAGCTAACAGCACAACTATATTTATTGCAGCATTATTTACCATAAGTAAGATATGGAACCAACCCAGATGCCCCTCAGTAGGATGAATGGATCAAAAAAATGTGGTATATATACACAATGGAATTCTATGCCTCCATCAGAAAGAATGACATTGCTCCATTTGTTAGGAAATGGAAACACTTGGAAACAATTATATAAAGTGAAGTAAGCCAAGCCCAAAGAAACATAGGTCCCATGGTTTCCCTTATTTGAAATATCTAGTATATGTATGAGTCAAGCAGAAAAGTTCAGATAAGGTGATGTTATGGAAATGAACCCTAAGATATGTATTTAAATGTTTTCTTTCTTTCATGCATTTGTTTCTAACGCATTTATAAGATTATTTCTTTGTTGCTTTGTATGTCCCTCCCCTAAATTATAACCCCTGCTTTCACTATATTTGATGTCGGTATAATTTGTGGAGGGGAAGGGGAAGAGCAAGTTGTTTAAATAAGGATACAGGTGGACCCGTTGCAACAATGAGAAGTACAAGTGGTCATGTCGAAAACGAACTTTACAACTTTGGTGGGATAGGTTGGATTGGGGGATGGGAGAGGCTGGGAAGGGATGGGAAGGGTAAACAAAGGAGCAGGCTATAATGCTTGATAAGAAATGTACTCACTATCTTGCCCATGTAATTGTAACCCCTCTGTACAGTTTTTTCACTATAAAAAAGAAAGAAAATCAGAGACTGCAGTGGCTTGTAAGCTCCATTTATATTCCTGAGCATTGGGCGCCCTTCCCCTTTGCCTTTCTGACCCTTTACATCAGGAGCATCTGGGAAGATGTTCTTACATCTAGAGTTTGTCCCTGGGATTAAAAACTTTATTTTGTGATCATAAACTCCATTATTTCTTGAATTGGATCTGAGGGGCCGGAGATAGTTAGGTAAGAGTATTCAGAAACTTATAATTACTTCTAAGTTTGCTATCTAAAATCATCCCTTCCCACCCCTTAGAATCCTATTTCCCAACTGTGTACACAGCCTTACACTCTGTTCTACTGGAGCTTTTGAGTGTGGGGCATCATGTGTTTCTTATGTGTACTGCTTTACAAATGGAGATTTTCTCCTACACTCAAAATGATTTCATTGATTGGGGCACTGTTCAATAGGCTAAACAGGGTTTGTTCATGTGTTCATATCCTAGGTAGGACTAGTAATGTCAGGACTCACTTGCTGTCAGTGGTATTGCTCTGAGGAATTTCTGTCAATGTTGCCCCCAGTACCTAGTCCAAGGCCTCTCAGAAAGGCTCCAGACCCAAACTGCTTGAGTCTCTGTGTGAGCTAATCATCATTGAGCAACTATGTTCCCTGGTTTGTGATATATTCTCTTCTGTGAGCATATGCATATGAGGGCCCAAGAAGAGAGTTACCTGGAAGGGAGGTCCTAGGATGCAAAATGTCTACTAGGCAATGGAAACCCATGGTTTGGCAGGCTTAATGTTTTAACCTGTGCACTGAACTAGCAGGAAAAAACAACACACTAAGAAATCTGCCAG
The DNA here is from genome assembly GCF_019054845.1 of Dipodomys spectabilis. Lineage (NCBI taxonomy): Eukaryota > Metazoa > Chordata > Mammalia > Rodentia > Heteromyidae > Dipodomys > Dipodomys spectabilis. The sequence goes on from NW_024871193.1 coordinate 52,128, forward strand.
TTATGCCAAATAAAGAGATGTTGTGAAGGATAGAGAAAGGACATTGATTTCATGGTAGTCATGACAAGACCATATCACACCTTCAGAATACTAATCCATACACACTTTTCTATTTACACATGTTACTAGGTCTGAGTTGTATGTAAAACTCCTCAGGGACTTCAGAACAGGAAGATCTAAGGGAGAGTCTAAGATTGGTCTACCATTTTGGAAATTAACTAGTTTGATGATAGCCCTTAGTAGTGTCCTACAAATATGTGCATTTACACTACTACATTTGATAAGTATCCCCTCATTAAATTATATGTGGTTGGTTCACTTGCTGACATCGCAGCTGCCTGGTAGATCCATTGTGACTTCACTTTATTCTGTTGAACCAGAAATGGAAAAGGAGATACTGACCACAACACTTTCACATCTTTCACAATGAGCAGTGAATGGCAGGGGAGTATTTAAGATGCTCCCCATGTTCGCAGTTTGCTAGTACCACCTGGGATTCCAGCTCAAATCTTGATAAAGAGATACAGAAGTTACATGTAGCTTTTTTTTTTTTTTTGCCAGATTCACAGCTAGAGAGGTAGATGAGAAAGTGGAAGGGCTTGGTGTGGAAGCCACAGGTTGATATGAAGCAGAGTTCAAAGGATGTGGAGATGAAGCAAACTACTTGGAGGGAAAAGGAAAGGCAACTGAAGCTAATGAGAACCTCGAGGGAGAAGATAGAGCAAGTTTGAGGCCACCTGGATATCAAAATAACCCATCTGAGGTACAATAGTCTGGATATTCAGAGAGAAGTTGGAAGAGCACCAGCAAGTGCTCTTTACCAATTCTAGGGATCTCCCAGAATGCCAGGGTAAGAATTGATAGCTTCCCAGAGCACTGCTGCTGAGCACAACTCAGATCCCTCCCTACCATGATAATTGACATTGGAGAGGAGCAGCAAGAGTTGTATGAAGTGATAGCAGCTCACTTTGTGGAGCTTGTTCTGCAGCATTGTGAAGTGTGGTCTCTCAGGATGCTTAGGGCAAAGATCCTAGAGCTGGTGTCAAAGAATGCAATCTACTTGGAGTAGACATTTATAGATGGTATGTGCCTGAACACAACAACTGATAATGAGCTGATAGAGGTAGTTCCCTAAAGATCTAACAGCCAAAACTGGAGAGTCAAACCCAGAGCTCTGCACCACATCAGTCCACCATGCCAATTACTTCTACCCTAGTACTGGGTACCCAGTTTGCACAACCATGACCTTGTTACCCTGTTGTTCCTCACAATCCCTCACAACTTTTATCTTTCATTTTGTCTATGATTCTTTGTCCCTGATAAACTGTTCTGGATGCCTGTATTAGCTACGCCAACCCCTGTAAAGCTGTTGGTGTTACCCAATTTCTGCCACTGCAACTCAGCAATTACAGTCACAATTACCCTTTCCCTAGTATCCTACTCTCTGCTACTCTTTTCTGGTACCCACAATTCTTAACACCATGGATCCAACCACCTGATACCTGACACCACAGTCTCTGCCACTCCACTCCTAAACAAAGCAAAGCAAGAGTGGGCACAGACAGTCGACTTGGGTCCACCTCTTGCAGGCACAATATGACAAGTTATTCCTCAGGTATTTTACATGAGGGAATAACTGGTGTTGGAAGGCAAGTTACTAAGAGGTGACTAAAATCCAAGGACATCAACTTATATCTTGGTGCTAGGAAAAGCAGGCCCTGAGGTGATAGTTAATGAGAAAAGAAAATTTTACAAAGAATATTAGAGATGATAAAAAATGCTTAGCTTATTCTCTTCTACTAGTGAGCTGAATTATATTATGATATAGATATGTAACTCCTTTCCATTTTAAAAAGCATATGAAGATGCACATTTATGTGGTACTTATATTGATTTATGGAATAGTTGCATATGATCACATTAATGATACTCAATATTTTATGCTCTATGATATGCTCATAATTCTGCCTTTGGCAATATGAATTGAGCTCTTTAACAGCAAATGGAATTTCATTGTAAAATACCATAAGGAGATTACTGAGGCTAGTAACAAAATGAAGGCTGGAACAAGAAAACTGAATAAAGCTACAAGTTTGAAGGGAAGGGGTCAGTGGTAAGGGCTATGATAAAAGAGAAATTCTTCACCATGGAATCTTGGAAGAAAAGAATTGTTTTGTTGAATTACTAGCTTTTTAAACTTTAGAAAGCAGAACATGATTTTTGATTCTTGCTTTTTGGAACTTCTTTAATGAGTGGTGTAAAAAATTATCAAAATGACTTTGAAAATTCACTGGCATGAATTATCAGATTAACATTTTAATCAAAGTAGCCTTGAGATGCAGGCATCCTGGATTCTTTTTCTACTAAATTAATGGAATGAGCTTCCTTTTGAATGGTTGGACAGTCCATGACACTTGTTCCAAAAAAAGAAAAGATACTGGAGAGAAAAAAAACAGTGGAAGGAGACTCAAGGCTGCTGAAAATAGCATATTTCCCATTTGGACTTTAATGGGTTGTTTCTACAAAGAATAAGAATTTCATCTTAACATAATAATTTCAAAATGGATGTGCTACAGGATAGCTTCTAAATGTAATATTTAATGCTGTTGGATTACTTGAAGACAAATGTTTACAGCAAACTTTAAATTTCAGAAAAACTGTAACGCACCAATAAACAACTTGAAGAAATATAATTTAAAAATTCACCGTTCAAAGCACACCCTTTCAGGAAAGTCTGTGAGACATTTATCTCCCAACAGGAAGTGGCACTGTGGCTCAATTGGTAAAGGGCTCCCCTTGAGCTGAAGAACTCAGAGTTATGTTAATACCCAGGCCCTGAGTTCAAGCCCTATGACTGACAAAAAGAAATTTTAAAGAATTAAAGCGTTAGGGCTGGGAAGGAGACTCAGTGGTAGAGTGATTGTCTTGTATACATGAGGTCCTGGGTTCAATTCCTCAGCACCACATAAGCAGAAAAATGTGGAATTGGCTCTGTGGCTCAAGTGGTAGTGCTCTAACCTTGAGTTGAACAGCTCAAGGACAGAGCCCAGACCCAGAGTTCAGGCCCCCCTTCCAACAACAACAACAATAATAAAAAATTAAAGCATCAAACAACCTGAGGATGTTGTCCAGAATAATGAATATGGCATTATCCGTTTACATGACTTAGTTAGTGACTTGTAACCTAGTTTAACAGGAGAGGTCGTGGGCAATTTGTGTGTTTGACAAAACCTGCAAAATTATTTTCTACTTTCCCAAGGAGTTAGAAAGTAAGGAATGGGATGAGGAGAGAAATGTTTGGTGGTTTGCCTTTTGGTTCAGTAATTGGTTTCTGGAGTCAAATTCAGAGAAATTCTGCTTGCAATCCTAGTTGCATGGGGAATGAAGAAGCCATGCCATGGAAGTGGTTTTGTCTTGTCCTTGGTCTGGTTCCAAACACCACTGGACAATCCAAGTCCCACTTCAGGACCAAGATTCCTTGAAGACTACTGATCCACTGGACATGTAGACCTAACCACAGCCAGAAAAGGCAAAATGCAATGCCGAGGGCAGCACTGGAAATCTACACCAGGCAGAGATTTTTAAATATATTTTTATTGTAAAAATACTGTACAGAGGGCTTACAGTTACATGACTAGGTAATGAGTACATTTCCTATCGAGCATTGTTACCACCTCCTTTGTTTTTCCCCTACCATCTTTTCCCTCACCACATGTCCAACTTCTCCCTCCTCCACCCTATCCTGACATTGCAAATTCATTTTCCACAGTGTCCTGTACATCTCATCGTCACATTGGGTCACCCTGCATCCCCATTTCAGCATTCTGCTATATCCCTTCTGCGGCGAACGCCTTCTCGGCCAGCGAGGAAGAACGACCACCACACCAGGAGTCTTCTCAGATCACACTTTACTGGAGAGCCTTTTAGTTGAAGGGAGAGCTTGAGCGCAAGAGAGCGAGCAAGGAAATGCAGCCGCTTATATAGGGTTTGGAACACGGGTCGCTTCAGGATTGGCTGTCCGCCTTCTACCATCACCAGGTGCCACGGGATTGGCTCAGGATTTACAATGATGGCGCATGCGCACAGCTGGGGACTCGCAGCCCCGCCAAGCACTTGCCTAATATGGAGTTGTTTACTTCTAGGCTGAAAGGAAGCGGGCGCCATCTTGTAATGGCGTTTGTCCCGGCTCCCTGCAGTTCCCCCTTTTTGTTTTGGTAACAGGTAAGAGTAGAGGTCGGGCCTCTGTCTCAAAGAGAGGACCTTGCACTGGCCTTCGCCTGGGGGGCGCCTTCCCCAGTGACGACCAGGCCCGTCCGATGCCTTTTTTGCAGAGGTGGGATCTTGGGCATCAACCCACTTGCAGCCCAACGTGCTCTTCTTGGGCTTACGCCAGGAAGTGATTCCCATGTGCAGTGCGTTTGCCCAAGTGCAGTGTGTTTGCCTTACACCCTGTTCCAAGTTATCAGTCACATACCCGTCCCGGTGCAATGGGATCCCCAGATCCCTCGGGGTGCTAGGGCTATGCGAAATGATAAGGCTTAATGACCTCTCAGGGCCGACAGCCAAATTTGGGGTGAGGATCCACTCTCCAAGGCGGCTAATGCTTGCGAAATAACAACTTTGTCCCTACTGGTTTGGGCTCGAAGGCGACAGACCAACCATAGGCAGACCACGCATCCGCCCAAGCAGCAAGCTAAAAATAAACCCCACCCCCACCCATTCCTTGAACCAGGAAACAGCGGAGGAAATCCAGGACTGGAGCCCCTCCACAAATCCGGGATCCATTCGCGTTGAATTAACAATCACAATGGCAATCCGCAGCTGCTCCAGCATCTCATCAAACTCACCAGTCCAATTACCTAAAAGATAACTTGACAATTGTTTAGACAAATTTGCAGCTCGGGTAAAATTATAAGCTGGGAGTAGGAAACCGGCTCAAAATTTCTTTCATTAGTAATTGGATTTTCAAAAACTGGAAAGGCGGCCGCCAGCCGCGACCAGGTGCTCCCTTTTATAAAGTGACTCCGCCCCGCCGGCGGGTACGGCGGGGGAGGGGCCGATGGGTGAGGGCCAGGTCCTTTCCTCCTTTCTAGCTGCTGCGGTACTCTTATCGTTTGGGGACGCTGCCCCCCATATCTGTCTGCCTCATACTCAGCCGCAGCCTCTTCTAAGTCTTCATTATCAGCTGGATCGAGCTGCTCTCCTTCCTCCTCTAACATTTCTTCCCCTGAGTCACTCACAGGATCACTGCGTTCTTGGTCCTGCCCTTCCACATGTAGGGCTGAGAAACAGTTTGAAAATTCCTTCAAAAAAGGGTACAGGGGTCTCCTTGAGACCCCCTCTTTGTGGTCATCCCCACAACGCAGACAGTCACAGAGAACCACCAGAAAGACAAACCACAAAGGAAGCAGCAATGCAAACAACCAATAGTCCATAGTAGAAAACAACATACCTAGGGATACTTACCGACGTCTCCTCTCCGTGTGTTGAGTTCTGGCTCCTGTTCGACCTCTTGCGCAGGTCCCGGGTTTCGGCACCACTTGCGGCGAACGCCTTCTCGGCCAGCGAGGAAGAACGACCACCACACCAGGAGTCTTCTCAGATCACACTTTACTGGAGAGCCTTTTAGTTGAAGGGAGAGCTTGAGCGCAAGAGAGCGAGCAAGGAAATGCAGCCGCTTATATAGGGTTTGGAACACGGGTCGCTTCAGGATTGGCTGTCCGCCTTCTACCATCACCAGGTGCCACGGGATTGGCTCAGGATTTACAATGATGGCGCATGCGCACAGCTGGGGACTCGCAGCCCCGCCAAGCACTTGCCTAATATGGAGTTGTTTACTTCTAGGCTGAAAGGAAGCGGGCGCCATCTTGTAATGGCGTTTGTCCCGGCTCCCTGCACCCTTCCACTCTCCAATTACAAAAATTTTATATAAGATGCAGAACACTGGAATCAAATACTGTGAAAACAGGGGTTATATGTGGGGGGGATGAACCTACAACAGAATCACATAGTGCATGATAAGTATATTAAAAACAAAAGCAAGAAAGTAAAAACCGTTTTTGTCTTTGACTTGGGGTACATTTCGCCTAACACCTCTTATATGTTCATATCTATCTAGCCTTTGATCTTCTCTGCTTGTTCTAGACATGTACTAGTCCTTGCAAACAAGGGAAAAACAAGGTAAACCGTGGGACCTATGTTTCTTTGGGTCTGGCTTACTTCACTTAATATAATTTTTACCAAGTCTTACCATTTCCTAACAAATGGGGCAATGTCATTCTTTCTGATGGAGGCATAGAATTCCATTACGTGTGTGTGTGTGTGTGTGTGTGTGTGTGTGTGTGTGTGTGTGTGTGTGTACCACATTTCCTTGATCCATTCATCTACTTAAGGGCATCAGAGTTGGTTCCATATCATAGCTATGGTGAATAATACAGCAATAAATATGGTTGTGCTGGTAGCTTTGGTATGACCTTAGCTTTGGTATGACCTTCTTTGTGATCATTTGGGTAAATGCCCAAAAGTGGAATTGCTGTGTCATAATGGGGGCTCTACGTGGAGTCTTTTGAAGAACTTTCACACTGCTTTCCAAAGTGGTTAAACAAGTTTACACTCCCACCAACAATGCAATAGGGTTCCCTTTTAGCCACATCCCCTCCAGCATCTGTCGTTATGACATTTCTTGATTATAGCTATTCTAACTGGAGTGAGGAGCAATCTCAGTTTTGATTTGCATTTCTTTTGTGACTAGAAAAGTTGAGCATTTCTTCATTTGTCTAATGGACATTTTTATTTCCTCTTCAAAGAAGTTTCTTTTTAAGTCTTTAGCACGTGTAGTTATTGGGAAGTTTTTCCATTGATGATATGTTGTTGGGGATTTAAGTTTTTGAATCCTAAGTATATTTTAGATATAAGACTTGTCTGTTTTATAACTCATGAAGCTCTTCTCCCTGTAAGTGGGCTTTCTATTGATCTTGTGAGCTATGACCTTTGCCTTGCAGAAGCTCTGCTGTTTCATGCAATCCCATTTCTCCAACCTTTCTTTGATTTCTTTTGTTTCTGGTTCTCTATTAAGAATATTTTGGCCTATGCAAAAGAGCCCTAGAGTTTCTCCTATTCCTTCATGTAATGTTTTCTCGGTGTCTGCTTTTATTTTGAGGTCTCTGATCCATTTGGAGTTGATTCTTGTGTAGGATGATATATACGGATCTAGCTTTAGTTTTCTACAGGTGTTTAACCAATTTTGCCAACACCATTTACTCAAAAGGCTGTCTTTCTTCCATTCTAGGTTTTTTAGCTCCCTTGTCAAAAATTAGCTGGCTATAAATCAATGGGTTCATTTCTGAGTCTTCAGTCCTATTCCATTGGTCCTCAGATCTGTTCTTGTGCCAGTACCAAGCTGTTCATATTACTATGGCTTTTTAGTAGAGTTTTAAATTTGGAACTAATATTGCTCCAGTGCTGTTCTTTCTGTTAAGGATTGACAAACCTGCAGCCAGCATTATACTTACTATTGAAAAGTTAAAGCCATTTCTTATAAATTCAGGAATGAGATAAAAATGTCTGCTCTTTCTACTCCTCTTCAACTTCTCTTTAATCTCAACTCCTAAAACACAAATTTCACAATGAATTTACAAGAAAAAATACAAAAACCAAACATGGCAATGCTTAGATGCAGGACGTTTTACAAAACCCAGAATATAACTCTGCTGTCTAAAGGAGGGGCTCTCTATATTAATTAACAAACAAACCCAAAAGAGCAGCTAGGTGTACTAGACGTGAGTGTCCCTGACATCTACTCCATGGACAAGGAACATGGAAGGGGTTCCTGAACCTGCTGGAGAGTGCATGGAGGAAAGTTTCATTGTCAGCCTGAGTACAAAAGTTAGCTTCACCCTGCCTGGGCCTGTCTTTCTTGTTTTCTCCCCACAGTGGAGAAGAATTGTCCCCTGCTCTATGGAGAATAAATACTGTACAAGCCGATCTGAATGTGGCTTCTGTTTGGTCTTCACTCTTTCCTAGGTGGGCAGTTACCTCCCCATGGTGCGTGTGTGCTCCCAGGGGCTGATCCTCAGAGCCCATGCCCAAGGGGCAGGTGGGTGCTACATGTGAGTCAGTGGCACTGTGTCATTCATGCAGCAGCTGCCGGGTAGCTGCTTTAGCCCAACAGCAGTTACACCCTGATATTCTCCCACAGTCCCAGGAGAGGTGCCCACAAGGGCCTGAGTTGGGAAAACTGACACTAGGGTCCTACTTCACCAAAGGGACCAGCATGCAAGATGAAGTGGCTTACACCTAAATTACTAATTACATTATGGAGCAGTTTTAAACAAAGTGATACACATTACTGTATGATATATAATGCTATATTCTTGAGTCTGTAGTCTCCAAAATCATTGGACTTCATAATAGCAAGAATGGATTTTATTGTTTGTATTTACAAGTCCACTATGGCAATCTGAAATAAAAGTACAACAAAACTCTTATCCAAAAACCACATTATTAAATCTCAGAATTAAAAAAAAAGTATGTAAGTAGTGTAAATGAAATTATACTAGAATAGTAAATTACACACAAAATATATTACATTAGTTACACTCAAAAGTAAAATAAGTAATTACAAAAAGAATTCCTACTGGATAAAAAATATTACAGTGGTTTAACAGGTTGAAGTGATATAAGTTATATATTTTGTTTTAATAAAACTTATTTATATCTCCAAGTTCTGTTTATCTCAGAGAAGGAAAATGATAGGAAGTAGAAATTATATGTGGCACCTCTTGCTTCCAGTACCATGAAGGGGACTGGCACTTCATAATGGGAGTCCTGGGGTGACATCCACACCCAGCCCATGTAGACCTATCAGAGGTCCGTGTGGTGACACTGAAGGGGTCGAGGACAGGACATTGCTGCTGCAAAAGGGGCAGCACTTGTTGTGGTGGGCTGCAGACAACAAAGCTCCAGAGTGACCAAACCAATCTACCCAGCCTCAGGTGCCAAAGCCAGGAGGGAAGGCAGGGGAGACTCCAAACCCTACCTTCAATCTGTGCAGCCTACACTGCCAAGGCCAGACCCATTGCACTGATTTGGAGCCCAACATGGGTAGGAGGTGTGCCCATTGCCTCCAAATGGAGCATCCTCAGAATGGCACCCAGAGCTGGACCCATGTCTACCAGAAGGATGACAAAGTAAAGCCAAAGGAGCTTTGGGCCCCTGGTGCTGCAGCTGGTGCATTGCAAGTCCAGGCTCCTCTGGCACTGATGGGTATATGTAGGGATGGCCCTGTACCTGAGTCCACAGAGATAAGCAAATGGAGGTCCACGGGGATGCTGAAGGGGCTCCAGGTTGCTGAGCTGCTGCAGCTGTCACAAGCCCACTTGCAGAGGGGACAGCACATGGCTCTAATCCACAGACCACCTTAAAGACTGATGAGGTGAACCAAGGCTGGGCTGCCTGGCCCCAAGGGGGTGGACTACATGCCTAGCCTTCCTTGTCCCATGGGCTGCGCTCTGTAGACACATGGTGTCCCCCCAACCCCGCACCCATGGGGGCAGGCAGTGATCCTAGAACGGTGTCTCTCTGGGATTACACTTGCACCCAGGAACACTGCAAACCAGTACCAGCCGAGCTGGAGGAGGAGAGGGCAACAGTGGACTCAATTCTAGCTCCATGGATGCCAGCTCCTGGGTGACATGGAACAACTGAGACTGGGATGAGAGGTCGGTAGGGTGAGCAATGCTCATCTGGCAATGCTAGGGAGCATGCACACACATCTCCTCACTGCACATCTGCCACATGGGAGGGGGCCCCACTTCTCAATGGCTGACCTGAGGAGGCAGTCACACCCACAGGGACTACAGAAATGGTGGTTAACTTGGTGATTTGGAAAGGGCTCTAGGGCACAGCTTTGCTGCAGCACTGAACAACTGGCAAAAAAAGGAAAAAATATCCATTAAAACTTTGTTTTTTTTTGGTTGGCCGTGGGGCTGCACTAAAACTTTTCACCAATGATGACCTATTATACTTTAAAAACAGTTTTACTTTCCTCTTGTCCTATATTTTTGCATGGGGCCCTTTGTGTTAACCAGAAATCTCCAGGATTTCTTCATGCACAGTAATACAAATTAAAATAGCTTCTATTCTTTCTTTAATTAAGGGAAGTTGCATTTAGTTCTTTCCCATGTTAGATTCATGAAAAAGAAATCCTGAAGAATATCTATAAAGCACCAAACTCAGGATTTCTTCTGAACTCCTCTCTGAAGAAAGAGAATACAATGACCAAGAAATAGGTATCATCCATATTGTCACTCTGCTAGCTCTCTCTCTGATTAGAAAATAATCCTGCCAGGCACATGCAGATCACTTATGCAAAATGTTTTCCAAAAATTCTTGTTGTTATATTGCATTTATCTTCCTCCTCCTGTCTACCCTCTTGCGGCTCTTCCCCCGGGTCCTGTTTCCTTCTTCCTTCTCTCCTCTCCTCTCCATTTTCCCTGTCCCCTCCTCTTCTCTCTCCTGCTATGCACTTCCTCTGCTCTTACCCCTTCCTCCTCCTTTCCTTTCCTATTTCTCCTACACTTTCACTTTCTTCTACTTCTTCTTTATGGTCCTGTGGGTTGGACTCACGCTAAGCAGTTGCTCTGCTGCTCGCTACATTCCTCCAGTCTGGACTTCACTTCAATTACACTCTTTTTCTGATTTGTTTTTAAAAAGCAAACCCAGCAAAGACTTTTGATCCAGGATTTAATTCATTGTACATATTCTACAACACAAATATGTGCTACTTCATACAGTGAGGCTAATAGGTTTGATTATGGCTTCAGATAAACTCATCAGAAACAATGTGTTTGAAGGCAATCTAATGTGATCCCCTGTTGCTACCAAATTAATGAACTGGTTACTTTGTATCTTGCACAAGTACTTCCATATTGCTCCCAGTTTAGTGAACTGTCACTTTGTGGTAACACCACAGTAACACTAACGCAAGGATTGTTGGGGATCAGAAGATTAATACCAGACAGGAAAATCCATAAGATATGTATCTCAAATTAATTACTAAAAAGCCATAAGAAGACCTGTGGCTACGTGGTTTAGTGCTTTCCTTGCACAGAATAAGCTGATGACAGGACCCAGACCTGAGTTGAAGACCTGTGGTAGGTGCACACACACACACACACACACACACACACACACACACACAGAGAGAGAGAATTTCCCTGCTAGAGGAAGTAAAATATCTCTTTTCCCAATAACATGCTTGAGTTTCTAGACTATGGGTTTGGATATTTTTGAAAGTTGCATTATTAACTTACCTAATTTTAACAAATGACATCCTGTTTACTATTATTTAATCCTGGTTGGAAAATATTTTAAGACATATTTTCATGTAGAAAATTGAGTTTGTTCCCCAAAATCGTGACTGTCTTGGTTTATAAGAAAGAAAGACTTGTGCCTTTACTTCATTAGTTCATAAATTAGAAAAGTAACCCTAACTCTAGAACCAATTGCCTTTGGATTCTAAAGGCCACACAAATACATAAGTTTTTATTCATCCTATCTTTGATTCAGCTCATCTTTCTTAAAGTAATTCATAGTTTTACTCAATATCTTGCCATTTTTCTAACCCGAACCCTAACTGGGACATTCAGGATAACCTCACACTAATCATACCCTAATCCTAACATTATTAGCAGTTTCCTACTTCACATACATCCAAATTCTAACTTGACTTGTTATTCAAAGATTTACTTTCAGTTTGACCCTAAATTTTCCATTTCCCTAATACTAATACTAACCCCAGCTGGAACTGAAACCTAACTTTCACCATAATGATAGCACAATTCTAATGTTTAAGAAAAAGACTCTAGTTTTTATTCATTCTAATGAATACTCCAGTTTTCCCTCTGGAAATGAGTTCCAGTTTGCCCTTATTCCCAAAAATTTCCTGATTCTACTTCTGAAGTGATCTTGTTCCCTAATATGATCCATTATATTACTTTTCCTCACATTTTCTTATCAGAAAAGACACAGTAGTTTCCATTGATTTTACCTTTTCCTGAACCACTGTTCCCTAAAGCAGTTTCAGATTTACTTACCATCTTGTCCATTACTTAATGCTAATTCTCAACCTAAACTTGGCTGGAAAACTCCCATTAATCATTACAGGAATTATCACTGAGAAATAAATTTAATGATAATGCTCTAGTTACTATTCGGTGTCACATTTTTGCTTCTACTTGTTAGTGAAAACTGAATTTTCTTTTTTTGGTCGGTCATCGGGTTTGTACTCTGGGCTTTGGCGCTATCACTCAGCTCTTCAGCTCAAGGCAAGCACTCTACCCCTTGAGTCACAGCGCCACTTCCGGTTTTCTAGTGGTTTATTGAAGATAAGAATCTCATGGATTTTCCTTGCCAGGTCTGGCTTTAAACTGTGATCCTCAGATCTCAGCCTCTTGAGTAGATAGTATTACAGGCGAGAGCCACTGGTGCCTGGATTGGAAACTGAATTTTATAGTAAAAACTTTTCTATTCATAACACTAATCATAATCAGAACAAAATACTGACCTTAATCTTAGTAAAATTATATGTCAATACTAACATTAACACAGGTAAACTAATTTTCACTCATCCTAACTTCATTCAAATAAACCTTCCAAACATAAGCTTCAATTTTTTCCCAATATCTTAGTCATTTTCTAACCCTAAACTTAATCTTTCTTAACTGGAACATTGAGAATAACCATACGACTAATTGTAAGTAGATTCTAATATTAATAGCAATACTCTAGTTCACATTCATTCTAATTCTTACCATGCTTATTCTAAAATTTACCTACAATTTGAGCATCATTTTTTTCTCCTACACTCTAACCCTAACCATGTCTAGAATCCTAATGATAACTTTGACACTAATGGTATCCCAATTCTAAAATTTATGTAAAATGCTTGCTGTGTCATCCTAGCTGAAATTCCACTTGTAATTCTTCACATAAATTGCAGGTTTTCCTAAACCCTACAGATTTTCTCACTCTTAAATCTGAATCTATCTTGTTCCATAACAGGAATCATACCGATTGATCTCAAATCTTGATATTATGAAATACACTGTACTTCCATTATCCCTGCTTTTCCTGAATTCCTAGAACTTAAAATAAGTTCAGATTTACTTAACATTTAAACCATTCCTAATCCTAAACCTACAGATAATTGAATCATAATGTTAATAGCAAGCCTCTATTTCACATTTATCCTAACTCTTGCTAGGCATGTAGGCCTAAATTTTATTTGCACTTTGAAACTAAAAATTTTAAAGTGTTTATCTATTTCCTGTCAGGTGTTGTTTTACTTTATTTTTTAAAATTTTATTTTATTGTAAAGAGGCTTACTGAGGGATTACAGTTACATGTGTAAGGTAATGAATCCATTTCTTGTTGAACATTGTTGCCTTGTTCTTTGTTGGTCTCCCACTATAACTCCTCCCTCCCCTTGGTGTAAATTTCATTTTCAATATAGTGTGCTGTGAGTATCATTGTTGCAATAGGTCATCTTGTGTTGAACCTAAATTTTCTTTTCTCTAACCCTAATTCTAATTCTGTCTGTGATCCTAAACCTAACCATAATAGTAATTATATTATATGTATTATATAGTAATTCAGAAATTAACAAAATATTGAAGTTTTTATTCATCGTTAATCCACTGCACATCTTGAATTAAGTTGCAGTTCACCTTAAATTTTCCAAATTAGCTTATATGTGCATATATGAAGATGTAATTTGATGTGAAAAACAGAAGATCTTTAGAGGAAGGAATAATGAAAAGGAAATACAGGGAGTACAATCAAATGCATTAAATATATTTTGGAAAGAGCATAAAGAAACTGCCTCTTCTAACAATTAATAACCATTAACAAAATAACTAAAAATTAATAAGTAAATAACATACTGCCTTCTAGTGTTAAGAGAGCCATGATATGTCTTGTGAATAAAATAATTGTGTTAGATAAACTTTTTTCACGCATAATTTAATGTATTATTAGCCAATTATTTAATTTAATCAATGAAAATATATCAAAAAGATTCCATGATAAAAATGTATATCAGTTACTTAGCAATTGTTTGAGAAAAAATAGTCATGACTTTTAAGAAACTAAATGTCTCTTTCCCGACAAAGCACTGCTTTCAGTTTACAAATCTAGTTTTTCTAAGTTTAGAGATAATAATTGGCATGAAAAACAACTAACTGTACATCTTATTTCTTGAATGAGTGATGTTTTAAACATTATCTTTTATTCAAATGAATACTTAGGTCTACTTTTTCAAAATAAATGCAATTTTATCTCCTTTCAGTACAAGTACTTTCCCTGCAATTAAATGTATTAGTATATACAGGTATTTATACGCTAAATCTTCTATGTTTTTTATGTAGATCTATATATTCAGAATGATATGGTTTTTCTATTCACAAATGTCTAACATGTGGGATTTTTTGCTTCATTAATATAAATTATCTCAGGTTGTTGTGAAGGCTCCAGTAAGCAGTGTGGTCAAAACCATGTCCTGAATTCTAAATATTAAATCTAATCATTTTTAGCCTTTGATTATATCATTCATTTTCTCTTCAGAGCAATTAAACTAAAATAAATACTACTTTTTAAACATTTCACTCATATTGTAAATAATATTAACATAGTTCACACAGAGACTAATTATTTCAAACTCACCCTATTTAATGATCATAGTGTGAAGAATATAGAGAGTAGAAGGTCCTTATACTCAATAATATTTGTGGTTAAATTAAATCAAATCATATATCTGGATTTCTAATTTAGAGGTTAATCATATGGAAACAGGAACATACTAAGAAAAATGATTACTTTGGGACCATTTTCTTCTTAAAATTATGCAGCAAAAATATCTCTAAGAAATATATTTTTAATAAAATATTTCAGCCCTTAGTTAAAGTGCATTATGCTTTCATATAAAGTTTATCTCAAAATAGAAATTCTGCAACTAATCTAATGTATGTTTTCATGAAGAAAATGCTATGACTTCTAATCTTGTTATGTGATTTTAATTATATTTTTGTTGTGACATGATTCCTATTTACAGTTAATACTAACTTCATACAAATCATGCCCATGCACACTAACTTACATAAGATAATATTCAAACAAAATTATCTTTCTTCCTATCTCCCACAGGGAAGGATGAGGTGTTGAAGTATATTAAATGAAAGCACTCTAAAAGAGATTCTTTATAAAATGGAAATTTGTAACCTGAGGATGGGATCATGAGCAATTTCTACTTGGCTGAACAGGAATTCTCATTTCTACAGCACTTTCTAACCTTTTAATCACACAGAGAAATCCACAAAATTTGAAGTTCATATGAAGGGATTACATTCCTAAAAGATGTGCCAACCCTGCTCAAAAGTTCGGTCTCATCACTAGTTCTTTGTGTTTGCTGGCTGATCTATTTCTCTATCATATGTTTCATATTATTAAGCATATTAGTAAGTCAGCTGTGAGTACATAGCAGGAGACTCCTGAAATCACTGCTATTGCTGGGTAATATTCAGGAGAGAGGAAAAAGATTATATTACTCTGCAATTCCTCCCTTTGGCCTTCAATAAACCAATCAATTGTCAAAACAATCATGTAAGATGTTAGTTTTCTCTTTTTAAGTAGGATTAAGCAAGTGTTTTTCAAAGTAAAAAGTGATGACAGTAGTATCAGAGCTTTGATATGAGCACCTTCTCCATAACAAGTAATGCTCTATGGGCTGTAAATATGGAATTCACACTTAAATTCTCTCTCCCTAAAAGCACTCACACAGACACAGAAACAGACAGACAGACACACAGACACAGACACAGACACACACACACACACACACACACAAACACACACACACACACACACACACACACACACACACACACACACACACACACAGCTGCCACCCAGGCACATAAGAGAACAGTTCAATTCCTTGGTAATGATAATTGATTGATGTTTGCTCCATTGGTTTTTCATTTTTTCAGGACCTTGCCTGGACCTGCATCTTACTCTGAAATCAAGTCCCCTGCTTTTAGAATACTGTGTTTATGTATTCATAGTATGTACCTGGCTGCTTCAGGCCAATTAATAATACCCTGAATAGAGTATCCTCAAACTTGACATTCAAGTCAAACTCCATGAATTCATACTATTATTCGGAAATACTAAAATTTATTGGATCTAGAAACCAAAAAAACCCCACTTTGTTATATTAATAGGAATTGACATCATGAAATTAGAATACTATTGATCAGGAACTGAGGTAAGAGGACAGGCGTATGTGGGAAAATGTGGAATACTGGATGTGTGTTAAAGATATAAAATCATCGTCTGTTGGATCATTTTTATTGTAAACTTAGCCTATATTGAAAGCTCAATTTACATATACAGTTTTCCAGCTATTTGTTTACCCATCACTTCTGATCACAAATCCTCTTATAAATTTTTATAGTATCTTTGAATAAATCACATAGTTTGCATGTCCTTATCATCTTAAGGAAAAACAGTCTGCTTCTACATCTTTCATCTATGTGACGTACCTTTATTTTTGGTTTCTCTGTTTGCTGAATAAATGTATTCCTGGAAACAGGATATTGACAACAAATCTGGGTTTAATTTTCATTTTTTAAATTTGAAATATAATATAAACTTTGTTGTGACTACTCATTTTCTAAAACTGAGTGATATTCATGAACACTAATATTTTGGTGCCTTTAAGTAAATTGAGACTTGATGTGGTATGGTAGTTCTAGTGTATAATTGACTTAACCATTAGATTATTAACGTATAAACAGTGCATTGCACTTTTTAAATTTTAAATATAATATAGTCCCCAAGGATTTACTTTAAAGTGATAAGGGGGGCAGTTGTCTTCATGTTCCATAGTTTATATTTATTTCAGTAAAAGTACTAATAATACATGATGTATGCTGGAGCAATATAAAAGATGAGAACATATTTCTAAAGAGAATGGGTTTATTGATTAAAACAGAAAACTTTGAAATAGCCATGTATCTTGGTTGAAACTGCATAAATTTCATATAAATGTAGCTCCACATGAGAATCAGGGATAAATTCACATTAATATTACTGAGATTTACATCACAATATAAGCAATATAGGTATTTTAAGGAATTGGCCATTCAAAGCACTAGATACCTACTGGATGAGGAATGGAATTGAAAATAGCAGAGGAAAACAATTCAACATGCAGATACTATGATTTTATAATACTAATATGAAAGAAATGGAGCTTTTGCCTTTCTGAAGAAGAAAGTTTAGCCAGTAATTTCAATGTAAGACTTTAGTTGTAATGAGTCTAAAGTCTTTTTCTCCAAGATATTCAAGAGTACTATGCTCATCTTCTGAAGAGTAAGTAATTATTTTAATTAACTTTGCTTAATATTAATTTACTTGTAGCAAATAGGTTAAAATGTCTCCTTTCTTTCAATGTAATAACATACATTTCATATTATTAATGTCTCTTCATACAAGCCTGAAATCACTATTTCAAACTAACACAAACAAAAACCTCAAAAATAACCTGATACAACCATCACAAATCCTAAATTATGTGAAAAAAATCAACAATATATAAAATATATCTGAGGAATTGGAAAAACAATGGCAAAATAACAACATAAAATTCCCCTAGCTCTCTAATGAAACAGAGAATTAGAGTCCTAGCAGGTACTCCACTTCTAAAAAGTCACACCCAGTCAGTTATAACTATTTGTAGATATACAATTCAAAAGAAGAGTTTATACTGTCTTCACAAGAAAACAGAAATATATGAAAAGGTGTCCAGCCAGTCAGGTGACTGCTGTGACTGTGTTGGCCAACATATTTAAAGGCACAGCTGCAGTGTGGAAATAAAAATTCCACATGGGAAACAAAAGCAGGAACAGAAGTGTACATCGGAGACAGCCACAGCCATACTCAGAGACAATTCAAGATACCATTGGGCAGCCCAAACTGTCACTGGAACCGCTAGTATTAACATCACTACATCTCACCACAATAGATTTCTAGTCCTACACTTAATGGTCTAGACAAAAACCTAATTCCACAAAAACAAATCACAACAGAAGATCCAACCAACAAATGGCAAATCAACGAAGAACATAAAGAGTCACCTATTAAGATTATATAGCCCCTAAAAGAAATCCTCCAAGTGAACAGAGCAAATCAGAAAAATACAAGAAAAGTTATGTCAAGGTAGTATAATTCACACAGTAAATAACCAGGCATTAGAACAGACAATTAGGGACCTAGAAGATAGTTTTCAAAATACATTACATTTACGGCTTTAAATGTGATTAATGGAAAGATACAAAACCTCTACGAGGAAATTTATTGAACAAGATGCGAACAACCAAAGATTAGCAAAATAACTCATGGAGACTACAAACAGAAAAATAAATTCTGAAAAGGCAAGGGAGTCCAAGGAAAAAGTGGATGCCTAGTTAAAAGATATGAGAGAAGACACAGCTAAATAAACAACCCTACCAACCCACCCACCCAAAGAAAATATGTAAAGAAAGTCAATACAAGACCTAAAACAAAGCTTTATAAAGAGATAGAAGCCCTAAAAAATGACCAATTATAAAACAGGGAAATCAAAAACAAAGTATAAAGTCTTCACAGCAAATAGATGACATAGAAGACAATCTCAGGGGTCAAAGACCAAGTAGGTCTAATAGGAAAGAGGAAATAATCATTTAGAACAAATCCAAGAAATAAGAAATGATCTTGCCACAACTTCACGACTCAGTTAGAAGATCAAATTTGGCGGAGATTGGTCTCAAGAAGGAAAAGAGCAGGAAACTAAATGGATGGGAAACATATTACAGAATTCTAGCAGAGAACATTCCAAACATCCAAAGAGATAGGCACAGTCAGAGAAGAGAAGCCTTAAGAACAAACACAGAATTCTAGAAGAGAACAACCCACCACCACATTATAATCCATTAGAGGATCATTAGTGATCAAGGAAACGATTCTTAAATCTGCCATAGAGAAAAGATTGATTATTTATAAAGTATATACAGTCAGAATAAACACAAATTTCTTAGTTGATATGATAAAATAAAGAGCCTGGCATGATATATAACAAACATTAAAGGCAAACAACTACTAACAGTGAATATGGTCCCAAGCCAAACTCTCCACCACATCAGCAGGATAGAAGTTAATCAAATATATCCTACAGAGAGAAGATCAAGAAGAACATGAACTGGTTATATAAGATCAGAAGTAGGTAAATATATTAAGAGTAGATGAGGCACAGCTCCTAAGAGCTCCTAAGAGAATTCACTCAAATAGATAAAATTAGAGAAAAAATGAGACATCATAACATAAATTAGCAAAATTGTGAATGTTTTAAGAGAGTACTTTGAAAACCATATACCAATCACCTGGAGAATCCTGGAGTAATTGATGCTTTCCTATACTCGAACTGAACCAAGAAGTGATACATAAGAAGTAATGAAAATGAAATGTCAATAAACAATTTCTCATAACAGAAAAATGTAGGACTCAATAGATTTACCATGAAATTAAGGCCTGCAAAGAACTTACAATACTCAGGTCTAACTCTTCAATGGAATAGAAAGGGAAATGGAATTATCAAACATAATCTATGAAGCTAGAATTAGACTCTTCCTCAAATCAGCTAGGGACTCATCAAAGAAAGAGAACTATGAAACCAGCTCTTTGGTAAGCATTGATGCATAACTTCTCAATACAATTCTCACCAACCAACTTCAACAATTAACAAAAAAAACATGCTATGATCAAACAGTATTCATCCTAGGATACAGCTGGATTCAATATACTTGTCAATAAACATAACACACACCATCAGCATAAGCAAGGACAAGAACCACATGATTGTTTATATGGATGTAGAAATAGCTTTTAACAAACTCCAATACCCCTTTATGATTGAAAGGTCTGAGAAGCAAGGAACTCATGGAACTTTCCTCAATATAATACAGAGTATGTATACGACAAAGAGAAAATAAGCATGTACCTAACGATGGAGGCATGAAGACATTAAAATCAGGAATGAGAAAAGGATGTCCACTCTTTCTACTACTCTTCAATATAGTAGTGGACTTTCTAGCAAGGACAATAGGTAAGAGAAAAATATAAAAGGGATCCAAATATGAAAGGAGTAAAACTATTCCCTTTCACAGATGAAATGATACTTTATATAAAGGACCCTATAGCTTCCCCCCCAAAAAAAGTTAGTAAAAGTGATGCTAATCTTCAGCAATGTAGCAGGGTATAAAACATACAAGAATCAATAGTTTTCCTGTGTTACCAACAATGGGAAGATCCAGGCTGAAGCCCAAAAAACAACCTCATATATATTAGCCTCAAAATCAAATCAAATCTAAGCAAAACAAAATAACAATAAAACTAGGAATTAATTAATTTAACAAAAAAGTGAAGGACCTCTATTGTGAAAACTTTAAAGGCCTAAAAGCGAAATTGAAGGAGATTCAAGGAAATGGAAAGTCTTTCCATGCTTCTGGTTGGAAGAAATAACATTGTGAAAACTGCAATACTGCCCCCAAACAATTGGCAATGCAATACCCATCAACATCCCTACAATATTCTTCAATGTAATAAAGAAAGCAATCCAAATTTATTATTGAATTACAAAATTACAGTTGAAAGGAAGACTTAGAAATGAACTCATAGGCCTATAGTCATCTTACACACACACACACACACACACACACACACACACACACACACACAAACACACACACACTCTGGAATTCTATTCACCCATCAGAAAGGATGACTGTTCACCAGTCTTAAGGAAGATCAAAGGCTTGGGAACATTATACTAAGAGAAAGGAATGCACACTCGAGCAATATAGGTTTCATATATTCATTCATTCATGGTAGCTAGAAGGTACCTACAAATCTACAAGAGAGATTCTTCCTCCAGTTTGAATTGCCATTATCAAGAAAACTGACAATAGCAAATGCTAAGGTGGATGTAGCCAAATGGGAACTCTATTACACTGTTGGTGGGAAATTAAATTTGTTCAACCATTCCGAAGTGCAGTACGGACTTTATGTGAAAGACTAAACAGCTCTCCCTTATGACCCAGTAATTCCTGTCATGGACAGTAATCCAATAAATAACAAACAAGCTCACATTAAAGCTACCAGTATAACAATGTTCAGGGCCCAGGTCCCGAGTTCAAGGACTGGAAAAAAAGTTACCACTGCTTGTATTTGTTTCCCCAAATATGAACCTTTTGACATAAGATACAAAATCTTTCTATTTGCAACAGCTAGAATAGGACTTACCTGTAGTGGGTAATAAAATGTCTTCTTTGTTGAATGTTAGGAAAAGTTGTAGGCAGTCCAAGAAAAGGGAGACTTTCGTTGTTGTTGGTGGTGGTCGAGGGGCTTGAAGTCTGGGCTTGGGCACTGTCCCTGAGCTCTTCAACTCAAGGTGAATGCTCTAACTTTTGAACCACATTGCCACTTCTGGTTTTCTGGTGGTTAAATGGAGATGAGTCTCAGGGACTTTCCTGCCCAAGTTGGCTTTGAACAGCAGTCCTCAGATCTTAGCTTCCTGAGTAGCTAAGATTACAGCTGTGAGCCACTGTCACCAGGCTAAAAATGGGGGATTTTTATAAAAGAAAATCCACCTCTTCACCTGTGTCTAAACCTCATATATTTCTATTAAAACACTTCATCCTCAACTCATTTGATCTGACATTTGTAAATTTTCTCTTTTCCTTCATGTGGGAATACTGCAGTCAATGTCAACTCAACTGTGGGACTGGATCAATTGTATGGTAATCGCTAGCACCTAAATCAAAAACATTTACATCAAAACAAATGAAACCCTCATTTCGAATAATTGTTTTCTCTTTTTATTACAAATCTGTGCTTGATTACTTCTTAATGTGATATTGGACCTCCTAACAGAGTGATGAGTTTTTCTTTCTCTTGAGCAATTGTCCTTCTTCCCCTTGGGTCAAATATTTAAATTTCAAAAATTTCAATTGATAATTCATTAAGGTGACCTCTAAGAAAATGTGCATTTCTGGAATTGGTCTTCTGTGTTGTTCTCGCGTGCACAGGCTTTCTATGATTTATTTGTTTTATAAGGAATTCTATTTTCCAATCTTTGTGTGACCAATTTTAGTCCCTCTGATCAGTCTTTCCTACCCTCTCTCAGGAGTCTTTTATTTCAGTCTGCCTCATAAAAAATATATTAGTTATCAGCTAAATGACTCCCAGCTTCAGTATTTTGCCTGACTTCATGTAGGCTGTGATAGGAGCCATGACTGGCCTTGCTTACCGGAGATTTTTACTTGTTTGTTTTGTTTTGTTTTTAGAGGTCTAGGATTACTAGTCAATGTATTAGCTTCTCTGGGCCACAGTGATCACCTGGACTAGAGTCAATGGGTTTTTGTCCTAATGATAAAAAAAAAAAAAAACAGCTATGTTCACAAATAAAATTAAATAAAATTTAAAAAAAAAAAAAACAAAAAAAAAACAGCTGACTAAATTCCTGTTTTAATTATCTGAAAATGAGGCAATCTGGCATCCTTGCAAAGCCATCAATAATATTCTGCTACCACTTACAGAAATGGTCTATCAAGATGGCTTTTCAAGGTTGACTGTAAACAATGTTTATTTCGGGGGCTGGGAAGGTGGCTCAGTGGTAAGAGCGCTTGCTTTGCATGCCTGAGGCACTGGGTTCGATTCCCAGCACCACCTAAGAAAAAAAAGCCAGAAGTGGCACTGTGGCTGAAGTGGTAGAGCACTAGCCTTGAGCTGAAGAGCTGAGGGACAGCGCTCAGGCCCAGAGTTCAGGCCCCACGACTGGACCCCCCAAAAAAAAAGTTTATTTCTGTGTGGGAGGACCATATAAAAAACAAAAAAAAATCACATCGTACATTATAAATACTTTAGAAACAACAGCAAGAAAAAAAACCACTTGTGTCCCTATCTTGGGGTTCATTAAGCTTAACATCACCTTATCTATTCACATGCACATAGCTTTTGACCTTTTCTGCTTATCCACGACATATATTAATTATTGACAATAAGGGATACCACGTGACTGATGTTTCCTTGGACTTGGATTATTTTAGTTAATATAATTTTTCCTAGTCTTTCCATTCCGTAACAAATTGGGTGATGTCATTCTTTCTGATGGACGATAGAATTCCCATACACACACACACACACACACACACACACACACACACACACACACACACACACACAAACTCACAACGTTTTCTTGATCCATTCATCTACTGAGGGGCATCCTGGTTGGTTCCATATCTTAGCTATGGGAAATAATGCTGCAATAAACATAATTGTATTGGTAATTTTAATATGGTCTTGTTGCTGACTATTTAGGTGAATACCCAAAAGTGGGATTGCTTGGTCATTTGTGAGCTCTATGAGGAATCTTTTAAGGAACCTCCATACTGCTTTCCAAGTGGTTGAACAAGTTTACACTCCCACCAAAAAGGAAGTAGGGTTCCCTTCTTGCCACATCCCCTCCAGCATCTGTTATTGTAAAAATGTGGAGCGCTTCACAAATTTGCATGTCACACTTGTACAGGGACCATGCTAATCTTCTCTGTATTGTTCCAATTTTAGTGTATGTGCTGTTGAATTGAGCACAGAACATTTTTTATATATAAAGTGGAATTGATTTTCTTAAACTAGACAATTCAACAAAAAGTAAGTTCAAAAGATTTGTCGTGAAATTTTAGAACCATGTATTTCTTACATAAGCACACATTTAAGACTAAATTCAAGATATGTTAAAACAAAATAATTCCAGGTATTTGTTGCTCAACAGATGTGTAGGAGGAGAAATTCAATTATTCTATACAAGGCACCTATCATAATGAACACTGCAGCAAATGTTAAGTTCTTTTTTAAGTTTTAATGTTTTAAATATGTTTAATTTTGGGAATTTGCTTATATGCCAAAATTAAGATTGTTTGGTAGGTCATATAACTTTTCTATAAAGTATTTAGGATTTATGGTAGCAGACATATACAACTAAATATGTACATTTCAGAGTTTATAGAAAGTTTACTAATGAGAAGTTGCAAAGTCTTTGTATGAAGAAACAGTGAAGAGTTAAGACTTTGTTAACTACACAGTTTCTGTAAAAACTTTAGGGCTTCCTTACTTTATATGTTAGCGAGGAACAAAAATGATTATATAAACCATATACAGATGATGAGATGAGACAAAAATAGCAATGTTAGAGGGTAAATTTAAAGACTACTCATAGCTTATAAAACTCTTGTTGAACATCATAATCTTAGCCAGTTTTAAATGTACAGGAATATGAGAAAATACTAAAATCTAATATGTAGTACACTTCAAATACTGGAAACAATGGTATTTGGTTTTCATTTTATTAATCATTAATATTTAATTATTGGTTTTCTTTATTTGCAGCATTGTTTTCCTTGTTGTAATATAATACAACTTTTTATAAGTCATCATTACGAGGTACTTTGAGATTGTTACTGGGATGGCCACACCATTTTTATAGGTGCATGTGAATTTACAAAGAGCAAAATTAAGAACAAAATATTGACTAAAATATTCTCAAGTAGAGTTTGAATCAGGAGTGTTGATAAATGTCCACACATAAATCTTAGCCCTAGGCTGAAACAGTGGTTTTACACAGTTGAGGCCACAAAATTGAGAGACGGTTTTGTGTTTAGTGTTTTGGTTTTGTTTCTGTTGGTTGTGGGGCTTGAACTCTGGGTCCTGTGTTCTGCTCCTCAGCTCTTCATCTCAAGGCTATTGCTACCACTTGAGCCACAGCACCACTTCCATCATTTTCTGCTTATGTGGTGATGAGGAATGTGGTGTTGATGAGTTATCATACATCAAATACCTTCAAATGTACCTGTAGAGTCTAAAGATAGCAGTATGAATATTCTCATACAGCTCTTGTTTATCTGTGATGCACTTTCAGTATTATGATATTTCTCTTTCATTCTCTATTTCCTCTCTTTCTCCTTCATGCTCCATGTCTGCTACTTAGAATTTCTGCTGAGCTACTATTGTCCTTCAGGAACCACTGGGATTTTGGGAACATGATAGGGACGATCAGTTACCCTTGCATTCTTTAAGAGTTATAAGAGTGACGTGCTATTATTCTTTGCCATTGTAAATGGCAAAACAACAGATCTAGGAATTCCTTTTCACTTTTAGTACTATTACAAATTTTCCTCATAGGAATCATTGGGATGGATAAAATACTTTTAACCTGCGTCCTAAAAGATCTTTTCCTTTTACAAGCAACCTTTTTCTTTTAATTTCAGTAAGTAACAAAAACAAAGCTATCCTATGGAAAGTAGGCTGAAGTTGTTCACAGGGATGAAAAACAAGGAAGTGGGGGAAGTGAGCACAGATCGTCAGAGCAGTTTATCATGTACACTTTGTGAGAATGACAATGTGCTGGGAAGTCTAGATTAAATCACTGAACATCTGATATATATAAATATATGCACATATATATTTATTTATATATGAATATATGTGTGTATATGCCCTTATATATGTACACATGTATATTGCTCTACATACAAATACACACATATATATATACACATGTATACATGCACACATGGAGAAAGACGCATAGATACAGCCAACACAAGTTTCACTACTTGTTGAATATGCCCTAGACGGAATGCTTGGAACCAAATATGTTGAAGATATATTTGTCTCTAAGACTTATTTTAGCACTTCTCTTATCTCTTATAACTGGTAGGTTTTGACAGATTCGACTTGCAAATACAGTACAAGTGATAGCAAATCACCCAGAAATCTCAGTAAGTATAGGTCATATGCTGTCTCCTTGCTCCCCATAGAATGTTTGCTCTTGTAGACACTCTCAACAACCAAAAATGCAGGAGAATACCCTGGTAAAGAATAAAGTTATACGGCATCTTTCCTTGAGCTCTTTTCCAACAGCCAGCATCAATTCCTAAGTAATGAGTGAGTCCACAGAAGACTGGAGCTCAGGTCAACATTTAACCAACCCATGTGATAAGTCTAAAGTGAGAATTGCTGTCTGAGGTCTTGCATTTCCTGGCCACGAAAATAAGAAAAAGTATTTGTAATGTATTAAAATTTGAGAATAATTTGTAACCTGTCAATAAATGTGTAGAATTCAATTGTACCAACGGACAAAAGATGCATTTCATTTGTGTGCTTTTGGACTTGGTGAGTGATTTTAGGTGTGTCTACACAAGTAGAATCAACATAAATCAAGCCAGCATTTCTTCATTTAAGATACAAGGAAAAAGTACAGGTTGACCCATTGTAGCAAGGAGATGTACAAGACACTCTATCTGGGGGTACTAAGACCACATGATGGGTTTTTCTACATCCCCCATTCTTCCACCAACCTTACTCCCCTCTCCTCTTCACTCTTCTAAGGGTTAAAATATTTAATTCATATACTAATCCACCTCATCCCCAAAATTGATTTAAAGGTTTTCTGCTCTTGTTATCAATGTTGGTTTAAGGGTTGAAATTCTGTTTGTCAAAATTTGCCTTGCATTTTGTTTGGTATTGCCTACTATTCTGACATTGACCACGTGGTTTTATCATATTGGAAAAATATCACCTTGTCACTGGAATTCCAAAAAAATATACTGCCGATTTTCATTTTTTAAAAACCCAAGTGCATCTTAGAACTTTAGTTTAAATGTGTGTGTGTGAAAACATGTTCAACATAATCTCATTATAAAAACTGTGTAACAATTATCTTCTTCTATGTCTTGATAGTGATATTTCCTATCAAATGTGCTGTTTGTTAAAAGAAAACCTTTTTTTCAAGGATAGTAGTAAAAGGAATGAGACCCAGCTCAGCTCCTAGCCAGCTGTGATGAAAAAGAAACCAGTAAGGAGGTAAGAATTGTCTTAAAATATTTGTTGCACATATCTGTTTCTGTCCCCAGAAAGTTCGAGTATAAGAGATGGTATGAGTATGCCTTAAAAGACAGCTTGTGAGTAAAGTTGGTAAGTAATTTTTGGCTGTTACTTAACATTAAAAGTAGCATGTCATTCTCTATGTCCACCTAAAGTCGTTTCTTTAACGTCTGTGTATAATTTTGTAAGTAACCAACCAGGAGTTTTGACAATTCATCCGAGGGAGGCAATCTTGCCCAGATCCTGCCTGGACCATCCTACCTCCACCATGGTACACTGGACTCCTGCCTGACTCCATCACACACAGCTGATTCTTGGTAAAAGACTGATTTAGATTTACAAACACTAAGACTCTTGTGGACACTCTCTTTAAACCTTACTCATCCTGATATGAAAAAGCCAGCTATGTTGTTATACTATTGAAACATGTATAGTCCAGGAGAGCCTCTCATACAATTTAGTTATCAGGTTTTCCAGGCATACAAGGTATGCTCAAACTCTCATCCCATCTATTGAATTTTGTCATTGCAGAGTTCTGGCAAGTATTTGTTGATTAATTCTTGGTAGGGTGCACATAAACTCTACTTGTTCTCACTGATCTCCTTGTTGCATTAATTGGAAATGATAAAGGGTTTTTGTGGCAAAGATTGCAGTTCAAAGCCAGCCCAGGCAGACAAATCCCTGAGACTCTATCACCCAACTAACCATCAAAGAGCCAGGGTGGTAGCTGGCTCAAAAATTAACCAGCCAAATGCTAAATGTGGCCCTGTGACTGAAAGTGGTAGAATGCTAGCCTCGAGCAGAATTGCTTAGGGAAAATGCTCAGGCCTTGAGTTCAAAGCCCATATCCCAGCCACAAGCACCTAGATCCAAGGAAAAAGTGGAAAAGAATAAGAGGAAAAGATGTTACATCAGCCACTTTGTGACTGCCCTTTTAAAATTAACCAGATCCAGGAGGCCAATAGAAACAAGTTCAGAAGCTTGTCCGTCTAATTTCCATATCTGTCTAACTTCTAAATGCACAGGAATTTACATTCTTGCCTTTGTTACCTGCTATTTATAGGAAATGATCAAGGTCTCTCACCAGGCCCTTAACTACTCCAATCCAGCCCTAGATTCTGACTGGTTATAGGCTCATGATCCAAATGGAACTTTTCTGGATTATTCCCTGGTTGTGTTTTCTGATGTCACTCTTATCAACTAGTCCTGCCACCTTGTCAGCCTTTTGCCTGATCTCAGCATTTTCAAGTTTCTGTCTAACAGGATAACAGCCATCACTCAAACCTGGGACCAAGTCAAGGACATCCTATTACTGCAGGCACCCAGAGGCTTTGCTTACACTCTTCTGGACCGAGCACAGACCTGGACCTGAAGACGCCAGCCCCAGTGACTCCTGGACACACTGATGACAGCTGGAAGTAACCAGAAAAGACCATGATGCCCCTCCACCTTTTATACTCCAGGGTTCAAAATGATGGAATCTTCTTTGTTCTCATACCTGCATGATTCTCCTCTCTCAGCCCAATTCTTTTTATGTATCCAAAGACCCTATATGAAGATCTTGCCTTCCCCACTTGGCCCTATCATTTCATGTATCTAAAGATGGAATATGAAGGATTGACCCCAACCCTGCTGTCCCAGGCTCATACACAATACAGGCAAATCCCAGGTATGTGTGAACTTCTTTTAAGTGCAGGCAGGGCAATCTATATAATCCCAGTTGTAAACATCCCATTGTGGGCCCAACTGAAAGGTCCCCGCTTTCCTTGACCTAGGGGCTTTTCATTAACCTCTACCTCCTTGCTCAGTCCTCCTATAAAAACTCAGATCCTGTTTCAGCTCCCTCACGCAACCTCCAAACCTGCTTTTCGACAATAAACAGTCCTCGCCTATTGATGATGTAGTCCGTCCTATTCCTTTTCCATTCTCCTAAATTTTCCTAACAAGGACAGGCTGTATTCTATGACCCAGAAGAGAGAAAATTACTAAGCATTCATTTACAGCCTTCTGAATATTTCTGATTCTGCACACATCAATTATCTATCCATACCTATGTCTGAGTGAGATGATTTTAAAAGAATTTAGTTTTGGTTCCCGTGCATTACATTAAGATATTTAGAAACAACCGAGAAACCTAAAGGTCTATACGAATTTTTGGTGAGACTGAAGGGATAGTGGAATTTGGTTCTCTATAATTTGGGCAATTTGCAAAAAGAATTGGCAAATTACAATTTACATTTGCAGCAAACTTGACACATTAATTTTTTGTGTATTGAAAGGAGCACAAGCCTCAACAATATGTCAATGCTATCCTCTTATTTATCTCTAAAGGTTTATGCTCTGGTCATTTAGTATTAAAACTTCAAAAAAATTTAATCTTTAGCAAGTCATGCAAAGGAGTTTCACTTCATTTTGTCAGTGTTGAATAATGTGTATGTGCATTTCAATGCACAATACATCTGGATCATTGTCAATCATTCCACTTTTCTAATTTTTATACATTTTATAGTAAAAATCGTGTACAGAGGGGTTACAGTTACATGAGTAATGTCTTCTGCATCATATTCACACATTTTAAGTGAATATCGAGGGTAATTTACCTAGTATTGGAAGTTTAGGAGCGGTCTTCATTTTCTGATGATAGTAGCAGGAGTCAGTTTAATTATGCAGATTCCACTATGGAGTGAGAACTTTAGTCTTCTAACTTTTCGATAAATTCAGAGTTACTTTTTATTAATAATTACAAACGTTTTATTTCAGTATTTGAAACGCTGCCCCAATTATTTTAAAACTTTCACATTAAGCTAGACTGACCTTTTTTCTCCCATTTACCCTACTAGCTCAGGTTAAGTCTCCTTGGGCTTTATTGTTTGAGAGGCCAAGGGAAGAGGGTAAACTGAAAGATGATTATTACTCAGAAATCTCCTTCCTCTTGTTTTTGCTATTCTTGTTGAGAGGAATACTAGATCAGGGAACAATAGTGATGCTTGACTTCACCATACAAGGGAGCATTCCTGGCATTTCAATTATTGTTTCTCAGAATCACTTAAACTGATTACTCTTTCCTTCTCTGTAACAGTAACCTAACTGTTGCACCCTTGGTGCAGAAGGAAACACACTAACAGGTTTTTAGCTGTAAATTGGTATTTTATATCTCAACTTACTACCACCAAAAATATAAAGCTTTGGCTATATAAATGCAAAGGCACTGATTGTACAATAATACCTTATAAACAATTCAGCTCACCCCTCCTCTCCTCTCCTCCCTTCTCCTGCCCTCATTTACTCTCTCTTCCCTTCTTCATTTCTTTTGTCTTTGCCCTCCGTATTCATCTCTAACTTCTCACTTTCTATCTTCCAGTAGCAAGTGATTTGGTTTATCAGACAACATATAAATCATTGAACAAATATTTTTTTCTCCTTTTTCTGATTATTTATTTTTAAAAGAAGTGAGTTTTAGTAGAGCACCAGTGGCTTCCACCTAGCTACTAGGTAGGTTCAAATTTGACAATTGCAATTCCAAGCTATTCCAAATGAATAAACCTAAAAGATTCCTTTCTCCACTTGTAGTAAAAGGAAGAAGTGAAGGTGTGACTCAGGTGGTATCATCCAAACATTGAGAATTAATGCCCAGATAGAGCTCAAGGCCAGTAGTTCAAAACCCAGTACCAACATAATGTTAAAATTGTTTCCTTCTATTTTGAATGGGGATATTTCTCCAAAAATTCATACCCAGGACAATTTTCAAGGTCAAAGACTTTTTTAAAGGCTCTTTCAGATCTTAACCTGATTTCTCTGCTTGATTTACTTTATAGGAAATAGGAACCATTTGTTAGGAAATGGAAAGACTTGGTAAATATTATATTAAGTGAAGTAAACCAGGCCCAAATAAATATAGGTCCCATGGTTTCCCTTATTTGCAATATCTAGTATATGTATGAGTCAAGCAGAAAAGGTCAGATAAGTTGATGTTAGGGAAATGAACCCTAAGATATGTATTCAAATGTTTTTTTTTTCTTTCATGCGATTGTTTCTAACGCATTTATAAGATTATCTCTTTGTTGCTTTGTATGTCCCTCCCCCACAATACAACCCCTGCTTTCACTATATTTGATGTCAGTATAACTTGTAGAGAAGATGGGAAAAAACAAGTCATTTAAGGATACAGGTGGACTTGTTGCAACAATGAGAAGTACAATTTGTCATGTCGAAAACGAGCTTTACAATGTTGGTGCGGGGGGGCAAGTGGAGAGGTGGAGGCGGGGAGGATTGGGTGTGGGAGAGGCTGGGAATGGATGTGAAGGGTAAACAAAGGAGGAGGCTGCAATGCTTGATAAGAAATGTACGCATTATCCTGCCCATGTAATTGTAACCCCTCTGTAGAGTGTGTTCACAAAAAAAATAAAATAAAATAATAAAAAAAAAGATTAAAAAAAAAGATTTTGGATTAGAAATATCTACTTATTTGGTATGAAACCTACCAAAATGTGATCTTGAAATCACACTCCACAAACTGGACATATACATCAATTTAGCAACTTATAGGTCTCAAACTTTTATTTGAATTCTGTATCTCATATGCATTCAGCTTCCCTACAAACATGCATGCATATTCATGTTCACATACATCCCCATACTCACATGACATACTAAATGTAACACTGTAATAAAAAATAATTACTGAAAAAGAACACCTTCACAAATGTAATTAAATATCATATTTTAAATATAATGCATTATTGAAATACTGATGAAAGTGCAGCTGGGAGGATGTTTCAAATAGAGTGCCAACCTGAAGATCACGTTTCTCAATCCAAACATCATTATTTCTATCCTTCCTTCTCCCATTAAAAAATGAACACATAATTCACCTACATGTTCCTTAATCATTGATTGAATAAAGAAATTGTAATATATATATGTATATATACACAATGATATATTATTTAGCCACTCATTGTAATGAAATACCTT
The DNA here is from genome assembly GCF_019054845.1 of Dipodomys spectabilis. Taxonomy (NCBI): domain Eukaryota; kingdom Metazoa; phylum Chordata; class Mammalia; order Rodentia; family Heteromyidae; genus Dipodomys; species Dipodomys spectabilis. The sequence goes on from NW_024871193.1 coordinate 84,135, forward strand.
CATCTTCAGGAAAATAGATAGAAATGGAAACCTTCATATTAAAGCAATAAGCCGTACTGTGTAAACAAATACTAGATTTCTCACATGTAGACTCTAGATCCAGAAAATAAAATGAATGACCCACGTATAAAAGATGGAACTGATTGAGTTTGGAAAAAACTGAATGAGGAGATGAAGAGAAGTAGTGTGGTATAAATATGTTCAAATACTTCATAAGTTAGTATGATCACATAATAAAATTTCAGTATAAAAATAGGATAATGAATTAATAAAAGAAATAAAATTTAATAAGCAACATTATGTGGACATATGTGTATAACACAATAAAATTACTTTGTGAAATTATTATTTGTTAATAAAAAAATTCATTCCAGTTGTTATAGATTCATATGTTAATTTCCTTTTTTGTCAGTTATTTCCCTGACAAACTAAAAGGAGAAATAGGCTTTGCTCATTTTGAAAGACAATCTTGTCCAATTAGCATTATAGTATTCTAGTTAATTACCGTCAATGTGAAATTGTTCAATCAAATTAAGCATTATATTAGAATATTTCTAATGCATTCTTCAAAATATTCTCTATAGGTATACACTTTTTGCTATTTATTGAATATGATTTTTTTTACTTAATTGCAATATACCATTTTATGAATGCAGTTTGGTTTATGCAACTAGGATATATTATACCTGACCAGAAAATTAATTATTCAAACAGTTTTTTTTTCATCAAAAATGCTTATTGTGAAATAAAGGGCTAAATCCAAATTACGTATATTTGAAGATAGTACTTGGTTAGTCCTCACATTCCCCATTCCCTTCTTGAGAATAATACACATTGTAAGGAAATGCTTAGAATGTTTTGGAGAAATAGCTTGGCTTTAAACCAGTGAGTTACTCTATGCTGCATTTTGTTTACTTTATATCCAGAATAGCTAAATTCTTACCTTATCATTTTCCTTAGGCTTTATACTCAGGTTTAATCTCTGATGGGAGACAGATAAATATATAAACATTTTTTAACAGTGGTTAAATTTAGGTACAACTATACTCATGCAGATAGGCCTCATCAGTCATGAGACCATGATATCAAAATGTTAACCTATACTTACTAGTGTCTTGTTATGTGATTTTGCGTATTATAAACAGTGGTTATTAGCATTTGTTTTGTAAACAACATCATTTCATGGGTTAGGAACTGAAATGAAACATTATACTCAACAAAATTTAAAGAGGCATCCAAAATTAGTTGCCAAGATATACATCATGTAACACAATGTTTTGAAAATGCAAGCTAAAGGAAATAATTTATGAAAAAATCAACAATTAAAATAAATACAGAATCTGTATGACTTATTTTTCTTTTACCCCAGTTGTAATACGTCTTGCATGATGACTTTTCTGATTTTATGCTTAGTTAGGTCTTGAATTTAGTTGGAGAAGCTATGTTCTTTCATGTATTCATTTGTCAGATCAATGATGAAATGAATTCCATGCCAGAATCAAATTGCATTATAATGCTATAGTTGTATACTTTGCCAAAGTTTCAAATCAGCTGGAGTAGCTTGGGTCTTTTTTGCATCTAACTAAATAGGTATGCAATTTTGTCAGTATTAGAAACATTTTGACCACCAATTATTAAAATAGTATTTTCCAGAAACTACTATTCTCTTTTCATGAGATTTTTAATTTCATTTATGTAATGTGCTGATGTTTTCCTTTAGATAACCCACATTCAGTAATCTACAAACAGTGTAATTTGGAGCAGTTTAAAATTATGTACACTCAAGCACACTGCTCAAATTCTAGTACTTGTATATTTTGTTCTTGTTAAATCAGTGGTATTTACTTCTCAATATTGATACTATTGGACTTATTCATTGCATTTCTGAATTTTTTTAGTATGTCATGATTTTTGTGATTTAATACTATAGCATTTTTCCTTTTAAATATGTGCAGATCTTTCTTAATATATAGTTACATTTGTTTTAAACAATTTGATCCAAAAGATCTGCTATATTAGGTTCATACAGATGAATTTAATTTGCACAACCTTATTTCTGAATGACAGCTATAATTATAGCTCTACTCAAATTAACATGTATTTGAGGTTTTGTACTTAAAAAAAACTGGGCCCAACATGTTTTTGTTCCTGGAGGAGATCCATTTCTTTGTTGTTTTTCCAGCTGTGGTGACTTTAACATGTGTGTACATTTTATTTCAAGAGTTTTGTGTATATATTTTGTTTCATATAACAGGAAGTACAAAAATAATCTGTGACTTAGAACTTTCCCAAATAGAATTCTAAGAGAGACATTGGCAAGTGGGAGCGGGCAGGTCTTAGTGAAGGGGATAGCAAAATAACAGAGACATGGATTGATGTGAGTTGAATTCTGCTTCCTTTTCCTCACTATTTCCAAAGGTATTACTTCAAAGACTTTAGTAAAAGGAAAATAATTTTGTCTGTAGGAACTCAGAATTTTTGTTTTAATTGGGACACTCTACACATTGATATTTTATTTTAACTCTAAAATCTTTTTTTCCCTTATTGTAAAACCACAAATGTGAATTTAAAATGAAAAAATAACACCTAGTAATTTATATGAAATGGTGCAAACTATTTTCACTTTACACTATATGCAATATAGAATGTAATAATAATAGTGTGTAAGATAGTATGTAATTGACTGTGCAAAGTCAATAATAATGAATTTTTGTGAGATACAGAGTAATAGTAAAAATTATACTTGAATTGTTTGAAAAATCCCAGTTACATCTAAAAATAACACATAGTTTTATAAACTAATGCTGAAAAAATAAAATTGTTTATTGGAAAAACCAGAAGTATCAAAGCTTGCTTTTTTTTTTTGTAAGTACATTTCTTTTTTTATTATGAAAATACTGTACAGAGGGGTTACAATTGCATGGGCAAGATAATGAGTACATTTCTTATCAAGCATTGTAGCCTCCTCCTTTGTTTCCCCTTCCCATCCCTTCCCATCCTAACCCCGCCCCCCCACCCAATCCGCCCCACTACCCCCCCTCCTCGTGCACCAAAGTTGTAAAGTTCATTCTTCGACCTAATGACTTGTACACCTCATTGTTGCAATGGGTCCACCTGTATCTCTGTTTAAACGGTTTGTTTTTCCCCTTCCCCTCCACAAATTATACCGACATCAAATACAGTGAAAGCAGGGGTTATACTGTGGGGGAGGGAACATACAAAGCAACAAGGAAATAATCTTATAAATGTGTTAGAAAAAATCGCATGAAAGAAAAAAAACATTTGAATACAAATCTTAGGATTCATTTCCCTAACATCACCTTTTCTGACCTTTACTGCGTGACTCAGACATATACTAGATATTGCAAATAAGGCAAACCATGGGACCTATGTTACTTTGGGCCTGGCTTACTTCACTTAATAGAATTTTTTCCAAGTCTTTCCATTTCCTTACAAATGGGGCAATGCCATTCTTTCTGATGGAGGCATAGAATTCCATTGTGTATATATACCACATTTTCTTGATCCATTCATCTACTGAGGGGCATCTGAGTTGGTTCCATATCTTAGTTATAGTAAATAGTGCTGCAATAAACAGTCATGCTGGTAGCTTTAGTGTGGTCTTTTTTTATAAACATTTGGGTAAATGTACAAAAGTGGGATTGCTGGGTCATAGAGGAGCTCTATGTGGAGAAGTATCAAAGCTTGCTTTTTAAAAATTGACTTGGATCTGGGCTTTGTTGGCTCATTCCTGTAATCCTTGCTATTCTGGAGTCTGAGATCTGAGGATAGTTGTTCAAAGCCAGCCTGGGCAGAAAAGTCTGTGAGAATCTTATCTCCAACAAACCTCCTAAAACCAGAAACTGCACTGTGGCTCACGTGGTACAGTGGCAGCTGTGAGCTGAAGAGGTGAGGCAGTGTGCCCAGGCCCAGAGTTCAAGGCCCACAACCAACAAAAAATTGACATAGAGTTTTACTTTATTAATTCATGGTTTTTTATGAGTGGATGTTCAGTGAAAATGTCATTGGTTTTTATATTTTGTGTTGACATAAAATGATCCTAGTATTGTCTTAAATTAATCAAAAAAACTCTGATTCTATAACCGCATAAATTTTGTGGGTAATGGTTAAGACCAAGTTGCCTTTTTGACAAAAATATATTTATATCACGCCCCCCCCCCAAAAAAAGAGCAACAAAAGAAAATATATGCCAGAAACTTACTCTGTAAATCTTGATGGACTAATACTCTGTCAGTTTGTTTTGACTTATAAAATTAAAGTAATACTGGATAATATGAACCCATTTAAATTTCCTCATCCTTGTCATTTAAGATACTTTAAAAAGAAATTCAACAGGTGACAGTGTTTTTCATTACTTTTCCAAAGAAATGATCATTTCATCATTATAGTGTACAGCACAATATACCCAGAAAGCATTTGTTAAGGAAAAAAATCCCATTCTTTGGTTTGCTTCAATAAGTTTGCCTTCAGAAAAGTTTTATGAAATAGCATGCTTTCATTCATAGTGCTTTCCAAAATATATCTCACAAATGCCAACAATGCAGCACAACCTGAAACATCTGTGGATTTTTCCACTTAGGGTACATAGTAATCACTTTTCATACTCCTTAGAACTAGCTGTTCACAGGCATTAATTGCTCTGTTACTTCCATGCTTTACAACAACAGCATTTGACAATGGCATACATATTAATTTGTTTACCACATCTGGTTTGTTTTCAGCAAGGACTGTCTTCATGGAAGATGGTAATAGATAAGTTTTGCAAATATGTAGTTTAATAGGGCTCTAAGTTGTAGATATAGAACATACATTTAAGTGACTAAATATTTAAATTAAATCCAATAAAGTATATTCCTTCAATTTTCTGGGTAAAGTGTTCAACAATCTAGGTATTTTTAAAAGAAATATTGTATGATGTTTCCTTGGTGACAATGTAATTGGAAGACGTAAAATTTTCCTATACCATAGACATATTAAACGAGGTGGATGTACTTGGGTTGGCACGCAAAACTTTTGGGATAGCATTAATGTTTGAATCTTGGATAGGATTTGATTGGGAATTGTGGCAGACTTTCATGGTATGGGAAGAAAAACGAAAGGACATACTAATACTTTTATTCGAACACAAAAATACACACATACAAACACACAGATATACACATATGTAGTATAAAGACCCAGTCAGTTTGCAAAAAATATTTTAATAGGAATTCCATAAAATATTTAGTCTGCTGGGCACTGATTAGAATTTATAGAAATATCCAGTTGCTTCCACTCCTGGACAAGTCATTATCATTGGTGAAGATGTTGCCATTTGAATTTAGAATGCCCCAGAAAGACCTATGTGTTAAAGACTTTCTATTTCCTACCAGACTGTGGAGAATATCTGAGTAGTTCTTATGGAGATTAAGTTCTTCCGCGTGAAACCTATGAGACCATAGATACTCATATACATTCTTCTTTTATCTTTTAATCATTCTACGTCAAAAACTTTTCTCTGACATCCTCCCCACCTTGACATTGTCTTGTCATAGGCCGCCAAAGCAATAAAACCAACTGAACATTCACTGAAACCTTCAAACTTGTTAATCTGAGTAAGCCTTTCTGGTTCGTAAATGGACAGTATCACTTACTATGGTAGGTTATAAAGCTAACACAGAAGTCTAGTCTTCCTAACAATGTAGAGTATATAAAATTGTGCTTCATTCTAAAATATCTAACTCCATTTTTTAATTTATGTTTTAGTTTCTGTTGATCCTAGGGCTTAAACTCATGTCCTGGGTTGTGTTCTAGGCCAGTGCTTGACATACAATCTAAACTGGAACTCCGTTTGCCCTGATGGTTAATTTGAGATAAGAATCTAATGAACTTTCCAACTCAAGCTGGCTTTGAACTGGGATCTGAAGACCTCAGCCTTTTAACTAGCTAAGATTACATCCTTGAACCACCAGTGCCTAGCCAGGTTGCATATTTTGTGTAATTCCAACTTTCAAGATTGTGTAGATGCCCCTACTATAATATATATATATATATATATATATATATATATGTATATATATATATATATAAAAACTTAACCCTGTTTTCACTGTATTTGATGTTGGTATAATTTGTGGAGGGGAAGGGAAAAACCAAATTGTTTAAAAAGCGATACATGTGAACTCATTGCAATAATGAGATGTACAAGATGTTATGTAGGAAAATGAAACTTACAACGTTGGCTCTGAGTGGCAGGGAGGTTCCAGAGGGGGAGATGGGAGGGATGGTAAGGGGAAACAAAGGAAGAGGTAACAATGTTTCATAAGAAATGTACTCATTAACATGCCAATGCAATTGTAACCATTCTGTACAGGATTTTCACACACAGACACACACACACACACACACACACACACACACACACACACACACACACACACACACAAAACTTAAAACATACTAAGAATATTTGTAAAGTATATAATGAGAGAAGAATTTTCATCCTTTACAAAATCTATGCAAAATCACTGCTATTCTATTGATATTTGACTGTAATGTTCCTGCAACCAGTTTGATATAGTTTAATACTTGTCATGCAAAGTTTCTCTATATTCTACTGGAGATTTAATTTTTCATGTATGTATGTATATATATGTATATGTATGTGTATCTATCTATATATATTCCAATGTGGATCATCAGGCTTGAAACTTTGCTTTGTTTTGCTGTTCAGTAGTTAACCTGGTCGGCTCATTCTGTGACAATATCTTTGCACATTCTTATCATTCCTTTATTTACCACACCATCAGCCTTCTAAAATCAGCTTCATTTCCTGAAGAAGATTACCAATCAGTCAAACCAAAATACACCAAGAGGGTTTTAATAAAACAAGCTTTAAGGAAGGAAGATAACATAAAGTGACAACTACAGAATTTCTAGAGACTTGACATCTTTCACATTTCTGCCTTCCTCCTCATACTTAAACATTGACTAACACTATAAACATACTGCATTTATACCTTAAGGAACAGAGTTTTCTTTCCAACCTGAGGTCTTGTTTTCCATGATTTTTGACATAAACTTTTGGGAGATTTTTTTCTTGTGATGGGATTCCATCCAAAACAAAGCCATGTATATCAAGAAATCAATATTTTCAACTCAGTGTACTAAACAAAAGAGGGAGAAAATTAACGTTAGCTATATATGTTAAGCAGAAATATAGGCAATATCGAGATATTTTGAAATTGTACACTTTTACCAGATAAAGTGGCTCAACCCTGTAATGTTATATACTTGGGTATCAAAAATTAGAGAATTCCAGTTCCAGGCAAGCCCAGACACAAAAAGTAGTTTCAGATACTCTAACCATTTGCTGGGTGCAATGTTTTATGCTTGTGTTAGGAGAACCGCAGTACAAGAAGGCCCAGGCATAATGATACTACCTCAAAATAAGCAATCCAATTATAATCTGCAGATATGGTAGTAGTAGAGATGCTGTTTCACAAGTATAGGCTTTTGGGTTCAATCCTCCAGTACCGCTAGGAATTTAAGTATGTGCCAGGATAAGAATTTGGCATGTCTAAGGTCAAGACTTCAAACTCGTTTTACAAGCTCTATTAAAACCTTTACCTCTTTTGCTATTTTTTAAAGTATAACCATAATTCCATGCCCCAAACAAATAATTTTCTATTCGAGATTTTCTTCTACCCATTAAGTAATATGCTATGTGTTGGATAGTGTTCCACTGAAATCATACTAAAGATAAAAAACTCATTGTCTTAGAAATTGACTGCATATGAAAACAGAATCTCAAAGGTAGCATTTAAGTTGATGTCTCCTCCAAGAGATGCAGAAGGCGTGGAATATGCCAAGGAAAGAGGACTCAGAAGAAGCCAACTCTGATCTTGGAGTTCTAGTTCCACCAACTCAGAGGCAATGTATTTACAATATTAATGCTACCCAATCTGTGGTCGTATGTTATTACAATTACTAGTAAACATGTGGAATCTATAAGACATGAAAAGTCATTGATTCTTAGGATCTATGACTCATCTCTATAATCCTAGTTATTAAGAAGGATGAGATTTGTGGGATAATGTTTTTCCACCTGGTAGGAAAGTTCATGAGGTTCTATATCCAATTAACTACAAAAATTTCTGGGCTGGAGGCATGGTTCAAATGGTAGACTGATTATCGTTAGCAAACAAACTGAGATCATGAGGTATGTTTAAGCCCCAAACTGGGAGAAAGAAAAAGTCCTTAGAATAGTATGAGAAGAAGCATTATAAATAGGAAAGCAGAAACAAAAGAAATAAAGTTATTGATATAGACAAAACTTCCCAATGTGAAATATGGCACAAACTGTAATATTTAGGTTTTTCCTTCCTATACAGTAGAAATAGTTGGTATTTTTACTTGACGAAACTAAAATGTAAAACTTTGCAACAGTCACATTACTTTTGTGTTTCCATAATTTAACTTGTTTTCCTACAAATTTCTATAATAGTGTTGCTTTGGAAAATCAATAAATGTTGACTTTACATATAGGATACATACCCTTGCAAGTGTTGTCTAAAATTGATGTACACTGAAATGATTGCCAATGATATCTTTCTCAAGATTCCAAATGGTTATACTTTCAGCTGACCTTCCACAAAACTCATAAGCCAAACATAACTTTTTAGCTTGTTTATGCAATCATAGAAACATAAACATATGTTTCAAAATGTTAATTACCTTTATCTGCTATCAATAATGTAGTATAACTAATAGAATTAAGTATATACCATGAGGGAAATAAGATATTTCCTTCTAAATACAGACTGGCAGGCACACACAAACATAATTACCACTCTGACTCACGTTAGGTTCCTGATATTGGGTATCAGACAATGATCTAATAATCAAACTTTCCTGCCCAGTCAAAAAATACATTCATAATTCCACACATACAAAACACCAGATCATTCAAAATAATGGGATTATTTAACAGAACCAACCAGCTATTGAGCCATCTATTCCTTGATTTCATTCAATCATGATGATGAAATTTTCATATAATAATTAAAAATCTTCTTGAGTCTCTGATTAGCAGACAAAAATGCTATCATATAATAGAAAATGTAGATAAAATTACTTGTCCCTTGGTAACCTTTAATATATCTTATCAACGACTTCTGCTTCCTTCTTAAAGAATCTCTTTCTGGCATTTTGCTCTTATTTCTAATATTAAATTACAAAGAACATGCCATATTTCTTAGTTCATTTTTCCTAAACTATGGAGTTGAATCTGATTTGTTTGCTGATTCTAAATCAAATTTTCTCAACAACTTGAATTATTGTTTATGTTACTCCTAAGCCATTTGAAATATTAAATAGAACTGGAAATTCCCCTTGGCAATGATTTGTGAATGGCATTAATGGTTGTGGAGGGATGAGGGACTTGAATTATCTAGAGTGCCTTAAAAATGGCACTGTTATTCAAAGGGCTGATCTTTTAGTCAGCTCTTAAAGTGTGGTCTTCTTTTTTCATCTAAGAAAATAAAAGTACGCTTTTCATCACATTCTTGCCTGCAAAGCAGTAGAATTATTTCCTTTTTATAGTTGATGTCCAGTTGCGACTATAGTGAAACCTACGAACAACTGCACAGCTCTGTTAGCTGCTCTAGATTTTGAAATTTCCTTCCAGTAACCCTAGTGAATTGAGTCCAGATTCATGGGATAGTCACATAATCCACAATTGCAAAGCACCACAATATACAAAGACCACGTTCAAAATGAGGTTCAACGTTTTTCTTTGTTGTTTGATTTTTTTCTTATTGGTTGCCTTTTAAGGAGCTAGGGGCTGTTTATTTCACATTATTGTTGATATGACTTAAATTTACCAGATTTTTCAAGTAAAATAAAAAATATGAAAGAGAAATATTTAGTCACAAAATACAGCTAAACATTTGCGTGATTTTTTTTATTCTAGTCCAGTTCTCAGTTATATTCAAATTATGTTGTGATGAGCCAAGCATATGTGTAAATTGACACGTATCAAGCACACAGAACTCTGCAATCTTTGGGCTTTGATTTCTACATCAATTTCACCTAAAAAAGAAAATTATCACTTGCTTCATGTCTTAATTAATCTACTCAAAACAAGTTTTATTAATTTTATCAATAGATCTTATCATCTACGGAATTGATGCATTGCATAAGTTTTTTATTCCTTATTTCCACTAAATTAATATTATATATATTTTACTTTTTTTATACATGAAATAATAATATTCTTTAGGATAACACATGCCTGTTTTTCAATTTGGTTTCCAAAATGGAACTATGACACATTCTGTAAATTAAACTTTAAGTCTGAGCCTTCAAATTTCACTAGGACTTGAATTGTGTTACTTACAACTTTCATATTAAAATAAAAAGCATTATTAAATAGGAAGCAAAATTATGTTATCACACCTTAATTCCTGTATTGGCTTTATGATAAAAACAATTATATTTATATAACAAGATTTACATAACCAAACAAGCCATGAGATATGGAAACAGAAAACTGCTTTTATGTTTTGTGTTTGTTGTTGTTTATAGTTTGTGCGGATTCAGTCTTCATTACCTTATGCCTGGTAAATTCATTGTTGTCTTCAAGAAGGTGAGGGGTGGGCACAGAGTTTTAGGGAAAGAATAAAAAATTGCAGCAGTGGATTTCATTGAACACTCATGAAAGTGAACTATTTAACACATGGGTGGAAACAGGAGGGTGGGACTGGGAACAAGTGAGGGAACTGAAGACATTTTACAAAGGAAATGTACTCATTACCTGACTCATGTAATTGTAATCCATCTATAAATCAATTTAATAAGAACAAGCTTTGTATGTCCCTCCCCCACAGTATAACCCCCACTTTCACTATATTTGATGTCAGTATAACTTGTGGAGGAGATGGGGAAAAACAAGTCGTTTAAGGATTCAGGTGGACCTGTTGCAACAATGAGAAGTACAAATTGTCATGTCAAAAACGAGCTTTACAATGTCGGTGAGGGGGGGAGAGGAGAAAGGATTGGGTGGGGGGAAGGGGGAAGGCTGGGAAGGGAGGTGAAGGGTAAACAAAGGAGGAGGCTGCAATGCTTGGTAAGAAATGTATGCATTATCCTGCCCATGTAATTGTAACCCTTCTGTACAGTATGTTCACAAATAAAAGAAAAGAAAAGAAAAAAAAGGCAAACAAAATGTTTTTTCTTAGAATCATAGAAGTTGGTTGAGTCTCTGAAAACAGCTACGTTGACATTCATTGGGCATATTTGTGAGCTACTAGTAGATAAAGTCAATTATGATTATCTGTATGGGCTTTTCAGACTCTGATTCATTTATTTCTTTTATCTAATTTGTATTATTTCTGTCTACCAGTTTTTCGTTTGGCTTATTCCTGTTTTTCAAGGTCGTAGTGATGCATCATTAGTGCTGATTCCAGATTGTTGTAATTTGTTGTTGTACATATTCAAAGATATTAATTTTCCTCTGAGTATTGCCTGTGCTGTTGTGTCCCAGATGTGGTAGTATTTTGTGTGTTCACTTCCACTGAATTTCATATATGTTGGAAATTCCCTCCATATCTCTTCAGTGACTCACTGTTTATTTAGCAATGTGTTATTCAGTCTGTGAGTTTCAGAATTTCCTGTGATGCCTTTTGATGCTGAGATCTAATTTGGTCCCATCGTGGTCTCACAGGATACAGGAATAATTTCATTTTTATTTTTGAATTTTGACAGATTTTCCTTGTGATCTAAGATGTCATCTACTTTGGAGAACATTCCATGGGCTGCTGAAAGGAATATATATTGTGACATTGTCTGGTGAAATATTCTGTAGATACCTGTTAGGCATAGATTGTCAATGCATTTATTTAGCTTTGAAGTTTTATTGCTACATTTTTACCTGGATGTCCTGTCCAGAGGTACGAATGATATGTCAAAGTATCCAACAATATATTTGTATGTATGCCTATTTTTAGGGTAAGTAATATTTGTCTGATGAATTTGGGAGCTCTAGGATTCAGGGCATTGATATTTAGAATTGTTATATCCCTCTGATGGAGCGATTTCTTTATCAATATTTAATGTCCTTCTTTGGCTCTTTTTACTGTCACACCACTCTTAATTTAAAGCCTATTTTATCTAATATTATTTTAGCTACTCTGGCCTGATTATGAGGTCCATTTTTCTTTTATAAAGATGATGTACAGAAGGGTTACAATTACATAAATCAGATTATGAGCACAATTCTTTTTGAACAGTGCCACCTGTTCCCTCATGTTCTCCCAGTTTTTCCCTTTAACCTTTCTCTCCCATAAGTTGTATAGTTCATTTACAATGTAGTATCTATTGAGTAGCAGTGCTGCATTTATTAACCCTTTGTCTCAACATTTCTGTGTTCCCCTTTGCCTTTTCCACACTTACACATAAGACCAAACGTGCATAAATTAATTTAAAAAAAGCATCAGAACACAGAAGGAAAAAGCAAAATAATAAAAAAAAAACTCTCATTATCATTTCTTGGAGATCATTTTATATTAAAATATTCATATAGCCATTGACCCTTTGTGATCCTCTCCAAAGGGCATCCTCCTTTGATCTCACTGTATAAATGTTTAGAATCCCATATAATTTATCATGTCAAAGTGTAATGTTTTCTCTTTTACCATCCAAGTGTGTTTACTTGTAGAATTAGAGGTACATTCTAATACAACAAATTAGGGAAATCAGGCAACTTATATTTCTTTGAGTTTGTCTTTCTACACTTAATATAAGTTGGTTCCAAGCCTTTCCATTTCCTTATGAGTGGTCTAATATCATTCTTTTTGGATCAATGGAATTGCATCATACTGAAGAGTTTCTTCATAGCAAAGGAAAACGTTAGCAGGATATATAGAAGCAGAACAGAATGGAAGAAGATTTTTCTACCTAAGGATCAGACAAGGGTTTTCATAACTAATCCATATTTAGAGATCAAAAAGTTAAATCCAACAAAATAAACCCTCAAATAAACAAGAACCCAATTAATATATGGGATAAAGACTTAACCTCTTAGAAGAAGAAGTAAGAATGAGAAATAGACAAAACTCTCTCCATTAAAGAAATGCAAATCCAAACAACAGTAAGATTCATCTCACTCCTGTTGCAATATCATGAAAAAACAATCAATCACAGATACTGATAGGGATGTAACTCAAAGGAAACTGTATTACACTGTTGGTGGGAATGTAATCTTGTTCAACCACTCTGGAAAACATCATGGAAATTGCTCACAGAACTGAATGGTGAACTACCTATGATCCAGCAATTCCACTTATGAGCATTTATCCAATTGAGCAAAAACAAGACACACTGAAGCTACTAGCCCAATCATGTTCAAGATTGTATTCTTTTCTGTAACCAACATACAGAATCAGCCCAGATGCCTCTCATTGTAAAAAGAGATCAAGAATTTTATATGTATATACAACTTATATATATATATATATAAAATTTTATTGATCCCAATTTATAAGTATATATGTATGTATATATGTATATACATATATATGTATGCATATATGTATGTATGTATGTATACATACACTGAGCCACCTTCCCAGCCCAATTCTTTGTCTTATGGGGGTCCACTTTCTGGTTCATTATAATCTATTTTCTGGACCTTCACATAGCAGAGTAATTATATTCGGCTTCTTTTATTAGGATCATTATTCCTGGGTCATCTTTGAAAGGTTCATTCTAAGTCACCAAGCAGGGGACTAGAATTGCAACACATGTATCTGGAAAAAGTTACATCGTCCAATACACTTTGCAACTTTTTCTTTAACTCAGTGTGGTGTATCATTTGGATATTATTTCATAGAAGATAATTACTTAAGGACAATCTTATATCATGTGAATTATGTGAATGATTCTTCTTACAATGGGAATAATTATAGTGATGGCAAAGTGAAGTATGATGGTTTAGTGGCTCTTGAATCACATGATAGGTAATCATGTAAATGTAGTACAGCCTTACTAGGGCCCTTCTGATATATTTGAACAATCTCTGATGAGTTAATTGCTTTCAGAATTATACGTTTGAGCCAACAAATACAGATCTCCCTTGATTTTAATTACAGTCCACTATTAGGACTCCCACAGACACCAAAATCAGAGGGTGCTAGTTTCTCTGATGAAATACATAATAATACAATTAATATATATGATAACAGGGATATTAATAGCACTATAATTACTAGTATTCACATTATATAATATATTGACATCCTTTGGTTACCTCAATTTTTAGAATATTTATAACTAAATGTAAATTGTTTGCATATAATTATTTGATGATGTATAGAAAATGAGTAAAAGATTTGCGTACATATTTACTGCATTTGCAAACAGATTCATCTGGTTTTACCTGATTCTTCATTTGTTGGTTTCATTCATGCATGGCGAACTTGCAGAGTAATGAAAATTTCAAATTTGCACTTACTAAAAGGATAATTATATGAAGTTTATGTTGGGCTAAATAGCAGATTTTATAAATTAAATTGCTTTTGTCCCTACCTTCCTCCCTCCCTTCCTTCATTCCTTGGTTCCTTCATTCCTTCTTTTTTTCCTTCCTTCCTTCTTTTCTTCTTTCCTTCCTTCCACCTTCCCTCCATCCCTAACTCTCTCTCTCTCCTTTCTTTCTTCCTTCCTTCCTTTCTTCCTTCCTTCCTTTCTTTCTTTCTTCCTTCCTACCTTCCTTCCTTTATTTCTTTCTCTTTCTTTCCTTTCTTTCATTCTTTTTCTTCTACCATTCTTCCTTTCTTTCTTTTACTCACAATGTTTCTTACCGCTATAGAAAAAATACCAACTGTTGTACTCCAAGGTGTTATGAATAACTATAAATACACTAGATTAATATTAATTTTAATAACTTATGTTATATCTTAGGACAAATTGTACTGAAAACAACTTCACAGAAATTGTGAGAAATGTAACAAATATTACTTTTGATATTATTTCTTCAAACTAAAATAAAAATTTAGACATAATATTGTTTGTATGTGTTGTTCTTGTGATTTGAACTCAAGACCTATCCTTTAGTGAGTTTTTCCCCTCAAGGATATTGCCACATTTGAGCCACAACTCCACTTCTGGCTTTGTGGGCGTTTGCGTGTGTGTTGTGATGTGTGTGTGATTAATTGAGATGTGACTCACAAACTTTCTTGACAAGGCTGGCTTTTTTATTTTTTAATTTTTTTATTGTGAAAATACTGTACAGTAAGGTTACAATTACATGGGCAAGGTAATGAGTACATTTATTATCAAGCATTGTTGACTTCTCCTTTGTTTCTGCTTCCCAACTCTGCCCATCTCTCCCCCCACCCTCTCTGCCCCAACTCCCCAGCCAAACTTGTAAAGTTCATTTTTCTACATAACAACTTTTACATCTCACTGTTGCAATGGGTCGACCTGAATCCTTATTTAAACCATATTTTTTTCTATTTCTCTCCACAAATTATACCAATATCAAACACAATGAAAGCAGGGGTTAAACCATGGGGGAGGGACATTTCTGAGACAACCAGAAAAGGTCAGATAAGTAGATGTTAGGTGAAATGAACCCCAAGATAAGTATTCAATTTTTTTTTCTTTTTTGCAATTGTTTCTAACATATTTATAAGATGATTTCTTTGTTGCCAAGGCAGGTTTTGAACCCCAGCTTCCTGAGTAGTGAGGATTATAAGATTAAGATACCGTATTCAGCACAGATATAATATATCTACGAATAAAACAAATTTCTTATTATTTGAATTCTAGAGGCTCAATTTAACAAATTAACATTTACATATTTATTTAGCAATTAAACCTGAAATTGCTCTGTGAAAAATAGTTTTAATTTTTATGAAAAAATATACACTCGAAGGTTTAAATGACAGAATCTTTACACAAATTGAAATATCCTATTATTCAAAAACGACAAAAGAATCGTTAATCAAATTTCTCATGTAAGCTAAAGGCAATACGCTCTTTCAGGGTGAATGAAGCAATTTTGCATTAAATCATTATCTACTGCGGTCACATGATTTTCTCGTCTTTTAAACCTAAACTTTTTGACATAAAGTATAGATTCATACATTTTTTGAATATATAAAAATCTTAGATACTGGTCATGTATTTCTGAGGTTTTATTACCAAGACATTTCACAGAAACACTGAATTTTATGTATTTTATGTCAACAGTGATTTTTAGAAATTGAATCAATCTCCATATGAGATAAAGCAAGATATTTCATGACTTATGCCATTATTCCTATAGACTTGAATATAATTTATTTTTGAATGGTAGGAAATTCATATTATACCTACTCTATAGAATAATTAAGAAATAAGTGATTGTGATAGTATTTATTTTTCCTTCGACTAGAAAGAAAGAACCTCACTTTAGATGACAAAAACTTGAATGGAAATATCATAAAATTATGAATAATTCAAGTCATTATGAGGTAGATGAAATAGTCAATTTTGAAAATCACAAAATGAAATCTCTTGAAGCTTCCTTATCTGTTAAATAAAATGAATTTGCACTCAAAATAGCTCTCCAGCAATAGTATAACCACCTCCATGTCAAATAGCTTCTCTGATTAATTCAAGTATATATCTAGGAACAGAAGTTATCGCAATGTATAGAAATATTTACCCGCCACTTTAGAAATTAAATCCTAAATCATAAAGGATAGAGATTAATAATTATCTTTCATTATGTTGCCATAAAAAGGTGAACCCTTTCATGTGGGCATAGTTGTAGAGATTTGGTTACTGAGAACTTGTGATCAAAGAGGATGTTAAGATCAAAGTCCTTCCTTCCTCTTCCTTCTTTTTCTTCACGTTTCCGTCTCCTTGTCCTTTTCCTTCTCCTTCTCCGTTTGCCCCTCCTCCTCTTTCTCCCTCTCCCACCCCTATTCCTCCTCTTCTTTAATTCCTGGCTTCCATGAATACACATACTCCATCACATGTTCCTGACATGGGGTAATGTGTCACCACCAACCCGAAGCAATGAGGATAAGAAACATAAACTGAGGAGTTCCGGGAAGATGGCAGAGGAGAAGCTGGAGGCAAACCAAGCTCTCGCATAAAAGAAGTTTTAGTGTTCCAATGAACAGTCCTAAGCCAGAGAATCATACCAAGTGTGTCATCACAGGACAGAGAGTTAGGCCAGAGAGGGAAAACCCAGGTAAGGAGACAGATCTGAGCACTTGCCAGCAGCCACGGCTACAGTGGCAGTGGCGCCATACCTTCTTTGTATTGCCTTCAGGAGTCACACCTTGACCATAAAAACAAACACATTTTCAATGTGAAAGGCTAGAACACAATCTACCAAGCAAACAGTACTCATAAACACGCAAGAGTTGAAATCCTAATATCAGATAAAATAGACTTCAAATTAAAATTAATAAGAAGAGATAGAGAAGGTCGCGACAAACTAATTAAGGGATCTCTCCTTCAGGAGGATATTACAATTCTAAATATCTATTCGCCAAACAATTGAGCAAACAAATTTATCCAAGAAACACTACTTTCCCTCAAATCCCAGATAAATCCAAAGACATTAGTTGTTGGGTACTTTAACACAACACTTTCCACACTAGATAGATCAACTTGGCAAAAACTCAACAGAGAAACAGCAGATCTAAACAACTGCATAGATCAACTAGATTAAACAGATATCTACCGAATATTTCACCCAACAGAATCAGAATACACATTTTTATGAGCAGCACATGGAACATTTTTCAAAATAGACCATATTTTAGGCCACAAACTTGTGCAAATTCAAAAACATTAGACTTATAACTTGCATTCTCTCTGACCACAAGGGAGTAAAATTAGAAAGCCCCCAAAGAAAGTCCTGTAACACATGGAGGATAAACAACACACTGCTGAATCATGAGTAGGTCAGGGAAGAGATTAGAAAAGAAATTCAAATCTTCATGATATTCAACAAAAATGAACATACAACTCCCAGCTACTCTGGGACACAGCCAAGGCAATACTAAGGGGCAAGTTTATAGCTCTGAATTCCTAAATCAACAAATTGGATTGATCTGAAACCAAAAATTTGAGGCATATGATTCTCCTTGCAAAAGAACAGCAAGACAAACCCCAATCCAGTAGATGGAAAGAAATAATTATATTTAAATCAGAATTAAAATAATTACAATGCAAAAAAACATAGAAAGAATCAATAAAACAAACAATTGGCTTTGCAAAAAAATTAACAATATTGACAGACACTTAGCAAATCTTATCAGAAAAAGAAGAGAACACACCCAAATAAATAAATTCAGAGATGAGAATGGAAACAGAATACTTCTTAAAACTTTATGCTACTAAGTTTGAGAACTTGGCAGAAATGGCCCTTTTCTTAGCAAATATTGACACACCAAAACTAAACCAAGAAGAGTTAAATCATTTAACAGGTCCATATCAAGCATTGAAATAGAAATAGAAATAAGAGACCTCTCATCTAAGAAAAGCCCAGGACCAGATGATTTTACAGCGGAATTTTACAAGGCATTCAAAGCAGAGCTCACACCAATACTCCTCCAACTCTTCAATGAAATTGAAAGAGAAAGTTCACTACTGAACCCATTCTATGAAGCCATCATAACACATATCCCATAACCAGGTAGAGACTCAAAGTAAGAGAACTATAGACCAAATTCTTTGATGAACATTGATGCAAAATTTCTCAACAAAATTTTGGCCAATCGACATCCACAATTCATCCAAAAAATCATACACCACGATCAAACAGTATTCATTTCAGGGATGCAAAGCTGGTCCAATATACGCAAATCAATTAATAGAATTCATCACATCAATAGGATCAAGGATAAGAATCACATGGTTATCTCAATAGATGCAGAAAACGCATTTGACAAGATCCAACATCCCTTTATGATGAAGGTACTGGAAAAATTAGGAATCCATGGAACACTCCTCAATATAATAAAGGTTGTATATGAAAAACCCACAGCCAGCATTATACTTAATGGTGAAAAACTAAAGGCATTTCCTCTTAACTCAGGAACGAGACAAGGTTGCCCACTGTCCCACTGCTCTTCAATCTCTTATTAGAATGCCTAGCTACAGCAATAAGACAAAATGCAAACATAAAGGGGATCCAAAGAGGGAAAGAAGAAATAAAAGTCTCCCTCTTTGCAGATGACATGATCATGTATTTAAAGAATCCCACAGACACCACTCCAAAATTACTCAAGCTGATTCAAAACTTTGGCAAAGTAGCAGGGTATAAAATTAGCCCTCAAAAATCAATGACTTTCAAGCAGAAAAGGTCAGATAAGGTGATATTAGGGAAATGAACCCTAAGACATGTATTCAAATGTATTTTTCTTTCATGCGATTGTTTCTAATGCATTTATAAGATTATTTCTTTGTTGCTTTGTAAGTCCCTCCCCCACAGTATAAACCCTGTTTTCACTGTATTTGATGTTGGTAAAATTTGTGGAGGGGAAGGGGAAAAACAAGACGTTTAAATAAGGATACAGTTGGACCCGTTGCAACAGTGAGAAATTCAAGTTGTTATGTCGAAGACGAATTTTACAACTTTGGTTGGGGTGTGGGGAGGATTAGCTGGAGGGGCGGGAGGTGGATGGGAAGGGGAAACAAAGGAGGAGGCAACAATGCTTGATAAGAAATGTACTCATTATCTGGCCCATGTAATTGTAACCCCTCTGAACAGTATTTTCACAATAAAAATAAATAAAAATTTAAAAAACGCAATGACTTTTCTGTATGCCTACAATGAGAAAAATGTCGTTGAAATTAGGAAAGCAACTCCATTCGTAATAACCCCACAAAAGATAAAATACCTAGGAATTAACTTAACCAAAGAAGTGAAGGACCTCTATGATGAAAACTTTAAAAACCTGAAAAAGGAAATCAAAGGGAACTTAGAAAGTGGCAAAAACTCTCATGCTCCTGGATTGGAAAGATCAAAATCGTGAAAACGGCAATACTTCCCAAGGCTATCTACAAGTGCAATTTGATACCTAGCAATATTCCATCCTCATTCTTCAAGGAAATAGAAGTGGCAATCCAAAAACCCATATAGAAAAATAAAAGACCGCGAATAGCTAAAACAATCCTCAACAGTAAGAACAGTACTGGAGGAATATCAATACCAAATTTCAAACTCTACTACAAAGCCATAGTAAGCAAAATAGCTTGGTACTGGCACAAGAACAGACCTCAGGACTAATGGAATAGAATAGAAGACGCAGAAATGAACCTACAGACCTATAGACATCTAATGGAGCTAAAAAAAAATAGAATGGAACAAAGACAGCCTCTTCTGTATATGGTGCTGGCAAAATTGTGTAACTATTTGCAGAAAATTAAAGCTATACCTTTATATATCACCCTACACCAGAATTAACTCCAAATGGATCAAAGACCTCGGAGTGAAAGCAGACACCCTGAAAACATTAAAAGATGGAACAGGAGAAACCGTAGTTCTCCTTGGCATAGGCAGAAATTTTCTTAATAGAGACCCAGAAACACAACAAATCAAAGAAAGGTTGGACAAATGTCATTGCATGAAATTGCAGAGCTTCTTTATGGCAAAGGACATAGCTAGCAAGATTAATAGAAAGCCTAAGATTGGTAGAAGATCTTCACTAGCCTCACAACAGACAAGAGTATCATATCTAAAATATACATGGAACTCAAAAAATTAAATCCCTCAACAACAAATCTTCAAAGAAACAACAGCCCAATAAATAAGTGAGTAAAGACTTAAAGAGAAACTTCTCTGAAGAGGAAATAACAATGGTCAGTAGACACATGAAGAAATGCTCAACTTCTCTAGCCATAAAAGAAATTTAAAACAAAACAACGTTGAGATACCATCTCACCTCAGTTAGAATGGCTATAATCAAGAACGCTAATAACAACAGACGCTGGAGGGGATGTGTTCAGAAGGGAACATTATTGCATTGTTGGTGGGGGTGTAAACTTGTCCAACCACTTTGGAAGCAGTACTTAGAGCTCTCCTACGACCCAGAAATCGCACTTTCGGGCATTTACCCAAATGATAACAAACAAGGCCACACTAAAGCTATCAGCATGACTATGTTTATTGCAACATTATTTACCATAGATAAGATATGGAACTAACCCTGATGCCCCTCAGTAGATGATTGGATCAAGAAAATGTGGTATATATACACAATGGAATTCTATGCCTCCATCAGAAAGAATGGCATTACCCATTTGTTAGGAAATGGAAAGACTTGGAAAAATTATATTGTGAATTTATCCAGGCCCAAAGAAACATAGGTCCCATGGTTTCCCTTATTTGAAATAACTACTATATGTCTGAGTCAAGCAGAAAATGTCAGATGACTTGATGTTAGGGAAATGAATCCTAAGCTATGTATTCAGATGTTGTTTTTTTTTCCTCTCAGGTGATTGTTTTTAACACATTTATCAGATTATTTCTTTGTTGATTTGTATGTCCTTCCCCCACGGTATAAGCCCTGCTTTCACTGTATTTGAGGTTGGTATAATTTGTGGAGGGAAAGGGAAAAACAAATAGTTTAATTAGGGATACACGTGGATCCATTGCAACAATGAGATGTACAACTTTGGTGGGGGTGCAACTTTACAACTTTGGTCATGGTGAGGAATATTAGGGGGGGGGAGGATGGGAAGGGATTAGAAGGGAAAACAAAGGAGGAGGCTACAATGCTTGATAAGAAATGTACTCATTATCTTGCCCATGTAATTGTAACCTCTCTGTACAGTATTTTCACAATAAAAAGAAAAAAATAAACAAACTGAAATGCATAAAATCAGAAGCCAAGATTAGTCTTTCCCCCTTTTAAATTAATTTTATAAAGTATTTTGTCATATTAATAGGAGACTGTCACAGTATGCTCTCATTTATTATAAATGATAAGGTTTACTCTAAAAAAACTGACACACATCGCCTTAATGAAATGATTGATTAAATTAATATTATCTTAGGACAAATCTACTTTAAAATACCAGATATATTTCAATAAGAGGCAAAAAATCACCTGCATGGTTTCCTATGAAAAAAACTGCAAAATACAATCTGTTCCTCAAGGAAATTGACCTATAATTGGCAGTATTGTTAGGTTCATAATTGATGTAAGAAGACTACAGTACGAATTTCAACTCAAACTAAATGATATAAAATTTACTTTGTCCCGTGTATACTATCTATATCTGGTTCCCAAAATGACTTGTATTTTATCATATTTTAATTGATTCTAAGTAGTTGTATGGGAGTTTCTGTTTGACAAAGCAGTTTATGAATAGTTCTTAGTGAGCTTTTTTTTCTTTTTTCTCTCCTGAGGTTTGAACTCTGGGTCTGGGCACTGTCTCTGAGTGCCTTTGGATGAATGCTAGAGCCCTATCACTTGAGGCATAGTAGCACTTTCAGATTTTTCTGACATTTAATTGGAGATAAGAATTTCACAGACTTTCTTGCCTGGGTTAGCTTCAATCCTCAATCCTCAGCCTCCTGATTATACAGGATTACAGGCGTGAGCCGCCAGTGCCTGGCTTAATTCAATGCATTTTTTTGGCTAGTCCTGGGGTTGAACTCAGGGCCTTGGCAATATCCTTGAGCTTCTTTTTCCTCACGCTAGCACTCTACGACTTTTGTCATAGTGTCAATTCTAGCTTTTTTTGTTTATGTAGTACTGAGGAATTAAACCCACACATGCAATGCAAGCAGTCTAACACTAAACCACATTCCATGGCTAATACAATGCATCTTGATGATCTTTATCCCTCATCTTCTCAATCTTATTTCATCCCTCAGTTTGCATAATTTTGTAGAATATTGACTGACTCACAATGCCATGTATAGTCACTCAGAGGATATATCACAGATCATATTTTTTAATAGTCTTATTCATCAACATACTAAAGTTATACATTATAGAATTCTGTGATTTTAAATTCTAAATTATCACTCAGATTCACCCACTACTATACTAAAATTTTTCCTAAGTTTAATGCAAAAGCACTCTGCAATTCTTTGATAAAGTACAATGATTCTTAGAATGATAAAGAGTTGGAGTAAGAACATCATCTTCAGTTCTATAACATTTTATCACTACTACCCTCTCAAAATACTGCAGTATTTATTAGTAGTCACTTCCTGTCATCATTTCAACCTACCCTCCCCTTGAGCAGCTATTATTTCATATTCTATCTCTACAGATGGGCCAATTTAAAAAAGCACATATAATTAGAAAATGAAGTCTATATTATCCATTTCTCCCATGTAATATTATTATTTGCAAAGTAAGTCCATGTAAATTTTTCTCATGGATAGAGTATATTGTTTTGTAAGCATATGAATAATTTTATAACATCCTCAATGGGCATTTCAAGATTTTATTGTATGTTATTGTAAAAGGTTTTGCTACGTATATTCTTGTATATGTGTCTCATTGAACATATGTTGAAATCTATTTTTATATAAAATTATGATTCAAAATGCTGGATCATAGAGGCAACACTATGTGTAATATTTTAAAGATTGCCAGTATGTTTAACTGACTATATCATTTTAAGTGCCAAGACCATTGTATAAGGATTCCAATTTCTAAATAATGGTTGTGCAGGGCTATCTTATTTTTTCTATTATCACTAATTTCTATATGTATGCAATGTCTAGCTATGTTATGATCTTTCCATATGTTCCTTTGATGTTTTTACATTACTATAGAGATACGTATTTGGATTTTTTGATAACTTATTCAGGATGGTGATAGTATTTCCTTGACATTAATATGCTCTTAATATATTTCTGATTCAAGTCTATTTAAATAAATGCATATGTATGCACACTATGTGTACATATGTATAGATTCATACTTATATTTGTATAAATACAAATACCTATATATACATATATATGTATATACAGATGTGTTCATATATGTATATAGGCATATACGTATATTATTATTTTCATTTGTCTGTAAGTTATCATTTTAAATTATTTTCCAAACATGTCCTTTTTTGATTTTACTTTATTTTATTTTATGGTTAAGATGTTGTACACAGGAGCAGAGCGCCAGTGGCTCATAGCTCTAATCCTTCTCTGGAGGCTGGGATCTGATGACCGAGTTTCAAAGGCAGCCTGTGCAGGAAAAGTCAATGAGAATCTTATCTCCAATAAATCACCAGAGAGCCGGAAGTGGCTCTATGGCTCAAGTGGTAGAGCTCTAGCCTTGAGCTGGAGAGCTGAGGGAGAGCACCCAGGCCCAGAGTTCAAGGCCCAAGACCACCACCACCAACAACAACAATAAAAAGGAATACTGACTAAAAAAGTAACAGTATTAAGCAGTCGTAAAGATAGACTAAAGTCTAATATTTTAGTATTATCTTACATACCAGCAGCCTTCTAGTCCAATGAGCCATGAGCCCTCAGAATGTTGACCAAATTTCCTAGTTTATTTACACAATCAATATAAGTATGTATTTTCTCATCTATCTTTCTTTCATTTCACCACAGAATGTGTATTTATCCTTTATATCATACTTGAATACCAAAGCCTTTGGAAGATATTAATTGGTGTATATTAATTGTACGAAGAAATCTTATTGAAATATTTTACACTCACACATATTGATGAAGGGCCTGATTAACCCGTTTCTCTTTCTCCATTCCCATTGCATTTTATGTTTCAACTGTTTCCTGTGAATTTCTTTGTGCTACCTTCACACATCGTCAAAATGTGTTAAAGTGTGTTCACCCACTGTCATTGAAAATTATGCTATACTGAATATAAAAGCAAAAATCTAAATAAATGGAGACATACAATTTTTGTGGATTGGAGGATACATATAAATTGTCTCCTCCCCTTAATTATCATCATTCATGGGGCTTGAAATCTGGCCCTGGGCGCTGTCCCTCTGCTATTCATTTCAAAGTGAATGCTCTACTCATTGAGCAATTGTGCCACTTCTAGTTTTCTGGTGGTTAATTGGATATAAGAGTCTTACAGACAATCATGTTCCAGCTGGCTTTGAACGGCAATGCTCAGATCTCAGCCTCCTATGCAGCTAGAATTAAAAGCAAGAGCCAAGAGTGGCCAGCTTCACAGTTTTATTTCTGTTTATGACAATTTCTAAAAACACCTGACTAGCAATCTTTGACTCACTGACAAAGAAAGATAAACTGTAATATATGTCTCTGTCAAATTTTAAAGGTGTAAGTTTAAAATTGTTATATTTGCAGAGGAAAGATTATACAGCTCAATGGGTCTGTAGGGCACCAGATTAGATCCACATAAATATTATCAAGGAATATTTAATAAGGGTTAAACCAAATATTTGTGGAATGTCATTCTCTTTAATAAGTGGTGACAGGTTAGACAGAATTTGGGCAAATTAAAGAGTGAATATTGACTTACACATAACCATTTATTCAAATATTAACTTCTAGCAGGATTAAAACGTATATAAAACAAAAAGAATGATGAAAATGAAAAGCAAAGGAAGATGTCTTGATAATTTTGGAGATGAAGCGTTCTTAAATTTGGCATTAAAATTATACAAAATGAAAACGATATAGTTGAACTCAATAAAAGTATAGAACGATTTAGTCTGTGAAAGCTCATATACATGTACTGAATAGAAGTTGTTAGCAGATGGCTCATGTATCTCATCTAGCTACTTGGGAGGATGTGATTTTAGTATTGCTGTTTGAAGGCAGCCCACAAAATAAAGCCCCTGAGAATCTTATTTTTTTAATCAGCAAAAAGCCAGAAGTGAGGCACGACTCAAATGGTAAATTGTTAACAAATTGCAACAAATCTCAGGGACCCTGAGTTCAAGCCCCAGAAACATATGTACATGTACAAAAGTAATAATAGTAATACTAATATGACGATGATGATGATGATGATGATAATATGATGAAGGGTACCCATAGTCAAGGATAAAATATTTGCAAATCCTGTACCTGAAGAGTGCCTTAAATCTAGATTCTACATAGAACTCTCAAAAACTAATGGTTAAAAGAACATCAATTAGAAACCAGCAAAATACATCTTGTGAAAAATAAGCACAAGAAAAGCATCATCAGTCATCAAATAAATGCACTTTAAACTAAAATGACATCATAAAACATGTATGAGAATTACTTCATGTAATACAATAATGACCATACTAAATGCTATCAAGAAACAGAGAAACTGGATTCTGAGTGCAGTAGCGCATAGTCACAGGCACTATGACTACTCTTTCACATGTTACCCAAGAGTCAGGATTCAACCCAAATGACTACAATGAGATTGTACAAAAGAGATTGCGACTTTTCCCTCTCATAAATCAAAATTCTGTCAAATGATTTCTGTCTTCTAGATATTTACACATTTCTCATGATCTTTTCTAATATTTTGTCTTCATTACTGATGTTCATAGTACATTTTTGCTGTTGTCTTGTGTGTATATCTCATTTTTAGGGCTTGAACTCTGTGTTTAATGGTCTCCTTTGTATTTTTTGCTCATGCCTGATGACACTCTATCCTTGTGCCACATTCTCACCTGCTGCTTCTTGCTGCATAATTGGAGATAAGTTTTCACATTTTTGTCTGTTTGGACTGACGTTGAACTAAAATATTCAGGTCTCAGCCTCCTGAGTTCTAGGATTGTACACGTGAATGGCTAACACCAATCATTGCTTTACTGTTATTTTAATTATGTGGTAGAGGAAAGTGGAAATATATTTGTGTTAAGTGTGCAATTTTCAAATACAAGTTTGAATCAACTTGATATAATGTAACTGTTATCAATTTTAACAGTTAAATCAATGAATATTACACATTCCCATAGAAATACAGTTGAAAACAAAAGGCATAATTATTTTCTTAAAACAAGTAATGGAACCATGAATTTCTTTCACTTTACAATTCATGTTTTATATAACTTTAACTAGCAGACTTCTATGAGTAAAAGTAAATATATTAATTGTAAACCACAAGAAGCAAAGTGATTACATTATGGATAGACATTTTCTCAAAGCCAGAAGATAAGTTTTTGAGCATTCTCACGAAAAGGAAATGTTACATGCAGAAATTAATGGATATGATGTAGCTTGATCATTACACAACATATAAATGAATGGGATTAGCACTCAATACTTCATAAATATGTAAAAATAATTATGTAGCTAAGTGCCAGTGGCTCATACTTGTAACCTTAGCTACTAAGGAGGCTGAGAGCTGAGAATCATGGTTCAAAGCCAGCCTAGGCAGGAGAGTCCGTGAGACTCTTATTTACAATGAGCCACCAGAAAACTGGCAGTGGCTCAAGGGGTAGAGCTCTAGTCTTGAGATGAAGAGCTGAGGGACAGTGTCCAGGCCCAGATTTCAAGCCCCATGACTGACAAAATTTATAAATAAACAGTTACAAATAAACACATATTTTGCCATAAATGTTAAAATATATATTCTAAAAATTTTTTAAATCCTCAATAGATATACTAGTTTATATAAATATAGAGAAATGTGTTCTGGATTTAGTTGTCATTGAATCACTTTTGTAACTCACACATTTCTCACTCAATTCATATTTGTATGTTTATATACTTATATACTTAAGTATGTGATAGGCAATTCTGTTTTAGGAATCTACCTTGGCTTTCTAACATTAACCCTTCCACCGTAAAATCGATATGCCTTCCAACCTTGTCAGAGGTTTCATCTCATTGGAGCAGAAAAGTATAAGCCAAAACCATTGTTTGGAACAACTGTAGCATTTTACATGTATTTCACTTAGTTTAAGAACCAAAACAATCAATTCATCTTAACCATGCCAGTAACAGCAAAATGTCTTCTGAGCTTTTCAGTCTCTTAAGAGATGAAAATCTTTAATTATACATCTATTTTTTTCTGTCAAACATCTTATATCTTAGGAAGATTTTTGGGTAATCCTGAGTTCTTGATTAGAAGACAGGAACAAAGTTAATAATGAATATAGCCAAAAAAAATACTTGAAAACAATTAAAAAAGCAATCACACTCCTATTTTTTACCGATTTCAATGAGAATATACATTAAAGTATCACGTTTTTGTTGCATTTAAAGAGCAATAATTAAACTTTTATTATCAGTGAAAAAGGGAACAGAAAACTTTGTTTGAAGACAGCTTGACTTTGAACAATCCAACATAAGCATAATGGATTTAACTTGTTTTTCTATGTATTTGCCAAAATAATTGAAAGCAACAACCAAAGGCAGGAAAACATCTAAGCCAAAGCAGTAAAGTTTTATCTATAAAATAATTTTGAGGGTCTGATTCTTTCAAAGTCAGGCTTGCAAAGAGGAAAGTATATTTGCTTTGGTGTGAACAAGAAAAAATATAAAAATCCTTTATTAATGTGTATCATATTTTGACCAGGGCTTCTCTTTTGGAGAAGAGGAAAGGTATGAAAAAGTTCAAGACTGTTTAACTATTCCCCAAGATCATTCTTATTTATCTGCTATAGCAATGGAAGCATGCTTGGTTACTATTAGTATCATGCTTGTTTACATTTAGAAGCATTGTTTGTTTCTGGTTTATAAGCTACAAATCTTGAGTATTAATAAAGGGTCATTTCCTAAGAGAAGACAGTTTTTGTAATCAAACCTAAAATATTAAAGACAGCATAGTAGATACTATTTTCTAGCTATTTCACAATCTGTAGTTATGTCAGCCTTACTGGACTTAATATTCTTTTCCAGTTTCTTTTATACCACCTGTCCTAAATTATAATACATATTAACAGAATGAAAAAGTAATGCCATCTTAAGAAAATCCCATTGCAACAAGACATTATGTCGAAAAACGAACTTTACAAATTTGGCGGGGGTGGGGGGCCGGGGAGCGATAGGTGGGCAGGGATGGTAAGGAGAAACAAAGGGGGAGGCAACAATGCTTGATAAGAAATGTATTCATTACCTTACTCATGTAATTGTAACCCCTCTGTAATGTATTTTCACAAAAAACTTATTAATATTAAAAAAGAATGTCATTTAGGACTCTGGGAATGTGGCTTCATGGAACAGTTATTGTTTAGCATGCATGAACCTGGGTTCAATTCCTCAGTACCACATAACCAGAAAAAGAAACACTGGAAGGGGTGCTTTGTCTCAAGTGGTAAAGTGCTAGCTTGGATCAAATAAAAGAAAGAGCTCAGGAACAGTTCCCTAGCCCTGATTTCAAGCCCCAGGTCTGGCAAAAGAGTCATTTAGCTAATAAATGCAAAACAAAAAACCATAATTGGAATATATAATTGCTCCTTCCAACTGATAACTAATAATAACTGATAACTAACAATAGTCCTTAAATCATGCATGGACTTTACCTATATTAGAATACTGTGTTGAACAAAAAAAACGTTTTTTTAATAGGTCATGGCGATTAATACCAGGAATGAGCTTAGATATCAAGTGAAGATTAATCCAGGAAATTCAAAGATGCCAGCTTTTGAGTGGTCACTGCTAATCACAATGAGAAGTGTAGTATAAGTGAGATTTGGAAACCTTTTTGGTAAGTCATGGTACCAAAAAGGCAGAGGTTCATTAATTATTTTGACAGAAAAGAAGGAATAACTCCAGATGGAAGGAATAAATGATAATAACAACTAAGTTATACCACAAACTGTTCTAGAGAACCATTTTTGATTATTGAACAACTAGTTATTAACTAGGCTTATTCCTCATTGCCGTTGCAATCTAATCACTTATGCCAGTTCTTAATCTCTGTGTGGTAAGTTGTATACATCCTTCTATGCTGCTCTTTCATACCTAATCTCCTTTGCTTTCTAAAAATCTCAGTCTTTCTCTATTTCTCAACGGACAATTTCTGATACTAACTCCACAAACGGAGACAGCAGAGGATGCTAATGTAGGAGTTCCATAGCTCATAAGTCATAATGTAACAACATAGAAAAAGAGGACATATATATTGCTACCTCAAATTTTCTGAAAAGCTGCAATGTCATCATTTGATTCCAATTTCCATTATTTGTGTACAGTGTCATTAAGTGCACATAAATGCAAATATGAGCCGGGTGATGGTGGTAACCAGTGACACTAAGAGGCCCCAAGCTCAAAATTAGCACAGCTTTTATAGTATCAAACAAATAAGTGTAGGGGGTTTCCACACAGGCAAGTTCACAAGTTAGGGGGTTTAAATCATCCCTGGTCACACTTCCCTTTTTCTGCTGGAACAGCTGGGCAACTGTTCTGTTCCTTAAAGGTAGGCAGGGTTTGGTGGCAACCTGCGGTTTTTCTGAGAACTATTTTTCTCTTTGGCAGCACAGCTCACTTTGGGGGTTACTCTGAGGGCAGCACAGCTCAAGGGGCTTCATATTAAAATGGAGTTACTTTAGCTCTTCCTAGCTACTCAGAGCACTGAGATCTGAGGATCCCTGTTGAAAGCCAGGCTGGGCAGGAAAGACCGTGACAATCCTATTTCCAATAAACCACCAGAAAACCGAAAAAGGCCCTGTATTTCAAGTGGTAGAGCCCTCTCTTTAAGCTGAAAAGCTAAGAGACAGCGCCTAGGCCCAGAGTTCAAGCCCCACGACCGACCAAAAAAAACAGAAAAAAAATACTACCAAGAAAAGTGAGTATACAGGAGTATGCAGGAATAACATTAGGAATTCTACTGTCTCTACCTGTTTATGTGATTGCATTTCTTGATATTGAATCTCTCCTCTTGTTACACTTATTTTTTTTTAATTTTTATTTTTATTGTGAAAATACTGTACAGAGGGGTTACAATTACATAGGCAAGATAGTGAGCACATTTCTTATAAAGCATTGTAGCCTCCTCCTTTGTTTATCCTTCCAATCTCTCCCCATCCTCCCTCCCCCTCCAAGTTGTAAAGTTCGTTTTCGACATGACAACTTGTAGTTCTCATTGTTGCAACAGGTCCACCTGTCTCCTTATTTAAACGACTTGTTTTTCCCCTTCCCCTCCACAAATTATACCGACATCAAATAGACTAAAAGCAGGGGTTATACTGTGGGGGAAGGAAATACAAAGCAAAAAAGAAATAATCATAATTGCATTAGAAACAAATGCATGAAAGAAAAAAAACATTTAAAATACATATCTTAGGGTTCATTTTCCTAAAATCACCTTATCTGACCTTTTCTGCTTGACTCATACTAGATATTGCAAATAAGGGAAATCATGGGACCTATGTTTCTTTGGGCTTGTCTTACTTAACTTAATATATTCTTTTCCAAGTCTTTCCATTTCCTAACAAATGGGGCAATGTCATTCTTTCTGATGGAGGCCTAGAATGCCATTGTGTATATATACCACATTTTCTTGATCCATTCATCTACTGAGGGGCATCTGGGTTGGTTCCAGATCTTAGTTATGGTAAATAATACTGCAATAAACATAGTTGTGCTGGTAGCTTTAGTGTGGTCTTGTTGGTAAGCATTTGGGTAAATGCCCCAATATGGGACTGCTGGGTCAGAGGAGAGCACTAGGTGGAGTCTTTTGAGGAACCTCCATATTACTTTCCAAAGTGGTTGAACAAGTTTACATTCCCACCAACAATGCAGTAAGGTTCCCTTCTGTCCACATCCCCTCCATCATCTGTTATTATAGTTCTTAATTTTTGCCATTCTAACTGGGGTGAGGTGGTATCATAATGTTGTTTTGATTTGCATTTCTTTTATGGCTAGGGATGTTGAACATTTCTTCATGTGTCTATTGGCCATCCTTCTTTCTTCTTCAGAGAAATTTCTCTTTAAGTCTTTCGCCCACTTACTTATTGGGCAGTTGTTTCTTTGAGGATTTGTTGTTGGGTGGTTTAATTTTTTGAGTTCCAAGTATATTTTAGATATGAGACCCTTGTCCGTTGTATGGCTAGTAAAGATCTTCTCCCAGTCCGTGGGTTTTCTATTGATCTTGCTAGCTATGTCATTTGCCCTGCAGAAGCTCTGCAACCTTATACAATCCCATTTGTCCAACCTTTCTTTGATTTGTTGTGTTTCCGGGTCTCTATTCAGAAAATTTCGGCCTGAGCCAAGGAGACCCAGGGTTTCTCCTATTCCATCCTGTAATGTTTTCAGAGTGTCTGCTTTGAGTTCAAGGTCTTTGATCCATTCCTCCACTGGTATTCTTGTAAATATTATTTATATTGATAGTTTTTTAACTATCATAGATAAACAGAATGCTAATATCAAAAGATTACATTTCAAAGCCCACCCAGGCAGGAAGGTTCCCTAGATTCTTATCTCCAATAAACTTCTCAGCAAAAGCCAGACACAGTGGTACTGAGGTTTATGTGGTAGGGCACGAGCCTTGAGCATAAACAGCCTCAGAGACAGTGTCCAGGCCCAGAGTTCAACCCCTAGGACAAACTAATAAAACAAAAACAAAAACAAACCCCAAACCTAGCATTTTTCTCATTGTATACAGAGACACGTAATTAAGGAAATTGCTTCCTGTGTTACATACAGGTAGAAGAAAGAAGAAGTCACACAATTATTCTCTTCATACAATGTTATACCAAAGCCTCAAAAAATTGCTCTTTTTCTAAATTTATAAATTAATATCATCCATTGTTGGCAACTCTGTCTACATTATCCACATTATCATTTTATACATAAACTGTTTGAAATATCTATTAACAGAATTCTAATTATAACTCTCTTGAAAGTAAGTATATTCTAGGCAAATAGAAAGCAAGAAACATGTGTAAATTTGTCAATTAAACCCTCTACTTAAAAAGAATTTTGTAGTATCCTATAGAATATGAAATTACAAACAAAACCAAAATATATATTTTAAATCTAAACTCTAATTTAGCAAGATCTATAAAGTCCTACATTTGACGAACTTTGCTATATCTCCAGGCTTAAGCTTTTGTAATCCTTGAACCTTTCCTTGGAATCTAACATCATGAAGCTTACTTACTTTTTCCAATTTTGGATGGGAATCATGAGCCATTTTGCATCTAGGAATGTTCTTTAATGAAGAGAGCATTTAAAAGCACAACTGAGGATTATATATGAGTTGCATTTCAATAGGGAACGACTTCTCAAAACATAATGACAAAATTAGCCCAAACTTACAACTGCATATTCCTTTCTTGTTTGGTTTCTTTTATTAAGACAAAATTATACTACCTGGTCCAGGGAAGGTATCACTATGTAATTCCAGTTGCTAATCTCCTGTCAGTCTGAGTGTTAGAATTCTAAGCTTGTATCACATTGACCCGCCATAGTTTTTTGGTTTATTTAATCTAGATACAGACTAGCAATTCTGAACTTCTCCAGTGATATCATCCACTAGACTGCTCAGACTGTTCATGTACTATTTTAAAAGATGTTCTGACATTTCACAGAGGATATGATCATTTTCAGATACACCTGTGGGGTCTCTAATTCATCCTCCATGGATCCGATCCCTTTCATAATGATTACTTGACTCTCTTACTATCTCTGGTCCCTATCTATGTAATATTCTTAAACTTTTTTGAAGAAACTTCACTTGAGGGCTTTCTAAAAATAAAATTATCACTTGATTCTAGTCTTACTGAGGACATATTATCTATTCTTTCCTAACTTTTCTACATATTCTGAGAATTGTTTCATTTGTGTATTTGTGTGTGCACATATAAGTGCCTCTGTGTTTATGTGTATGTTTGTATGTATGTATGCAAAAGCCTCAAGCTCTTATTCAGCAATCTTGCTCATGACTGGTATTCCATCACTTGAGCCATTCTTTTAATACAGCTTTTGGCTGGTTAATTATATATAGTGTCTCAAAGACTGTTCTGCCCAGGCTGGATGCTAACCTGAGCTGAATAGCAGAGGGACAGCACCCAGGACCAGAGTTCAAGTGCCAAGACCACCGCCAACAAAAAATATATAAGTAAAGAAAGAAAAAATGTGATCTTATCCACCAGTTCATAGCTAATATAGTCCCTGCTCTCTCAAGATGGACTCTTTTTTCCAGTTAAGTCCATGCTCTTATATCTGACTTGCATTGTAAACAGAATTATTCTTCCATTCTACTTTCTACAAATTTGCATGATTAACAAGCGTGATTTAGAAAGAGAGTGGCCTCACACTTCGTGTTCCATGTAGGAGTCATGCTTTCCCTATATCACTCTCATAAATCTACATAGTGGACTTCGCTTTATTGTTTCAATGTTGTCTTATTTGTAGAGTCTTGTATAGTGTAATGAACCCTTATACTTAAACACAGAACTTCTCTTTCTCCTATTATTGCTATTGTTCCCTTACTGTTAACTCATCTACACTTGGGAAATAATGTGCAGCACATACACTCATAAAAAAATGATCTGAGAACCTTCTTCCCATTTAAAATTCGCCTTAATTTACAGAGCACTTACAAAGTGTGAACTCAATATACTCATGGATAATGTATTTATAAGCAATATAAATGGTATTTTTCCTTTACTAAGATGTCACTGAAACACGTGTTACCTCATATCCAAAGGCGTCCTTGTGTTATTTCGGTGAAACCAGAAAACATTCATTATACCTCAAGCAGCACCATTGATTGTTCCTAGAAGTAACTGTTACTGGATGTGGAAACTGATCCTAGGAGAGGATTGGAACACAGAGGATTGACAAAGTTCAAGTTAACTTGTGTTTTCCTGTATAAGAAAAGGACAAAGATGGCGACAAGGCAGTAGGGAAACACCAAAGCTCTTCCCAACCAAAAAGAGAGTTTGAGTTCCAATGCTTAATCTCCCCAAGAGACTGACAACAACAAAAAGACGGACACTCAGAGAAAAACAGGAGGTGGAAAACAACAAAAAAGAAAAAGAGGAAAAGAAGAATTTCAGAACAGAGAAGAGCGAAGACCCCCTCCCCCAACACTCACTGGTCACATGGCAGCATGCCAAGCTGTGGCCAGCCAGCCTGGCGGGGGCTGCCTGAGTCCCAGAGACACTGGGGGCTGCCTGCAGAACACCTGGGCAGAAGCCGCCTGAGGTACCACTTTATAGACCCACTGATCACCACAAATAGAGAAATCTACCAGCAGGGAGTCTACACAAAGATCCTACCCCCACTCCTCACTCTCCATCCAAGCAGAGAAGTTCCATCCCGCCAAAGCCGACCAGCACTGGCAGCACAACAAAGGGAACTTCTGCAGATAGCACAGAAGCCACCTGAGGTACTGGTGTCAGACCCGCCGATTGCAACGACCCGGTGTGGGCCGCTAGGGTCGCAAAGACACAGAGGGCAGCCTGCAGATCACTCATGCAGAAGCTGCCTGAGGTACTGGTGTCAGACCCGCTGACTGGGACAACCTGGCGGGGCCTGCCAAGGTCGCAGAGACACAGGAAGCTGCATGCACATAACTCGCGCAGAAGCTGCCTGAGCGTGGACACTGTGGACCCGACAGCTTCAACAGAGGCAGAGACAGAAGAGAATCACACAGAGCCAGCACCGCCCAGCCCAGCTCGCAACCACCCCAACTGAACGCGGATTGCAACAGCAATTGCAACAGCAAAAACGCTCCTCAATGGAAAGAACGCTGCTGGAGGAATATCAATACCAAATTTCAAACTCTACTATAAAGCAATAGTAATCAAAACAGCTTGGTACTGGCACAAGAACAGACCTCAGGACCAATGGAATAGAATTGAAAACCCAGAAATGAACCTACAAACCTATAGCCATCTAATCTTCGATAAGGGAGCTAAAAAATATAGAATGGAAGAAAGACAACCTCTTCAGTAAATGGTGCTGGCAAAATTGGTTAACTACTTGTAGAAAACTAAAGCTAGATCCTTATCTATCACCCTGGACCAGAATCAACTCCAAATCGATCAAAGACCTTGGAATCAAAGCAGACACTCTGAAAACATTCCAGGATAGAATATGAGAAACCCTAAGTTTCCTTGGTGTAGGCCTAACTATTCTTAATAGAGACCCGGAAGCACAACAAATCAAAGAAAGGTTGGATAAATGGGATTGCAAGAAGTTGCAGAGCTTCTGCATGGCAAAGGACATAGCTAGCAAGAACAATAGAAAGGCCACGGATTGGGAGAAGATCTTCATTAGCCATACAATGGACAAGGGTCTCATATCTAAAATATACTTGGAACTCAAAAAATTAAATCTCCAACAACAAATCCTCAAAGAAACAACTGCCCTATATATAAGTGGGCCAAAGATATAAAAAGAAACTTCTCTGAAGAAGAAAGAAGGGTGGCCAATAGACACATGAAGAAATGCTCAACCTCCCTAGCCATAAAAGAAATGCAAATCAAAACAACATTGAGATACCACCTCACCCCAGTTAGAATGGCAAAAATCAAGAACTCTAATAACAACAGATGCTAGAGGGGATGTGGCCAGACGGGAGTGTAAACTTGTTCAACCACTTTGGAAAGCAGTATGGAGGTTCCTCAAAAGACTCCACATAGAGCTCCCCTATGACCCATCAATCCCACTTTTGAGCATTTACCCAAATATTTACAAACAAGACCACGCTAAATCTACCAGCACAACTATGTTTATTGCAGCATTATTTACCACAGCCAAGATATGGAACCCACCCAGATGCCCCTCAGTAGATGAATGGATCAAGAAAATGTGGTATATATACACAATGGAATTCTATGCCTCCGTCAGAATGAATGACATTGCCCTATTTTTTAGGAAATGGAAAGACTTGGAAAAATTTATATTTAGTGAAGTAAGCCAAGCCCAAAGAAACATAGGTCCCATGGTTTCCCTTATTTGCAATATCTAGTATATGTATGAGTCAAACATAAAAGGTCAGATAATGTGATGTTAGGAAAATGAACCCTAAGATATGTATTTAAATGTTGTTTTTTCTTTCATGCATTTGTTTCTACCGCATTTATAAGATTATTCCTTTGTTGCTTTGTAAGTCCCTCCCCCACAGTATAAATCCTGCTTTCACTGTAATTGATGTCGGTATAATTTATGGAGGGGAAAGGGAAAAAAATGTCGTTTAAATAAGGATACAGGTGGACCCATTGCAACAATGAGAAGTACAAATTGTCATGTCGAAAAGGGGGAGGATTAGTTGGGGGTTGGGGGGAGGCTGGGAAGGGATGGGAAGGGGAAACAAAGGAGGAGGCTACAAAGCTTGATAGGAAATGTACTCATTATCTTGCCCATGTAATTTTTTCCCCTCTGTACAGTATTTTCACAATAAAGAATAAACTTAAAAAAAAAAAATAATGTGCCATTTGAAGGCCAGCATAGAAAAAAAGGAAATAACGTTGTTTTAAACATGTTCTACTCCAGGGACTGGGAAGGTGGCTCAGTGTTAGAGTGCTTGCCTTGCATGCATGTGGCCCGGGTTCAATTTCTCAGCACCACATAAGCAAAAATAAGCCAGAAGTGGAGCTGTGGCTCAATTGTTAGAGGACTAGCCTTGAGTTGAAGAGCTGAGGGACAGTGCCCAGGCCCAGAATTCAGGCCCATGACTGAACCCACCCCCCCCCCAAAAAAAAAGTTCTACTGCAAAGAAATAAAGACATGGAGGTTTTAAAGTGTCTTATCGATGTATATTTAACCCATGAGATGATTCTCTTGTTGCAGGAGTCAGTTATCAATTCCTTTCAATTATTCCTGAGTTCTCCAGAGCAAGAAGGATTCCAAAGAAGCATCCAGTGAGTATGGTCAGGAAAAGGAGCCTCTTCTCAGATCAGTCCTCCTTTAAGGAGGGTCCCAATGAAATATCTGGGTTTTTTTTTTATTTGCTTTTTTTGTTAAGTTTTTGTTGGTTCTAGGGCTTGAACCCTGAGGCTGTCCCTGAACAGTTTTCTTTCCTGCCTCCAGCCCCCAAATCTAGTATTCTTGAACCAAAACTCCACTTCTGTCTTTTTTGCTGTGTAATTACAGATAAGAATTTGACACACTCTCCTGCCTGGGTTGGCTTTGAAGTAAGATAATAAGAAAGCCAAGTGACATCAGCTGTATAGACTTCTCTTTTCAAACATGAAATATTAGATGAAGTTTATTTTAAAGCTAATATTTGACAATTTTTTTCTTTTATTTTTGTGAGAATACCATACAGAGGAGTTACAATTACATTGGCAAGATAAGTACATTTCTAATCAAGCATTGTTTCCTCCTCTTTGGTTCCCCATCCCATCCCTTCCCGTACTACCCCCCCTCCCCCCTCCCAGTCCTCCCCCCCCACCAAAGTTGTAAAGTTCTTTTTTCGACTTTACGACTTGTATATCTCATTGTTGCAATGGGGCCACCTGTATCCCTAGTTAAATGATTTGTTTTTAGAGAATATGTCCAGCAAATAATCCATAACATTACTCAGCAAAATTAGGTGCACTGAATCATTTTGGAATTATTTGTATTGCTTGGGAAGATTATTGATCTTTTTGTTCCTTTTGGGGAAACTTAAAGTCATATTTCACTTTTTTTGTTGGTTGTAGGGCTTGAACTCTGATCCTGGGCGCTGTCCCTCAGCTCTTAAGTTCAACTTGAGTGCACTACCACTTTAGTTACAGCACCACTCTGGGTTTCTGGTGGTAAACTGAAGATTAGTGTCTCATGGACTTTCCTGAGCAGGCTGCCTTGAACCACAATCCTCTGGTCTCAACCTCCTGAGAGGCTAGGATTACAGGTGTAAACAACCAGCACCTGGCTCATATTTGCATTTATGTGCACTGAATGACACTGTGTTGACAAAGAATGGAAATTTTAACCAAATGATGACATTGCAGCTTTTCAGAAAAATTGAGATAGCAATAAATATGTCCTCCATTTCCATTTTGTTACATTTTTGACTCATGAGCTATGGGACCCTTACATTAGCATCCACTGACATCTGTATAGGTGAATTTAGTATCAGGAAATGTTCATAGAGAAATATAGAAAGACTCTGATTTTTAGAAAGCAAAGGAGATCACCTATGAAAGAACAGCATAGAAGGAGATACATTTATCCCACAGAGATTAAGAACTAGCCTAAGAGATTTAGAATGCTAAAGACAATGAGGAAAAGCCTAGTTGACAAGTTCTTCAATAACCAAAAATGGTTCTCTAGAACAGTTTCTGGTATACCTTAGTTACTATCATTTATTCCTTATATCTGCAGTTATTCTTTATCTTCTGTCACAACACTAAATTAGCCTCTTCCTTTTTGGTGCCATAACTGACCAAAAGGTTTCAAAATCGCACTTAGACTACCCTTCTCTTTGTGATTAGCAGTGACAATCCAAAATCCTGGAATCGTTGAATTTCCAGGATTAATCTTCACCTGACATCTAAGCACATTCCTGGCATTAATAGCTGTGACTTAATGAACAAAACTTTTTCAACACAGTAACCTAATATAAGTACATGAATTAAGGACTATTGTTAAGTGTCAGTATGGAAGGAGCAATTATATATTACAAGTATGGGTTCTTTATTTTGCATTTACTAACTAAATGTTTTTGTTTTGTTTTGTTTTGCCAGTCCAGGGGCTTAAACTCAGGGGTATGGAATTATTCCTGAGTTTTTTTTCTTTTTTTTTTTTTTTTGCTCAAAGCTAGCACTCTACCACTTGAGGCACAGCACCACTTCCAGAATTTTTCTTTTTATGTGTTACTGAGGAATTGAACCCAGGGTTTCATGCATGATAGGCAATCACGGTACCATGAAGCCACATTCCCAGAGCCCTAAATGACTTTCTTAAGATGGCATTACATTTTTATTTAGTAACTATGTATCATAATTTTTGCCAGGTGCTAGAAATGACGTCAAAAGCAATACAATACAATAAGTCCAGTAAGGCTGGATGGACAATGAAGAACTCTCATGGTCTAGCCGGGGCACAGAAGGGCTTATCTCATGGAGCTGTTTCAACAGGCTGAGCAAGACAGCACCTGACCCACAGCCACATGTGGGAGCCACATGTGGGAGCCGAACCCCCTCCTCCAGCACCCATTCAACCAGTTCTTGTGAAAGAGGGAGAGAAAAAAGTCGCAATTACAATTAAGAAGGTTGCTGGTGGCTTAGAACTCTAATCCTAACTACACAGGAGGCTGAGATACGAGGATCATGGTTCATAACCAGCCCCGGCAGGAACATCTGTGAAACTCTTATATCCAAAGAACCACCAGAAAACCGGAAATGGTGCTGTGGGATCAAGTGGTAGAGGGCTAGCCTTTTGCTGAGCAGCTAGGGAACAGTGCCCAGACCCAGAGTTCAAGTCCCACGACTGACAAGAAGTGGACTTCCTACCACCAGAAGTCTACTGAATAACAATCATTGTCTTAGGGAGCATGGTAGCGAAGTCAGGCTGAGCTTCCTGTGAAGTTGAAGTCATAAGTAGGTCACTTGGATTCTCTGTGCCTCGGTTTCCCCAGCTGCAATACTCCACACAATGAAGGATCCCCTTCCATATGGGGATAGGGTAATGATGAAAGAGAGC
The DNA here is from genome assembly GCF_019054845.1 of Dipodomys spectabilis. NCBI lineage: Eukaryota > Metazoa > Chordata > Mammalia > Rodentia > Heteromyidae > Dipodomys > Dipodomys spectabilis. Next base: position 124,627 of record NW_024871193.1, read on the forward strand.
CATATTTTGTTTCATAATCCCACATCTGTTGCATGGTTAATAAAAGGCCCCATCTGAGCACTTTCCGGGTATCTTACTGTCATTTGCTCACAGACTGCAGAGAACCTTATCTGAAGGCTGCTCCCTCTGTGCCTAGCCATGTTCCAGAGATCCCTCTGCATAAATCCCTTATTTCCTAACAACTGTCCTGTGAGGAAAATGAGGTCTGATGGTTAAGGCCCTACCCAGAGCTTCACCTATGGTCAAGAATCGGCTGCTGTGGACTAAAAGTTGGGGATAATCCATCTAAATTGATGACTGCCTATGTTGCTATATGTCTACCATCTCAACTACAGAGGACCAGGCCTGGAGGAGCATATCTGTCACAGACAGGAGGACCTTGATCCAGCCCAGCCAGAGCATATATTGAGTCTCTGTTTCAGAAATGCCCAAGACAGAAAGTTGGCTCCTCAGAGCCAGGGAGAGGAAATAAGCAGGGGTCATGGTGCCCCCAGGGGGGGATCTGACCTCGGTAGGGGTGGTTTGGAGGCGGCCACTCACCTGTGCTGCTGGGAAAAGCTGCTGGAGGCTGTTCCAGGTGGGGCGAGCAGTGATGGTATTGTGGTATTGTGGACAAATGGACCCAATGTAGAGAACCAGGTCCAGGGATCAGGTTGGGGCTTTAATCGGGCTGGCAACGTGCCATTGCCTGATATTTGAAATCTCGAAACTTGGGAAAGGGAGAAAGCGGCTGGGGCGTGGGCAGGCTTCTCAATTTCCTACTATACTCCGAAGTGGCCTTGAGACTCTTCCTCACCACTCAAACACCTCACCTTCCTCAACTGCTGGTAGTGGTGTAAACTAACAGTGAGAATCCAGGTGCTACCAGGCATCATGGAATGTGGGCGTGGCCACCATTCTTGTATCCCATTGGTCAGGAAGAACCATGAAAGAATGCGGGTGTGGCCAGACTCCTGTGATGCAAGCAGCATGGGCAGAGTCAAGAAGTTAACATCTCCCCAGCCCTTTTCTCAGGGAAGAATGTCAATTCAGTTGGAGACAAGAGGGTGACCAGCATTAACTGGATGGCTGCACAGATTATTGTGTATGTCTGTTTGTTGCCAATCCTGGACCTTGAACTCAGGATCTGGGCACAGTCTGTGAGCTACTTTTGTTCAAAGCTGGCCCTCCAAACGAGCCACAGCGCTTCTGGCTTTGTTGTCACTGAAGTTGGAAAGGGGTCTCAAGGACTTTCCTGCCTAGGATGACTTCAACCATGATCCTCCAATCACAGCCTTGTAAGTATCAAGGAGGACTGCTGAGAGCCACTGGTGCCTGCTTAATCATTGGTCTTGCTGATGTTCTTGGACAAATAGGTGAGTTCCCTATCCTTGGGTTTAAGTGGTGGGAGCTGTAGCCCACAGTTCGAATCCTGGTCCTGCCACCACCAAATGGCAGGAGATACAAAAAACTTACTCCTATCCATATGATTACCAACAGAATGTAATGTGTGTCATGATTGAATGAGCGGTTCTTCAATGATTCCAGTATAAAATTGTGCACAATTATATTATAGGACACTGATCCATGTTAGTTAATATTTTATTAAGCATTTAAACAATCACATTAATAAAATGGAGGCATAATGAAATAACTAAGAATTGGGTCTCACATACTATAAAGGTGCCATTTTTCTGCCAGGACTGGTTTTGGAACTCATGGTCTTGGTAACTCTGATGCACTATGTGGGAAGGGAAAGCTGGTTTCCTTGAAGTCAAGAAATTCAAGTCTGTTCCTTAGGCCTGAAATAGATCCCCACCACTAGAAAACATCCTATTCATGTACAATTTACATATATGATTTATATTTATAGACATGTTGACTATATTTCATTCAGTTCAGTTATTTAATTTTTTGTTTTATTCATGCATTGAATATTTATTTTATTGACCATTATGTCACATAAAACATTGATTACATGGGCCTGGGAAGGTAGCTCAGTGGTAGAACACTTGCCTTGCATGCATGAGGCCCTGGGTTCGATTCCTCATAAGCAAAAAGAAAAAAGGCAGAAGTGGCGCTCTGGCTCAAGTGATAGAGTGCTAGCCTTGAGCTGAAGAGCTGAGGGACAGGGCCCAGGCCCAGAGTTCAGGCCCCACGACCAGACCCCCCCAAAAAGCATTTATTACATTAATTACATAGGATATATGTCTGCATATGTATTCAACTTCATACCTGACACCCAGGACTTTCACAGAAAAGGAAAACATATATCACCATCAGCTTCTTACACCACAATTCATTTTTTGGCAGTGCTGGCATCTGAACTCATGGCCTACAAGCCTACAAGGCCCAATTCATGAATGGGTGAGTGTCAGCACTCCATCCTGGGTCAAATTGAGCTGACAGGATGTTCCCATTACCTGATATCAAGCCCCAGGGGTTAACAAAATAATAACATTGATATGCAGATGACAGTACCTTAATATATATATATATATATATATATATATATTAATCGAGTGTAAGAGATATCTATACATTATTCAGTTATATAGATTAAATTCCTACCAAGTCCTGGGTTTTAATTATGCATCCATGTAATTAATATTATTGTTTTCATCCTTAATGAAATCAGTGTCCTGAAATTATTGTGTTCCTGTAAGTAATAATATTCTTTTAATGCTTCATAAATATTAAAGTCTATTAGCCTCCTGAAATGATGCTGTCTAATTTCATATAAGCAGTATCTCCTGCCATTGGTTGGAGTCAGGACGGGGACTCGAAATCAGGCACTATGTTGCCACATGGGCTTATGGCCTCCCCGATAGTCTGGCAGCCTTCAGCAATGCAAGATGAAGTACCCTTTGCAACAATGTTATTCAGATCCATGAGTGTCACCGTGCAAATGAAGAAAACATAAAAAGGCCGCATTTTTTCTGTGCATTGCTTTCCCTGCAATGCCTGGGGGTCTAGGATCCCAGGAGCAGCTACAGGTCTAGTGGCTGCACCCCAGCCTAGGGTGATCGATGCTGAGGCAGAGTTGCTGCAACCTGAGTTCAAACCCCATATTTAGAAAAGTAAAATTTAAAAAAAAGTTCCATCGCTTGCAATTCATGCCGTTTACTCTTCTAGGCTTTGGATTTGAACTCAGGATGTGGGTAAATCTGCACCAATGTGGATGAAGGGGACGATCACCGTACTTGAAGAAAAGAAAATCAGACCTGTTCACTAGTCCTGAATTCAAGCCCAACCTTGGAAAACATACTAATTATATACATTGTAAAGATAGGTTTTATACTTACCTATAGACGTTCAGTCCATACATGTTTGGTGTGGTTGTTCCTTATATTTTTTGTTTTATTCATTTATTTACCATTGATTGTACTATGATGAAACCCATTCTGTTTATTTCATTGATGACATCTTATCACAGAGCATCTAGATTTGTAGAAATGTTCTCCACCATGCCAGGATTCTCAGGATCACCCAGGATATTCAGAGAAAAGGAAAACAAGTTTCACACTTGGCTTCTTACTCCACGATCCACTTGTTGGTAGAGCTGGGATCTGAACTCAGGGCCTAGTAGGACCAATTGACCAATAAGTCAAGGCTAACACACCAACCTGTGAGCAAATAAGGAGCTAAGCCAGTCCCAGGATCTGACATTGATCCCCAAGGTGGTTCACTGTAGTCATAAATTCATAATTTAAACATACAATCTATATTGACATACATGAGTCAATAGCATATTGTGTTTAGTGAACTTCTTCTCCTTATTTTGTATCTACGTCATGGAGGTATTGTGTATTTTACTAAGTATGGTGACAGGTATAACTGTGCTGACATGGATGACAAAAGGTTCCCATGATTATAGGGTTGTCTATGAATTCCCCTTCCTAGTTGATACTCAGGACTTTCACAGGAGAAGAAAACGTGTGCAACAACTGGCTTCTGACATCAGGATGAATCTTTTGTCAGTGCTAGGATTTGAACTCAGGTGTGGGTAGCTCTGTTGCACTGTGGGGGAAGGGGAAGCTCACCTTGAAGACTAGAATGTCAGACCTGGTCCAGGGCCTGATTTGAAGCCCAGCACTGGACAAAATAGCAAGCCCACCTTTTTTAAACATAGGACCTCTCTTTATCTAAAGGTGCGGTAAGCACCTTGCATTCAGTGTAGTTATTCTTTTTATTTTGTGTCTTATTCATTGATGTATTGTGCATTTTATTGAGTATGGTGACAGATATAACTGTGCTGACATGGATGACAACCTATTCCCATGGCTGTACAGTTGCCTATATAGCATTCTCCATCCTCAATGACACCCACGACATGCACAGAACACAAAATCCTGTGCAACCCTAGGCTTTTCACATAAGAATGAATCTTTTGGCAGTGCTGGAATTTGAACTCAAGGCCTAGCAGGCCCTATTAGTGAATGGGTCATGGTAAGCACACCAGCCTGTGAGCCTCTAAGGAGCTAGGCCATTCCCGGGACCTGATATTGATCCCTGGTGGGGGCCAATATAGTCATAAATTCATAATAAGCAGAGGATCTATATTTCCAAACATGGGTGGGCAGCATCTTGTGTTTGGTGTAGTCATTCTCTTTGTGTCTTATTCATTGATGTATTGTGTATGTTCTTAAGTATAAGTTGACAGATATAACTGTGGTGAACTGGAAGACAACCTATTCCCATGAATATAGAGTTGCCTATACATTCTCCATCTAGCAGAGACCCGAAATTTGTGTAGCACAGGAAAACAGGTGCAACAACTGTCTTCTCACATCAGGGTTAATTTTTGGCAGTGCTGGGACTCCAACTTGGGGTTTAAGAAGCCCAACTGCACAGTGGGTACACGTGATCACACCATACTGTGAGCCAGGAAGGAGCTGGGTTGTTCCCAGGAACTGAGATCGAGCCCTAGGGAGGCCAAAATAGTCCTCAATGCATCATTGAAACATGGGATGTATATTCACATCCGTGTGTGGACTGCATCATGCATTGAGTGTACTTATTGTCTTTATTTTGTATGCTATTCATGAATGTATTGTGTATTTTCTTGAGTATATTATGACAGGTATAACTGGGCTGACATGGAAACAACTTATTCCCATGACCACAGGGTGGCCCATGCATTCGCCATCCTAGCTGGGACCCAGTACTTGCACACGAAATGAAAAAGGTGCAACGATTGGCTTCTGGCATCAAGATGAATCTTTTGGCAGGGCTGGGATCTGAACTCAGGCCTAGCAGGCACCATGGGTGAATGGTTCCACATGAGCACACCAGCCTGTTAGCAACGAAGGAGCTAGGCCTTCCCAGTACCTGAGTTTGAGCCCCCCTGGGGAGAGAGTGGCGAGCACAATAGTCACCCATTCATAAGCTGAAGGTAGTATGCAAATAAGTATATATTTGTATAGAGTAGGATTGATGGTGACATGTGATGGAATCCAATCTATGTGACTACTGATTCTTGGATCTTTCCTGATGCCTCCATTTCATGACTGTGATTATTATTGTCACTCTTCATCAACTCTCCTTTACAAATAATCTATACCCCATGAGTCTTGCCTATCATTTCCTACATGCATCATGCACGAAGTACTCATTCAAGGATGAGATTGATTGCATTCCATGACTCTTCCTAGTTCCAGAAATGAGTATCTCAGGATCTCCCGCCATTCCCTCTTCGTAGAGGCTGAATTCAAGCCTTATGCCTGGAAAGGATACTCCTTATATACATTTTAACGATGGGATTTATACTTCCATACAGATATTCAGTCCATATTGTGTTTGGTGTGGTTATTCATTTGATTTCTTGTTTTATTCATTTATTTACCATTTTTTTTATTGACTCTGATTTCACCTATACCATTTATTACATTGCTTACATCCTATCACATAAAATCTAGATTTTAGATGTGTTCTCCATCATGTCTGGCAGTGTGAGGATCTGAACTCGGTGTCTAGCAGGCCAAATTCATGAATGGGTGAGTTTCAGCATGGCAGCCTCTAGACAATGAAGCTGTCATGTGTTTGCCCAGCACTGAGATCAACCCCCAGGTTTGGCCAAAACAGCAATACATGGATAGGCAGACGGTGGTATACAAATAAATATATATTGGTAAAGAGTGCCAGAGCCGTCAATCTATGATTGAATGACAACTACTACGTTCCTACCAATTCTTAGGTATTTATTATCCCACCATTGAAGGAATATTATTCTTTTCATGCTTAATAACATTAAGACCAATCAGCATTCTAGGATTATTGCATCCAATTTTAGACAAGACGGATGCATGAACTACTCTTTTAATCAGTATTCCTATCTATAGGAATGAGTCTCTTGTCATCTCCTGCCATTGCTATTAGGACTGGGATTTGAACCCAGGGCATATGGTGACAGGTTGGCCTATGGCTTCACTGATAGCCCACCAGCCATCAGCAAGAGCAGGTCAGGTCCACCTTGCAGCCATGTCATTCAGACCCAGGATAGTTACCGTCCAAAGAAAAAATCATAAAACCCCAGCCCTCTACAGCTTGCCACTTTTTGTGCTTTCCAGGGTTTTTTTTCTACCTGCAAGAACTCTGGGCCTAGGACCTCAGGGTCGGGTATGGGAGATCCAAGCTGAGGCAGAGTTTAAACGAACTGACTTCAAGCCCCATGGTTGTAAAAAAAAAAAAAAAAAGAATAAAGAAAAAAGATTATTTAAGTAAATTAAAAAAAATAAAGCTCCCTGGTTTGGAATTTCTGCCAGTTTTCTTTCCTAGCCTTGGATTTGAACTCAAGGTCTTGGTAAACTTGTAGCAATGTGAGGGAAGAGTTGCCACAGCTTAAGTTCAATCCCAGTGCCAACCAAAAATGAAAAACTAAGTCACTGACCTCGGCAGGGTGATGTATTTGTGGAGATGGGAGGCAAGGGATGGTAAGGGGAAAACAAAGGAGGAGTCAATAATGCTCAATTGGAAACGTACTCATTACCTTGCTCCTGTAACTGTAACCCCTCTGTAAAACATTTTTACAATAAAAAAGTACAAAAAAGAGAAACAATATAGTTCTCAGATAAGCATTTTAGAGGTAAGGAAAGTATGTCTGAATAGCTGTACAAAATTCTACACTACTTTTTTTTAATGTTCAGTATGGAACTGAGTAAGCATGAGTGCTTCCGTTAAAAAAAAGTAAGTCACTGTCGAAACTGGGGCCAGTATTTCTGCCATTGCTAGGATTTGAGCTCACCATCCATGTAACTCTTACACCATGGGTGAAGGAGAAGCTCACTGTCTTTGAGAAAAAGAAATTCAGGGCCTGAATGAAGGTCCTGCAATTGAAAAACTATTTCTATACATGTGTAATATATGATATACACTTATGTATGTTAATTTCATAGTATGATTTTATTATTGATTTTGTATTTACTTTTTTAAAATTTTTCTTATTTTTATTTTGCTTTATTTTTATTTTTAATTGATTTATTATTGTATTTAGCATATAATACACATAATATTTATGACATTTTGCACACCTATAATAACATTCTATGCAGCAATTTAGGACATTGACTCATTTTTCATTAATATTTTATTAAGTGTTGAAACATAATACATAATTAAATGGATGCATTTGTCACAGTCTTCACATGTTTAGAGTCTCTTCCAAGTATGAGCTTTGTCCAATCTTTGGACTTCTTCCTATTGGGATTTCTTTAGATGATTTATAGTCAGAAACCTTTTCCTGAGGATAGGCAAGTGAGGGATAAAATTGAAAGGATGGAGCTAGAAATGTGGCTTAGTGGTAAAGAGCTCGCTTAGCATGCATGAATGCCAGGGTTTGAATCCTCAATGCCACATACTCAGAAAAAGGTAGAAACTGTGCAGTGGCTCAAGTAGCTAGCCTTGAGAAAAAGGAGCTCAGAGACAGTACCTAGGCCCTAAGATCAAGCCCCAGGACTGTCAAATACAATAGACCAGATGCCAGTGTCTCACACATGGAACTCTAGCTTCTCAGGAGGCTGAGAGCTGAGGAACACAGTTCAAAGACAGCCTAGCCAAGGAAAGCCTGTTAGACTCTTATCTCCAGTGAACCACCCAAAGACCCCATGTGGTGCTATTACTCAAGTGGTAGAGTGTTTGTCTTGACCTGAGGGGCTAAGGGACAGTGCCCAGGCTTGAGTTCAAGACACACTCTTGGGAAAAAAGTGAGAAAAAAGTGAGGTTAATCCAGGTACTTTTCCTATTTGCTAATTATGAGATCATTCTTTGGAAAATGAACACTGATGTATCCCTGAATTGGAGTCAGAGCTTCAGGTTCAAGTGTAACACATCCATATGCCCAGCCTCTCAGACTCTAGCATTGTAATCTTGTGTTCTACAGGGATCTGAAAGGTCCAATGTTGAAAGGCTTAATATGCTCCCCAAGCCCATTGTGATAGCTGTTGACTTGTACTTTCAAGGTCATTACAGCTCTGAGCCTAGCAGAGCACCGGTAGTTCAGGCCTGTCACCCTAGCTCAGGAGACTGAGGTTTGAGGATCACAAGGTGAAGCCAGCCAGGGCAGGAAAATCTATGAGACTCTGACTTCCACTTCTGAAAGGTCAGATGTTCAAGAGCTTCCTGTGTTTCCCTTGGTGATGAGAAGTACTTGAACTCTAAATGTTCTTAGAATTCTTGAGCTATAGAAGCAGGAAAGAAACATTGACCCATCTTGGGTTTACATGAAGTTCTCAGGCTCCAAACCCTAGCTCCATTAGCAGAAAGAACTCCAGTGTAACACTGTAATTGAAGGACAGAAAACAGTTTCAAAAGCCATGCTAGGTGCAGAGACCAGGCCAACAGGATTCGGAGGCAGAATGTACAAATTCAACAGATAAGTGAGCAGCAAAACCACTTCATATATTCCAGGCAATGCAAGCAATTGGAGAAAACCTAAAACACTTGTTAGAGTTACACCAGGGTCAGGCTTTTCTCAGCCTCTTCAAACAATGAACAATTAACATTCTTCCCACAAGTGAAGGGAGAATCAGGCTATCTTAGGTTACCAATAGAGCCAGTTTAGTCGGGGAGAGGGGAGGAACAGAGTAGAAAAACCCTGCTCTCTGGTCTTAGGGAGTGGGTTTTTGATTCTCCATCTGTCAGATTTGAAGGCCCTTCTTCTACCTCTGCCAGTCCTTTCTCCTTCCTTCATTCTCCACATAATTAATTCAAATCCCCAGACCAACTAGAGTCAGGGTTGTTTCTCTTCTTTCTCCAATCATCTGAGTTAGAAACTGGCTCTGCCCAATTGCCTCTGGTGCCCTTGGCTGCCTGAGAAGTGGGAAAGAGACAGTCTTATAGCTCTCTGGTTGTGTGAAGGCAATGCTGGTGTCTTGGCACACTGCAGAAGGCCTAATGACTGGAAATTGTTCCCTTCTTTCCTCCTGAAATCCAAGACCAGATTCATCTATCATCTTCCTATCTATCTATCTATCTCTCTTTCTTTCTTTCTTTCTTTCTTTCTTTCTTTCTTTCTTTCTTTCTTTCTTTCTTTCTTTCTTTCTTTCTTTCTTTCTTTCCTTCTTTCCTTCTTTCTTTCTTTCTTTCTTTCTTTCTTTCTTTCTTTCTTTCTTTCTTTCTTTCTTTCTTTCTTTCTTTCTTTCTTTTTTTCTTTCTTTCTTTTATCTATCCTATGTCTGTCTATCTATCTACCTACCTACCATTCTACCTAGATATCTCTTGGGTTGAACTCAAGGCCTGGGCACTGTCTGGAGCACTCTACTACTTGAGCCACAGCCCCAATTCTGGCTTATTCTGTGTATGTGCTACCGAGGAATCATACCCAGGGCTTCTTGCATGCTAGACAAGCACTCTCTCAGTAATCCACATTCCCAGCTCCCTCATTTTTTCCTTAATGGTAGATTTTTAGGAAAGTATGTTGCCATTTTACCTCCCCAAGTTTAAGTTTCTGAATACTGGATACTTCTATGAAACCTGGTCTTCTTTTCCCCTGCCTAGTTTGTTATGGTTCCTGCATTGGCCTCATAACAAAATGTAAATAAAGGCTCCTGAGAGCATCAGTGTATCATATAAGGACACAGGCCTGGAACCCTGGAAGAGAAAAGCCGTGGGCCTGAAATGAAGAGAATGATGTAGTATATGAAAGGAGCATATCTGAAATATAAATCAGTAAATAAAAGGAGCAGCACTGCATAAGGTCTGTTTGCATTCAGGGAGGTAATATACAGACATAAGTAGGTAGGGCACTGATATATAAAATTGGCCTTCACTTTTTGAAATTTTTTTGTGGACATCCCAGTGCTTAACCTCAGGGCCCAATGCATTCCTCAGCTGTTTTTCCCAAAGCTGAGGCTTTACCACCACCACAGCTCCACTTTCAGCCATCTGGTCATTAATTCGACATAAGCGCCTCCCAGGCTTTCCTGCCTGGTCTGGCCTGTGTCTCCTTCTCGACTTTCTCTCTCAAAGCTGGAACTCTGCCCTCTGGACCACTGTTCCACTTGTGGTGTTCTGGTGGTTTATTGGAGATAAGAGTTTCACAGAATTCTTGCTCAGGCTGAATTTGAACGGCTGTCTCCCAAACAGGATTTAGGCGGCTTTCTTCAGGGATACACCAAGGAGTCCCTCCACACAAACCCTTAGTCTAAATCTTGAGAGGCACTAGAGAAAAAGAGATATATGAAGATGCTTCTAGTGGGTTCTAGATACTTAAGGTTGTAGACACATAACACTCATAATTACTAGATCATTTTATAGACAAAAGGAGTAATGCAGACAGTATGAGGATCACTCTGGCTTTTGGTCTTATCGTCTTGAGACAGCAAATTCACTGCAGCTCAATGCTAAGTGACAGAATTGTCATGGCCTGTGGACATTTGCTCCCAAATCCTGTGACACTCATTTCTCACTTTTGGCTTCAAACATGTGACCCAGAGGAGAAGATGAGGAGAGAAAATCCTTCTCAGGTAAAGCACTTCTAAAGAACATTGGGTAGTTAATTTATAAATTCAAACCATTTCAATGACCCTGCTAAGAAATCAGATTGTCCAGATTAAAAATGAAGAAGAAAAGAAAGAAGGTGCCAGTGGCTTCTCACTGTAATCCCAGCTCTTCAGAGGGTGAGATGTAGATAATCTGAATTTGATTCCAGCCAGATTAGGAAAGTCCATGACACTTATTCCTAAAACATCACAGAAAAACCCAGAAGGGGGGTTGTGACTCGAGCTTAATGCACTACCCTTGAACAAAATGAGCTCAGGGACAAGTTCTAGGCTCATAGTTCCACCCCAAGACCTGCCCCCTCAAAAAGAGCCTGTACTTCCATGTCTTTGGGTATGTATGGATGTATTCCTATAGGTGAAGCTCCAGAGTAGCTATGATGAACGGCACCAAACTAGGTAATGTGTATTCAATAAAATGATTTCACAACAGAGACTATTTTCATGATAGTGCATGTTCTGGGGCTCCCCTCACTGTTCCCAGTGTAACCTGAGGATTTCTCTGCATCCCAGGCCTGCTGGAAGAAGTCTCTCTCATTGTATGGACAGGCAGAGAAAAGACCTCAGTCCTGTACAACTGTGTAGCAAGCAACTCCGTCTGGGTCAGATAGTGAGGATGAGTGTGGGTGGACTCTGAAGTTCAGGAGAAAAAGGTCTCTTTGTACCCCAAACTATCTATTTCCCCAGTGCTCTGGATTGACAGGAAGCCTTCATATGTGTCACCTTCTGTGACAGGCCATGTCCTGTGCACTTATCCTGGTTTTGTGAGACTATATTCCAGTGTTCAGATACAGTGCTGAATATAATTCAAGAGTCCTTCCAGCGGACAAGTAGGGCATTGAACCTAATGAAATGTTTCATTGCCTGTGATGATGGGCCTATGATGCCTATCCTAGGTTTCAGGAAGTTTGAGAAATCCAAGCACATATCTGGTATCACAAAGCTTCCTGTCATCTAGGGCTGGTGAACCTCATCAGGTTTTGAAACATTTGACCTCTTCTAGTTGGGCCCTGAGTGGCTAGGTTTTGGGGTTGAACACAGGGCCTGGGTGCGGACCATGAGATCAGTGCTGAAGCCCGGTGCTTTACCATTTTTTAAAACAGCATCACTTCTTATCTGTGTATGTGTGAGTGTGTGTGTGGGCGCGCACACGTGGGAGAGGGCACATAGGCACATACACGATTCTTGGACGTTGAACTCAGGACCTGAGCACTGTACCTAGTTTCTCTTGTATAAGTATAGCCCTCTCCTGCTTGAGCCACAGAGCCACTTCAGGCTTTATTTTATGGTTGTGGTCCTGAGAAATTAAACCCAGGGTTTCATATTTGCAAAGCACTATACCCTTAAGGCACATTCCCAGCCCTCTACTTCAGGCTTGTTTGTTTGTTTCTGTCTTTTTTTTATTGTTGTAGAAGATGATGTCTGGGCCTGGGTGCTGTCCTTGAGCTGAAGAGCTATACCACTTGAGCCAAACACCACTTCAGCTTTTCTGGTGGTCCATTGGAGCTAAGTGTCTCAAGGACTTTTCTGCCCATGCTGGCTTTGAACCATGATCCTTAGATCTCATCCTCCTGAATAGCTTGGATGACAGACATGAGTGACAAGCACCTAGCTTCCACTTCAGGTTTCTTAGTGGTGAATTGGAGATAATTGGCTCATCAGACCTTTTGTGTCTGGGATAGTTTGGAACCCAGGTCCTCAGATCTCAGCTTCCTGAGAAAGCAGGATGAGAGACCTCAGCTATAGGCCCCTAGGGCTGTTGCCTCTCCATGTAATTAATATTGTTTTCATCCTTAATGAATTATTAATTAAATCAACCACTGTTCCGAAACTATTGCGTCCATGTAATTAATACTATTATTTGAATATGTAAAAAGTATTCATTAAAATCCATTGGCCTCCTAAAATCACTCTATTTATTTTTTTATTTTTTTTTAATTTAATTTAATTTTATTTGTGAACATACTGTACAGAGGAGTTACAGTTACATGGGCAGGATAATGCGTACATTTCTTACCAAGCATTGCAGCCTCCTCCTTTGTTTACCCTTCACATCCCTTCCCAGCCTCCCCCCTCCCCCCCAATCCCAATCTTTCTCCCCCTTCTCCCCCCCCCCCCCCCGCACCGACGTTGTAAATCTCGTTTTGGACATGACAACTATTTATATAGTAGTATTCAGAAACAACTTATTCAACCTTGCCATTCATAATCATCCGTCGGTATTCCTATGAATAGGAAGGAGACTCTTAGGATCTCCCGCCTTTGGTAGGGGTCACGACCGGGATCCAAACACAGGGCCTATGTTGCCATGTTGGCCTATTGCTTCCTTGGAAGCCCGCCAGCCTTCAGCAATGCCAGATTACCAACATTTTTCAACAGTGTGATTCAGACCGGATGGTCACCTTGCAAAGAAAAAAAAAATGTAAAACCGGCAGCCATCTGTAAGTTGCCAGTTTGTTTTTTTTTTTGTTGTGTGTCGCATTAATTTTTTTTTTCTTGTCAGACTTTGGGGCCCAGGAACGAAGGTTCAGCTGTGGGTCCAGTGGCTACACCCCAGCCTACAGTGATCAAAGCTGTGGCAGAATTGCCACAACATGAGTTCAAGCCCTGTGCTTGACAAAATAAAAATATATACATACATACATACACAAACACATACATACATGCATGCATACATACATACATACACTAAAATATTTTTAAAATTATGAGGCTCCTTGGCTTGGAATTCACACCATTTTTTCTGCCAGGCCTGGGAATTGAACTCAGGGTCTGGGTAAATCTGCAGCACTGTGGGGGATGGGGAAGATCACCCTTCTGGAAGACATGAAATTCAGGCCTGTTCCTATAGCCTGAATTCAAGTCCTAGCACTCAAAAAATTAATATTCGTATATATTTTAAGTACATGATTTATATTTACCTATACATGTTTATGGCATATTGTGGTTAGTGTGTTCATTTTATTTTGTGTTTTATTTCTTATGTACTTTAGTGAGTATGACTACACTTATAATATTTTTTGCATCCTATTACATAAGACATAGATGTGCCTATGTATTCTACATCATTCCCGAGTCCCAGAAATTTCACCCATAAGGAAAACAAGTGGGACAATTGGCTCTCCACCAGGATTAAGTTTTTCCCAGTTTTGTGACTTACACTCAGGGCCTAGCAGGCCCACTTCATGAATGGGTAAATGTTAGCATACCAGTCTGATGCAAGAGAAGTTGGCAGGCAAATTTGAGCACCTGAGATCAAGCCCTAGGAATGGCCAATAAAAAAACAGATAGATGTTTAGATTGCAGTGTGTGTGTGTGTGTGTGTGAGTGTGTATTCACAAATGTGTATGCATCTATAAATATATACAAAGAGAGACAGATAGACATTTATGTAGACTCTAGTGTATAACCCTATATAAAGGGTGATGTCTATATCTTATTTCTATATATTATATTACTACCAATTATTTAGTATAAAATTATGTCTCCATTAATCAATTATAGAAGACTTATAAAGTATTAGTCAATGACCTATATTTATTGAATACAATCTTAAACTGGAATGACTAGCTAATTAGTAATTCAGTTAGTACATTTCAAACATTCTATTAGTGTTCCTATAGATAGGATTAAGTTTCCTAGAATCTTCAGCCATGTGTAGGTGGCAATCCCAGGATTGAACTCCCAGGATTGAACTCAGGGCCTAGGTGTCTAGGTTGGGCTCATGCTTCACTGAGAGCCCTCAGCCTTCATCCATGCAAGCTCACGTACAATTTTCAAGCAGAGTCATTGAGACCCAGGAGGGTCACAGTGCTAAGGAAACAAAGATAAAACTGTTGTGTAAAACTTCCTGATTTTTCCTCCTCCATTTTTGTAGGTTTGTTGTATTTTTGCCAGTGCTGGGAGTTGAACTCGGGTCTTAGGATCCCTGGATTATCTGTGGGTGTAAAAGCTGCACCCCAGCCTAGGGTAATCATGGTTTAAGACACAATAAAATGCTTCCTTGAACAAAAGGAGCTCAGTGAAAATGTCTAGGCTCACAGTTCAAGTCTCAGGACATGCCACAAAAAAAGAGCCAGTAACTCCATGTGTCTGTGTATATATGCATGTATTTGTATCAGTGAACATCCGAGTCTCTATGAAGAAATGTACCCAGCTAGGAAATTTGCTTTGAATAGAATGATTTCATAGCAGAGCGAGTGCTTTCAAGAAAGTGCATGTTCTGGGGCTCCCCTTACTGTTCCCAGTGTAGCTTGAGGGGTTCTCCATACCCCAGCTGCTGGAGGAAGTCTGCCTCATTGTTGGAACAGGCAGACAAAAAGCCTCACTCCTGTATTGCTGTGTAACAAACAATTCATCCCGGCCACTTATTGAGGATGTGTGCAGGCAGGCTCTGAAGGTCAGGAGAAAAAGGCCTCTTTGTACCCCAAGCTATCTCTCTCCCCAGTGCTCTGGTTTTTTTTTTTGTTTTGTTTTGTTTTGTTTTTGTTTTTTGGTCAGTCATGGGGCTTGAACTCTGGGCTTGGGCGCTGTCCCTGCACTCTTCAGCTCAAGGCGAGCGCTTTACCACTTGAGCTACAGAGCCACTTCCGGTTTTCTAGTGGTTTATTGGAGATAGGAGTCTGACAGTCTTTCCTGCCCAAACTGGCTTTGAACCGTGATCCTCAGATCTCAGCCTCTTGAATAGCTAGGATTAGAAGCGTGAGCCACCAGCGCCCAGCCCAGTGCTCTGTTTTGACAGGAAGCCTTCATTTGTGCAACCTCCCATGGCAGGCTAAGTTCCTGCACTCATCCTGTCATTGTAAGATTGTGTTTCAGTGTTGAACCAAACTGCTAACATTAATTCAAGAGTCCTTCTGGCAGATAATTAGGGAGCTGAACCTAATGAAATGATTCATTATTGGCAATGGTGCCTCCGTGTGTGTGTGTGTGTTTCTGTGTGTGTGTTTGTGTGTGTGTGTGTGTGTGTGTGCATACACCATTACTGGTGCTTGAACTCAGGACCTAACCACTGTACCTGAGTTTCTCCTGTACTAGGACAGCACTTTACCATTTGAGTAACACAGCCACTTCAGCCTTTTTTTCTAGGGATGTGGATCAAACCCAGGGTTTCACACATGTAAAGCAGTCTACCCCTAAGAAACAATCCCAGCTCTCCACTTCAGGTTTCTTTCTTTTCTTGTAAGTTGTAGGAGTTCAATCTGGGCCTGGGTGTTGTCTCTGAGCTCTTCCGCTCAAGTCTAGTGCACTGCAACTTGAGTTACAGCACCCATTTAGGCTTTCTGATGGTTTATTGGATATAACCATCTCAAGGAATTTCCTGCCCATGCTGGCTTTTGTCCATGATCAGGGATAATTTTTTTAACTCCATAATTTAGTGACTTTAATTTCAAGAGCAGAAATTAACAAACTTTTTGAAAATTTCATGAGAATATTTTAAAATCACTTTCAAAAGTATTTTTAAAAGGTACTTTAAAAGTCCTTGGATAGAGATGTGCTCATTTCCACATACAAACATCTCTCTGGCATCATTGCATCAAGACTAAAGGAACATCAGAGCCACTCAACCACCAAGGGGAAAAGGTACCAAGATCCTCAGCTTCCTGAGCAGGCAGGATGATAGATCTCAGCTATCACCCTGCTGCAAGGGGGTACTTGGCTCCACATAGTAGGACGTTAGCCATGAACCCAAGAAAAAAGTCAACACCTAGGCTCTGAGTTCAAGGTTCATGATATAGAAAACTAAACCAAAACAATTGTCTACAGGAGACAAGTCACTAGAGCTCAGTATATACATAAATTTGGCCCTGCCTTGGGGACATATCTGAGCCTCAACTTTCTCATCTGCACAATCATCTTGCTTGTGTAGATCTTATAAGGACGAGATGAAAGAAAAAACTAGTGAAGGACTCAGCACATAGTACCCTGTGAATGACTCAGCACACAATACCCCATGAACAACCCAGTACCCTGTGAAGGACTCAACACCCAACACCCCAGAAAGACTCATCATATAGCTGTATCCCACAAACTGTCATTAGATTTAGGGTGCTTATCACCATTCTTTCAGATACAGGTCACAAACTGCACAAGTTCACATCTAACAGTTTAGAGGGGTGTTTTTTTTTTTTGTGGGGAGGGCCATCAGCCTAGGAGATTTCACTTATAGGTTGGAGGTACTGTCCTAAGAACTTTTCCTCAAGGCTAGAGTTCTACCACTTTGAGGCACAGCTCAAGTCTAGCAGATTTCCTGGTAGGGCTGAGTTTTCAACCCACCAGCGTCTGATCTCACCCTCTGAGCAGCTAGGGGTGAGCCAGCAGTGTCTGGTTCCATGATGCTGGGTTGCAGCTGTTGACCTCTGGCTAAGTCAATTTAGATGTCAGCCATCAGCTTCAGACTACCAGCTTGATCTGTGAGGAGGTATTTGAAATCCTGGCCTTCTATTCTTGCAATTAGAACATTCTAACTTGTTTCTGGTGCCAGTCCTGGGTCTTGAGTAAGGGCCTAGACACAGTCCCTAAAGTTTCATGCTCAAAGCCAGTGCCCAACTGGTTGAGTAACAGCACTACTTCTGGCTTTTTCTGTGCATGTGATAGTGTGGAATCGAACCCAGGGCTTCATACTTACTAGGCGAGCACTCTACTACTGAGCCCCAGGAATGACAAGTGTAGAAATATATATGTAGATTGTTACATACACACACACACACGCACACACACACACACACATATATATGTATGTAACAATATGTGTATATATGTATGTATGTATATATGTATGTATGTATAAAACAAGACAGAGATGTCTGTATATTATTTAATTATATATACGATATTACTACCAATTATTGATAAATTATCCCTTACTTTATTTAAGTATTATGGTTGAATACATAAGAAAGTATTAATTGTAAATTAGTCAATGTACTATAATCATTGTGTATAATTTTATAATGTAATCATACACTACTAATGTAATTGTTACTTTCCAACATTCCATTCATATGGATGTATATCGGAATGTGTTTCTTAGGATCTCCCGCCGTGATAGGTAGCAGTCCTGGGATTCGCACGCCCGGCCTAGGTTGCTGGTTTTGGCTATGGCTTCCCTGATAGCCCACCAAAGTTCAACAGTGCAAGGTCGTGTACACTTTACGGTCCCTGATATTTAGACCCAGGATGGTTGTAAAGGAAAAAACAATGTAAAACCACCTTCTGGAACTTCCCAGTTTTATTCTTCTCCTTTTTTTCCCCGGCACTATTTTTTTCTTTCATTTTTGTCGGTTTGGGACCAGAACTCTGGGTCTGGGTGCTGTCCTCCAACTCTTCAGCTCAAGGCTATCGCTCTATCACTTGAGCCATAACATTGCTTCCTGCTTTTTTCTGCTTATGTGGTGCTGAGGAATCGAACCCAGTGTCTTATGCATGCAAGGCAAGCAATCCATACCTGAGCCACCTTCCCAGCACTTCTCCATTTTTTTTTATTTTGCCAGTCCCAAGATTTGAACTCGGGTCCTGGGGTACCTCAGGATGGGCTGTGGGTCCAGAGGCTGCACCCCAGCCTAGTTTGATCGAAGCTGAGGCAGAGTTGCCACGAGCTGAGTTCAAGCCCTAATCCTGGCCAAAAGAAATTAAGGCCCTTGCTTGGAATTTTCATCATTTTTCTGGCAGGCCTGGGATTTGAATTCAGGGTCTAGGTAACTCAGTAGCACTGTGGGGCAGAGGAAACTCATCATCATTGAAGACAAGAATTTCAGCCCAGTTTCCAGGGCCCAAATTCAAGCTCCAGCACTGATAAAAATAATATTCATATATGAGATCTATTTACATACATGGGGTTACGCCATGTGACATTTATTACCCTTATGTTTTAATTTAGTTTATTACATATATACCATTTATTATATTTATCCTATATTATCACATGGTTATATTTGCATGTGGATTATACATCATACTAAGACCCAGGACTTTCACAGAGAAGGAAAAAGTATTTGTCAAATTGACTTCTGACTCCACATATAAAATTTTGGCCATGCTGGGATTTGAACTCACAGCCCACAATTCCGAACTTATGAAGGGGTCACTTGTAGAACAAAAGCCTTTGGCAAACTGAGCTACCAGCTAGTTCCGAGAACCTGGGAACAAGCCATAATTGTGACTGATATATATAGATATAGATGTAGATGTAGGTATAGATATAGATGGGTAGATAAATAGATAAATAGATGTGTAGTTTGCAATATATATAAGAGAGAGACAATGTGAGGATATTAAACTATATATACTGTGAATTATTATTAAATTATGCCTCCATTTAATGAAGTATCATGGTTGAATATTTATTAAAACATTAACGTAAAAGTAGTCAGTATTCTTTAATTGGGATAATCATACCATGATGCTAGAATGGAAGACATAATCCATTACTTATTTATATATCCATATGAATGGAATGTTGTAAAGTAACAATTACATTAGTAGTGTATGATTACATTATAAAATCATACACAGTAATTATAGTACATTGACTAATTTGCAATTAATACTTTGTTATGTATTCAACCATAATACTTAAAAAAAGTAAGGGATAATTTATCAATAATTGGTAGTAATATCGTATATATAATTAAATAATATACATAAACT
Organism: Dipodomys spectabilis; assembly: GCF_019054845.1. NCBI lineage: Eukaryota > Metazoa > Chordata > Mammalia > Rodentia > Heteromyidae > Dipodomys > Dipodomys spectabilis. Next base: position 144,249 of record NW_024871193.1, read on the forward strand.
AACTGCAAATTTATTTGTTATTTTTATAACATTCCATTAAACATTCACATGAATAGGAAAGCTTTTCTCAAGATCTCCTTCTATGTGTAGGTGGGAGTCCTGGCATTTGAACTCCGGGCCTGGGTAGTTTACTTCGAAATGCAAACCATTAGAATGACACTGAAGATTTCATTTTGTCACAATGAAAAAAAAGAACAAAAAGAAAAGAAAGCCAGGTGTCAGAGGTTCTTGCCTGTAATCCTAGTTCTTCAGGAGTCTGAGAGGTAGAGAATGCCAGTTTGAATTCAGCCGGGACAGGAATGTCTACAGCACTCTTACTTCTGAGGGATCACAGGAATAAAAGATTGCCATGAATGGGGTTGTGGCTAAAGGGCAGAGGGCTACCCTTGATCAAAATGAGCTCAGAGACAGTGCTTAGGCTCATAATACAACCCCCGGACCTGCCAAAAAAAAAAAAAACACACACACAAGTAACTCCATGTCTCCCCTTGTATGTACGCATGCATTTCTATCTGTGAATGTCCAGAGTCCCTATGATGAAAGGCACCCAGCTAGGAAATTTGCTTTAAATACAATGATTTCATAGCACAGAGAGTGTTTTCAAGACAGAGCATGTTCCGGGGTTCTCCTCACTGTTCCCAGAGTAGCCAGAGGTTTTCTCCACACCCCAGGCTGGTGGAGAAAGTCTGCTTCATTTTGTTGGTACAGGCAGACAAAAGGCTTCACTCCTGTACAGCTGTGTAACAAACAACTCCATCCAGGACAATTAGTGAGGAGGAGTGTGGGCAGGCTCTGAAGGCTAGGAGAAAAAGTTCTCTTTGTACCCCAAGCTATCACTCTCCCCAGTGCTTTGTTTTGACAGGAAGCCTTCATTTGTGCCACCTCCCATGGCAGGCCAACTTCTCTGTACTTATCCTGTCTTTGTTATACTATGTTCCAGTGTTGAAATAACCTACTACAATTAATTCAAGGGTCCTTCTGGCAGACAATAAGGGAGCTGAACCTAATACAATGATTCATTATTGGCAACAGTGCCTTCCTAGATTTCTGGAAGCTTGCTAAATCCAAGCATATGTCTAATATCACAATGCTTCCTGTTATTTAGGGCTGTTGAAGCTGATCAGGTTTTGAAACCTTTGACCTCTCCTAAATGGGCCCTGGGTGGCTAGGTTTTGGGGTTGAACACGGGGCCTGGGTGCTGACCATGAGCTCAGAACTTTACCATTTGTTATCACAGCTTCAATTCTGGTATCTGTGTGTGTGTGTGTGTGTGTGTGTGTGTGTGTGTGTGTGTGTGTGTGTGTGTGTGCGTGCGTGTGTGTGTGCGTGTGTGTGCATGTGTGTGTGTGCATACACTTGTCCTGGAGCTTGAACTCAGGACCTGAACACTGTACCTGAGTTTCTCCTGTGCAAGGATAGCACTCTACCACTTGAGCCACACAGCTACTTCAGGCTTTTTTCTAGTGATGTTGTACTAAGGAATCAAACCCAGGGATTCATTCCTGCAAAGCACTCTACCCATAAGACCCAGTCCCAGCACTGCACTTCAATTTTCTTTCTTTTCTTGAAAGTTGGAGGAATTGAAGACTAGGCCTTGGAGCTGTCTTGAGCTCTTCAGTTAAAGACAAGAACCCTACCACTTGAGCTACAGCACCCCTGCAGGATTTTGGTAGTTCACTGGAGAGAAGCCTCTCAAGGAATTTCCTCCCAGCCTGGCTTTGGACTGTGATCCTCAGCTGTCAGGCTCCTGAGTGGCTAGGATGACAGGAGCAAGTCACCAGGGCCCAGCTTCCACTTCAAATTTCTAAGTGGTGAATAGGAGACAATAGACTTATTTGACCTTTTGTGTTTGGGAGAGTTTGGAACGGGGATCATCATATCTAAGCTTCCTGAGTAGGAAGGATGACAGAACTCAGCTACAGATACCTAGACTGTAACACTCTCTTGCAAGGCAGTTCTTGGCTCCACGAGGTAAGGTGCTAGCCATGAGCCCAACAGGGAATGGTCAGTGACTAGGCCCTGAGTTCTAGGTTAATGACTGAGAAAAATAAACCAAAACAATTATCTGGAGGAGACAACTCACTAGAGTTAGGTACATACATAATTTTGGCCCTGACATGGGGACATATCTGAGCCTCAATTTCTCATCTACACAATCATCTTACTTGTGGAGCTCTTATAAGAAACAAATGAAAAAATGCATCCTGTGAAGGACTCAGGACACAACACCTCCTGAAGGACTCATCACATAGATGTATCCCACACACTGTCATTAGAATTAGGGTGTTTTCATCAGTATTATCATTCTTTCAGAAACACATCCCAAGCCACACAAAGTTCACATCTAATGATTTAGAGAGGTGGCTTTTTGGGGGGGAGGTGGAGTCTGACACGGGGATTGCACTGAAAGGTTGGGGGGTACTGTCCTAAGATAGTTTGCTCAAGGTTAGAGCTCTACCACGTTGAGCCACAGCTCAGAGTTTCACAGACTTCCTGCCAGGGCGGGTTTTAAACCCACCAGTGTCAGATCTTAGCTTCCAAGTATATTGGATGACAGGGGTGAGCAAGCCAGCAGCATCTGGTTCTGTGGAGCTGATTTGCAGCAGTTTACCTCTGGTTAAGTCAGGTTAGATGGCAGCTGTCAGCATCAGACTCAAGGCTTGCTATGTGATGAGGTATTTGCAGTGCTATCCTTATATAGTTGCAGTCAGGACATTCCATCTTTTTTTGGTACCATTCCTGGGTCTTGAGTAAGAGACTAGACAGTCCCTAAGCTTTCATGCTCTAAGCTAGTACTCGGCTGCTTGAGCGACAACACAACTTCTGGATTTCTGTGTGCACATGGTAGTGAGGAATCCAGGGCTTTGTACATACTAGGGGAGCACTCTACAACTGAGCCCCAGGAGTGACAATTGTATAAACAGATAGATTCGTAGATAAACAGACAGACAGACAGACAGATAGATAGATAGATACATAGATACGTAGATACATAGATACATAGATACATAGATAGATGTAGATGCATAAAACAAGAGAGAGATGTCTGTATACTATGAAATTGCATAGACCATATAACTCACCATTATTGGTAATTAAATTATTCCTTCGTTTTCAAAGTATTATGATTGAATACATAATAAAGAACTAATTGAAAATTAGTTAATGTAGTATAATTGTTGTGTATAATTTTATAATATAATCATGCACTAATAATTTAATTGTTACATTTATAACATTTCATTTGTATGGATTTATATGGGAATGGGTTTCTTAGAATTTCGCCATTCATTAGAGGCAATCCCAGGATTCGGCCTCCATAGCAAAGTTGCCAGTTTTGGCTATGGCTTCCTTAATAGCCCGCCAAACATCAGCAATGCTAGGTTATATTCACTTTCTAGGCCTTGTCATTTGCACTCAGGAAGGTCACAATACAAAGGAAAATAAAGGAAAACCACCTTCTTGAACTTCTCAGTTTTATGCTTCTACTTTTTATTTTTTTCTCAGGCCCAAGATTTGAACTCAGGTCCTGGGATATAAGGGAAGGCTGTGGCAAAGATGCCAAGACTGGAGTGCAAGCCCTGTGCTTGGCTAATAATAATAATAATAATAATAATATGGCCCTGGTTTGGAATTTGCACAATTTTTCAGGAAGCCTTGTATTTGAATTCAGGGTCTGGATAACTCTGTGGCACTGTGGGTGAAGGGGAAAGGATCACCGTCCTTGAATACAAGAAATTCAGATTGGTTCCCAGGACTTGAATTGAAGCCCCAGCTCTGGAAAAAGTAATATTAATATATAAGATCTATTTACATACATAGGTATACTGCATATGTTGTTTATTACTCTTATATATTTAGTATTATTACATATATATGTTTCTTTTATTACATCATATCACATAGGATATATTTGCATATGGATTATACATCATACTGAGACCCAGGACTTTCACAGAGAAGGAAAACAAAAATGTGTCAAGATTAGCTTCTGACTCCAGGAATAAATTTTTGGCCATGTTGGGATTTCAACTCGCAGCCTACAATTGCCAATCCAAAAATGGGGTAACAGTCTTAGCACACCAGCCTCCAGCAAACTGAGATGCCAGGAAGTTCTGAGTACGTGTGATCAATCCACAGGTGTTCCCAATAGTATATACATGCATAGAAAAACAAGGAATGTGAGGATATTAAATTGTATATATATATATATATATATATATATATATATATATATATATATAAAATACCAATTATTAGTTATTAAATTATGCCTCCATGTAATACTTAGAAAAGCATTAATTAAAAATTAGTCAATATCCTTCCATTAGGGGAATCATACCATGGAGCTAGAATGGAAGATATAAATCCAATAATTTTTGTGTGGCATTCTAAAATAGAATCATGAATTAACTGAAAATTTATTTATTACTTGTATAACATTCCATTAGCATTCACATGAATAGGAATGAGTTTGTCAGAATCTCCTTCCATTTGTGGGTGGCAGCCCTGGCATTCTAACTCCAGGCCTGGGTAGTTTACTTCGGATGCAAACCATTGGAATGACACCGTGAAGATTTCAGATTGTTACTATTACAAAAAAGAACAACAAGAAGAAACGAAACCCAGGAGCCAGGGGCTCTTGCCTGTAATCCTATCTCCTCAGGATGCTGAGATGTAGAGAATGCCAATTTGAATTCAGCCAGGGCAGGAAAGTCCGTGACACTCTTATTTCTAAGAGATCACAGGAAGGGAAAACATGAATGGGGCTGTGGCTCAAGGGTAGAGCACTACACTTGAGCAAAAGGAGCTCAGGGACAGGGCCTAAGCTCATAGTACAAACCCAGAACTGCCCCCTCCCCCCCAAAAGGATGCAATAACTCCATGTTTCTGTGTATGGATGATGATGTATGGATGATGGATATTCAGCAGGTTGCCCATGCCCAGCCCCCCAACCTGGGCAAGCAGGGAAAAGCCCTCAGAGGTACTAAGTCTGAGCCAGCAGCTTGAACAAAGCACCCTTCTCTGCCATTTAATAACCGAAGTCTTATGTTCTGGCTGAGGTGTCCCATTGGGACACATAGCAGACAGTCACTGCCTCCAAGGAGACCACAATTCCTAGATTGTAGGAGTTGTCGAAGGTTCTGGCTCCGTATTCTCTATCCCTCTGTAGGATGTGAGCCTAGACCTCTGGGGCCTGGTGGCTATCACTAATTAATCATTCCTCATTGCTAAGTCATAGGCTGGTCCCAAATCTTGGCAAAGATATGAAATAGTAAGCTATTTCTATGCCAAAAGAGGTATGTCAATAAATCCCACTTTCATAGAAGTGGGATTTGGGCTGCGAATATGGCTTAGTGGTAGAGTGCTTACCTAGTATGCACTAAGTCCTGGGTTCGATTCCTCAGTACCACAGAAAGAGAAAAAGCCAAAAGTGGCACTGTGGCTTAATTGATAGAGTGCTAGCCTTGAGCAAATAAGCCTAGGAACATGCACAGAACCTGAGTTCAAGCCCCAAGACTGTCAAAAAAATGAGCCTGGTGAGACATATTTTTCTGGGACTCAGAGGAGGGTCAAGGATATAGGTAAGCAGTAGGGTAGAGGGCAGGTGCTGGATGCTCACCCCTGTAAGCTACTCAGAAAGCCCAGGTCTACTGCATGCAGATTGAGTTGAAAAACCTGGAGGAACAACTTCACATCCAGGTCCAGGAAAACCAGAGGCTCGGTCTCCAGAATGTGGAGCAGCGGGAGCAACTATGGAGACTGGATGAGAAGGCCAAGGATTGGCAGTAGATCCCTGAGACCCCATGATGTGCATGTGTGTGACCCATAGATAGAGCTGGCCCTCCTGTGGGATGCTCTCCACAAGGTTAGCTATGAGAAGGAGGAGCTCACCAGCATTCTGGAGCTCAGAGCCACCTGTGAGCAACACATTGCCTCCAATGAGCAGCTGAACTCCAAGAAGGAGGCCCTGCAGCAGCACTTGCAGAGGTAGACCCAGCTGCTAGAGCAGCTGAAGCAAGTGCAGGGCCGACCAACTGGGGGGAGCAGATGGTGCCCCCAAAGTGGCAGGATACTCCCAAGTGCCTAGATGTGACCAGACCACAGGAGGAGCGCCTGCAGGCCCAGCTGAGCCTGGCTTTCACTGGGGAGGGGAAGTTGTGAGCCCTGGAGAAGCAAAAGTGGAGGAGGTGACTCCTCCACAAAGTGAGCATCGCCGAGAATGGAGACATGCCCCTGACCTACAAGGATGTGGCTCTGCAAGCGCTCTCCCAGGCTGAGATCCACAGTGGGAAACTCCTGCTGCAGTAGCAGTGACCCCAGTGCAGTTGCATGGCCAACCCGGCAGCTCAGTGTCAGACAGAGCTGGAGGCACAGGCACCCTCGCCCCGTGAGTTGCCACCACAGCAGGCTTGGGGATGGGAATTGGGACACGTGGGTGTCCGAGAAGAAAATCTGCTTCATCCACGACTTGTATGATGAAATAGGCATCCATAGTCCAGTGGATGAGCTCCACAATCGATGCAGCCAGCTGCTGGCACACATCCACAAATGTCAAGGGGTCCCTTGTGGCATGTAAGGAGTAAATGTTCGTCCTGGATGAGCTGTGTCAAGAGAAAGCCAAGCGTGTGTGCCGGCTCACCCAGGAGAAGATGGAGAAGAAGAGAGAGCTGCAGGAGCTGCTGTTACTCCTCGCAGGGGAAGGAGTGGACAGCGGGCTCCAGGCTGAGCCTGCCCCGCCCCCACTGTTCCAGATGCCTCAGGCTCCAGTGTGGGCCAAATGAGTGAGGAACACAAAGGTTTTGAAGAGTTGCAACTTGAAGACAACTTGGACACTGCCAGAATTGTGGTCGGGGTTCACGACTTCGTAGATGACTCCCCCACGGAGCATGTTCTACAGCAGCTGACCCACACCCAGAGCAGCCTAGAGCTCGTGGACTTGGGCAAGGAGCGCTCCCTCCCATTCTTCTGTAGACTGATGTGGTTAATGACTCTCTATGTGAAATACTGACTCTCAAAAGCCAAGGTAGCCACAAGAAGTGGGTGGCCAGGTGGCGTTCTCTCAGGCCTCCATCTGCTGTGAGATGGGAAGGGTAAACTTCGGGTCAGGTAGAGCAGAGGCTGCCGGGAAGTTTCCCAATTTCAAGGGAAATCTAATGGCCCGTTGGTGGCCAGGGAAGAGACCCATGTTATGCTTATCCCAAACAATAAATTGTTTTCAAGGGGAAGAAATGCCTACAACAAAGATTTGTTCTTCCAGTCCTGGGGCTTGAACTCAGGGCCTGGCTACTCTCCCTGAGCTCTTTTTGATCAAAGCTGGCACTCTGCCCATTGAGCCCCACCTCCCCTTCCAGCTTTTTCTGTGTGGAATTGAACCCAGGGTGTAAGGCATGCTAGGCGACCACACTACCACTGAGACACATTCTCAGCTAGGATGTTTCTCCCTCCTCCCAAACCCATATGGCCATTCCTCAGATAAATAGGAAGTAGAGGCTAGGATGAATATGAAGCACAAGTATGGTTCACAGAGAAATACTCCCTTGACCCCTCTTTGACACCCTTAGTTGAAGTTTCTCTTCTACCATTTAGGGATGAGAGAGGGAGAGGGAGTCCTGAGAGAGGAGTACCAAGAAGAATAGTCCCCTGAGCCCCACAGCCTACCCCACACAAGTGGTCCTCTAGACTCCAATATTACCTGATTCAATGTGGAGTCTACACTGTCTCCCTATCACTTCAATGCTCAGGATGAAATAAAGGTCAGCCTTTTCCTTAGCCCACATACAGTGTAGAAGCTCCTATTCCCAGACTAACTTCCACCTCTGACTGCCTCGAGTTAGGCTGGACCCACCACTCACCACAATGGTGGCAGTGATGACCTCATGCATAGATTCCAGGAAGAAGGTCTATGGCAAAGGGCAAAAGCAGCAGGGTGAGCAGGGGGAAGGAGCTGGGGCAATTGCTCTGGGATCTTCCTCCTTGGAGCCCTTCCATCAAGGCAAAGCTATGCTGACCCAAAGCAGGGCCAAGGCCAGAGTGTGAGACAAGACGGAGGAGCATGGTACTAAAGGAGGTACTGCTTTGTCTTGGAGCACTTGAAAATTCCAATTATATTTGGCCCATGCCAATCCTAAAGCCAACATGCAATGCCTCTCCTTGTTGTTGTCCCTGAGCGCTGTCCCTGAGCTCTTTTTCTCAAGGCTTGTACTATATCACTTGAGCCACAGGGACTCTTCTTGTTTTCTGATGATTCATCGAGGAAAAGAGTCTCACACACTTTCCTGCCCAGGCTGTCTTGGCATCATGATCCTCCAGATCTCAACTTCCTGAGTATCTCAGATGACAGGTAAGAGCCTCCAGTGCCCAGCATGTGATGCCTTTTGAAGGCATCTTGGCCTATCTATAAAAGGAGCCAAAAAGGACCTGGATAGACCATGACCAAATCAAGGAGCTGGGATGGGGGAACACTGACCTTCTAGCCATCCTGTTCCCCAAAATTAAAGATGCCAGGTGGTGTTAGATGCATCAAACACCTAGGCCAACAGCCATCAGGCTTAGTGGGGAAAAGGTAGAGAATATCCAAAGACAGCAGTGTCGAAACCTCTGATTTTGCATGCATGTGGTGCGTGCATGAGTGTGTGTGTGTGTGTGTGTGTGTGTGTGTGTGTGTGTGTGTGTGTGTGAACTCAGGGCCTAGGCTCTATCCCTGAGTTTTCTTGCTCAAGGCTGGTGCTCTGCCACTTGAGCCACAGGCCCACTTGCTTTTTGATGGTTAATTGTAGGTAAGAGTCTCAAGGACTTTCCTGTCCAGGGTGGCTTTGAAGCATGATGGTGGCCCCAGGGAAGAAAGAGTAAACACAACTCGCAGGGACAATCCCTATGGAGGGAGACTCCTGCTCCCTGGTGGCCAGATGGGGGACATGCGACCCCTTGCCATAATCCTCTAGAGTTCAATTGGGGGAAGTGACCATGGCTAAGCTGACTTTTGCTCACCCTGAGTGCTGATGCCAGAGCAGATCTATTCCACCCTAGGCCAAGAGCGAGCATTACCTGGTGTGACGTGTTGCAGCTCTTGCCACTCCTGCCCCAGAACCATGGTCTGAGATGTCGATTTACTACTGCTCAGATCCAAATTGCACCCATGACATGCCATTTTGATGTTCTCCATGCCCCAAAACTTGACCCTTCTCTGGTACTGTGGCCCGCTCTGTAGGCAATGGCCTCCAAACAGACTGCTCTCAAGACTTGTACGACACCTAGAGATTGGGAGACCCTCAGGGGCCCACTGGAAAGTACTCTGCCTAGAGCCACAGAGTGAGGTCCAAGCAGGCCAAGGGTTGGTCATGGGGTTTGAACTCTGTTCCTGGTCGCTGTCCCCCAGCTCTTCAGATTACCACTTGAGCTACAGAGCCCTTCTGGTTTTCTGGAGGTTCCTTGGAGGTCAGAGTCTACAAGACATTCCTCCCCGGGCTGGCTTGGAACCGCAATCCTCACATCTCAGCCTCCTGAGGAGCTAGGAAGACAGGCATAAGTCACCAGTGCCCTGCTGATCTGGTCTTTCACCACAGTGTACTAGGAGCTCCTGAAGGCTTTTCTTTATTTTTTCATGCCAGTACTGGGGCTTGAACTCAGAGTCTGGGCTCTGGGCTCTTAAATTTTTCCTTAAAGTTAGCACTCTACCACCTGACCCACAGCTCCACTTCTGGCTTTTGCTAGTTAATCAGCAAGAAGAGTTTCACTAACTTTCCTCCCCTGAGCTGGCTTGACCCATGATCTCTGATTTCAGTTTCCTCAGTAGCTAGGATTTACAGGGGTTGAGCCACTGCTGGCATTGGGCTAGAACCTTTTCTTAAGCAAGGGTCCTACCCTGCGTTTGCCCTGACTCCTCCATGCAAAGGAGGTCTGAGGGTCAGGAGCTGTAAAAAAAAAATAGGCTTTCAGCCACCGGAAATGGCTGGGGTCCATGGTGAAAAGTCAAGTTGATCTTCCCCCTGGGCCTAATTCTGGGATCCTACCCTCTGCCCTGTGACTCAAGTACAAACATTGACCCAGCATTGAACGTACTGCCAGACTTTTCTGTAGCCACAGAACCTCCATTCCACCCATACCACCTGCTTTACAGCCTACCTCAGGACCTTTGCCCATGCTGTAACTTCTGCCTAAGGCTCTCTGTTCTGTATCTGCATCTTAGAAGTCCTGTGGAATTTTGGCCCTGGTTATATCACCTCCTGGAGCAAGTCTTTCCTTCCCTTCTCCCTCTTTTTAAATATTGAGTTGCTAGAAATGGAACTTGTGCAGGCTGACTGGCAAATGCTCTATCATGGTGTGTATGTGTGTGTGTGTGTGCCAGTCCTGGGGTTTGAATTCATGGCCTGGATGCTATCCTATTCCTGAGCTCTTGTGCTCAAGTCTAGCCCTCTACTACTTGAACCACAGCTCTACTTCTGGCTTCTTGGGTTTTTAATTGGAGAATAGTGTCTCATATAGACTTTCCTGCTTGCAATGGGGATTGGCCTGAGATGGTCCTGCGGAGGACCGAGGCTCTGCCAGCGTCCTTCTCAGTTCCTCCAGCTCATTCTCTAGGGCCAGCACCTGCCTTGTCCTTTGTTCCTTCTCCTCTGTCAGTTGGTTCACCTGCTTGGTCAGCCACTGAGCCTCCTCCTTCCATGTGGACCTTTCAATGCTCAGGCTCTCCATCAAGGTGTCTCTTTCAGAATTGCTGAGGTCACCATCCAGCTCAGGTTTCCCAGTAGTCTCTTTACCTCACGCCCTACCAGCACTTATTGAAACTTGCAGATTCTGTTTTTCCTGTTGCTCTTCTTTGTCCAGATCGCTTCCAGCTTCTCCTGTAACTCTGTGTTCACTAGCTCAAGGTCATTGAAGCTTCTGGTCTTTTCCTTGAGCTGAAGTGTCACATCATTCAGCTGTTGGAAGAACATTTTGGTCTCCTTCTGTGCAGCAGTGACTGCCATCTCCAGCTCCAACACGTTACACCCTGTGGCCTGCAGGTGGCTGGTGAGAGCTTCTTGCATCATTTCTCTGTCATTGGCCTCCTGCTTCACTAGCCCAGGGCAAATTGTAAATTGCTTTCTGCCAAAACCAACCTTTGTATGGGTGGCTTGTGGATGTCTAGCTCTGTTTTTGGTGCTTTGTGCACCTGGGCTACCTTCTCCCTCTCTTTCTCCCGTCGATCCTGCAGGTCTGTCTTTTCCAGCTTCAGTGGTTGGATTTTGGCACAGTGTACCTGGTTTCTTCTTTTGCTGTGGTCCAGGGCAGGCACCATGTGTCGGTAGCACCTCTAAAGATCCTTGGTGGTATAGGGACTCTTGACACTCTGGACCGTGGTGACTGTGACTGTGTCCAAAGGCAAGGGAGGCCCACGGTCAACATCACCTTTGGCTGGACCCTCTGGTGAATCACCTTTCTCACTGGTGTTTGTCTTGAAGACCCCTCCTTTTTTCGTGTTCTTTGTTTTCTTGAATGTTGCAGGTCTGATGGGAGAATTCTTCTGCCGGTGTTCTGGCAGTAGTTTCTTGCCTACAGCTCTCACGGAGTCTTGTTGTTTCAGACAGCTGAGCTCTGGGATGAGAAAGATGGGCTGGCCACGTTCCCAGGTTCTGGGAAATCCTCTATTCTCCCACTCACTGACTAGGATGTCAATTTCGACTCTACTCCAAAGTGGAATCGAGCTCTTGCTCACCACTCAGTCACCTCTACCTTCCTCAACTGTTGGTGGTGGTATCAACCAACAGAGGGAATCCTGGTGCTGGACAGCATGGAATGTGGGCGTGACCACAATTGTTGTATCCCCTTGCTCAGAAAGAACCATGAAAGCATGGGTGTGTGGTCGGAATCTTGTGATGCAGGCAAAATGGGTGGAGTCAAGATGACAGCGGCTCCCCCAGCCCTTTTCCCAGGGAACTCTGTCCAATTCAGTTGAGGACAAGAGGGTGACCTGGGGACAAGATGGTGGCTGCACAGATTGTTGTGTATACCTATTTGTTGCCAGTCTCAGATCTTGAACTCAGGATCTGCGCAGTCTGTGAACTGCTTTTGATCAAGGCTAGCCCTCTACCACTGGAGCCACATGGCTCTACTTCTGGCTTTGTTGGCACTGAAGTAGGACAGGGGTCTCAAGGACTTTCCTGCCTAAAGTGACATTGACCATGATCCTCCTATCACAGCCTTGGAAACATAAATGAGGACTGCTGAGAGCCACTGGTGCCTGCCTAATCATTTCTGTTCTTGGACAGAAAGACCTTTGGATTAAGTGGTGGGAGCTGGAGCCCACAGTTGGAATCCTGGTCCTGCCACCTGCAAATGGAAAGACATCCTTAGAAACTCATTCCTATCTATATGAATACCAGTGGAATGTGATGTATGTTATGATTGAATGGACAGTTCTTAAATAATTCTAGGATAAATTTATACACAATTATATTAGAGAACACTGATTTATTTTATTCAATACTCTATAAAGCATTTAAACAATCACATTCATTAACTGGAGGCATAATGAAATACCTAAGAATTGGGTGTCACATAGTATAAAGGTGCCATTTTTTCTGCCAGGACAGGGATCGGAACTCATTGTCTGGGTAACTCTGTTGCACTGTGTGGAAAGGGGAAGCTAGCCTTCTTGAAGTCAAGAAATTCATGGCTGTTCCTTAGGTGTGAAATCGATCCCCAGCACTAGAATACATCCTATTTGTGTACATTTTAAATATATAATTTATATTTACATTCATAGGTTGACTCTATATTGCGTTCAGTGTAGTTATTCATTTTATTTTTTTTTTTTTTGATTCATATATTTGTGGGGCACATGGGCAGAAAAGATGGCGGTGAGAGGAAGTTGAGTGGTCAGAGCCCAAGTTGTTTACTTTAAAATCTGATTGGATAAAGCTTAGGTTCATGGTAGGGTGTGACCTTTACAGTGATTGGTTGGTTCCTTTCCCTCCCTTTCCATGCCACACAGTTTTTCCCTTTAAAATATGCTTTCTGTGTGGTAATAAACGAGTTCTTATTTGACTTGACTCCCCGCTTTGTCTCAATGTCTCCCGGGCTAAGGGGGTGGGAGGAACCGACAAGCAAGTGCACTTATATTTCCTTGGACCTCATCCATCTTTCTTAGGGCAAACCAAGATCCGACAGATATTGACTATTTAATTGGCTAATATGGCACATGGAACATTGATTACATTGATTAAATAGGATATTGGTCTGCATATGTATTCGACTTATACCTGACACCCCGGACTTTCACAGAAAAGGAAAACGTGTCACCATCAGTTTCTTACTCAATGATTCATTGGGCATGCAGGCATCTGAACTCACGGCCTACAGGGACAAATTCATGAAAGGGTGTGTGTCAGCATGCCATCCTGGGGCAAATTGAGTTGATAGGCAGTTCCCAAGATCTGAGACCGAGAACAAGGGGTTGACAAACAAGTACAGATTGACATGCAGATTGTAGTATGCTAATAAATATATACCTTTATAGAGTGCCAGAGATGTCTATTGTTCATTTATATAGACTACATTCCTACAAATTCTTGGGTATTTATTTTGCCTCCATGTAATTTATGTTATTATTTTCATCTTTAATAAACTATTAATAAATCAGTGTCCAGAAATTATTGTGTCCTTGTGAGAAATAATATTCTTTTAATGCTTCATAAGATATTAAATAAAATCAATCAACCGACTGAAATCATGATGTCTAAATGTATACAAGTATCATTCATGAGCATCTCATTCAGCTGTGACATTGATAACATTCCATCATTATTCCTGTGGATAGGAACGAACCTCTTAGGATCTCCCACCATCCAGAAGTGGCATGACTGGTATTTGAAATGTAGGCCTATGTTGCCGGGCGGGACTATGGCTTCTTCAATGGCCTGCAATTAAAAAAACATATTAAGCTCCCTAGTTTGCAATTCATGCCATTTTTTCTGCCAGGCCTGGGATTTGAACTCAAGGTCTGGGTAAATATGCAGCACTGTGACAGAAGGGAATCTGAACATGCTTGAAAACAAGAAAGGCAGACCTGTTCCCTAGGCCTGAATTCAAGCTTCAGGCCTAGAAAACATACTCCTTATATCCATTTTAAAGATAGGATTTATACTTCCATACAGATATTGCATATTTTGTTGGGTGTGGTTATTCATTTTATTTCTTGTTTTATTCATTTATTTACCATTTATTTTATTGACTCTGATGACCCCTCTACCATTTATTACATTGTTTACATCTTATATCACAGCATCCAGATTTGTCTATACGTTCTCCATCATGCCTGACACCGAGGACTCTCACAGAAAAGGAAAACATGTGTCATACTTGGCTTCTTACTCCAAGATCAAATTTTTGGCAGTGCTGGGATATGATCTCAGGGATTAGCAAACCCAATTTATGAATGGGTGAGTGTGAGCATGGCAGCCTCTAATCAATGAAGCTGTCAGGTGGTTCCCAGGTGCTGAGAACCAGTCCCAGGTTTGGCCATAACAGTGATACATGGATAAGCAGAGGGTGGTATACAAATAAATATGTATTGGTAAAGAGCACCAGAGCCATCTATCTATGATTGAAGGACACTTACTATGTTCCTACCAACTCTTAGGCATTTATTATACCACCATTGAAGGAATATTATTCTTTTCATGCATAATAATCTATTAATTAAGATCAATCAGCATCCTAGGATTATTGCATCCAATTTTAGACTAGACCAAAGCATGAACTACTCTCAATTGGTATTCCTATGCATAGGAATGAGTCTTTTGTGGTCTCCTGCCATTGGTAGGTGTCAGGACCGGGATTTGAACCCAGGGCCTATGTTGAAAGGTTGGCCTATGGATTCCCTGATAGCATGCCAGCATTCAGATATGGCAGGTCAGGTTCACTTTGCAGCCATATCATTCAGGACCAGGATAGTCACCCTGCAAATAAAAAAACGTAAAACTCCCAGCCCTCTGCAGCTCACCACTTTTTATGCTATGTTACTTATTTTTTTCTGCAAGCCCTCTGGACCTAGGATCCCTGGATTGCCTATGGGTCCGAGGGTACACCCCACCATAGGGCAATTGAAGCTGAGGCAGAGTTTCCACTACCTGAGCTCAAGCCCCATGTCGGCAAAATAAAGAATAAATAAAAGAAACACTCATTTAAATTAAAAAAGAAACAAAGCTCCCTGGTTTTGAATTTCTACCAGTTTTCTTTCCTAGCCTGGGATTTGAACTCAGGGTCTTGGTAAATATGTAGCAATGTGAGGGAAAGTGCAGAGTATCCACTACTTGAGTTCAAACCCCATACAAATCCAAAAATAAAAATTAAGTCACTGAGTTCAGCAGGGGGAGTAGTTGTGGAGATGGGAGGGAAGGGATGGTAGGGGGAAAACAAAGGAGGAGGCAACAATGCACAATAGGAAATGTACTCATTACCATGCTCATTGAACTGTAACCTGTCTGTACAACATTTTTACAACAAAAAATGAAGAAAAGTAGTGCTCAAAAGAAGCATTTTGGGGGTAAGAGAAAGATGTCTGAATAGATGTACAAAATTCTACACTGCTTTTTTAAAAATGTTCAGTATGTCACTGAATAAACATAATTGCTTCCATTAAAAAAAATTGTCACTATCTTGGAACTTGGGCCAGTATTTCCATCATTGCTGGGATTTGATCCCACCATCCAGGTAACTCTTTTGCACCATGGGTGAAGACGAAGCTTACTGTCCTTGAGGAAAAGAAATTCAGGCTAG
The DNA here is from genome assembly GCF_019054845.1 of Dipodomys spectabilis. Taxonomy (NCBI): domain Eukaryota; kingdom Metazoa; phylum Chordata; class Mammalia; order Rodentia; family Heteromyidae; genus Dipodomys; species Dipodomys spectabilis. Next base: position 160,011 of record NW_024871193.1, read on the forward strand.
AGTTACAAGAGTCTGAATGAAGGCCCTGCAATGGAAAAAAATATTTTTATATATGGGTAATATATGACATATATTTACATATGTATGTGTATTACATATTATGATTTTTATTATTGATTTTTGTATTTATTTTATTTTTTACTTGATTCATTTATTTATTGTATATATTGTATTTAGTATTATTATACACATAATAATTAGTACATGTTGTACATCTATTATAAATTTATACACAATAATTTAGGACATTGACTCGTTTTTCATTAATATTTTATTAAGTGTTGAAACATGATACATAATTAAATGGAAGCATTTGTCACAGTCTTCAATGTTTAGAGTCTCTCCCAAATATGAGATTTGTGTTCTTTATCTTTGGAATCTTCCTATAGGAATTTCTTTAGATGATTTTTACTCAGAAGCCTTTTCTTGGGAATAGGCAAGTTGAGGGATAAAATTGTACGGGTGGGGCTAGAAATGTGGCTTAGTGGTAGAGAGCTGGCTCAGGATGCATGAATGCTAGGGTTTGAATCCTCAGTGCCACATAATCAGAGTGGCTCAAGTAGCACAGCCCTAGGCTTGAGAAAAAGGAGCTCAGAAACAGTACCCAGGGCCTAAGATCAAGCGCCTGGACTGTCAAAAACAATAGGCCAGATGCCTGTGTCTCACAGCAGGAACCTTAGCTTCTCAAGAAGCTGAGATCTGAAGACCACCATTCAAAGACAGCCTAGGCAAGGAAAACCTGTTAGGCTCTTATCTCCAATGAACCACAAAAAGACCACATTTGGTGCTGTGGGGCAAGTGGTAGAGAGTTCACCTTGAGCTGAAGGACTCAGGGACAGTGCCCAGGCTTGAGTTTGAGACACAAAAGTGGAAAAAAGTGAGGGTTAAGCGAAGTACTTTTGCTGTTTTCTAATTAGGATAACATTCTCTGGAAAATGAATGCTCTTGTACACCAGAATTGGAGTCAGAGCTCAAGGTTCAAGTGTAGCCCATCCATATACACAGCCTCTCAGACTCTAGCATTATAGCCTTGTGTCCTACAGGGTTCTGAAAGGTCCATTGTTGAAAGGCTTAATATGCTGCCCAAGCCCTTTGTGATAAGCAGTTGACTTGTAATGCCAATGTAATTACAGTTCTGAACCTAGCACATCACCAGTAGCTAACACCTCTCACCCTAGCTCAGGAGGCTGAGGCCTGATGATCACAGGGTGAAGCCAGCCAGGGTAGGAAAGTCTGAATCTCTGAATTCCACTTCTGAAAGGTCAGATGTTCAAGAGCTTCCTGTGTTTCCCTTGGTGATGAGAACTTACTCGTTCGCTAAAGGTTCTTAGAGTTCTTGAGCTATAGAAGCAGGAAAGAAACATTATTGACCCATCCTGGGTTCAAATGAAGTTCTCAGCATCCAAGCACTAGCTCTGTTTGCAGGAAGAACTCCAATGTAACAATATTTGAATGCAGAAAACAGTTACAAAAGCCAGGCTAGGTGAAGAGAAAAAGGCACGCAGGGTTAGGAGGCAGAATGTACACACTCAACATTCCAGGCATGGCCAGCAATGAGGGGAAACATGAAACATTTGTCAGAGTTACACAAGGGTCAGGCTTTTCTCAGCCTCTTCACAATGACTAACCTTCCTCCCTCAGGTGAAGGGAGCCTCAGGCTATCTTTTAGTTAACAATAGAGAGCCAATTTATTGGGGGAGAGAGCAGGAACAGAGTAGAAAACCTTCCACTTTGGTCTTAGGGAGGGTCTTTGACTCTCCATCTGTCAGATTTGAAGGCCCTTCTTCTACCTCTGCCAGTCTATTCTCCTTCCTTCATTCTCCACATCATTAATGCAAATCCCCCGTCCAAGGAGAGGCAAGGACTTTTCTCTTTTGTCTCCAAGCACCTCAGATAGAACTTGGCTCTGCCCTCTTGACTCTGGGGTCCTTGGCTACCTGAGAAGTGGAAAGAGACAGTCTTCCTGTTCTCTGGTTGTGTGAAGGCCATGTTAGTGTCCTGGCACACTGCAGAAGGCCTAATGACTGGGAAGTCTTCCTTACATTCCTCCTGACATCCAAGTCCAGATTCATCTATCATATTTCTATCTATCTATCTATCTATCTATCTATCTATCTATCTATCTATCTATCTATCTATCTATCTATCTATCTATCTATCTATCTATCTACCTATCTACCTATCTATCTATCTACCTACCTACCTATCTATCTATCTACCTACCTACTTATATATATCTATGTATCTATGTATCTATGTATCTATGTATCTATGTATCTATGTATCTATGTATCTATGTATCTATCTATCTATCTATCTATCTATCTATCTATCTAAATATCTATCCATCCATCCATCCATCCGTCCATCCATCCGTCCATCCGTCTGTCTATCTATCTATCTGTCTATCTATCTATCTATCTATCTATCTATCTATCTATCTATCTATCTATCTATCTATCTATCTATCTATCTATCTATCTATCTATCTATCTATCTATCTATCTATCTATCTATCTATCTATCTACCTAACTAACTAACAATTTCTTTGCCAGTTCTTGGGTTGAACGCAAGGCCTGGCACTGTTTCTAGCATGCTACCACTTGAGCCACAGCACCAATTCTGGTTTTTTCTTGAATGTGCTACTGAGGAATTGAACCCAGGGCTTCTTGCATGCTAGGCAAACATTCTCCCACTAATCCACATTCCCAGACCTTCATCTTTTTCTTAATGTTAGTTTTTACATAAGTATGCTACCATTTTATGTCCCCAAGTTTAATTTTCTGAATACCAGTTACTTCTAAGAAACCTGATCTTCTCTTCCCCTGCCTGGTTTGTGATTCTTCCTGCGTTGGCCTCAAAAAAAAATGTAAATAAAGGCTGTTGAGGGTGACCTGCTTTAAGTGGATGGCTGCACAGATTGTAGTGTATGTCTGTTTGTTGCCAATCCTGGACCTTCAACTCAGGAACTGGGCACAGTCCGTGAGCTGCTTTTACTTAAGGATAGCCCTCTAACACTGGAGCCATACGGCTATACTTCTGGCTTTGTTGGCACTGAAGTTGGACAGGGCTCTCAAGGACTTTCCTCCCTAGGGTGACTTCAATTATGATCCTCCTATCACAGCCTTTTAAGTATCAAGGAGGACTGCTGAGAGCCACTGGTGCCTGCCTAATCATTGGTCTTGCTGATGTTCTTGGACAGACAGGTGAGTTCCCGATCCTCAGTTTGAAGTGGTGGGAGCTGAAGCCCACAGTTTGAATCCTGGTCCTGCCGTCTCCAAATGACAGGAGGTCCTAAGAAACTCATTCCTGTCCACATGAATACCAAATGAATTTGATGTATGTCTTGATTGAATGGGCAGTTCATGAATGATTCTAGGATAAAATTATCCACAATTATATTATAGTACACTGATGGATTTTAATCAAAACTTTATGAAGCATTTAAACAATCACATTCATTAACTGGAGACATAATACCTAAGAATTGAGCATCACATAATAAAGAGATGCCATTTTTTCTGCCAGAACTTTTTTAAGTTAATTGTTGTATTGCATTTTCTGAATGTAGTTTGGTATATGAAAGTAGGATATATTATATCTGACCAAAAAATCAATTATTCAGTTTTTATCAGAAATGTTTATAGCGAAATATAGAGATAAACCCAAAGTATATATATTTGAAGACAATGCTTGGTTTGTCCTCTTCTCAAATTCCGCATTCCCTTCATGAGAATAATACACATTGTAAGGTAATGCTTAGAATGTTTTGGTGAAATAGGTTGACTTTAAACCAGTGAGTTACTCTATGCTGCATTTTGTTTACTTTGTATCCAGAAAAGCTAAATTCTTACTTTATCGTTTTCCTTAGGCTTTATACTCACATTTAATCTCTGATGGGTGACAAATAAAGATATAAACATTTTTAACAGTGGCTAAATTTAGGCTGAGGAGTCTTGGTACAACGATACTCATGCAGCTAGGCCTTATAAGTCATGAGACCCTGATATCAAAATGATAACCAGTGCTTACTGGTGTCATGCTTATGAGATTTTGTGTATTATATACAGTGGTTATTAGAATGTTTTTGGAATCAACATAAATTCATGGGTTAGGAACTGAAGTGAGACATTTTACTCAGAACAAAATTTAAGGAGGCATCCAAAATTAGTTACCAAGATATACATCATGTAACACAATGTTTTGAAAATGCAAACTAAAGGAAATAATTTATGAAAAACATCAACATATACAATAAATACAGAATCACTATGATGGATTTTTCTTTTACCCCAGTTGCAATACGGCTTACATGGTGACTTTTCTGGTGATACGTTTAGTTAGGTCTTGATATTTAGTTAGAGAATTTATGTTCTTTCATATATTCATTTGTCAGATCAAAGAGGAAATGAATTCCATGCCAGAGTAAACATCCATAATAATGTTACAGATGTATCCTGCTACTTTGCCAAAGTTTCAAATCAGCTCGAAAAACTTGGTTCCTTTTTGGATCTATATAAATAGGTATGCAATTTTGACAGTACTAGAAATATTTTGACCATCATTTGTTAAATTATTATTTTCCAGAAATTCCTTCTCTCTTTTCGTGAGATTTTTAATTTCATTTATGTCATGTGTTGATGTTTTCCCTTAGATAAGCCACATTCAGTCTTCTACAAAGTGTAATTTGGATTAGTTTAAAATTATGGACACTCATGTACACTGCTCAGATTCTATTATTTGCATATTTTTTCTTGTTATACCAGTAGGCATTAGTTCTCAGTATGGATGCTATTGGACATATTCATTACATTTCCGAATTTTTTACGAATGTTATGATTCTGTTATTTTATTCTTTTAAATATGTGAAGATCTCACTACGCATACAGTCACATTCATTTTAAACAATTTGATCCATTCAAGTGATTTGCAATATTAGGTTCATCTAGAAGAATTTAATTACAAATTAACACAACTGTATTATGAGACACAGTTATCTTTATGGCTCTACTCCAAGTTAACATGTATTTGAGGTCTTTGTTCTTAAAATATGGGCAAAACATGTTTTTGTTCCTGGGGGGTTCTACGTTGTTGGTTGTTTTTCCAGTTGTAGTAACTTCAACATATGTGCGCATTTTATTTCAATTGTTTTCTGTCAATGATTTGTTTCATATAACAGAAATTGCAAAAACAATCAGTGATTTAGAACTTTTCCAAATAGAATTTTAAGAGAGACACTTGAAATTTTGTGACATCTGGGAATTTTTGTGACATCTTCATAGTGGAGGGGATAGCAGAATAACAGACATTGTTTGACGTGATTTTAATTCTTCCTCCTCTAGCATCACTATTTCCAATGGTATTACGTCAAAGTCTTTAGTGGAAAGAAAGTATTTTTGTCTGTATAAACTCAGAATTTTTTGGTTTAATTGGGACACATTACACATTCATATTTCATTTTAACTCGAAAATCTTCTTTGCTTCATTTAAAATCACAGATGTGAATTTATAATGCTAAAGTAGCAACTACTAATTTATACGAAATGGTAAAAATTATTTTCACTTCACATTATATGTAATATACAGTGTAATAATAATAATGAGTAATAGAGTATGTAACAATTGACTTTGGGGAAAGTAAATTACAGTGGATTTTTGTGAGTTACTGAGTAATAATAAAACTTATACTTGATTCTATTAAAAATCCCAAGTTACATCTAAAAATAACTTATAGTTGTAAACTAATGCTGAAAATATAATATTGTTTATTAGAAAAAGCCAGAAGTTTCCATAAGTTTTCTTTTTAAAAATTGTCTTGAATCTGGGCTTTGGTGGCTCATGCCTGTAATCCTAGCTACCCAAAACTCTGAGATCTGAGGATAGTGGTTCAAAGCCAGACTGGGCAGAAAAATCTGTGAGACTTTTATCTCCAATATATCTCTTGAAAACTAGAAACCGCACTGTGGCTCAAGTGGTACAGTGCTATCTCTGAGCTGAAGAGCTGGGGGACAGTGCCCAGGCCCAGCATTCAAGCCCCAGGACAGACAAAAAAAATTGGCATGGATTTTTACTTTATTATTTCATGATTTTTTAATGTGAATAAACAGAGGGTTTAAAATTACATGAAGAAAGTAATGAGCACATTTCTTATCAAGCATTATTGCCTCCTCCCATGTTTCCTCTTTCCATCCCATCCAATCTCCCTTTATGCCCCCCGCAAATCGCCCCCCCCCCCCGCCAAAGTTGTAAATTTCGATTTCCGACATATAGTATTGTACTTGTCATTGTTGCAATGGGTCCACCTGTATCCCAATTTGTTTTTCTGTTCCCCTCCCAAATTATGCCAACATCAAATAAAGTGAAAATAGAGGTTAAACCTTGGGGGAGGGGCAGACAAAGCAACAAAGAAATCATCTTGTAAATATGCTAGAAACAATAGCAAGAAAGAAAAACCATTTGAGTCCTTATCTTGGTGTTCATTTCACCTAACATCAACTTGTCAGACAGATTGTGTTTATCTCCGACATATACTAGTTATTGCAAATAAAGGAAACCATGGAACCTATGTTACTTTGGGCATGGATTACTTCACTTAATACAATTTTTTCCATGGTTTTCCATTTCCTAACAAACGGTGCAATGCCATTTTTTCTGATGAAGGCATAGAATTCCTTTGTGTATATATACCATATTTTCTTGATCCATTCATCTACTGAGGGGCATCTGGGTTGGTTCCATATCTGAGCTATGGTAAATAATGCTGCAATAAACTTAGTTATGCTGGTAGATTTAGTATGGTCCTTTTTGTGATCATTTGGATAAAAGCTCAAAAGTGGGATTGCTGTGTCATAGGGGAACTCTATGTGGAACCTTTGGGGAAGCTCCACACTACTTTCCAACGTGGTTATACAAGATTACAGTCCCACCAACATCCCGTCCAGTTTCTATTATATTACTGTTCGAAATTATAGCCATTCTAACTGGGGTAAGGTGGTATTTCAGTGTAGTTTAGATTTGCATTTCTTTTATTGCTAGGGAGGTTGAGGATTTCTTCATTTGTCTATTGGCCATCCTTCTTTGCTCTTCAGAGAGGTTTCTTTTCAGTCTTTAGCCCACTTATTTATTGGGCAGTTGTTTCTTTGAGGATTTGTTGTTGGGGGATTTAATTTTTGAGTTCTAATATTTTAGATATGAGACCCATGTCTGTTGTATGGCTAGTGAAGATCTTCTTCCAATCCATGGGCTTTCTATTGATCTTGCTAGTTTTGTCCTTTGCCATGCAGAAGCTCTGCAATTTTATGCAATTACATTTGTCCAACCTTTCTTTGATTTGTTGTGTTCCTGGTATCTATTAAGAAAATTTTGGCCTGTGCCAAGGAGACATGCTATCTCCTAGTTTGTCCTGCAATGTTTTCAGGGTGTCTTTGACTCTGAGGTCTTTCATCCATTTGGAATTGATTTTTGTGCAGTGTGATATATATGGGTTTAGCTTTAGTTTTCTACAAGTGATTAACCAATTTTGTCAGCACCATATACTGAAGAGGCTATCTTTCTTCCATTCTATTTATTTTAGCTACCTTATCGAAGATTAGGTGGCTATAAGTCTGTTGGTTCATTGCTGGCTTTTCAATTCTATTCCATTAGACCTGAGATCTGTTCTTGTTCCAATACCTAGCTGTTTTGATTACTATGGCTTTGTAGTAGAGTTTGAAATTTGGAATTGATATTCCTGCAGCACTGTTCTTTCTGTTAAGGATCATTTTTGCTATCCGTGGTCTTTTATTTTTCCATATGAATTTTTAGATTCACTGTTCTATTTTCTTGAGGAATGAGTTTGTAATATTGATAAGTATTGTATTGAATTTTTAGATAGCCTAGGGAATTATTGTCATTTTCACGATGATTCTTCCAATCCACAAGCATGGGAAGTTTTTCCACTTTGTAAGTTCCGTTTTGATTTCCTTTTTCAGGCTTTTAAAGTTTTCATCATAAATATCCTTCACTTCTTTGATTAATTCCTAGGTATTTTATTTTTGGTGGGGCTATAATGAAAATGGTGTTGATTTCCTGATTTCAGCGATGCTTTTCTAGTTGTTGGCATACAGAAAAGCCATTGATTTTTGAGAGTTAATATTTCCCCTGCTACTTTGCCAACGTTTTGAATCAGCATGAATAATTTGAGAGTTGAATGGGTGGGATTATTTAAATACAATATCATGTCATCTGCAAATAGGGAGAGTTTTATATCATCTTTCCCTATTTGGATCCCTTTTATGTTTGCATCCTGTCTTATTGCTGTAGCTATACATTCTAATACTAAATTGAAAAGAAGTGGAGAGAGTGGGCATCCTTGTCTTGTTCCTGAGTTAAGAGGAAATGGCATTATTTTTCCACCATTAAGTATAATGATGTCTGTAGGTTTGTCATATACAGGCTTTATTGTATTGAGGAAGGTTCCCTGGATTCATAGGTTTTCCAGAGCCTTCATCATAAAGGGGTGTTGCATCTTGTCAAAGGCTTTTTCTGCATCTATTGAGATAACCATGTTCTTATTCTTGCCCTTGTTGATGTGACGAATTATATTAATTGATTTGCAAATATTGAACCAGATTTGCATCCCGGAAATAAATCCTGTATGATTTTTTGGAGGAATTGTCAAAGGAGATTGGCCAAAATTTTGTTGAGAAGTTTTTCATCAATGTTCATCAAAGAAATGGTTCTATAATTCTTTCTTTGATGAGTCCCCGCTTGCTTTTGGGAGGAGGGTTATGATGGCTTCATAGAATGAATTTGGTAGTAAACTTTCCCTTTCAATTTCATTGCAGAGTTGGAGGAGTATTGGTGTGAGTTCAGCTTTGAGGGCCTTGTAAATTTCTGCTGTAAATCCATCTGGTCCTGGGCTTTTCTTAGATGGAAGGTCTCTTCTTGCTGTTTCTATTGCTATGCTTGATACGGGCATGTTAAGTTGATTTAACTAATCTTGGTTGAGTTTAGGCATGGAAACTCAAGGCATGGAAACGGTTAGGAAAAGGTCCATTTCTGCCAGGTTCTTAAACTTATTAGCATAAATGTTTGAGAAGTATTCAATTATCATGTTCTGAATCTTGGTTGCTTCTCATTCCCATTCTCATCTCTGAGTTTGTTTATTTGATATGTCCTCTTCTTTTTGAAACGATTTGCTAAGAGAATGTCAATTTTGTTATTTTTTTCGAAGAACCAACTTTTGTTTTGTTGATTTTTTATGGTGTTTTTGGGTTCTAATTCATTTAATTCTGATGTAATTTTAATTATTTCTTTCCATCTACTTGATTGGAGTTTATCTTGCTGCTCTTTTTCAAGGAGGTTCAGATGTCTTATTAAATTCTTGGTTTCAGATCTCTCTAATTTGTTGTTGTAGGACCTCAGAGCTATAAACTTGCCTCTGAGTACTGCCTTTGCTGTGTCCCAGAAAAGCTAGTAATTTGTGTGTTCATTATTTTTGAATATCATGAACATTTGCATTTCCTTTCTAATCTCTTCCATGACCCACTGGTGATTCAACAGTTGTTCTGCCTCCATGTTGTACAGGACTTTCTTTGTTGGCTTTTGATGTTGAGTTCTAATTTTATTCCCTTGGATGCTTTCTTGGCTCTTTTGTGTTCTTGATGGTTTTCTATGTGTAGGATAACTTTAATGTCTTTTGTAGGGCTTGATTGGTGGAGATATACTCTTTTAATTTTTCTTTGCTATGGACAGTTTTTATTTGACCTTCGGTTATGAAGGAGAGTTTAGCTGGGTTCGGTATTCTTGAGTGATAATTGATTGTCTCTACTGCATGGCATTTCCCATTCCAGGCTCTTCTTGCTTTAATCTTCTCTGCTGAGAAATCTATGGTGATTCTAATTGGTTTGTGTTTATAGGTGATAGTTCTTTTCTCCTTGAGAAATTTAAGGATCCTTTCCTTGGTCTGAATTGATCCTGTGCAGATTATAATGTGACTGGTGGGATATCCTGCTCTGGTCTGGTGGATGTGGGGTTCTATAAGCTTCTTATATCTGAATAGGCCTATCTTTTTGCATGTTTGGGAAGTTATCTGCTAGGATTCTGTTAAATAAATTTCATAGACCATTAACTTCTTTCTCTAGGTGCTCCTCTACACCCATTATCCTCAGATTATGATTTCTGATGGTGTCTTCCAAGTGTTGAATAGATCTATCATATTTCTTGGATTTGTCTTGGATATTTGTATGTTCTTCTCTATAATATCGAGGCTGTCTGCAATCCCCAAGATTCAATCTTCTGCATGGCTTAACCTACTGTCAAGATTTTCTACTTTGTTTTTTATTTCTTTTCCTTCTAATTGGTCGGCTTGGATGGCTTCAAATTCTTTGGTGGAGCTTTGTTTTAGATTTTGTATGACCTTTACTTCCTTAATTTGATGTACAGTGTTTATTCTCAACTGTTATGGTTTCCCTGGACACCCATTCTTTCTGTCTGGCTCCATTCAGCATTCCATTTGTGGTCTACCTGAATTGTTTCAGCTATCTATTTATGGATTCCATGAATGCCTCTATTGATCTTTTTTTATTCTCATCCCACTCTCTCAATCCCTGTATTACTCTTTGATTAGCTTCGTCACATTCACGCAATTCCTGTAAATCTCTAGATTGTGCTCAGCCTGCTCACACATTTCCTGTATTTCTCTTTTACTCTTCTCAACATGCTTATGCAATTCCTGCATTAATCTTTAAGTAGCTTCCTAAATTAAATCCCCCAACAACAAATCCTCAAAGAAACAACTGCCCAATAAATAAGTGGGATAATGACTTAAAGAGAAACTTCTCTGAGGAAGAAAGAAGGATGGCCAATAGACACATGAAGAAATGCTCAACCTCCCTAGTCATAAAAGAAATGCAAATCAAAACAACATTGAGATACCACCTCACCCTAGTTAGAATGTCAAAAATCAAGAACTCTAATAACAAGAAATGCTGGAGGGGATGTGGACAGAAGGGAACCTTAGTTCATTGTTGGTGGGAGTGTAAACTTGTTCAAGCACTTTGGAAAGCAGTATGGAGGTTACTCAAAAGACTCCACATAGAGCTCCCTTATGACCCAGCAATTCCACTTTTGAGCATTTACCCAAATGTTTACAAACAAGACAACACTAAAGCTACCAGCACAACTATGTTTATTGCAGCATTATTTACCATAGCTAAGATCTGGAACCAACCCAGATGCCCCTCAGTAGATGAATGGATCAAGAAAATGTGGTATATTTACACAATGGAATTCTATGCCTCCATCAGAAAGAATTACATTGCCCCATATGTTAGGAAATGTAAAGACTTGGAAAAAATTATATTAAGTAAGCCAAGCCCAAAGAAACATAGGTCCCATGGTTTCCCTTTTTTGCAATATCTAGTATATGTATGAGTCAAGCAGAAAAGGTCAGATAAGGTGATGTTAGGAAAATGAACCCTAAGATATGTATTTAAATGTTTTTTTTTCTTTCAGGCATTTGTTTCTAACACAATTATAAGACTATTTCTTTGTTGTTTTGTATGTCCCTCCCCCACAGAATAACCCCTGCTTTCACTGTATTTGATGTCGGTATAATTTGTGGAAGGCAAGGGGAAAAACAAATCGTTTAAATAAGGATACAGGAGGACCTGTTGCAACAATGAGAAGTACAAGTTGTCATGTCGAAAACGAACTTTACAACTTGGAGGGGAGGGTTGGGTGGGGGGGAAGGAGGATGGGAAGGGATGGGAAGGGTAAACAAAGAAGGAGGCTGCAATGCTTGATAAGAAATGTACTCACTATCTTGCCCATGTAATTGTAACCCCACTGTACAGTATTTTCACACACAAAAAATTAAAAGCCTAAAAAAAAAGAAAAAAAATCTTTAAGTATCTTCCTAATGCTCACAAGATTCCTGTATTAATCTTTGGTTTGACTCCTCCCGCTCCCTAGCATGCTCATACTGAGTCCTTTGAAAGTTTTCAATCATTTCATTCACTATGTTTGCCAGTGAAAGACCCTAGTCCCCTAGGATACTTTTGTCAACGGGAGGGCGCCCCAGAAAAGTCAGACTCCAGGCCGGGAGATGCAATAAGCAAGAGGAGTTTATTTGACGTTTGCGCAAACGGACTCTCTGTCCCGAGCAGACAGGGAGCCAGGAGCAGGGGTTATAAGCCTTTTTTTTAAGGCAAAAACCACAAGATTAACGCATAACACAAAGCATCCCATGATTGGTCCATTTAAAGGTCACCATATACACCAACAATCACTTTGCCACGCGGGAAATTTTGTAACACTCTTTGTAAAATGACTGGCCCATGGTTGGTTTAAGGTTGGTTGACATGGTTACAGGCTTATGATTGCTTGACATTTGGCTTAGCTTATGGTCTTGCCAGGTGGTCATTATCTCAAGGTCCTGTCTGGGGAATTTCTAAATTGGAACGGAGGAACACGTACTGTCTGTTTTTTATCTACAACCACTGACCTTGTCCTGGGGCCGGCATCTGGTCCCTGAAACTTCTTAACTCATTTCTGGGAAGGGAAGGGTCAATGCTAGCGTAAGCAAGTTTACAGAAGCAGAATCAGCAGTTAGCAAGTTAGTAATGGTAATGGACAATTTTTAATCTTTCACCAATAGTGTTTGTACAGCTTTTTGTGAACTCCTCTGGATTATTCATTAACTATTCTATCACCTGATTATAATGAGTGGGATGTCAGATACCTGGACTTGCCTTTTTCTTGTGCTTTTGGCTTGTTCTGCCCATTTGGTATGAAAGAAACACCAATTTTTTACCAGAACACTATTTTAAGGCAAGCATCAACCAGAGTCTTGTAGTTGCATAATCAAAATGGCTGCAGATACAATCTAGTTCAACAGATACAATCTATTCAACATCAAACAACTATGGATTAATGGGCTACAAACAACAAAAAAGGATTTGGCAAACCAGAAATTATTAGCTTTAGGAAGAAATGTGGGACAAATAGGACTACAGGGATGTGGAGAGGTAAAAGGAGAGTAAATTTAACCAAGTCCTAATCTCAGAGAGGGAACTGGATTGGACAGAATTATAAGAGAGACATTAAAAAATAAACAAGTAAATTGGAAAAACAAAAATTAAATTTAAGAAGTGAAACACTTAAAAATTATGTAAGTTTAAAGAAATGATATCGAGAGAAGAACAGGACAGGATGAGAGGAGAGACGTGATAGAAAGGAAACATGAAAATTAAAAAAAATTAAATTAGTTATTTGATAATTATGTAGGTATAAAGAGATAATACTGCTCTTAAAGAAGTTAAGCCTAAGAAGTTGTGAATTGAATAATAAATATCTGGATTAAGTATGTACACAATGGGTGATATGGTCTAATAATTGACGACAGGTATATGTCTGAGGATGAGTAAAACAGCAATTAAGTCATGCAAAAAAAAGAAAGAGAAAAAAATAAAAAAATGAAAAGGACCGAAAGGTCAAAAGAGATTAAACACACACACACACACACAAACACACACACACATACACCAAAAATAGAAATTATGAAATAAAAGATCAACAGAAAAATAAAAATTATGAGAAAAAAATCAACAGAAAACACTTTAAAAAAGAAAAGTTTCAAAAAAGAGTTCCTTGATTTTTTGTTTTGTGTGTGTGTGTGTGGGGGGGGGGGTGGTGAATGGGAAGACCTGTATCTCCCCTGTGTCCATAACCAGTTTCTTGGTGGAGTCTCTGGTCTACTTGTGATGTTTGGTTTTCCTATGACTTGATTGGTTTCTTAAGTCTGTTTGGGCAGGCAGAAACCGCTCTGTGTTAGGCATGATTTTGTGATCCTCCTTCCAGGCTAGTTCAGTGGGAGGGAGAACTGTCCTGACTATCACAAAAGAGGGAGAAGGCTCTTTCCTCTAGTATGGAGATGCTGTGATGAGGCTAGGTTCTGGATAGGGTTGAGGCATTTCAGCAAACATTAGCTTTTCCCTGAGGTGCTAGCTCCTGAGACACTCACAGAGCCCAGCTTGGATCCTTTCTTGGGGTTTATGTTTGCTGAATTTCAATTGTTTGTCTAGGCCGCTGTAGGAATTGGCAGCCTCTGGCTGACACCATAAACCTATTGTGACCTATTGTGTCATCATAAACCTATTGTGACCTCATCACCATTATGACATCACCAACTAATTATACCATCAAAATATTATTATAACTTGATATTGTGATGCCATATTGCCATTGTAATATCACTGTCCCATTGGGTTTTTCAAACCTATTATGACTTTATAACATTTTACAAAACTCGTGGCCTTTGAGACTATTAACTTGTGAACTTGTATACTTATGATGCATAAAACACAAGACAATCCAATGAGGCACATTGAAGATAACTTTATTTACACTAGAAATGGGCCTGCATTTACCTTGTCCTGGGCTGGACACTCTGTGACAGGCCAGCCCAACCACCAAATCTCAGACGTCCAATAGACATAGTTAATTGGTTTGCAAAACACCAACCCCCAAAATTATCATCTCCACACTCCAAACTTCAATAGGTAAGCCTTTTTCCTTTTTCCTTTCCCCCTCCTTCTTTATAGACCTTTCCTTCATTTCCCTTTTTTCCTTCCATCACTCCCTTCTTCTCTTTAGGCCTCTCCACTATCCACAGGCCTCCACTTCTCTGGCCTGGTGGCCAATCGGCATCCTTCCCTTCCTGCTCTCCCTCAAATTCTTCTTCTCCCACGTCTTTCCCCTCCTGCTGTCTCACCCCTTCCTTCCAGGTCTTCCCTTGACTTTCAATTCCATTGTTCTGACCATACAGCCTATATATAGGTTGAAACCCTCCATCACTCAAGTGGGTCACCTTCCTAATTGTTTTGAACCATCACTTCACAAACTGCCCGTTCCCCAATCACTTCTTCACAGCTCATCATGTGAGGATGACATCCTACTCCCTCCAACAGCATGCCCTGCCCACTTGGGTGGCATACCCCATGCACTCCAGTGGGCTAGGTCATGGGGTCACATTGATTAGTGGGCCCTGCTCATTATTAGGACCATGCTGCTTTATACATCAACCACTGGTTTTCATGTCCAATCAATTCCTTGATTTCTTCTTACCAAATCCTAAAAATTCCCTTCTCTCCACCCAATGAACAGGCTTAAAAGGTAAATTTAATAGAAAACAAGTAAATTATAGAAACAAACTAGTTGGCACTAATTAACACTTAGTAAGTCTTATTCTTAAGGGATCCTCTGTCTCTGAACAGTCCATCTTGCAGCCTTCTCTGTATAGTGGTCCACTACCTATTCCACTTGAGACTGATGGATCCAATGCTGTTTTCCTGCTAATTTAATAGCTGACAGTGAAGTTAGCACCACCAAGTAAGGTCCTTGCCACTTCGGTTCCAATTTAGGACCATGATGCATTTTTACCCACACCAGCGGTCCAGGCAAGAAAGAGTGAGTAGAGTTTCCTTTTTTTTTCTTTTTTCAACTCCATTTCTTAGTTTATTTCACTTACCTGGGGTCTAGTTTTTTAATTTATTTCTGAAGTGAGACTTGCTATAGAATAAGCAAAATTAATCTCCCCAAAGAAATTTTCCTTCCAACTGGATTTAATTTCTTAATTGATATTTGAAATTTTTATTTTCATCCTGTTTATTTTTTAAACACTTTTTATTATTATTATCTTTAAGTAGTTGTACAAAGAAGTTCCCATTCTACAAAACAGTACACGAATACAAGGTGTCTGACAACATTATCTCCCATACCTCGTAACCTTTCCCTTCTCCCACCGTTTTTGTAAAAGTTGAGATAGGTGATTACACATATTTCACAGTATTTTGGAATTGTGATACTTAGTTAAAGTCACAAATACATTTTAACCTTGACAAGGCACATTATTGTTATAATGGTCTAAAGTTTGTTAATTCTATGAGCTTTGACAATCAAAATTATTTTTCCCACCTCAGGTGATGTTTACACTTTTTTCCTTTTGCTTATTGTAGGCTATTCCCTCTTGCCCTCTTCCCCTCTCATTCATCTCTTCCCAGCACTGTGTTTGGATTGCTTGGTTATTTTTCTTCTATGTCCAGTGCAGCTGATGGGCCCCTTTGTTGTATGTTGTTCCATTTCCCACTTATTGTGTTCCTCCTCCTGGCTTCCCTCCATTGCGTGCATATTTCTACCATCTACATGGTCAAGAACATGGAGTCATTAATGGTGATATAACAAAATGAGTGGCTGTCCTTTGTTTCTCGAATCCTGTTTACTTTGTCATGCCTTCTTGCATTTTGGCTTTAGCATCCACGTATCAGGTAGACCCTGTGCCGTTTGTCTTGTTGTTCTTGGCTTACCTCACTTAAATAATTTGGTCTAGTTCTATCCATTTCCCTGCAAATACCATCATTTTGTCCTTTCTAATGACTTCATGGTATTCCGTTGTATAGAGTTCCCACAATTTTTGGATCCGTTAATCACTTATGGCTCATCTGGGTTGTTTCCCAATATGGGCTATTGTGAACAGTGCTGCAATAATCATAGATGTGTGTGTGTCTTTGTATACTGGTTCCTGTTGTTCAGACTAGATGCCTAGGAGTAGTATGGCCAGTTCATTGGAGAAGTCAATATTTAGCTTTCGTAGGTACCTTCAGACTGCTTTCCGAAGTGGTTGTATTAGTATACATTCCCACTAGCAATGCAGTAATGTTTCTTTCTTTGTATCCCTTCCAGCATTTGTCATTGGCTGAATTTAGGATGTGGGCCATTCTGACTGGGGTAAGGTGCTATCTCAGAGTTGTTTTTATTTGCATTTCCTTTACAGCCAGGGACAATGAACATTTCCTCATGGCTTCTTTGCCATTTTTATCTCTTCTTCTGAGAAGTCTCTCTTTAGCTCCCTTGACCATTTCAGGATTGGTTTGTTAGGTTTGTGAAGGGTTAGTTTCTTGAGTTCACCATATGTAATGGATATTAGACCTTTGTCTGATATATTGCTGGTAAATATTTTTTCCCATTTCCTGGTAATCTCTATGATTCCTTTTTTTAGGCTTTTATAGTTTTCATGAAATAGACCCTTTATATCTTTGTTTAGGTTAATTCCTAGATACTTTTTTTTTAGTTTATTGCGAATGGAGTTGTTTCCTTGATTTCCCTTTCTACTTGTACATTGTTGACATACAGAAAGGCGACTGATTTTTGTGGGCAATTTTGTATCCTGCTACTTTGCCAAATTGGTTTATAAGCTCTAAGAGTTTGGGGATGGAGCTTTAGGGATCGTTATTTTATTAAATATTGCCATCTACAAAAAGAGATAGTTGATCTTCTTCCTGTCCTATGTGGATCCATTTAATTTCTTTTTCTTGCCTTATTGCTCTGGCTAAGAATTTCAGAACTATATTGAAGAGGAGGGGATGAATGTGATATTGGCTTCTTAGAATGAGTTTGGGATTACTCCCTCTGTTTCTATTTCTCTGAAGAGCTTGAGGGTTGTGGGTATTAGTTCCTCTTTAAAGGCCTTTGACAATTCTGTAGTGAATTTATCAGATCCTGGGCTTTTCTTGTTGGAAGATTTCTGATTATTTCTACTATCTCATCGTATGTTATAGAAATGTTTAATGGATTTATTTCTTCTTAGTTCTGTTTAGGCAATTTGTATTTCTTTGTTTCTCAGGCAGGAAAATAAATTAATTTACTGAACTGCTGCCCACACCATGCATGGTGGAGACACATGGCTGAAAAGGAAGGGGGCAACCCACCTCTGGGCCAGGACTTATCTAGACCAGGGACAGGAAGAGATGTGGCCAGGTGGGGAAAAGTTGTGCACACTGGATCTGAATGTGACTTCAGGGTCTGGGACTCTCCTAAGTTCAGATGGGACTCTGGTGAACAGAGGTGGCCCAGGATGTGACCTAGCAAGAGGGGAAGGTAACTGCTTCTAGGTCTGCCAGTTACCTATGTAACAGATATTGAGTGGAAACTTAGCCAAGAAGTGTGGAGGTGTCCCTGTTCAAACCTTACATTCCAGCCTTTTGATAATTATGAAAAAGGTCGAAGATTCTCTCCAGCTACTTCCTCTTTGCAAGGGGTGTCAACAGTAGGTGTAAAAGGTGAGATGTGATCCCCTGTGGGAGAAGGCAGCAGGCAACAGCTGTCACTTGGGCAATGAGTACTTAGATGAAGTCTGGAGGAGGCAAGTCTCTTGGACAAAGTATGGAGAAGTCTAATGAGGCATTGAGGGACTGAAAAAATACTATAGAGAAAATAAATGGCAAGAGGAAGGACTTGGGTTTGGAAATGTTGGTAGAAATTTCCCTAGCTACTTCTTACATCCGGCGACTAGGTAGAGAAGAAGTCAAATGACAAAGGCAAGAAGATAAATTCCTGTCCAATTGAAAGGTAGAGAGTTATGGATATTAGATGGGCATTCTTCTTTCTTCTCTTGACCTCCTGGCTCTGGTTTGTCTTGAAAGGGGAGGCACAAAATGGCTGATGTGATATCATCTCCTCTTATTCCTCTTCATGTTCCCTGAGTCTAGTTGCTCATTGCTGGGATGGTTTGACCCAGTTGGTATTCAAGGAGGTTTGAACTCAAGGCCTGGGCACTGTCCCTGAGCACTTCTGCTGAAAGCTAGCACTCTACCATTTTGAGTTATAGAAACACTTGCAGTGTTTTCTGGTTAGAGATAAGAGCCTCTAGCCATGCTTCCAGACTGGCTCTTTGCAGGTTAGTTGTGAGATGGATTCTTAGGGATTTTTCAGCCCAGGCTGGCTTTGAATTGCAATTTTTGCCACAAAAGCCCTTTGTTATTTCCCATTATAGCAACAAGGAGATCAAATAGAATAAGTAGAGCTTACCTGGTCCTGATCAAGAACTGACCAAAAAATATTCTGCAATGACAAAATTGTTAGATGGGAGAATCTTAGCACACATGTACTAATATACTTTCTTTGCATGCATGACTCCCTGGGTTCGATTCCTCAGCACCACATAAGCAAAAATAAAAAAGCCAGAAATGGCCCTGTGGCTCAAGTGATAGAGCACTAGCCTTGAGCTTAAGAGTTGAGGGACAGCGCTTAGGCCCAGAGTTCAGGACCCACAACCAGACCCCTCCCCCCAAAAAAGAGTCATGTATTCAGTTCTAGATTACACAACACAAAACCAAAATGGCAAAACTCAAAACCTAAAATTTTTGACAACAATGTTTAGACATCTTTGCTAACAAAGCACATCAGATGGTTGGGCCTCAGTTACCAGGGTCTGTGAAAAGAGCAACTTGTTAGCAGGACACATTTGAATAGATGGATGGAGGAGAAGTAAGCTTGGTGGAAGGGTCAGGAATGGAGGGGGCCAAACGCTTAACCCACCATTTGGACAAGATGGCGAACTCAAGATGGCAAATTTCCAAAAAAATGCAAAGCAAGCCTGAACAAAAATTCAAGCCTAGTTTGGCTAGCCTTTTAGAGGGAATCTAGAGGGGATTCCTTGAACCTAGCCTATGTCACACTCTTCAGGGCACAATACAAATAATTGTAGAAAAGAAAGCGAGAGATATAGAAAGTTGGACATGAATAGCAGAGAGTAAAGAGAGCCTGATAGTAAGCAGACTTCCAACCATGTACCATTGCAGAGGCAAAAATTGTCTAAATCTGACAACAACATAAAAATATTAGGTACTCTACTACCCAGGAAGCACAAGAGGCATTTCAAAGGGGTTTCACAGCTCAGGCATGACTCGCAACACCCCATTAAATGTGTAGGATAGTCAGTCTGGTGAGTGAAGGAGAGATGACGAGGCAGAAGCAGTGTCCCGACTTCTCCCATAGCCCACTAGAGATTAATGGCCATGCCCCCAAAACCAAGTATCCTCAGCTTCGGAAGTGACCAGCCTTTCTGCTAAAGGTCATAGGAGCACTCTGGTGTGGTGCCACATCTGAACATAGATTGAGCAACATAGAGCCATAGAGAGTAGTTTCACTCACCAGAGTAGAGAAGTGGTGTGGACATTGATGTGAAGGCCAGCAATGGTATTGGTGAAAAGTCTCGTGTGGTGTCTCAAGGCAGTTTGTATCGCAGAAAAGGGGTGGTTAGGAAATTCTAACATTTCCAAATCAAAAACCCTATCCAAGTCATGGCCCCATATGTAAGATATATTAAAAAGGTAGGTTTCATTCGGTAGCCTATGAAGAGAATGCCACACACTATTAAGGTAGGAAAAGACATTTATTTACCGAACTGCTGCCCCCACCATACATGGTGGAGAAGCATGGCTGAAAAGGAAAGGGAGGATAGCAATTTCTATTTCTGTAGAAATTCATCCATCTCTGCTAGGTTTTCCTTCCTTTGTGAGTAGAGTCTGGAATTATTTCGTTATGATTGTTTGAATGTCTTGGATGTTTGTTGTAATTTTCCCTGTGGTATCTCTGATATTTTTGATATGGGTCTCCTCTCTTATTTTGTTAGTTACTCTTGCCAGTGGTCCGTCAGGTTTATTGATTTTTTTCTTGAAAACAGCTTTTTAAAATTAATTTTATTTATACTTTTCTCAGTCTCTATCTCATTCATTTCAGCTCTTATTTTGATTATCGCTTTCTGTCGAGCAACTTTAGGTTCAATTTTTTTCTTGTTTCTCTAGGAGTTTTGGTTGCTTCATAAGATTGTTTCCTTGGTCTCTGTTTTCTTGATATGTGCACTGAGAACAATAAATTTGCCCCTCAGGACTGCTTTCGCTGGGTCCCATAGGTTTCTTTGTGATGTTTCTTCATTTTCACTGAATTGTAGGAACTTTTTAATTTCTTCTTTAATTTATCTATAACCCATGTATTGTTCAACTGAGTGCTGTTTAATTTCAATGTGTTTAAGTTTTTTCCTATTTTATGCCTTGTTATTGAGAACTAGTTTGATTCCACTATGGTCAGATTGAATACAGGGTATTATGTTGATCCTCTTGTATTTGCTTAAATTCCTTGTATTAACTAAGAAATTATCTATTGTAGAAAAAGTTAGGGGTTTGGCAAGAGTAAGACCCTGCTGGTGTAAATGTCTGTAATTCTAGCTACTCAGGAAACTCAGATCTGTGTATTCAGGTTCAAAGCCAGCCCAGGCAGGAAAGTTCATGAGGCTTTTTCTGGGCTTGTTCAGCACCAAACCCTGCCTCATGTCTGGGTTTGTTCACCACCTTTGCCTCCATGGACTGGGCTTGGCTGCTTATGCAAGCTGGTATGGAGAGGTCCTCCAGCCCACCAGGAGTCAGGTGTTAACCAGTGATGTTGCCTCAGGCTGGGCTGGGCTGCTTATGTGGGCCAGCATGGAGAGGCACAAAGCGCCATGAGTCTGGAGTTGTTCACTGCAACTATCCCTGCCCCAGCTACCGCTGCCGCCCCGGGCTGGTTTGGGCTGTTCCTGTGAGCTAGAGTCAAGAAGCATTGTGCTCAGAGTCTGAGTGATTTGCCACTACTGCCAGTTGCTGCTGCTGCAGCTCCAGATTAGGTTAGGCTGTATACACCAGCAGGACAGAGGTGCCACGCTGTGAGTATAGGGTCGTTTGCCACTGCTGACAGCTGCTGCTGCTCCAGACTGGGTGGTGCTGCTTGCACCAGCCAGGCAGAGGCGCCATGCCAGGGAGGTTGAGGGGAGTCTTCATGCCAGCTCTGCCTTCTGAGTTTTGTTTGTATTTTCTGGGTTGACACCAGCTCGTGGGAGTCTTCTGGGAGTCTTGGAATGCTTGTGGGTATGTGGACCTACGAGGGTCCAGAGCCAGGCCACTTAAGCAGCCTGGCAAGAAGCTCCACCACTTAAGCTGCTCAGCATGGAGCCCCATCACCAACAAGGGGTGGCTGAAGGTTATTTCCACTTTACTGTCTGTGTAGGTTTTTCCCTTTTATGTTTTTCACTTACTGTACCACTCTGAGTAATCTCCTTTTTTTTTTTTTCTCCTTTTTTGTGGGTCACTTGGAGAAACCGAGCATTGAAATTCAAACTGTATTTCTTTGGGGAGAGCTTTGGTGTTTACCTGCTGTTCCATCACCATCTTGGCCTCTCCCCTTCAGTTGGAGTTTTTCTTAGGTGGATGGTGGGCCTTAGTTACCAAAGGATAGGTACATAAAATAATATGTTGTAAAGCCTGTAGATTGTAGTTACACATTTCTGTTAATATAGCCTTCCCAAATTTAGGAACCAAAGAGGCTGGTCTACCCTAAAGTATTTCAGAGGGATTAAATCCTTTAACATAAGGGCTACATCTTGCTCGAAGGAAAGCAAAGTGGAGGAGGCTCACCTAGCCATGGACAGTCTCTATATTTAATTTAGTCTCTGTATTTAATTTAATTTAATTTAACTAAATTAAATTCTTTCAAATGCCTTGAACTCTGAGTTCTTTAAATGGATTGTAACTTCCAATTTATTCCTAGAGTGTTAGTTAATAATTGAGAACTTGGGCCATGAATGCAGGGCCATCTTTGGACCCCACAAATAAGGGTAAGCCAAATCAAGAAATTATTACATGCCTCAGCTCAGCCTGAAAATCTGTCCACTATTACTAACAGATACGAATACCCATACTTTCCAGGCTTTGCCTCTGTGAATTCCACTTTCCCAAATTCACCATCTGAGGTTCCTCACATATGAATTCTTTCCAGATGTTCCAGCTTTTTAGCATTTACCTGTTTGGAAATTACATACATACATTACAAATGATTGTCAGCCTGAGACCCCACTGGTTTTTGAACAGTTTTAGGCAGTTGCCTGGAGCAATTTACCAGGGTGCAAATATCTACACGTAAACTGAAAGAAAGCTTGAGCCTGTTCACATTTTTCACAAGTCCAGTGTCAACATTTGCCCACATATTACCACTGTTTTTGTTTCTTTCCTTAGTATTAACGACTAGTAACTCTAAAGACCACACTGGTTTTAGAGTGGTCTCCCAGGCTACCTGATCAGCTCAGATGTTTCCCTGTATCTTACGGTCTCTAGGTCACTCCTGTATAGTAGTACTCTGAACCTTGGAGACTTCTTCCATATTATTCTCCTTTTCTCTCAAACTTGTTTTCATGGTCCCACTCTCCTTCTCAATGAGCTCCTTAACCTGCAATTGTTTTCGCAGGGTCACATGAGAGTTCCTTTGACTGGCCAACTGATGCTCCTTCTCAAAACACCATTGCTTGCTCTACAGCTCCTCCGTTAATTTCACAAAGTGCTATTGAGAAGTATTTTTTCAACCTCTTGCTGTTCCATTGGGACAAGATGTTTCTGCATTACATTTATGGTGAAGATCTCAGCAGTCTTTTTAGCCTCTTACTCTATTAGTTTCCCTTTCTAGTTTTTGACTTCAGTGTATTTTTGCGACAGATCTTTCAACTGTTTGTTTAGCTCTTCTTCCTAATGCTCTTTCCTTTTGCCTGGCATTCTCTATCAGAGCATGTGGTCCTGTAGCTCTTTCTGAAGAGTAACAATCTCTTTCTCGAGCCTGATATTTTCCTGTTCACTTTTCTTGGCCTCATCTTCTATGACACAGCACTTCCCCGTCTTCTCTGCTAGCTACTTTTTCCTTCTTTCTGTGTTGCTTTGAATTTCTGGTGACACTCTTCAAAGCTTATAATACACATGTACTTCACCCTAATACATTCTTATATTAGGTCTGGCTCCATTTCATGGCAACAATTTCTTAATGCAGCATCAGGATCTCTTCTTGTCGTCACTTGTTGTTAGCTAGGATGGCAACATTGCTGTCTTGTGCTTTTGACGGCCTCTGACCTGTGGTCCCCTAATTTGCCTCATGCTCACCCAGGCTAATGCACTTGAATTTCATTTGATTTTGTGTGTTTTCTAGGTTCCTTTTGAGGATTTTCTTCTCATTTTTGACTCTCACAAGTTTATATCTTCAAATCTTTTCTTCACGTCAAATTATTCTATTTGTTTTCTCCAGTGTCCAGTGCTTTTAAACTCTTGGTGGGTTTGGACTGGCACATATTGGAGATTCAGTCTTTTATAAGCCTGTGTTTTGAGGTAGAAGTGTGTGAATTTTTCTTTGCCTCATTTCTTCTTAAGTTCAGTGGGCTGATTTTAAATTGAACACAATTGGAATTCAGAGCCCCAAGCTCCTTTGCATGTTACTCTCGAGATATGAACACATTTTCCAGGTGGTTAATGTGATTACATAACCTGTCATTTTCTATCTTTCTCCTCCTTGGACATTCCTTTTCCCAATGTCCATTTTGCTTGCAATAAGGACACTGATCTAATCCTAGAGGTTCCCTACTGCCACTTGCAAATGAATTGTACTGTCTTTGCCAACGGTTTCTTGATCCCTATTCTGGTGTTCCTATCAAAACTCAACCCCCTTTCTTAGAGGCTTTTTTTCCAGGGTATCTTTGTTATCAAACACCTACTGGGCAACCACTTCCAACTTAGAATACACCTTTCTTTCAAAACCTTCTAACTTGTGAAGCTTTCTTCTAATATCTGGTGCTGACTGGGTAACAAAGTCCATATTTAGGGCTCTTTGATTCTCCAGGGCTTCAAGATCTATAGTCCTATAAGTCCTATAGACTTCTGGGAGAAATTTCAGAAGAGCATTTGGGTACTCACTGGGAAACTGTACCATCTCACTCACCTTAGATTGATGACTTGGCTTTCTAGCCACTGTGGTATCCCTGCCAATCGAACCTGTCAATAATAGGTAAGCACTTCCATACTTCAATCACCGCTAGTCTCTGCTTGGGTAAGTATGTGGAAGGACTTGCTCCAAATGGTCTGGTTCAATAGTGGGGATACTGTCTGGTCCAAGGACAACTTTCAAGTCACCGAGCAGGATTCACTCCCTTTTCTACCAGGAGAAAAGCACTGGTAAAATTTGCTGACACTCATCCCAGATGTGCTTGTGTGTGAAAATTACTGTCTCTAATGAAGTAATGAGCCCCTGTCTTTTTTCTGAAAATGATACAGTTTTCTGTTTCCAGTTATACAGGTCACTACTTGTAAAGGGAACATATATTAAAAAAGGGGCTTGACCACCATCTCTTCCATGCCCCTATCTCAAGGGTAATAAGGGTAACTTACCACATTGTACCACCTCAGGCTGGTACAAGTAACCACTTTTGGTATGGGAAGACTTAACATTAGAGGTGCTGATGGCAAAGAACAGGAGAGAGAGTACATCAATGAATCTTCCTCTGAGGGACTCTATAACCCTGGGGGAGAATATTTTTTGGATATGGTAAGTTTAGGCCTTGTTCCCCCATCCTGAGAAAAAGAGTAAACTGAGGTGCATACAGGACACAGCTAGAACTATCAGCATACACACAGAGACCAATAGTCACAGACACTTAACTTACATGTCCCACACCTCTCAATGTTGACCTCTACAGGAGGTCCCAGATGACAGAGAGAATGTCCCAGATTGCCTCATGAGAAGGCCGCAGATGACCTCTGGTGGATGTCACATATGTCCTCCGTAGGAGGCTCGAGATAACCTCTCATGGAAGTTCAAAATTGCTCCCGAAGATAGTGTCCGATGACCTCCAAAGGAAGTCCCATATGTCCTCTCAAGGAAGCTGAGATTACCTCTCAAGTAGCTCCCAATTGGCCACTTAAGGAAGCAACATATAAACTCCAGAGAAGGTTCCACATAACTCTCTTGAGAAAGGCACAGTTGACCTCCAGAGATGATCCTATATGGCTTCTCAAGGAAGTCCCACATGATGTTCGAAGATGGTCATACATTTCTCATCAAGGTAACCCGAGATGACCTCCCAAAGAAGTTCCAGATGACCTCAGGAGGTGGTCCTAGATTGCCTCTTAAGGAAGACCCAATGACTATTTTTGAAGAAGTCTCAGGAGGCCTCCTGAGGAAGCACCAGATGACCTCTGGATAAAATCCAATATGGCCCCTGGAGAAGGCCCCAAATGACCTCCAGGGTAGGTCTCAGATGGCTTCTCAAGGAATTCGCAGATGTACTCTTTTTTTTTTTAATTTTATTTTATTTTAATTGAGAACATACTGCACAGAGGGGTTACAATTACATGGGCAGGAAAATGCATACATTTCTTACCAAGCATTGCAGCCTCCTCCTTTGTTTACCCTTCACCTCCCTTCCCAGCCTCCCCCCTCCCCCCCACCCAATCATACCCCCCCTTCCCCCCCAACGACATTGTTTCCCTTATTTGCAATATCTAGTATAGGTATGAGTCAAGCGGAAAAAGTCAGAGAATGTGATGTTAGGAAAACGAACCCTCAAATATGTATTTTAATGTTTTTGTTTCTTTCATGCATGTGTTTCTAACGCATTTATAATATTATTTCTTTGTTGCTTTGTATGTCCCTCCCCCACAGTGTAACCCCCGCTTTCACTATATTTGATATCAGTATAACATGTGGAGGAGATGGGGACAAACAAGTCGTTTAAGGATTCAGGTGGACCTGTTGCAACAATGAGAAGTACAAAATGTCATGTCAAAACCAGCTTCGCAGATGTACTCTTGATAATGTTCCAGATGGCTTCCCAAAGAAACCCTATATGAACTCTCAAGGAGTTCCCAGATGGCTTCCCAAGGATGCCATAAATGACCTCCAGAAGGGGTCCCCAAAACTGGCTGACAAGCTTGCACAGACACACCTCTAGTGGAGTCTAACTGACTTTTGTCCTTGTTGGTCCTCCAGAGACAAAAACTTGAGGTAGACTCTCAACCCAGAGGGTTGACACTCTCACCTATGGGGATATTTCCCTGGGCCTGATGCCATTCAAATGGATGATCTCAATGAGGTCTCTGAAAATTAGGAACTCTATAGTTGAAGAGAATCCATTGAGACACATATAATAAATGTTCTCCAAACCACCAACCCCCAAAATTATGATATCCAAAGTTCCAAACATCAAAAGGCAAGCCTTTTTTCCCCCTTCCCTTGGTCTCTCCTTCGCTACAGAACTATACTTCCTTTGAGGTCTTTCCATTTTTGCCCTCTAACAGTTCCTTCTTCTCTTTAGACCTCTCCACTCTCCAAAGGCCTGAACTGCTTTGCCTGGGTCGTCAGTTGCCATCCTTCACCTCCTGCCCCCTCTCAACTTCCTCTCCTCCCAGGTCTTTCCCCTTCTGCTATCACACCACTTCCTTCCTTCCAGGACTTTTCCCTTTTTCTCTTTCCTTCGATTGCTCTGAAAAATTAGCCTGTAAAAAATCTGTACACCTCCTCCACTCCAACTGCCTAACAGTTTTCAACTGTCACATCAGAAACTTCTTAATAGATCAATAGGTGGGGATTAATGCACAAGCCCCTCCCACAGAATGCCCCCACCTTCTTTGGTGGCATACTTTGTCCTCTCCAGCTGGCCAGGAGATGGTGCCTGGCTGATTATCGGACCCTATAGATTATCGTGGCCCTGATGATTATTACAGTATACTCCTTGTGAGTTACAATTGAAATTGGAAATTTGATTGTGATATTACAAACTCGTTATGACATCACAAACCCATTTTGACATCATCATAGCACGACATCACAAACCATTGTGACAATATTTTCATTGTGACATCATGATTGCATTGTGACATCTCAAATTTATTATGACCTCTTAGCTCCTTTGAAAAATCACATGCCTTTTTAAACATTATAGTCCCTTTGTGTACCCATATCCTTGTTGTTAACCAATGACAATTGAGATCAGACATGCCATTATAACATCAAAAAGTATTTGTGACATACTCAAGTGTGACATCACATTTTCATTATGAGAGCATCAGCTCATTGTGAAATCACCAAACTCAATGACATAATCGCATTATGACAACAATTCTCATTGTGACATCAAAGACACATTGTGAATGCCTATTCTGTGATTTCATTGTATTTCAAATGTGGCATGAGAGTTGATATCAGAAACACATGTTTTTGCTTACACAATCATTTTGACACCATAATTACTTTGTGATATCGCAGTGCCATTGTGATATCACTAACACAATGTGACATCACAAAACTCTCCTGTCCTCATAACTTTTGTGACATGCTAACATTGTGATATCTTAGACCTTTTTGCCCTCATAATTTGTTTTCAACCTCATATTTCATGTATGACATGAGATACCAGAAATCCACTAACATTATGACCATGTGACATCACACTGACAGATGTCATGATCATCGTGTCACATGACATCACAAAAGGTTTTGATGTCACAATTAGTTGGTGATGCCATACAGGTAAGGGGTCACAGTAGGTCTATGATGTCACAATTTGTTGGTGATATCCAAATGGCCTAAAGGATCTCATTTGTCATGAAATCACAGAGAATATGAGTTCACAAATGGACTGTGGTATCTTCAAAGGCATGTGTTGTCACAAATGTGATGAAGTCCTAGGAGGAATATGATATCACAGTGTGACACAATGTGCATATCTGTCAGTATGATGTCACAATTGTCAGGATGTCACAGTGGATTTCTGATATCATATATCATAACAAATATTATAAGGTTGAAAACAGATTATGAGCTCATAAAGGGCCTAAGACATCACAATTGCAGCACATCACAAGACTTATGAGGACAGGGAAGGTTTGTGATATCACAGTGTGTTATTGATATCACCATGGCACTGTGATGTCCCAAAGTGATTGTGATGCCATATATTTATGAGATCATAATGGTTTTCTCATACCAATCTGAAAGATTAAAAATTGACCATTACCATTACTAACTTGCTAACTGCTGATTCTGCTTCTGTAAACTTGCTTACACTAGCATTGACCCTTCCCTTCCCAGAAATGAGTTAAGAAGTTTCAGGGACCAGATGCCGGCCCCAGGACAAGGTCAGTAGTCATAGAAAAAAAAACAGACAGTACGTGTTCCTTAGTTCCCATTTAGAAATTCCCCAGACAGGACCTTGAGATAACGACCACCTGGCAAGACCACAAGCTAAGCCAAATGTCAACCAATCATAGGCCTGTAACCATGTAACCACCCCCCCCCCCCCCCCCCGCCTTAAACCAACCATGGGCCAGTCATTTTACAAAGAGTGTTACAAAATTTCCCGCGTGGCAAAGTGCTTGTTGGTGTATATGGTGACCTTTAAATGGACCAATCATGGGATGCTTTGTGTTATGCGTTAATCTTCTGGTTTTTGCCTTTAAATTAGCCTGTAATCTCTGCTCGAGGCTCCCTGTCTGCTCAGGACAGAGAGTCCGTTTGCGCAAACATCAAATAAACTCCTCTTGCTTATTGCATCTCCCGGCCTGGAGTCTGAGTTTTCTGGGGCGCCCTCCCGTTGACGAAAGTATCCTATGGGACTAGGGTCTTTCAAATCCACATGCCACATTTGAAATAGAATGAACTAAGAGAATAGGCATTTACAATGTGTCTATAACTTCGCAATGACAATATAATGTCATAATGCTATGAGGTCATTATAAATTTGTGATGTTGCAAAGACATAATGGTGTCATAATGAATATTTGTTGTCTCACTTGTGATGGGGTCACAAATGGTGATGTTACAATGGCATATATGAATTCCATTGTCATGTGTTCACAATGAGGGCATACAAAGGGACTCTGATGTCACAAATGCCATGTGTATTTTCAAAGGTACTTCAGGGTCATGATAGCTTTATGATACACTGTTGTGATGAGGTCACCAAGGGTTTTTGATGTCACAATGATTTTGTAATATCTCAAACACAGGTCCACTATCAATTGCTAGTATTTCACAATATGCATACAAGTTCACAGAAGGATCTTGAAGTCCTAATGGACATGAATTTTTTAAAAAGTTATGAGGTCATATTAGGTTTGTGAATACACAATGGGACATATATCATCATGGCAAAGTCAACTCACTACATCATGTCAAAATATTGTGTTGTTGTCACAATTGGTTATGAGGTCACAAAAGATTGGTGATGTTACAATGTGTTGGGCATGTCACAATGACATGATAGTTGCCAATTGTCTTCAACTTACAATAAGTATAGGAGTTCACAAAGGGTCTGTGGTTTCTCCAAAAGTATATGTTGTCATAAATATATTGAAATCCTAAAAGGTTTGTGATGTTAAAATTTGACACAATGGTTATGAAATCTGGCAGTGTGATATCACCATAGTCATGATGTCACTGGGAATTTGTGATATCAAGTGTCATATGTGAAATCTAATGAGGTCGACAACAGATTATGAGGACAAAAAAGCCAAAGGTATTAGAATTGCAGCATGTCACAAAAGTTATGATGACAGGATGGGTTTGTGATGTCACAGTGTGTTAGAGATATCACAATGGAAAAGTGATGTACAAAGGGATTTTGATGTCACAATGGTTAGGAGTTCTTGATTTGCTCATGATATCAACCAACAGGCCACATTTTAAATAGAATGAAATCACAGAAAAGGCATTCATAATATGTCTATGATGTCACATGAAAATGTGAAGTTATAAATCTACCATATTTTAGTTTTGTGATTTTACAATGAGCAGATGGTGTCAAAATGACAATGTGATGTCACAATTGTGATAATCTCACAAACTGTTTTTGATGTTAAAATGTCATGTGTGATTCTCAATTGTCAATATTTCACAGTGGAGATTTGAGTACACAAATGGAATGCGATGTCACAAAGCTACGTATTTTTTCAAAATGTATAAGAGATCATAATAGATTTGGGATGTAACAATGTGATCCTGGTGTTAAAAATATCAATGTGATGTCACAATGGGTTAGTTATGTCATGAGTTTGGAATATCACAATTATTTGTCCAATTTCAATTGCTCCTAGTTCACCATGAGGACACTGTAATAACCATCAGTGCCCGTATAATCCACGGGAACAGATTGTCATCATGGCCTCTTGGTCTGGACCACCAAAGAGAGGGGTGTATGCCGCTGAAAGGGGCAGGATATGCTGTTGAAGGAGATAGGATGTCAAGCCCCACATGGTGAGCTGCCAAGAAGTGATTGGGTATGGACATTTGGGAAGTGATGATTGAAAACTGTTATGTAGGAAACATATTGCAGTGGGGGAAGGGTACAGCCTATATATAGGCTGCATGTTCAGAGCAACAGAAGGGGACAGAAAAAGGGGAAAGGCCTGGAAGGAAAGAAGTGATGCAAGAGGGTAAAGACCTGGGAGGAGAGGAAATTGAGGGAGAGCAGGAGCTGAAGGATGGCACCTGGCCACCTGGATAGGACAGGGCAGGCCTGTCAAGAGTAGAACAGGTTGAAGAGAAGAAGGGAATAGTGGAAGGAAAAAAATAAGACCTGAAATGAAGGACAGGTCTGTAGTGAAGGAGGATGAAGAGATAAGAAAAAGCCTTGTCCTTTGAAATGTGGAGTTTGGGAGATCATTATTTTTGGGGTTGGTTGTTTGAAGACCAGTTAACAAATGCCTGGGCTGCTCTGTGGAGTTCTGAGGGCTCATGGTTGAGGCTGCATTGAGCTCTGGGCACCCAGCCCAGGTCAAGGTAGTAGCTTGTTACAAAATTTATGAGGACAAGACAGATTTGTGATGTTACATTGCATTAATGATATCACAATGTCAACATGAGATCACAAAGTGATTGTAATGTCATAACGGTGATGTGGTCACAATGGGTTTCTGAAATCAAACTATATGCCACATTTGAGATAGAATGAAATCACAGAATAGGCAATCACATTGTCTCTAGGACCTCACAATGAATATGTGATGTCATAATGCTATGATGTCATTGTCATTTTGGGATATCACAATGGGCTGATGGTATCCTAACAACAATGTGATCTCACTTTGGAGATGATGTCACAAAGCGTTTGTAACGGTACAATGGCATGACTGATGTCAGTTGTCCTTTTTCAAAGATCCTAAGAGGTCACAACAGATTTGGGATATCACAAGGTGATCATGATATCACTGTGGAAATGTGATTTCACAATGGGTTTGTGATGTCACAGTGGTGATAAAGTCACACTTGAATAGTGATGTCACAATGAATTTGTAATATCACCATTACATATCTAATTTCACTCTACTAGATCACAATGAAGAGTACGAGTTTACATAAAGAGCTAGAAGTCAGAAAGGCTATGGGTTTTGTAAAATATTATGCAGACATAATACATTGGTGAAAATGCAATGGGACAGAGATATCCCATTGGCAATGTGATGTAACCATTACATGAGATAGTATTGTTTTGAAGTCACAAATAATTGGTAATGCCATACAGCTGATGAGGCTACATAGATTTGTGATTTCACAATGGGATGTTGATGTCACAATCTCATGCCAGGTCTCTAATTAACAATAAATATATAAGTTCACAAGGGATAATGTATCCAAAGGCATATGTTGGCACAAGTGGAATGAGCATTAATAGTTTTGTGATGTCACAATGTGACTCAGTGGTCATGACATCTGGCAGTGTGATGTCACAGTGGTCATGATGTCACAGTGGATTTCTGATATCATAGGTCATACCTGAAGTATTATGAGTTAAACAATTTATGAGCTTAAAGAAGCCAGAGATCACACTGGCAGCATGTCAAAACATATATGAGGATAGGAGAGACAGTGGGTTAGTGATATCATAATGGCAATATAGTGTCATCAAGGTATTGTGATGCCATAATGGTTATGTGTTCACAATCTATTTCTGATATCAACACACCTGCAACATTTGAAATAGAATGAAATCACAGAATAGACATTCCATTGTATCTGTGACATCACAATGACCATTTTATGTCATAATTCTATGATGTCATTGTTGTTTTATGATGTCACGGTGGGCTGATGTTGTCATAAAGACAATGTGATGTTACACTGGTGATGATGTCACAAAGGTTTTGAGATGTTAAAATGGCATGTCTGATCTCAATTGTCATTAGCTCAAAATGAGGATTTGGGTACACAAAGGTCCTGTGATGACACAAAGGCCATGCTTTCTTTCAAAGCTTCTGAGGTCATAATAGGATTGGGATGTCACAATGTGAGCATGGTGACAAAATGGCAATGTGATATCACAATGAGTTTGTGATTTCACCACGGTGATGAGGTCACAATGGGTTAGTGATGTCTCATCAAGTAATATAACAATGACATATACAATTTCAATTTCTTCTAATTCACTATGAGGATACTGTAATAACCAGTGAGGCCTGAATTATCTGTGGGAGTCAATAATCATTGTAAATGCTTGGCCTTGCCCACCGGAGAGTGTGGGGAATACCGCCAAAGGTGGAGGTGTCAAGCCTCACATGGTGAGCTGTCAAGAAGTAATTGAACATTGGGCAGTTTGGGAAGTGACGGTTGAAAACTCTTAGCAGGAGACACATTGGAGTGAGGAGGGATACAACCTATATATAAGTTGCATTTTCAGAGCATTGGAAGGGGATATAAAAATGAGAGCTACCCAGATGGAAGAAAGTGGTGAGACAGCAGGAAGGGAAAAACTTGAGAAGAGAGGAAGTTGAGGGAAAACAGAAAGTTGGCAAGTGGTCACTGGGGCAGAGTAGGGCAGGCCTGTGGAGACTGGAGAGGACTGAAGGAAGTGGTGGAAGGGAAAGAGGGAAAGACCAGGAAAGAAGGACAAGTCTGTAGCGAAGGAGGGAGGAATGGAAAAGTAAAAAGCCTTTCCCATTGAGGATTTGAGCTTTGGAGATCATAATTTTTTGGCTGGTGGTTTGCAGACCAATTAAGAAAGGGTGGGGCTGCCCATTGAAGGTCTGAGGTTTGGTGGTCAAGGCTGCTCTTGGACCTGGGTATCCATTCCAGGATAAGGTAATCACAATCCCCTTTCTAGTGTAAATTGGTTTATTATATTAAGTGTGACTTCATGGTTTGTCTCTTGGCCTTAGAAGTTATAAGTACACGAGTTCACAGAAAGAGCTTGAAATCTCAAAGGCCATGAATTTTCTAAGATGTGATGTGGCCATATAGGTTTGTAAAAACACAATGGGACAATGATATCACAATGGCAATACCACAATATCATGTCAAAATAATGCTTTGATACCACATTCTCGTGATGAGGTCACAATAAGTTTGTGATGTCACAAAGGGTTCATGATGTCAGAGTGGCATGGCAGATCTCAACTGTCATTAATTGGCAGTGAATATATGATTTCAAAAAGGGACTGTAATGTCTCGAAAGGCATGTGTTGTCACAAATGTGATGCCGTTCTAACAGGTTTGTGATGTCACAATGTGACACAATACTCATGATATCTGGCAGTATGATGTCACAGGGGATTTCTGATATCACATGTCATACCAGAAATATGAGATTGAAAACAGATTTTGAGCTCACAAAGGGATTAACACATGACAATGGCAGCATGTCACAAAACTTATAAGGACTGGTTTGTGATGGCACAGCAGATTAATGATGTCACAAAAGATTGTGATATCACAATGGTTATATCTTCAAAATGGATTTCTGAAATAGAATGAATTAACAGAATAGGCCTTCACATTGTTATGACTATGATGTAACAATGTCATTGTGATTTATCATGCTATGATGCCATTGTTGTTTGGTGATGTCACAATGAGCTGAAGGTGTCATAATGACAATTTGATGTCACTGCTTATTTATGATGTTACAATGGTTATGAAGTCACATTATGTTTCTGATATCAACACACGTCAAATTTGAAAAAGAATGAAAAAGCCGGGTGCCAGTAGCTCACGACTGTAATCCAAGCTACTCAGGAGGCTGAGATCTAAGGATTGCACTTCAAAGCCACCTCAGGCAGGAAAGTCCATGAGACTATCTCCAATAAAACCATTAGAAAACCAGAAGTGGTGCTGTGGCTGAAGCGATAGAGTGCTTGCCTTGAGCTGAAGAGCAGGGACAGAACCTAAGCCCAGAGTTCAAGCTCGACGACCGACAAAAAAAAAAATTAAAAACAGGCATTCACAATCTGTCTATAACATCACAATGACAATGTCATCTCATAATGCTATCTTGTAGTAGTTTTGTGATGTCAAAAGTAGTTGATCCTGTCATAATGAGAATGTTATATCACACTGGTGATGTCACAAAGAGTTCATAATCAGGGTATAGTTACACAAAGGGACTGTGATGTCACAAAGGCCATGTGTTTTTTCAACTGTGCTGAGAGGTCCAAATAGGTTTGGGATGTCACAATGTGATAGTGATATCAAATGGCAATGAAAGCTTACAATGGGTTTGTGATGTCACATTGGTGATGAAATCAACGTTTTGTGAAGTAACATCTCATACTCACATGTCCAATTTCAGTTGCTACTATTTCACAATGAGGATATGAGTTCACAGAAGAAGACTGAAATATAAAAGGCCATGAATTTTCTAAAATGCAATGAGGACATTCTAGGTTTTTGAAAAAACATTGGAACAGTGATATCACTATGGCAATGGGATGTTGCAATATGATGACTTAATAAAATTTTGTTACCACAATTGGTGATGCCATACTGGTGATGAGTTTACAAGAGGTGTGTGATGTCACAATGGGTTAGTGACATCAAAATGACACATGTGATCTCAATTGTCCACTCACAATGAGTATATGGGCTCACAAAGGGACTGTGATGTCTCCAAAGTCATGAGTTGTCTCAAAAATGATGAAGTCCTAACAGGTGTGTGTTGTCAGAATGTAACAAAATGCTCATAACATCTATCAGTGTGATGTCACCATGATCTAGATGTCACACTGGATTCGGGTATCACATTTCATACCTGGCTTGGGTATGAGAGGATTGGAATTTCACAGTGGGTTAGTGATATCACTTTGGAAGTGTGGGGTCACAAAGGGATTGTGCTACCACAATGGCTATTAGATCAAAATGTGTTTCTACTAGAATAGGTTTGTGCTGTCACAATTGGTTGG
This sequence comes from Dipodomys spectabilis, assembly GCF_019054845.1. Classification (NCBI taxonomy): domain Eukaryota; kingdom Metazoa; phylum Chordata; class Mammalia; order Rodentia; family Heteromyidae; genus Dipodomys; species Dipodomys spectabilis. The sequence continues at coordinate 195,837 of NW_024871193.1, forward strand.
AAATATCACAATGGCATGCCGGGTCGCAAATGTCTTTAATGCACAATGAAGATATGAGTTTACAAAAGGATTTTGTTGTCTCCAAAGTCATGTGTTGAGACAAAGGTGATGAAGTCCTAACAGATTTTTGATGAAGTCCTAACAGATTTGTGAGTTCACAATGTGACACCATGTTCTTGATGTCTATCAATGTGATGTCACAATGTTCATATTGTCAGAGTCAATTTCTGATATCAGATACCATGCCTGAATTATGCGTTTGAAAACAGAATATAAGCTTACTAAAGGCCTAAAATATCCTAATGGCAGCATATCACACGTTATGACTAAAAGTTCATGGTCTTTGGAGCTTCAGATTCTTTCTTTGAAATTGTATCCTCATTTTGAACTAGTAGAAATTGAAATTGGACATGTCATTGTAATAATACAAACTCATAGTGACATCACAAACTCATTGTGACCTCATCATCGCTGTGACATCACAAACCCATTGTGGTATCACATTGCTGTTGTGCCTTCACAATCACATTGTGACATCACAAAGCAAGTGTGAACTCTTAGCACCTTTAAAATACCCATGACCTCTGTGTCATCAAAGAACCTTTGTGTAGCCATATCCTCATAGTGAACTAATGAAAATCGTGATCACACATAGCATTGTAGGGTCACAAATACTTTGTGCAATAATCATGACTGTGAAATCATATTGTCATCATGACACCATCATCTCATTGTGACAACACCAAACGGCAATGACACCATACCATTTTTTTCTCCTCTTTTCTTCTGTACGTTTTTTATTGTAAGTGTAGTGTACAGAGTGATTACAGTTACCTTACATGAGTAAGGTAATGGGTACATATCCTATCAAACATTGCTGCCTTGACATCACGTTGTCACTTTAATGTCATAGACCCATTGTGAATGCCTATTCTTTGATTTCATTCAATTTCAAATGTGTCATGTGGGTTGATATCAGGACACCATTGTGAACTCATAACCTTTGTGACATCTAAATCTCTTTGTCACAACACTTTGCCTTCGTTATATCATTAACCCACTGTGACATCAAATACCTCTCCTGTCCTCATAACTTTGTGAAATGCCATTGTGATATCTTAGGCCCTTTGTGAGTTGAAAATCTGTGTTCGACTTCATATTTCAAATATGACATGAGATATCTAAAATCCAATGTAACATCATGATATCACACCGCTGGACATCATAACCATTGTGTCACTTTGTGACATCTCACACCTTTTAGTTCTTCACCTTCTTGACTACATATATTTTGGTGATATCAGAATCCCTTCCCAAACTCATAAACTCATGGTGAGTTAATGACAATTGAGATCCCACATGCCATTGTGACATCATCAACCCCTTGGTACATCTCAAATCTATTGAGACCTCCTCATCAGTATGGCATCACCAATTGTGACATCAAAACATTATTATAACATGATGTTGAGACATCACATTGTCATTGTGAAATCACTGCTCCATTGGGTTTTCACATAGTATGACCACATACTATAAAGCTTCTTCTATCACCCAGTATCCTCATATTGAATTATGAGTAATTGAAATTGGATGTATCATTCTGATATTACAATCTGTGACATCACAGAACCATTGTGACCTCATCACCATTGTGACATCAAAAACCCAATGGGACATCTCATTTTCATTGTGACATTATGGACACATTGTGCCCTTTGAAATCCATTATGACCTCTTACCACCTTTGAAAACACACATGGCCTCTGTGACGTCACAGAAGATTTTTGTGTCCATATCCTCATGGGGAACTAATGACAACTGACATCAGACATACCATTTAAACATAAAAAAAATCCTTTCTGACATTATCATAATTGTGACATCATGTTGCCATTATGACACCATCAGCTCATTTTGACATGTAAAATTACAATGACATCATAGCATTGTATCATTTCATTGTCATTCTGATATCATAGACATGTTGTGTTGCCTATTATGTTATTTGATTCTATTTCTAATGTGGCATGTCGGTTGATATCAGAAACCCATTGTGAGTTCATAACCATTGTGATATCATGGTGCCTTAGTAGCATCATATTGGTATTGTGATGTCACATTGCCCAATTGATGTCACAAAGGGATTCTGATGTGACAATGGTTATGACATCACAATGAGTTTCTGATATCAACCCACATGCCACATTTCAAATACAATGAAATCACAGATTTGGCATTCATAATGTGACTATGATGTCACAATGACATAATGGTAAATGCTATAATGTCATTCTCATTTTGTGTTGTCACCATAAGCTAAAGATGTGATAACAACAATATGTTGTCACAATGGTTATGACTTCCCACAGGGTTTATAATGTTACAATGGTTATGAGGTCAAATGTGTTTCTGATATCAACTGATATGCCACATTTGAAATAGAATGAAATCACAGGATATACATTCACAACGTGTCTAAGACAGCAAAATGGCAATGAGATGTCATAATGCTGTGATGTCACTGTAGCTTGGTGATGTCACAATGAGCTGATGATACCATAACGACAGTCTGATGATGTCACAAAGGGTTTGTGATGTCACAATGGCATGTCAGATCTTAACTGCCATTAGTTTATAATGAGGATATGAGAATGAAGTCACAATGACAAACACAAATGAACTGTGATGACACAAAGGCCATGTTTTTTGTTAAAAGTGCTAAGGTTCCTAACTGGTTTCATTTGTCAAAGTGTTAATGATATAAAAATGCGTAAGTGATGTCAAACTAGTTTATAATATCACACCTTATTTCAAATTTCAATTGTTACAAGTTCATAATGATACAAGTTCAGAGAAGGAGCTTGATGTCCCAAAGGCCGTGCATTTTCTAAGATGTGATGAGGTCATAATAGGTTTGTGAAAGCATGATGGTACAGTAATATCACAATTGCAATATGATGTCAAATTATAATGTCATAAGAGTGTTGTTATAAACACAATTCGTTGGTGATGCCATAATAGTGATGAGTTCAAAATAGTTTTATGATGTCGCAGTAGATTGGTGATGTGACAATGGCATTCGACACCTCAATTGTCAATAACTCACAATGAGTATATGAGTTTAGAATGGGATTGTGAGGATTCCAAAGGCATATGTTAGCACAAATGTGATGAAGTCGAATAGATTTGTGATGTGACAATGTGACACAATGGTCATTACATCTAGCAGTGTGATGTCACAATACTCATGATGTCACAATACATTATTAATATTTAATGTCATACCTGAAATAATATGAGGTCAAAAATAGAATGAGCTCTCAATGGGCCTAATATAACACAGTGGCAACATGTCACAAAACTTACGAGGACAGTACATGTTTGAGTTGTCACAGTTGTTTAAAGATATCACAATGGCAACGTTTTGTCCCAAAGGGATTGTGATATCACAATGGTTATGAAGTCAAAATGTGTTTTTGATATGAACCCATATGCCACATTTGAAATATAATGAAATCACATAATAGGCATTCCTAATGTTAATATGATGTCATAATGACAATGTGATGTCACACCTATGATTATATTCTAAATGATTTGTGATATCACAATGGCATATCTGATCTCAATTGACATTTCCCAATGGATAAACAAAGGGACTGTGGTGTCACAAAGGCCATGTGTTTTTTCAAAGGTGCTAAAGATGTCATAATGGGTTTGGGAGGTCTCAGGGTGATTGTAATGTCACAACAGCAATGTGATAACACAATGTCTTTGTGATGTCACACTGGTGAGGAGGTCACAATGGACAGGACAGGTTTGTGATGTCACAACAGGTTAATGATATCACAATGGCACTGTGATATCACAAAAAGATTTTCATGTCACAATGGCTTTGAGGTTACAATGGATTTCTGATATCCACCAATATTGCTTGCTTGAAATAGAACGAAATCACAAAATAGGCATTCACAATATATCTATAATTTCACTATGACATATGCTGTCATAATTATATGATATTTAAGCTTGGTGATGTCATAATGGCATGTCTAATTTTATTGGTCATTAGATTACCATGAGGATCCCAAAGGTTGTTATGGGCTGAGTCCTTCAAAAGGCGCATTGTGCTGAGTCCATTACACAGGTTTCTTTCTGCTATATTTTTTAAAGTATGCTGTATGCTGTCATACAAAAGGGTGCTATGTTCTGAGTCCTTGAGAGGTAGGCATTCCTGAAAATCACACACACACACACACACACACACACACACACACACACTAACAGTGGGTAACCGTGGACCTGCTTAGTGTGTAGGATGGATGGAGAAGAGTCTCTCCCAGCCATTGGGTTGAGGGAGGGGTTCGATGCCATGGGCATCTGCTGGGGTTGGGAGGAAGCCCTGAGCAGAGGTGAGGCTGCTTCTTCCATGGCCTGATAGCCTTAGGGCAGTCAGGGCACCACAAGGTCAGGGATGGGGGGCATGGTCGAGTGGGGAGGGGGTGTGAATGAGGAGAGGACAGGACGTGGCTGAGGGGACACATATCTGCTGCAGTTAGAGGCACATGGGGGCTGGCACACTTTGCCCCTGTCCTGGCCCCCTTTCCTGCCCTCCCCATGGCATCACGTTTCAAACATGGGCTGCTGGCTCAGACCTGCAGCGCCTCTCAGAGTCATCCAGTGATGTGCCCCTGGCCAGCTTGTGGCCCTGACCACGTCCTGGCCCCCCCCCATCCTCTGCTCTGGGCCTGAGCATCTGCCATGATGCTGCCATTGCTGCCCACTGCACCCAGAATGGCAGCCTATAGCATCTCCCAGCAGCACACATGTGTGGCCGTCCCATGAGCCTGCACCTCGTGATCTCTCCCAAATCCCCCTTCCCCACCCCAACCCAGACCCGTGACTCCCGCTTCCCTTCTAACATCCCAACCTTGCCTCACCAGTGCCAGGGGCCAGCCCTGGCTCTGCCACAAATGCTCCCCAGGAGTGGGGGGTGGGGGAGTGGGTGTCGACCCAAGGATCCCACCCCCATCCCTAGTGTCAGTGTCCCAGGAAATTGGGAGATGCAGGGTTGGGTGAGAAGGAGCCATCACCAAGTCCCTGGCCTGGAGCAGTGGGAACCACACAGCCCCACGTGTTCACCTTTCCTCTCCTAGGTGGGAACTTGGTGGCTTTATAAATAGGTGGGGAGCACCAACTCCACACCTGCCTTCTTGGGTCTTTTCCTTTTTCCTGGGGGTGGTGGGTGTTGGATGCAGAAGATAGGGACCCCTTGCTATGTGAGTCCTTGTCCTCTGTTCTCAGTCACCCTCTCACCTGAGGAGGGTATCGGAAAATCCCACTAGGGAGGTGAGAGCACTGGGGGTCAGATGAAAGATGAATATCTGGGAGGATCACACTCCCTCTGACACGCATACACCTGGCCTGTCCCCCCACCCCCACCGCAGCTGTCAACAGTACTCACAGGTTGGTCACATTTCCCAGCTCTGCCAGCATCTGCTGGTGCTGCTGGTCCATCTGTTCTCCTTGTCCCTCCAAGAATCGACCCAGTCGCCCAGAAGCATCTAGGCTGGAAGTAGGGAGTCTGTCCATGTATGTAGCCTTTAGAACCCCATCCATTTCCTCAACACCACACTCACCCCAGGTCAGACACCCCCTTGGGGAACCTCATGATCCCTTGCTTGTTTTAGTCCTGGCTCTGAGGAGCCACCTGTCTGGGGATTCCTTCACCCAACGTCCTGCCTTAGGGTTTTGGTGAATGGGGATTTAAGGCTGGTTTTTCCAAAGGGGAAGGGTTTGGCCCTGGAGAAGGCGAGAGACACAGTGGTGCTGTGTCATTACACTGGTGCTCCCTTTGGGTGGGAACCCTTGGTTCTGAAAAGGGAATGGGGAATGGGATCCTGAATGCTCCAGCTGTACATTGTCCCAGATGAGTAACCAACAAACTTAAGAGAGGCACTACTCTGAGTCTCTGTGTGTGGGGGGGGGTATGAGAGAGAGAGAGAGAGAGAGAGAGAGAGAGAGAGAGAGAGAGAGAGAGAGAGAGAGAGAGAGAGAGAGAGAGAGAGAGAGAGAGAGAGAGTGATCATCTTTCTCCTTGTACATCCTGACTGTGCTCAGGTGAGTGATCATTTGGCAAATTGCAGGTGCTGCATGGAAGACACTTCTGTCACTGTTCTGGAATTGTGTGTGTGTGTGTGTGTGTGTGTGTGTGTGTGTGTGTGTGTGTGTGTGTGTGTGATCATGTCTAAAAACAGCAAAAGCATTTTATTTCTCTGTGTGTATGTACATGTTGTTCTTTTTTTATCAATACCAAGTATGAGCCCAGCCACAATTTTTGTTTTCTCCTTCACAGTTTCGTGGCTCTTTTATGGAAGATTTCAGTAGACATTCCTTTCCTCCCCTTTCCACCTCTCTTTCCCCCCTTTCCTATAGCCCACAGTAGCTGCTGGGTCTGTGTGGCCCTCCCCTAGGAGACCTGTGTGAACTCAAGTTGACACCTGTCCTTCTATCCCAGGCCAGAAGTTTGGTGAGGTGAGTGTGTCCACAGCCACACTCTTCCAGACAGACACTCTGCTCTCAGTGTATAGTTGGAGCTAATTCAAGGGTTGGGAATGTGTCTGCCAAACATAATTAGGGAAGGAGATGGGGGACAGGGTAGGGCAGGGGCTGTGAAGCTACGAGGTTTGGGGGGCTGGTGTACAATGTGACATGGCAGATGTTTCACCATGACCAAGGATGAGAGGGAACCTTACCTAGGGCATTTATGGTCTCTGTGGGTATCCAGGCCCAGGGCTCCGGGGCCGCACTGGTGGCTTGGATTCTCTCCTGGGGCAGTGCACCAGTGGTCAATCCTCCCTGGAGTCCTGCAGACTCCAATCTGTGTCCTGTCTGGGACGTTTCAATCTGTACAGTGGTAGGCAAGTCCATTCCCCCTGCTGGAGCCCGCTTGGTATCAGGACATGGCAGTCAGACAGGGATCGATGAATGCCAGTTTCTGTAACCTGCTGTAGGCTGTCTGGAAGCAAAAATGGGACCACTGATTTTGGAACCCTTTAAGTTTGATTGGGACAATTTAAATGCTACATTTTCCAGGGGTTATTTTTTTATTTAAGCTGGCAATTTCCACTAATGCCTTGGATGGACAATTTCAGCTGCCAAACAATGACATTCAAAGTGGCACAGGCAGAGTTCCCAATCCAGATTATTTCTTGCTTTGAACGTTGTGACTTGACTGCCTTTCTCTGGCAACTGCTGAATATCCTCCAGTTCTCTCTAGGGTGACCACCTCAGTCAGGGACATCCTGGGGAGCAGAGATTGTGACCTTGCCATTCCCAGCCTGCCAGCTGTGAGCAGAGACGATTCACAGCAACTGCACTGGATTCTGGGAGATTCAGAGACCCCAGGCTGCCTCAAAGATCCTTTGTCTGCAACATGAAACTTGGGGGATGGATGTGGCAGACCATCCTGGCTGGCCCCAGGGCAAGGAGAAGAGGACTCTTGAGCCAGTCGTTCAGCTCATGGCAACCTCGTTCATACCTGAGTGGGGAATTGAGTGCCACAGGGCTAGTCAGCCGCTGGACAGAGATCCTTGAGAAGATAGGCATATTAGAGGCCCTAGAATCCAGTGAGTACATCATGGCTCACATCCTAGGAGTCAAAACAGTTAAGTGTGGTGCCACCAGGAGGGCATGAAGAGGGAGGAGAGAGAACTGTGGGACAGCTACATCAGGCTTCGTCAGAGGAATAATTACAGGGTATACTTACCTGAATCAGATGGGACTTTTCTGTAGTATTGTCATAGACAGATGCTCATTTATTTATCCAACAAACCTATACAGTGTGCACCATGCTCTGAGAGGTCTTAGACAGTTCCAGGACTGTTTCCACAGAACATGAAGAAACCTTGGTTTGAGTTGGATGCTGGTGCTTCAGGCCTGTTATCCTAGTTACTTAGGAAGCTGAGATCCAAGGATGGAGGCTTTTGGCCCGGGCACGAAAGCCTGTAAGACTCTTGTCTTCAATTAACTACCAAAAACAAAACACCAGAAGTGGATGTATGGCTCAAGCCATAGACTGCTAGCCTTGAGTAAAAAGGCTCAGGGATAGCACCTATGCTCTGAGTTCAAGGTCCATGAGAGATAGACAGACAGACAGAGAAAGAGACAGAGAGAGAATCAGAGAGAGACAAAGAGAGAGAGAGAGGAGGGAAGTACAGAGGGAGATAAAGAGGAAAGGAAGGAAGAAGGGAGAACATGCAAGACTTGGTTTGGAGTCCCTGGATCAAGGGAGTCAACCATTCACAATCTCTGTGGGGATAGTTTCAGAGATTAAAGCCGTTATGTAGGATCAAGCCACTGACCCCTCAGCAAGTTCATGACATCCAGGAGCTGTGTGCTCAACCGACTGCAGAGGAAAGCAGCCTCAGTAGACCCTAGGGATCAGGGTGGGTCACCAGGTTTCAATCATCCCTGGCCCCAACGAGTTTATTTTCTGATCAGATAAGAAGAAAGTGTCCAAGGGCTAGGGAAGTATTGGGGTGAGGGAGTGTGAAGGGGGGAGGCAAGTGATAATTAGGAAGATGAAGAGGGAGGATGATCCAGGTCAGGTGTGTCAGGACATTTTAGCCATGATCTCACCTGACAACCTGGACTACCAGTGATAGAGCCTTTGATCCAGCCACACTGCTATTAAAAGTCCTGGCCCCTTGGTTTCACCGTTGACAACCTGGCTGTCTTTCACTGCAGGATGCCTGTGCAGTACATCCTTGGGGGCTGGGACTTTCGAGTGCTCAATCAGGCTCAATCTGAAGATGACCCCCCTGGTATTCATTCCTCCATGAGAGACAGAGGTAAGCATGCCACTGGCACAGGACAGCCTGGGAATGAGGGCGGGAGTTGGGACCCATGTTGTTCCGAGACTTCATTTAGAAGGTGCTAGGGCCCCGTGACTGCCATTCTCAGTGGCAGAAGGGGGTCTCTTTGCTGGCTCAGTCTTTAATCTAGATGGCAGATTTGGGATTCAGAGAGGGCAGGCTGAAGGTGGGGCAGGGCTGGGTAGAGACTGGTGGGAAAACCAGAGGCACTGGGCTCTGAGCAGGGTTGCTTTTTTGATAATACTCAAGCACAGGTACATTCCTGGGATAGATCAGCCTTTTTCACCTTCCCAAGAGAGAGGGAACTAGAGCTCCCCACTCTCAGTCACTTGATCAAGAAACCCTTTGGTTCCCATATCATGTGTTTGGGTAACTAGATCTCACCATACTGTCCAGTATTGAGGCAGGACTCTGAGAGATCCTGAGTCTTTGATAATATCAGGGGATCCTCAGTATGAGATTGTACTTGAACATCCTAATTTGGTGCATGGTCAGTTCCATCTAAGACTGCCATGGTGTAGGACAAATTATCTAGAGAATCATAGCAGGGAGGGATCTGTTCTGAGAGTCTTGATTATTGCATGTGAGCTTTGAGCACCCATGTGTCCACCTGCTTCCCTTTCTTAGGTGGATCTTTGCTAGGAAATGCTTAAAATTAGGGGGTGTCTTGTCTTTTATGCTCCAAGATAGGACTCTAATATTTGAACCGGAGCTTTACTTCTAGCTTTTTTGGGTTTAATTGGAGATAAAAAATTCTCATGGACTTGTGGCCAAGGGTGGCATCCAACTGCAGTTCTCAGATCTTAGTCTCCTAAGGGAATAAGATGATAAGCATGAAAAAGTATCTTTGGCCGGGTGCCAGTAGCTCATGACAGTCATCCTCGGTACTCAGGAGGTGAGATCTGAGGATCACAGTTCAAAGCCAGCCTGGGTAGGAAAGACCCTGAGACTATTATCTCCAACAAACCACCACAAAATCAGAAGGGGTGCTGTGGCTCAAGCCTTGAGCTGAAGAGCTCAGGGACAGCACCCAGGCCCAGAGTTCAAGCCCCACAACCAAAAAAAGAAAGAAAGTAAAAGATCTTTGCCTGCAAAAATGTGGAAGTGTGTGTGTGTGGGGTGCTGTGGTTGAGAGACCAGGTGCTGGGCTCAATGTACAGACATTCCTAAGAACTCCCCAAGTTTTCCCCAGTTTGAAACCACAGTAGAATGGGCAGTGCCTTACCAAGAACTCAAGAGGATGAGGCCTTTGGCAGGCAGTTAATGGGTGAATGGGTTCAGAGATCGGATTGTTGTGCCTGTATTCTCTCCATTGAAGGATGGATTTGGATGCTGAGTGTCAAAGTTTGAAGTCAAGGGTTGCAAGAAGTTCGTGGCCTGACAAATTGGGTTTCCTCTGGGTGTATGAACGTGGCTAAAGCAGGGTGCTACTGGTGGCTCACAACTGTCATCCTAGCTACTCATAAAGCTGAGATGTAGAGACCAAGGTTCAAGGCCAGCTTCGTGATACTTCATATCCAATGAACCACCAGAAAAGAACTGGCGCTGCAGCTCAAGTGGTAGAGTCATCATCTTCAGCTGAAGAGCTGAAAGTCAGTGCCCTGGCCCAGAGTTCAAGCCCCATGACCAACAATACACAAAGAGGTGGCTGAGTTTTCCACATAGCAGTGTGTATGGTAGGAAATTCCATGCTGGGTTATGAGACATTCCAGATATGTTAGAGGCTCAATGTTGTGTCTACAGTTGGACTGAGTACGATAGTGCCATCTTCTCACAGGTCAGATATAATCCGAATGGAGGGAGTTTGTGGTCCTGTTCTCAGGAACCACTGAGGCCTCGGAATGTCCGTGTGTGTGTGTGTGTGTGTGATTGTGTCTGTCTGTCTGTCTGTTTGTGTGTCTGTTTGTCTGTGTGTCTGTGTGTGTAATTTTCCCTCATCTTTCTCTGTCCCCTTCTTAGGCGCCTGTCCTCCTCTTTCTGACTTCAGATGGTGCCCTTCCTCCACACCGACCTTGCCTTTAGCTCCCTATCAGGGTCTACAATGAGTCGTAAATTGCCAGTAGCCTGTGTTCCATATTTTCTCTGAGGCACAAGTCTGGCTGTCCAAATATTTGGCCGCCTCCAGCGGATTCTGGTACAGCAGTGCCAGCTGGTATTGGGTCTCCCATGCCTCAGAGTGAAGGCCTCAGTCATACGATGTCCTGTCCTTTTCCTTAGCTGGGCCTCTGACATCCCTCTCAACAGGCTGGCAGTGGAGTAGGGAATGGGGAGTTGCTGGTGGCTCTAGCCAACACGAGCTTGGCAGCTGACTGAAGGCCACCTGAGCAAGGAGGATCCAGGGCTACATGGGAGGTGAGACCAAGGTGGCTTGGAAATATTGGTCGGTGTCTAGGAAATGTAAATGTACTTTATCACAGGAAAGTCTATATTCTGGTCCCAGCTGGTCCTTCTAGACAATTCCGGATGCCCAGAATACAGAGGCACAGACTTTAGATTCCAGGGCCAGGGAGCTGGGGGATGTGAGACTCGTATAAACAATAACTCAATGTTCTGAGGTATTAGTCTTGACCTGGCTATGCCCCTCCCCCCTTGTGTACGTTCACTTCTTAACCCAGTGTTGGCCCCACACTGGCCACTTGTGGCAGTACTGTGGAAGTGGCGGAAGTGGAGGTGAGATCTAGGATGACCAAAATCTGGATTTATGGCCTGTGGGGCTGGCAAAGAGTGTCTTAAAAAAATCTTTGAGCTGTAACTCAGGGCCTAGGCACTGTCCCTGAGCTTCCTTTGCTCAAAGCTAGCATTCTACCACTTGAACCACAGTTCAACTTTCATCTTTTTTAGTAGTTTAGTGGAGATAAGAGTCTCATGGACTTTCCTGCCTGGGCTGGCTTCAAGCTGCCATCCTAAGAGCTCAGCCTCTTGAGTAGCTAGGATTGCTGGCACCTGCTAATGATGTTAGTGTGTGTGTGTGTGTGTGTGTGTGTATGTGTGTGTGTGTGTGTGTGTGTGTGTGTGTGTGTGAGTGTTTACCGGGACAAGAACTCACAGCCTAGTTGTTATCCTTTAGCTTGTTTGCACTAGGTTCGTGCTGTACCACTTGAACTACAGTAGCTCGACTTCCCAGCTTTTTGGTGATTCATTGGAGATAAGAGTCTGCCTAGGCTAGCTTTGAATCTTGATTGATCCTCAGGTCTCAGCCTTGAGTAGCTAGGATGACAGGCATGAGCCACCTTCACCCAGCTGATAATGGCCTTTCTCCACAGTGAAATTGGAGCTTCTGAAATCTTCTTTATTTTTTCTGTGCCTGTACTTGGGCTTGAACTCAGGGTCTGGGCTCTGGTCTCTTAACATTTTCCCTCCCGGCTGGTACTATACCACTTGAGCCATAGCTCCATTTCTGGCTTTTGGTGGATCATTGGCAAGAAGAGTCTCACTAAATTTCTTCCCCTGAGCTGGCTTTGACCCACAATCTCTGATTTCAGTCTCTTGAGTAGCTAGGATTTACAGGGGTTGAGCCACTGGTGGCATTGGGTAGAAGCTTTTCTTAAGCAAGGGTTCTTCCCTGCGTTTGCCCTGACTCCTTCATGCAAAGGAGGCCTTAGGGTCAGGAGCTGTGAAAAATAGGCTTTCAGCCACAGGAAATGGCTGGGGTCCATGGTGAAAAGTTAAGCTAATCGTCCCCTGGGTCCCATTCTGGACCCTACCCTCTGCCCTACCTGTGACTCAAGTACAAGCCTTGACCCAGCCTTGAGTGTTCAGCCAGACTTGTCTGAAGACACAGAACCTTCATTACCCTCACACCACTTGCTCTACACCACACCTTTGCCCATGCTGTGTACCTTCTGCCTGAGGCTCTCTGTCCTATTCCACATCTTAGAACTCCTGTGGAATTTTGGCACTGGTAATATCACCTCCTGGAGCAAGTCCTTCCTTCTATTCTCTCTCTTTTAAAAAAAATATTGAGTTCCTAGAGATGGAACTTGGTAGGCTGATTGGCAAATGCTCTATATTGGTGTGTGTGTGTGTGTGTGTGTGTGTGTGTGTGTGTGTGTGTGTGTGTGTGTGTGTGTTTGTGTGCCTGTCCTGGAGTTTAAATTCATGGCCCAGATGCTATTCCTGAGTTTTTATGCTCAAGGCTAGCACTCTACTACTTGGAACACAGCTCTACTTCTGGCTTTTTGGGTGTTTAATTGGAAAAAAAGAGTCTCATATAGATTTTCCTGCCTGCACTGTCTTGCAATTATGATCCTCAGATTTCAGCCTCCAGAGTAGCTAAGAGTATAGGGGTGAGCCACCAGCACTTGCCATCTCCCTCTTACCTATAACCTCGGCCCTCCTCTGAGTCCCAGAAGAGTAGATCTCACCAAGCTCACAATATTTTTTGCTAGTATTGGGCTTGAACTAAGGGTCTGGGAATGTTCCTGAGTTCCTTTTCCTCAAGGCTACATTCTGTCACTTAAACCACAGTGCCACTTTTGGCTTTTTCTGTTTATGTAGTACTGAGGAATCAAACCTCGGGCTTCATGCTCTCTAGGTAAGCACTCTACCACTAAGCCACATTCGCAACCCAAGCCTCACTTCTAACAGGATCTATGAGGATGAGATTTCAGCACAGAAATCGCTGGCCATTTTATATCTTTGCCAGGATTTGGGACCAGCCTGAGACTTGGCAATGAGGAATGATGAATGAGTGATAGCCACCAGGCCTCAGAGATCTAGGCTCATATCCTAAAGAGGGATAGGAAACATGGAGTCAGAACCTTCCACAACTCCTACAGCCTAGGATCTGTGGTCTCCCTGGAGGTAGTGGCTGGCTGATAGATGTCCCAATGAGACACCTCAGCCAGAAAGTAATGCACCCGTTGCATACACCAGCCCAGGGAAGCCTTCCGGGTTTCACTTATTAAATGGCAAAGAAGGATGCTTTGTTCAAGCTACTGGCTCATACATAGTACTCTCTGAGGGCTTTTCCCAGCTTGCCCAGAGGGCATGGGCAACCTCCTGAAAGCCCATCATCCATACATCATCCATCTATACACAGAGACATGGAGTTACTGGATTCTTTTATTTCTTTGGCAGGTCCGAGGTTGAAATATGAGACTAGGCCCTATCCCTGATCTCCTTTGCTCAAGGGTAGAGCTCTGCCCTTGAGGCACAGGCCCAACCCATGGGCATATTTTCCTGTGATCTCTTAGAAATAAGAGTGTCTAGGACTTTCCTGCCCTGGCTGAATTCAAATTGGCATTCTCTGCACCTCAGCCTCCTGAGGAGCTAGCATTAAAGACAGAAGCCACTGACACCTGGCTTTCTTTTCTTCTTGTTGTTCTTTTTATAATCATGACAATCTGAAATCTTCACAGTGTCATTCCAATTGTTTACATTTGAAATAAATCATCTAGGCCTGGAGTTAGAATGCCAGGACTGCCACCCACAAATGGAGGGAGATCCTGACAAACTCATTTCTATTTATGTGAATGCTAATGGAATGTTATCAAAGTAATCAAAGTAATAATTAAATTTGCAGTTAATTCATGATTCTATTTTAGAATGCCACAGAAAAATTATTGAACTTAAATCTTCCATTCTAGCACCATGGTATGATTCCTCTAATGGAAAGATATTGACAAATTTTTAATTAATGCTTTTATAAGTATTCAGACAGGATAATTCATTAAATGGAGACATAACTTAAACTTATAATTGGTAACTATATATATATATATATATATATAATTTAATGATATCCTCACATTCTCTAAGTGTATATATATATATACATATATGTATGTATATATATATATAGAGAGAGAGAGAGAGAGAGAGAGAGAGAGAGAGAGAGAGAGCAATCTACACATCTATTAATACCGAATTTCCTGGCAGTTCAGTTTGACAGAGGATGGTGAGCTAAGACTGTGACCCCATTTATGGATTGGGCATTCTAGGCCATGAGTTGAAATCCCAGCATGGCCAAAAATTTGTTCATGGAGTAAGAAGCCACTTTTGACATTTTTTTTCCTGAAAAATATCCTGGGTCTCAGTATGATGTATAATCCATATGCAGATATATCCTGTGTGATAGGATGTAATAAATGAAATGTTATGTGTGTAATAATACTAAATAAATAAGTATAATAAACGTCATACTCACTAAACCCATGCATGTAAATAAATCTCATATATGCATATTATTTTTTTCAGTTCTAGGGCTTCTATTCAGGCCCTGGTAACTGGTCTAAAATTTCTTGTCTTCAAGGATGGTGAGCTTCCCCTTCAACCACAGTGACACAGAGTTACCCAGACCCTGAGTACAAATCCCAGGCCTGCCAGGAAAAATGGTGCAAATTCCAAGCCAGGGCTTTTTTTCCTTTGGCCAAGCACAGGGCTTGAACTCAGGTCTTGGAATCTCTGCCACAGTTGACCCTTGATCCTAGGCCCAAGTTCAAATCTCGGGATTGGCAAAAAATAAAAAGGAGAAGGATAAAACAGAGAAGTTCAAGATGGTGGTTTTATGTTTTTTCCCCTTTGCATTCTGACCATCCAGGGCCTAAGTGAAAAGGCCCAGAAAGTGTACATGACCTTGCGTGCTGATGTTTGGCTGGCTATTAGGGAAGTCATAACCGAATCCTGGGACTGCCACTAATGATTGTTGGGAGATTCAAGAAGTGCATGCCAATATACATCCATACAAATGGAATGTTATAAAAGTAACAATTAAATTAGTAGTGTATGAGTATACTATAAAATTATACACAATAATTATACTACTTTGACTAATTTTCAATTAATACTTTGATATATATTCAACCATGACACTTACAATTTGAAGGAATAATTTATTTGTCAATAATTACTAGTAATATATGTAATTTCATAATATACAGACAACTTTCTCTTGTTTTATACATATGTATACATATATATGTATATATATATATATATATATATATATCAATCTGCATATTTATCTGTTTATACACTTGTCACTCCTGGGGCTCAGTTGTATAGTGATGGTTAGTACATACAAAGCCCTGGATTCGATTCCTCCCTACCTCATGCACATAAAAATCCGGAAGTTGTGCTAAAAGCATAGGGACTGTGTCTAGACTCTTACTCAAGACCCAGGACTGGCACCAAAATAAGATTGAGTATTGTGACTGCAACTCTATAAGTATAGGACATCAAATACCTCATCACAGACCAAGCCATGAATCTGGTGCTGACAGCTGCCATCTAACCTGACTTAGCCAGAGGTATGCCACTGCAACATAGCCCCACAGAACCACATGCTGCTGGCTCGCTCACCCCTGTCATCCAAGATATTTGGGGGCTGAGATCTGACACTGATGGGTTTAAAACCCAGCCCTGGCAGGATGGCTGTGAAACTCTGTGCTGTGCCTCAAAAAGAAGTTCTTAGGACAGTACCCCCAACATTTAGTGCAATCCCTATGGCTGACTTTCCACCCAAAAAAAAACCCACCATTCTCAATCATTAGATGTGAACTTTGTGCAGTTTGTGATGTGTTTTTGAAAGAATGGTGATACTGATAAAAGCACCCTAATATTAATGACAGCTTGTGGGATATAGCTATTTGATGAGTCCTTCCTGAGGTGCTGGGTCCTTCATTTGGTGCTGTGTGCTGAGTCCTGCTCAGGATGCTATGTGCTGAGTCCTTCACAGGGTGCATTGTTCTGAGTCCTGCATTGGGTACTGGGTGTTGTGTGCTGAATCCTGTAGCATGTAATGTGTTTTGTCCTTCAAAGGGTGCATTCTTTCATCTTGCCCTTGTAATAGCTCCACAACTTGGATGATTATGCAGACAAGAATACTGAGGCTCAGATATGTCCCCATGGCAGGGACAAAATTATGTATTACTGAAGACTAGTGAGTTGTCTACTGCAGACAATTGTTTCACTTTGTTTTTTTCTCATTCATGAACCTTGAACTCAGGGTCTAGGAGCTGATCATTACCTCTTGGACTCATGGACAGCACTCCACCATGTGGAGCCAAGGACCCCTTTGCGGCAGAGTGCCACAGCCTAAGGTTTTATAGCCAAGTTCTGTCATCCTGGCTTCTCAGGAAGCTGAGATCAGAGTATCTGGGTTCCAAGTTATCCCAGACACAAAATGTCCCATGACACTATTATCTCCAATTCATCACTAAGAAACGTGAAGTGGAAGCTGGGTGCTTGTGGCTCATGCTGGTCATCCTAACTACTCAGTAGGATGCGATCTGAGGATCATGGTTCAAAGCTAGCCTGGGCAGGAAAGTCCTTGAGACACTTACCTCTAATGAACCACCAGAAAACCGGTGGCTCAAGTGGTAGAGCAAAGATTAGAACTGAATTGCTCAGGGATAGCACCCAGAACCAGACTTGTACTCATTCAACTGACAACAACAAAAAAAAGACTTAAGCAAACTAACAAACCTGAAGTAGAGGACTGGGAATGTGCCTTAGGGGTAGAGTGCTTTGCATACATGAAACTCTAGGCTTCATTACTCTGGACCACATCACTAGGAAAAAGCCTGAAGTGGCTCTGTGTTTCAAGTAGACTTGAAACACAGTAGACTTCTGCTCTGAGATCATGGTCAGCACCCACGCCCTGTGTTTAACCCCAAAACTTAGCCTCTCAGGGCCCAACTAGGAAAGGTCAAAGGTTTCAAAACCTGATGAGCTTCACCAGCCCTATAGGACAGAAAACTTTGTGATATCTGACATGTTCTTGGATTTCCCAAGCTTCCGGAAACCTAGGAGAGGCATCATAGGCCCATCATCGCAGGTTATGAAACATTTAATTAGGTTCAGTGCCCTAGTTGTCTGCCAGAAGGACTCCTGAATTATATTGAGCCCTGTATCTGAGCATCAGAATATAGTCTCACAAAGGCAGGATAAGTGCACAGAACTTGGCCTTCCACGGGAGGTGGCACAAATGAAGGCTTCCTGTCAAAATAGAGCACTGGGGAGAGAGATCGCTTGGCTTTCAGAGCCTGCCCACACTCCTCCTCACTAAGTAGCCCAGATGGAGTTGCTTGTTACACAGCTGTACAGGATTGAGGCCTTTTGTCTGCCTGTCCAGACAATGAGAGACACTTCTTCCAGCAGGACAGGGGTGCAGAGCAACCTTCAGGCTATACTGGGAGCAGTGAGGGGAGCCCTGGAACATGCAATGTCATAAAAGCATTCTCTGTGTTATGAACTCATACAAATTTCCTAGCTTGGTGCCATTCATCATAGCTACTCTACTCTGGAGCTTCACCTGTAGGAATACATCCATACATAGACAAAGTCGTGGAGGAACAGGCACTTTTTGAGGGGGCAGTTCCTGGGGTTGAACTATGAGCCTGTGCGCTGTCCCTGAGTTCCTTTTACTCAAGGGTAGTGCATTAAGTTTGAGTCAAAGCCCACTTCTGGGTTTTTCTGTGATCTCTTAGAAATAACAGTGTCAAGGACTTTCTTACACTGGCTGGATTCAAATTCAAATTCTCTACATCTCAGCCTCCTGAGGATCTGGAATTACAGCCAGCAGCCACTGGCACCATCTTTCTTTTCTTAATTTTTTAACCTGGAAAATCTGACTTCTTAGCGGGTCATTCCAATGGTTTGAACTTATAAGAGACTACCCAATGTTCTTTATAGCTGCTTTCTCTCCTCATCTTCCACTCTGGTCACAGGGTTGAAGCCAAAAGTGAAAAATGAGTGTCACAGGATTGAGGAGCAAATGTCCACAGGACATGCCAGTTCTGTCACTTAGCATTGAGCTGCAGTGAATTTACTGTCTCAGGATGAGAGGACCAAAAGCTGGAGCGATCTTCGTACTGTCTGCATTGCTTCATTTGCCTATAAAATGAACTAATAATTATGAGTGTTGTGTGTCTCCAATCTTAGCTATCTAGGACACACTAGTATCTGCACGTTACTATTTTTATCTAGTACCTCCTGAGATTTAGATTAAAGGTTTGTGTGGAGCGGCTCCTTTGCAAATCCCTTAGGAAAGCTGCTTGAAGCCTCTTCAGGAGATCGCCTTCCAAAGCCAGCCCAAGCAGGAAGTCTGTGAGACTCTTATTACCAATAAACCACCAGAAAACCAGAAGTGGAGCAGTGGCCTAGAGGGTAGAGCTCCAGTTTTGGGAGAGAAATCCTAGCAAGAGATACAGGCCGGACCAGGCAGGAAAGTCTGGGAGTTGCTTATGTCCAATTAACGACCAGTTTGCTGGAAGTGGAGCTATAGCAGCAGTAGAAGCTCAGCCTTGAGCAAAACAGCTGAGGAACACATCGCACCCTGAGTTTAAGCCCTGAGATGTCCAAAAAATAAAATTCAAAATAAAATAAAAAAAATAAAATTCAGTGCCCTACTTACTTACTTGTGTATGTTACTTCCTTGAGTGCAAATAGACTCTATGCAAAGCTTCTGCTTTCATATACTGATTTATTTTTCAGATATGCTTGTTACACATACTGCATCATTCTCTTTATTTCAGCACATCCACATCGCTCTGCTCTTCCAGGGTTCCAGGCCTCTGTCCTTATACGATGCACATTGCAGCTCTCAGCAGCCTGTAGTTACATTTTATTATGAGGTCAATCCAGGAACAGTCACAAATAAGGCAGGGGAAGAGAAGATCAGGGTTTAGAGAAATAACCGGTATTCAGAAAATTACACTTGGGGACACAAACTGTAGCATACTTATGTAAAATCTACCATTAATAAAAAAAAGATGAGGGGGCAGGGAATGTGGTTTAGTGAGAGAGTGCTTGCCTAGCATGCAAGACGCCCTGGGTTCTATTCTTCAGTAGTATATACAGAGAAAAAGCTGTGGTGCTGTGGCTCAAGTAGTAGAGTGTTAGAGACAGTGCCATGGCTTTGAGTTCAACCCAAGAAATGTCAAAGAGATATATAGGTAGATAGGTAGGTAGGTAGGTAGGTAGGTAGGTAGGTCGGTAGATGGATAGATAGATAGATAGATAGATAGATAGATAGATAGATAGATAGATAGATAGATAGATAGATAGATAGATAGATAGATAGATAGATAGATAGATAGATAGATAGATAGATAGATAGATAGATAGATAGATAGATAGAAAAATGATACATAAATCTGGTCTTGGATGTCAGGAGGAAAGAAGGGATCAATTCCCAGTCATGAGGCCTTCTGCAGTATGCCAGGACACCAGCATCGCCTTCACACAACCACAGAACAGGAAGACTGTCTCTTTTCCACTTCTCGGGCAGATGAAGGCCCCAGAGTCAAGAAGGCAAAGCCAGGTTCTAACTCAGGTGCTTGGAAACAGAAGAGAAACGGCCCTGCCTGTCCTTGGACTGGGGATTTGCATTAATGATGTGGAGAATGAAGGAAGGAGAATGGACTGGCAGAGGTAGAAGAAGGGCCTTCAAATCTGACAGATGTAGAGTCAAAAATCCACTCCCTAAGAACAGAGAGCAGGGTTTTTATACTCTCTTCCTGCCCTCTCTCTCACTAAACTGACTCTCGATTGGTAACCTAAAGATAATCTGAGGCTCCCTTCACCTAAAGGAGGAAGGTTATTCATTGTTTGAAGAGGCTGAGAAAGCCTGACCGTGGTATAACTAACAAATGTTTCAGGTTTCCCCTCATTGCTGGGTGTGCCTGGAATGAATGAATGAAGTGGTTTGCAGCTCACTTCCCTGTTGAGTGTGTACCTTCTGCCTCCTAATCCTACAAGCCTAGGTCTCTCCACCTAGCCTGGCTTTTAATACTGTTTTCTGTCCTTCAAATACAGTGTTACACTGGAGTTCTTCCTGCTAACAGGGCCAGGGCTTGAATCCTGAGAACTTCATTTGAACGTTGGATGCGTCAATGATGTTTCTTTCCTTCTTCTATAGCACAAGAATTCTAATAATATTTAGAGTTCAAGTACCTTCTCATCACCAAAGGAAACACAAGAAGCTGTTGAACATCTGACCTTTCAGAAGTGGAAGTCAGAGTGTCATAAACTTTCCTGCCCTGGTTGGCTTCACCCTGTAATCTTGAGACCTCAGCCTCCTTAGCTAGGTTGATGGGTGTGAGCTACTGGTGTTCTGCTAGATTCAGGACTGTAATGACATTGCCAATACAAGTCAACTGCTTATCACAAAGGGCTTGGGGAGCATATTAAGCCTTTCAACATTGGACCATTCAGATCCCATTAGCACACAAGGTTATAATGCTAGAGTCTGAGAGGCTGGGCAAGTGGATCTGCTACACTTCAAACTTAAGCTCTGACTCCAATTCTGGTTTACATCAGCGTTTATTTTCCAGGGAATGTTCTCCTATAAGCAGATAGGAAAAGTACTTTGATTAACCCTTACTTTTTTCCAGTTGTGTGTCTTGTATCAAGCCTGGGCCCTGTCCCTGGGCAATTCAGCTCAAGGCTAACACTCTACCACTTGAGCCACAGCGCCACTAGGGTTTTTTTTTTTTTTGATGGTACATTGGACATAAGAGTCTAACAGGCTTTCCTTGCCTAGGCTGTCTTTGAACTGTGGTCTTCAAATTTCAGCATCCTGAGAAGCTGGGGTTTCATGTGTGAGCCACCGACATCTGGCCAATTGTTTTTGAGAGTCCTGGGGCTTATTTTTTTCAAGGCTAGCACTCTGCCATTTGAGCCACTCCACTTCTTCTGGCTTTTTCTGAGTACGTGGCACTAAATATTCAAACCCTGGTATTCATGCATGTTGAGCCAGCTCTTTACCACTAAGCCACATTTGTAGGCTTGCCCTTACAATCTTATCGCACAACTTGCCTGTCCTAAAAAAAAGGCTTCTGAGTATAAATCATTAAAGAAATTCCTACAGGAAGGTGTTCAAAGATAAATAAGACAAAGTTCATACTTGAGAGAGACTCTAAACATGTGAAAACTATTACAAATGCCTCCATTTAATTATGTATCATGTTTCAACACAAAAAGTTTTAATGAAAAATGAGTCACTGTCCTAAATTATTGTGTATAATTTTATAATAGATGTGCAAAATGTAATAAATATGTGTACGATAACACTAAATAAAATACACAATAAATGAATGAATCAAACAAAAAATAAAATAAATACAAAATCAATAATAAAAATCATAATATGTAATAAACATAATTATGTAAGTATATATTCTATATTACACATGTGTAGAAATATCTTTTCCATTGCAGGGCCTCCATTCAGGCCATAGGAACTCTAGCCTGAATTTAATTACGTCAAGGACAGTAAGCTTCGCCTCCACACATGGTACAAAAGAGTTACTTGGACAGTGAGATCAAAATCCCACCAATGGTAAAAATATTGGCCCAGTTCCAAGATAGTGACTTAATTTTTTAATGAAAGCAGTTATGTTTATTCAGTTACATACTGAACATTAAAAAAAGCAGTGTAGAATTTTGTACAGCTATTCAGATGGTCTTCCCTTACTTCCAAAGTGCTTCTCTGAACACTACATTGTTTCTTTTTTTTGTATGATTTTTATTGTAAAAATGTTTTACGGAGGGGTCACAGTTACTTGAGCAAGGTCTTGAGTATAGTTCCTATTGAGCATTGTTGCCTCCTCCTTTGTTTTCCCCCTACCATCCCTTCCCTCCCATCTCCAAAACTACTCCCCCTGCCAAACTGAGTGACTTATTTTTACTTTTGGCTTGGCATGGGGTTTGAACTCCAGTAGTGGCACATCTGCACTTTCACTCACATTGCTACAGATTTACCAAGATCTTGAGGTCAAATCCCAGGCTAAGAAAGAAAACTGACAGAAATTCAAAATCAGGGAGCTTTATTTTTTTTTAATTTAGTTAGTTAATTAATTAATTAATTTTTTTCTTTTCTTTTCTTTTTCTTTCTTTTTTTTTTTGGCCAACCATGGGGCTTGAACTGAGGTCTTGGCAATTCTGCCTCAGCTTCGATCACCCTAGACTAGGTCCTGCTCGGGACCCATACCCAATCCTGGAATCCTAGGCCCAGGGGGGCTTGCATGAGGAAAAAAAAATGTGGGATAGAACGAAAAGTGGGGAGCTGCAAGGGCTGGGGATTTTATGTTTTTTCTTTGCACAGTGACCATCTTGAGTCTGAATCAAATGGCTGCAAAGTGGATCTGACCTGCCATATCTGAAGGTTGGCATACTATCAAGGAAACCATAAGCCAACCTGTCAACATAGGCCCTGGCTTCAAATCCCAGTCATGACACCTACCAATGGCAGGAGATCAAAAGAGTCTCATTCCTATGCATAGGAATACCGATTGAAAGAGAAGTTTGTGCATTGGTCAAGTCTAAAATTGGATGCAATAATTCTAGCACACTGATTGATCTTAATTAATAGTTTATTAATCATGAAAAGAATACTATTCCTTTAATTGTGGTATAATAAATACCTAAGAGTTGGTAGGAACGTAGTATATGTCATTCAATCATAGATAGGCCGCTATGGCTCTTTTTACCAATATATATTTATTTGTATACTACTGTCTGCTATCCATGCATAGCTGTTTTGTACAATTCTGGGGCAAGATCTTAGTTCCTGGGAACCACCTGACAGCTTCATTGGCTAGAGGCTGCCGTGTTCACACTCACCCATTCATGAACTTGGACTGCATGTCCCTGAGTTCAGATCCTAGCACTGCCAAAAATTTAATCTTGGATTAAGAAGCAGATCTGTTTTCCTTTTCCGGGAGAGTCCTGGGTGTCAGGCATGATTGAGAAGACATCTACAAATTTAGATGCTATGTGATAGGATGCAAACAATATAATAAATTGTTAGGTGTCATCACAGTCAATAAAATAAATGGTAAATAAATTAATAAAACAAAAAATTCAATGAATAACCACCTCAAACATTATATAGTCTGAACATCTGTATGGAAGGTCAATCCTATCTTTAAAATGTATATAAGGAGTATGCTTT
Source organism: Dipodomys spectabilis (assembly GCF_019054845.1). NCBI lineage: Eukaryota > Metazoa > Chordata > Mammalia > Rodentia > Heteromyidae > Dipodomys > Dipodomys spectabilis. Next base: position 219,615 of record NW_024871193.1, read on the forward strand.
CCAGGGATAGGCCTTGAATTCAGGCCTAGGGAACAGGCCTGACTTTCTGGTCTTCAAGCATGGTGAGCTTCCCCTTCCAGCACAGTGCAACAGAGTTACCCAGACCCCATGTTTAAATCCTAGGCCTTGCAGACAAAAAATGCCACACATTCCAAGCAAGGGAGCTTCATTAGCATTTTTAATATTTTTAAAGTTCACTTCACCTTTATTTGATACATTTTGATTTTATAACACTAGAGTTTTTTAAAAAAGGGGTTTAAACTTTTACATTTCAGCATAGCACATTGGTGTTTCTATTTTGACCATCTTCCATGAAGAGTGTACCTGAAAATAAGGACACCATTTCTCCCTAGAAGGTTGGGACAGTTGATTTTATTTATATTTAGAGTTATGTCTATCATTATAAACTCTCTACATTTGTTTCATGTTAGTTTTCCTCAGTGCCTACAATGAAATACACTAGGGGAGTCATAGCACAAAAAGTTGGGTTTCTGAATAAAAACTCACTTTTGTGAGGACAGCAGGTACTTGTAAGCATTTTGGAAATAAACTAGATTGTAAAATGAAAAACAAAAACATTGTGAGTTTGATGTAGTCAGTAGTGGATTATTTGCCTAAAGAGCATAAGACTCTGGCATAAATGTTTCCTGAAACTCAAAGTGTTAGAATTTTATGATTTGTATGAACAAACTTTTCTTTTTTTTTGGTCATGGGCCTGAAATCAGGGGTTATCCCTGCACTCTTCAGCTCAATATGAGCAATCTACTTCTTGAGTCACCATGCTACTTCCGGTTTTCTAGTGATTTATTGGAATTAAGTGTCTCACGGACTTTCCTGTTCAGGCTGGGTTTGAACCGCCACCCTCAAATCTCAGCCTCCTGGTTAGCTAGGATTATAGGCATGAGCCACTGGTGCCAGGCACGTGAACTAACTTCTTAAAGATTGATTCTGAGAAAAGAAACCTGGAATATACTTTTAGTATAAATAATTTATAATTCTATGTTTAAGGCACCAATTCAGAAGTATTTATTCATTGGCTGGCTTCTTAGTTTATTTAAAGATATATATATGCATTATTAATATATATAAATACATATATTATTAAAAACATAGCTTTGAAGTGTACCTAAGAGCATATGTGCTCATGTAAAGTTATACAACTGCACAATCTTCAGTATTTTTTTTCCGGTTTGGTTGGTACCATAAATTATGTGGGATTTTTCTACTGTTGTTTTGTTCTCTGTTTTTGGAGGATTTCTCTCCCTTTTATCCCCCTCTCCCCCTCCATGAACTTGAACTCAGCTTGCCCTTCCTTGGCTTGGTTGTTCATAGCTGATTTTCTACCACTTCAGCCATACCTGTAGCCGGGCTTTTTGCCAGTTAATTGGAGATGATTTTTCTCAGGCTTTTCTGCCTTCATTGGCTTTGAAATTTCATCGTCCAGTTCTCAGCCTCCTGAGTAGCTAGGATTACAGATGTGAACCACCGGGGTGCCTAGGGATAAATTAGACTTTGGTTGGTGTATTCTTTCTGTTTTTCTATGCAAGGGATCATCTAATATAGAATTTCAGTGAATGTCCTGGGTCTGAATTAAGATATATATTACAAACGCAAATCTGTATAGTTCTCATAATATGTAATAATTTTAATAAATAAGTGTAGTAATAGTCAATAAATATAATGAATGAATAATACAAAAAATAAATACCCTCAAAGCAATATGCAGTAAACATAAGTATGTAGATATTAATCATTTTTTTTCAAATGTGGATGAATATTACTTAACAGGGCTGGGGATATAATTTAGGCTTAGGGAACAGGACTAAATTGCTTGTATTCAAACAGGGTGAGTTTCCCCATTCTCCACAGTGCATTAGAGATTCCCAGACTCTGAGTTCAAATACCATGCCTGGCAGAAAAAAAACGGACATGAATTCCAAGCCAGGGAGCTCCATTAAATTTTTAATTTATTTTATTTTATTTTTATATACTTTATTAAAAATTTATTTTATTTTATAATCTATTCATTTATTTTGCCAGGCACGGGGTTTGAACTTAGGTCGTAGCAACTCTGCCTCAGCCTCCATTACCCTAAGCTGGGATGGAGCAGCTTCTGGGCCAGCAGCCCATCCTGGGATCTGAGGCTTCAGGGGCTGACAGGGAAACAAATAGAAAACAGCACTGAAAAATAGCTGCGAATTGCAGACAGTCGGCGGTTTCTCGGTTTTCCTTCCTTGCATGGTGACCATCCAGGGTCCAAATGACACAGCTACAACCTGTAGGTCACCTGGCATTGCTGAAGGCTGGCAGGCTGGCAGCGAACCCATAGGCCAATCTGGACACCTAGGCATTTGAATCCCGTTCATGGCACTTAGAAAGGGCTGGAGAGCCTAATAAACTATTGCCTGTTCATAGAAACTCCAGAGGAATGTGATCAATGTCATGGTTGGATGAGTAGTTTGTCAATCAGTCTAACATAAAATTAAACCCAGTATTCACAAGATGTGGATTGATTTTAATTCATAGTTTATTATGCATTAAAAGAATACGTGTGTGTGTGTGTGTGTGTGTGTGTGTGTGTGTGTGTGTGTGTGTGTGTGTTTTGTCGGTAGTGGGGCCTGAAATCTGGTCCTGGGAACTCTCCCTCACCTTTTCAGCTCAGGGCTAGTGCTGTACCATTTGAGACACAACACCATTCCCGGCTTTTTCTGATCATGTTGTGGTGGGGAATCGAACTCAGAGTTCATGCATGCAAGACAAGTACTCTCCCAGTGAGCCACTTTTCCAGTCCCTAAAAGAATACTATTGATTAAATAGAATTCTCACTACATACCTGTGAATCACTAGGAAGGTAGTATATGTCATTGAATACTACTAGATAGACATCACTGGAAGTATCTAAATTTCTAAATATATATATATATTTTTAAACCACTGTCTGCAAAGAAAAGTATTGCTATTTTGGCCAAACCTGAGTCTCGATCCCAGGTCCTGGGGTCCACCTGGCTAGAGGCTGCCATGCTGACACTCACCCATTCATGAATTGGGCCTCCTAGGGCCTCAGTTCAGGCCTCAGCATTGCTAAAAATGTCTTCCTGGAGAAAGATTCCAAGTGTGATACCTGTTTTCCTTTTCTGTGCAAGTGCTGGGTGTCAGGTATGATGTAAAAATATGTCTGCAAAGCTCCATGCTATGGAATAGATTTGAATGAATGTAATAAATGTTATAGGTGCACTCACAGTCAGTCCATAAATAAATGGAAAGTAAATAAATACATAATAAAATATAACGAATCATTCCAACAAACACTATATAAACTGAATATATGGATGTAAGTATAAATCATATAATAAACATGTCTATAAATGTTATGTTCTCCAGGGCTGGGGCTTGAATTCAGTCCTAGGGAACAGGCCTGAATTGCTTGTCTTCAATGGAGGAGATCTTTCTTTTCCTCCACCCCCCTCAGTGCATCAGAGTTACCCAGATCCCAAGATGCATCCCTGCCTGGCAAACAAAATGGCACAAAATCCAAGACAGGGAGCTTCAGTAATATTATTATTTAATTTATTTATTTTTTGCCATGCACAGGGCTTTAACTCAGGTCGTGGCAATTCTGCCTCAGTTTCCATCACCCTAGGCTGGGATGGTGCAGGCTCTGGACCCACAGCCCATCCTGGGTCCTAGGCCTCGGGGACTAACAGGAAAACAAAATGATAACACCACCAAAAAAAAAAAGCCACAAACCGCAGAAGGTCAGCAGTTTCTATTTTTCTTCCTTGCACGGTGACCATCCTGGGTCTGAAGGACATGGCTGCAACCTGTAGTTCACCTGGCATTTCTGAAGGCTGGCGGGCTGTCAGTGAAGCCATAGGCCAACCTGGACGCTAGGCCCTGAGTTCGAATCCTGATCAGGCCACTTAAAAGGGGCTGGAGAGTCTAGAAACTATTGCCTGTCCATAGGAATACCAGAGAAATGTGATCAATGTCATGGTTGGATGAGTAGTCCCTCAAAATGAGTCTAGCATAAAATTAGAACCAATAATCACAGGACACAGATTGATTTTAATTCATAGTTTATTATACATTAAAAGAATATTATTGATTAAATGGAATCCTCACTAAATACATGAGAATCGGTAGGAACGTAGTATATGTCGTTGAATACTAGATAGACACCTCTGGCAGTACCTAAATATCTAAATTTCTATATATTTATGTGTCACGACCACCTCGACCAGCAAGGAAGACGCGACCCGGGATTCTTCTCAATGCGGTTTATTCAGGAACCTTATCTACAAGCTTCTCTCCCGCTGGCTTCTTCCTGCTTCTCCTTTGCCCCCCCCCCCACCCCCCGCGCTCCGGTTATAAGCCTCCTGGATGGCCAATCCCGAAGTGCCACGTGGCATATACCGATAGGGCTGCAAACACAGAAGCAAACTAGGAGCCAAGTCATAGCCATATAAGGAGCTGTTTTTCTTACAGAGAGCACTCATCACTGGGAAGACAGAAGGCGGGAGCCAGCTCCATCTTTGGTCGCAGCCGCGCCATGAACCAAGGAGCTACAATGTTGCTTTTTCAGCCGCCGCGCCGTCTTTGGGCGTGGCTCCCGCAGCTCTCCACAGCTCCCCCTTTTTTGTTTTATTAAGCAACAGGTAAGAGTAGAGGTTGGGCCTCTGTCTAAAACATTAATGAGAGGACCTTGCTCTGGTCTTCGCCTGAGGGGCGCCTTCCCCAGTGATGACCAGGCCCGTCCAATGCCTTTTTTGCAGAGGTGGGATCATGGGCATCAACCCACTTGCAACCCAACATGCTTTTCTTGGGCTGCCACCAGGGAGTGATTCCCAAGTGCAGTGCGTTTGCCTCGCACCCTGAGCTATTCCTTTAATGTGGCAAGCCACGCGTAGGGGGACTGTCCGGCCTCAATGGCAGTGAAGGCCTGGACCACCATAACCATACTCCTGCGCTGCGAGCTCCTAATCCGGCATATGCACCACAGGCACAGCAAGATCACCAATGCCAGGATACCGATAAGGGAGCCTATTCCTGCCCACTCCTTCAAATGATTCACAGCTGTCAAAATCCAGGAGGAAACATCTTGTAACAGGACATCATCCATCCGGGTAGAGTTTATCACAACAATGGCTGATTGTAGCTGCAACATCAATTGGTCTAACTCCGCTGTCGCGACCACCTCGCGACCCGGGATTCTTCTCAATGTGGTTTATTCAGGAACCTTGTCTACAAGCTTCTTTCCCGCTGGCTTCTTCCCGCTTCTCCTTTTCCCCGCCCCTGCGCTCCGGTTATAAGCCTCCTGGATGGCCAATCCCGAAGTGCCACGTGGCATATACCGATAGGGCTGCAAACACGGAAGCAAACTAGGAGCCAAGTCATAGCCATATAAGGAGTTGTTTTTCTTACAGAGAGCACTCGTCACCGGGAAGACGGAAGGTGGGAGCCAGTGCCATCTTTGGTCGCAGCCGCGCCATGAAACAAGGAGCTACAATGTTGCTTTTTCGGCCGCTCCTTACTGCCGCGCCGTCTTTGGGCGCAGCTCCCGCAGCTCTCCACATTTATGTACTACCATCGTCATAGAAAGTTACTGTGATTTTGGCCAAATTTAGATATTTATATTTATTTATGTACCACCATCGTCATAGAAAGTTACTGCGATTTTGGCCAAACAGGGGCTTGATCCCAGGTCTTGGGATCGACTTGGCAGCTGAATGGGCTAGAGGCTGTGGTGCTGACACTCACCCATTCAAGAATTGGGCCTCTCAAGCTAGCAGATCAGGTCCTATCATTGCCAAAAATTTCTTCCTGGTGTAAGATTTCAAGTGTGACACCTGTTTTCCTTTTCTGTGCAAGTTCATAATATGTCTGCAAAGTTACATACTATGGAATAGATTGGAATAAATGTAATAAATGTTATGGGTGCACTCACAGTTTGTAAAATAAATGCTAAATCAATAATAAAACATAATGAATCACTCTAACAAACACAATATAGATTTAATATACAGATGTAAGTATAAATCATATATTTAACATGTCTATAATGTTATGAGGTGCTTGAATTCAGGCCTAGGGAAGAGTTTAGTTCATGCATGATTCTCATAAGAAATGATAGGCAAGACGTATGGCACAACAATAATTTTTAATTAAGAGTTCATGAAGTGTGACGATAAGAATCACATTGAGGATTTGGAGGAAATGGGAAAGACCCAAGGATCAGTACTCACATGGTGTAGAGCATATGGGCAGCAAAGATGGCGCTGATAGGGAGTTGAGTGGGCAGAGCCTGATTTTCTTTATGTTCAGTGCGTAACCAGACCGTGGAAGCTTAGGTACATGATAGGGTGTGACTTTGAAAGTGATTGGTTCCTCTTCCTCCCCTCCCATGCCACCCGCACATTTTTGCTTTAAAAACGGCTTGCTCTATGTTAATAAATGAGTTTTCCTGCTTGAGTTGACTCCCCTCTGCATCTGATTGTCTCCCGGGCTGAGGGAGGCTGGGGAATGGGGCAAGCTGCCGCACTTACCTTTCCTTGGACCCTGTCCGTCTTTCATGGGATTGACAAAGACACAACATCAGGCTCCCAACATGGGGCACAAAAGGAAAAAATACCAGCAGAGGCTAAGCAGTCTGTCAGGATAAGTGAAACCCTTAGTATTGGTAATGCTATCTCACAGAAGAAGGAGGAGGAGGCAACATTAGGCCTAGAAGGAGTAAAGGAGGATTTGGGAAGTGAGAAGGGAAAGGAATGGGTCAAATTTGACCTAGAACACACTGAAATATGCATCATGGAAGTCAAAACGAGGGTGAAAGTTAGTCCCTCTGATTCAGATGCCCCTGATGGTCATAGGCCCCCTCCTTATTCCCCCAATTGGAGGGGAGGTACAGAACCCTACACGATCTGTGAGAGATACCTGCAAGACTCGGACCCCTATGAACCATCCATGGAGGGGAGGAGGGCTGGGGAAGTAACGTACTAGGAGGCCTAACCTGGAAGGGAAAGGCCACTTGAGAGCATGGACCCTAGGCCACAGGATTTGCTTCCCCAAGTGTATCCGGTTAATCTGGCAGCAGGAGCAAACAGGCCCTTGGAATGGTACCCATGGGAAGCTAAGGATCTTAAAGAGCTCTGCAACGTGGTGGCAGAGGATGACCCAAACTCTCCTTGGGCCTAGAGCTTATTACAGGACATTGCTTATCACCCAGGTGTCCCTAAAGCCTGGCTGGATATGGCTAAAGCCGTCCTCACCAGTTCTCAGTTTATTAAATGTGTGCTTTCTTTAAGGAGGAATGCAGAGGGCGAGCAGAAAATAATTGGCAGGCTCAACCCATGATACCTGGTGTCCAACAGGCGGCAATACCTGGCCCGTACAATGACAAGGTGAGGCAAGCAGGACTTGCCGCGTGGTACAAACTGGATGATGGGCCTACTGAGTCCCACATAGCAGGAGTGAGGCAAAAACCTGGTGGGCCTCAAGCTGAGTTTGTAGACTGAGTCCAACAGAGCATTCACCACAAGCTGACAGCAGGGAGCCTCCGAGATCAGTTTGTAAAGCTACTGGTCTGGGAAGGGATGAATTCAGACCACTGCATGGCCTGTGGGGGATTGAGAGAGCGTTCACTGAGCAGATGGGTGGTGGCCTTGCAGGATGTGGGAATGCAACAGCACTAGTCCCAATTAATAGCTTTAGTTTTACAGGCTCAGACATCTGCAATGACTGAGGCTATTACCCAGGCGCTGGCAGCCCAGGGCCGAAGAACCCCAGGATCATTGGGGAGAGGGACTTACAGGATGTAGGGGCAATTTCCCCCCCCCCCAGCCGTTTGGCAGGGGGATTGTTGTAAGCAGTCCTTCTTAAAGTGTCTCTCTTGCAAGTCCCTATCTCCGATGATCAACCACCACAGGTGATCTGGACAGTGATCAGCGCTGACAATGCAGAAATCATTAAGGTTTCTCTCTCAAAGCTGGACCTCTACCCTCTGTACCACTGCTCCACTTCTGGTTTTCTGTTGGTTTTTGGAGATAAGAGTCTCAAAGACTTTCCTGCTTGGGCTGGCTTTGAACGGCAATCTCCTGAGGAGGCTTCAAGCAGCATTCCTCAAGGATTCGCCAAGGAACTGCTCCACACAAACCCTTGGTCTAAATCTCGAGAGGTACTGGAGAAAAACAGAAACATGAAGATTCTTCTAGTATGTTCTAGATACTTAAGGTTGGAGACACAAAACACTCATAATTATTAGGTCATTTTATAGACAAAAGTAGCAATGCAGAGAGTATGAGGATCGCTCCAGCTTTTGGTCCTCTCATCCTGAAACAGTAAATTCACTGCAGCTCAGTGCTAAGTGACAGAACTGGCATGTCCTGTGGACATTTGCTCCCAAATCCTGGGACACTCATTTCTCACTTTTGGTTTCAAACCTGTGACCAGAGGAGAAGATGAGGAGAGAAAATCCTTTTTAGAAAAAGCAGCTATAAAGAACATTGGGGTAATTTACTTATAATTCAAACCATTGGAATGACCCTGTTAAGAAGTTGCATTGTTCAGATTAAAAAATGAAGAAGAAAATAAAGGCAGGTGCCAGTGGTTGCTGAGTGTAATCCCAGCTCCTGAGGAGCCTGAGTTGTAGAGAATCTTAGTTTGAATCCAGCCAGCATAGGAAAGTCCATGACATTGTTATTTCTAGTAGATCACAGAAAAACCCAAAAGTGAGGCTGTAACTCAAGGTGAAGGCACTACCCTTGAGAAAAAGGAGCTCAGGGAGTACATAGGCTCACAGTTCAACCCCAGGACCTGCCTCCCCACCCTGCAAAAGAGCCTGTACCTGCATGTCTTTGTGTATGTATGGATGTATTCCTATAGGCAAAGCTCCAGAGTAGCTATGATGAGTGGTGTCAAGCTAGGAAATTTGTTTTCCATACAATGATTTCATAACAGAGAGAGTGCTTTCAAGACAGTACATGTTCTGGGGCTCCCCTTACTGTTCCCAGTGTAACCTGAGGGTTTCTCTGCATCCCACCTGCTGGAAGAACCCTTTCTCATTGTATGAACAGGCAGACAAAAGGCCTCCCTCCTGTACAACTTTGTAACAAACAAGTCCATCTGGGCCAATTAGTGTAGGTGGGCACTGAAGGCTAAGAGAAAAATGCCTCTTTGTACCCCAAGTGATCTCTCTCCCCAGTGTCTGTTTTTACAGGAAGCCTTCACTTGTGCCACTTCCTGTGTCAGGCCAAGTTCCCTGAACTTATCCTGCCTTAGCGAGACTATATTCCAGTGTTCAGATACAGTGCTCAATATAATTCAGAAGTCCTGGCAGACAACTAGGGCACTGATTCCAATGAAATATTTCATTGTGGGCAATGATGGGCCTATGATACCTCTCCCAGGTTTCTGGAAGCTTGGTAAATCCAAGCACATGTCTGATATCACAATGCTTCCTGTCATATGGGTCTGGTGAATCAGATTTTGAAATGTTTCACTTGTCCTAGTTGGGCCCTGGGTGGCTAGGTTTTGGGGTTGAACACAGGGCCTGGGTGCTGACCATGAGCTCAGAGCAGAAGCCCAGAGCTTTACCATTTTGTGCCAAAGCTTCACTTCTGGTCTGTGTGTGTGTGCACGAGTGTGTGCACATGCACGCACGTGCACATGTGTGCATACACCAGTCCTGGAGTTTGAACTCAGGACCTGAGCACTGTACCTAGTTTCTCTTATACAAGGATATCCCTCTCCCACTTGATCCACAGAGCCACTTCAGGCTTTTTTCTAGTGATGTGGTCCTGAGAAATCAAGCCCAGGGTTTCATATATGTAAAACATTCTACCTCTAAAGCACATTCCCAGCCCACTACTGCAGGTTTGTTAGTTTGTTTCTGTCTTTCTTTATTGTTGTTTTTGTCCTGGTGCTGTCCCTGAGCTCTTCAGCTCAAGTTTTGTGCTCTACCACTTGAGCCACAGAGCTACTTCAGGTTTTCTGGTGGTTCATTGGAGCTATGTGTCTTAAGGACTTTCCTGCCCAGGTTAGCATTGAACCATGATCCTCAGATCTCATCCTCCTGAGTAGCTAGGATGACAGGCATGAGTCACAAGCATCCAGCTTCCACTTCAGATGTCTTAGTGGTGAATTGGCGATAATACTCTCATGGAACCTTTTGTGTCTGGGAGAGTTGCGAACACATCCTCAGATCTCAGCTTCCTATAAGGCAGGGTGACAGACTTCAGCTATCGAATCCTAGGCCGTGGCACTCTGCTGCAAGGGGGTCCATGGCTCCACGTGGTGGAGTGTTCGTCATGAGCCCAAGAGGTAAGGTTCAGCGCCTAGGCCCCGAGTTCAAGGTTCATGACTGAGAAAAATAAAAACAAAACAATTGTCCGCAAGAGACAACTCACTAACCTTCAGTAATACATAATTTTGTTTTTGCCATGGGGACATATTTGAGCCTGAATATTCTTATCTGCATAATCATCCGAGTTGTGGAGCTCTTCAAGGACCAGATGAAAGAATGCACCTTATGAAGGACACAGCACATGTTACTCTTTGCACGACTCAGCTGAGAGCACCCAATGAAGGACTCAGCACATAACTCTATTCCATAAACTGTCATTAGGATTAGGGTGCTTTCATCAGTATCACCATTCTTTGGGAATATTTCACAAACCAAACAAGTTCACATCTAATTGTTTAATGGGATGTTTTGTTTTTTGGGGGGGGGATTACCCAGGATGCTTTAACTCAAAGCATGGGGATACTTTTCTAATAACATTTGCTCAAGGCTAATGCTGTACCACTTTGAGCCACATTTTAACGTGTCTCGCAGACTTCCTGCTAGGACTGGGTTTTAAAGCCCCCAAGCAGCCAGGATGACAGGGGTAAGTCTGGTTCCTTGCAGCTGGGTTGCAGCGGTTTACATCTGGCTAAGTCAGGTTAGGTGACAACTGTCAGCACCAGACTCCTACATTGCTCTGTGATGAGGTATTTGAAGTCCTGTCCTTCTATAGTTGCAGTTAGAACATCCTGCCTTTTTGTGTCAGCAGTCCTATGGCTTGAGTAAGTGTTTTGACACTGTCCTAAGCATTTGTGCTCAAGGCTGGCACTCAATTGATTGAAAGACAGCAGAACTTCCAGGTTTTCTGTGTATGTGGCACTTACTAGGAGAGCACTCAACCACCAAGCCCCAGGAGTGAACGAGATCTAAATAGATAGAGATTGCTGTATATAAGTATTATATACACAAAAAGAGAGATGTCTGTATATTATTAAATTATAGATAATGTTACTACCAATTATTAGATATTAAATTATGACTCCATTTAACGATGTGTCCCAGTGGAACCATTACTAAAGCATTAATTAGTAATTACTCAATATCTTGTTATTATTTATCATATACATATATACATACATATAATTACATATTTTAAAGAATGAGACAGATGTCTATATATAATTAAATTATTTATGTATCACGTGTTATTACCAATTATGTATTTAATTATGTCTCCATGCAATTTTTATTCTGTTAATGCTTAATAAAATATTAAATTTAATGCAGTCCTATAATTACTATTTCTTATTTTATCTTAGAATGATTCACCACTAATTCAATTTGTTTATCGTTTACTGTAGTGACGATTCTTGCACCTATGACATTTATTACATTTATGAAATCCTATTACATAGCATATAGATTTGCATACGAATTATACATCCTACCTAACACCGAGCACTTTCAAAGAAAAGGAAAACATGTGTCATGCTCGGCTTCTCACTCCACGATTACATTTTTGGCAATGCTGGGATCTAAACTCAGGGCCTAGAAGGCTCAATTCATGAATGAGTGACTGACAGCACAGCAGCCTCTAGCCAATTCATCTGCCAGGCAGTTCCGAGGCCCTGAAATCAAGCCCCATATGTTGACTCCATATTGCGTTTAGTGTATTCATTTTGTTTTTTGTATTATTCATTTATTTACTATTTATTTTATTGACTGTTATTACACATGGAATATTTATTACATTTATTACATATGGTATAGATTTGCCTGTGTATGAAACTTCACATCTGACACCCAGGCCTTTCACAGGAAAGGAAAACATGTATCACCATGGGCTTCTTAATCCACGATTCAATTTTTGTGAGTGCTAGCAAGGCCCAATACATGAATGGGTGAGTGTCAGCCCACCAGCCTAGAGCATATGGAGCTGGCAAGCAGTTCCTAGCACCTGCGATTGAGCCTCAGGTATTGACAGAATAAGAACAGATTGGAATGCAGTTGGTAGTACACAAATAAATATAGATCTTTATAGTGCCAGAGATGTTTACACATTATTCAGTCATATATGCTACATTCCTACAAATTCTTGGATATTTTTTATGACTCCATGTAATTAATATTATTGTTTTCATCCTTAATTAATTATTAATTAAATCAACCACTGTCCTGAAATTATTGTGTCCATGTAATTAATTATATTCTTTTAATGTTTCAAAAAATATTCATTAAAACCCTTCGGCATACTAAAATCACTCTAATTTTATAGTAGTATCATTCAGGAAGAACTAATTCAATCTTGACATTCAAAACCTGTCAGTATTCCTATGAAAAAGAACGAGACTCTTAGAATGTCTTGCCATTGGTAAGGGTCAGAACCAGGCTTCGAACTCAGGGCCTATGTTTTCGTGTTGACTTATGGCTTCCCTGGGAGCCCACCAGCTTTCAGGAATGCCACGTTAAGAACATTTTTTCAGCTGTCATTCTGATCCAGGATGGTCACCTTGCAAAGAAAACAAATGTAAAATAGTCAGCCATCTGCAAGTAGAAGGGTTTTATTCTGTGTTGATTTATTCACTTTTTTCCTGTCAGCTTTTGGGGCCTAGGAACCCAGGTTTAGCTGTGCATCCAGTGGCTGCACCCCAGGCTAGAGAGATCGAAGCTGAGGCAGAGTTGCCATGACCTGAGTTCAAGCCCTGTGACAAAATAAAAATATATACATACATACATGCATACATGCATACATACATACATTCATACATAAGTACATATGCACATTACAAATATTTTAAAAATTATGAGGCTCCTTGGCTTGGAATTTATGCGATTTTTTTTCTGGCAGGCCTGGGATTTGAACTCAGGATCTGGGTAAATCTGCAACACTGTGGGGGAAGGGGAAGCTCACTGTGCTGGAAGACAAGAAAGTCAGGCCTGTTCCCAGAGCCTGAATTCAACCCTAGCACTCGAAAAAATAATATTTGCATACATTTTAAATACATGATTTATATTTACTTACAAATGTTTATTGCATATTGCAGTTAGTGTAGTTAATCATTTACTTATTTATTATGTATTTTAGTATGATTACACATATAATATTTTTTACATCCTATCACATAGGAAATAGATTTGCATATGTATTGTATGTCAAACTTGAGACCCAGGACTTTAACCGGTAAGAAAAACATGTGGGACAATTGGCTTTTTCCACCAGGATTAAGTTTTTGGCAATTCTGTGATTTGAACTCAGGGCCCTAAAGGCCCACTTCATGAATGGCTCAATGTTAGCACAATAGTTTGATGGAAGTAAAGTTGTCGGGCAAATTTGAGGGCCTGAGTTCACATCCTAGGACTGGCCGATATATAAACAGATAGATGTGTAGACTGAAGTGTGTGTGTATTTACATATGTATATGCGTCTATAAATAAATGTATACAAGAGACAGACATTTATGTAGATTCTAGTGTATAACTCCATATAAAGAGTGATGTCTATATTGTATTTATATATATATATATACATATATATATGTATATTCTATTACTACCAATTATTTGGTATAAAATTATGCCTCTATTAATTAATCACGTTTTAAGACTTAATAAAGTATTAATTAAATTAATCAATGATCTATATTTATTGTGTACAATGTTATACTACAATGACTAGCTAATTAGTGATTCAATTAGTACATGTCAAACATTCTATTAGTGTTCCTATATATAGGAACGAGTTTCCTAGGATCTTCAGCCATGTGTAGGTGGCAGTCCCAGGATGGAACTAAGGGCCTCTGTGCCTGGATTGGGCTCAGGCTTTATTGACAGCCCCTCAGCCTTCAGCTATGCAAAGTCACATACAATTTTCAAGCCTAGTCACTGAGACCCAGGATGGTCACAGTGCAAAGGAAACATAGGTATAACTGTTGTGTAAAACTTCCTAGTTTATTCATCCTCCATTTTTGTTGGTTTTAAGTTTTTTGGCAGTGATGGGAGTTGAACTCGGGTCCTGGAATCCTTGGATCATCTGTGGGTGTAAAAGCTGCACCTCAGCCTAGGGTAATCAAGGCTGAGGAAGTGTTAGAACAACCTGATTTCAAGACCCAGGCCTGCCCCCCCACAAAGTGTTAAGGCATTGGCTTGGAATTTGGAACATTTTATCTGCCGTACCTGGGATTTGAACTCAGGGGCTGGGTAACTCTCTTGTGATCTGGGTGACATAGGAGCTCACCCATTTGAAGAAAAGAAATTCAGGAACTTTTCCCAGGGTGTGAATTCCAGGCCCAGGACTGGCAAAAATAATATTTGTATACATTTATAAGGTATATCATATGTGTATGTATTCACATAGATATTACATATTGTACCTAGGACACAAGATTTTCACAGAAAGATGTCTGTCAAATCTAGTTGATATATGCAGCTGTTTAGATCTGCGGTTTCTCTGTTGAGTTATTGCCGAGTTGATCTATCTGGTGGGGAGAGTGGTGTGTTAAAATCCACAACAATTAATGTCTTTGGATCAATGTGGTATTTGAGGGAAAGTAGTGTTTCTTGGATAAATTTCGGTGCTCCATTCTTTGGTGAATAGATATTTAGAATTGTAATATCCTCCTGAAGGAGAAATCCCTTAATTAGTATGTGGCGACCTTCTTTATCTCTTCTCAAAAATTTTAATTTGAAGTCAATTTTATCTGATATTAGGATTGCAACTCACGCCTGTTTATGGGGGCCGTTTGCTTGGTAGATTTTGCTCCAGCCTTTAACATTGAAAATGTGTTTGTTTTTACAGGCAAGATGTGACTCCTGAAGGCAGCATGTAGAAGGTTCTTGTTTTTCAATCCAACAAGACAGACTATGTCGCTTATTTGGAGACTTAAGTCCGTTAATGTTGATAGATAGGACTGAGAGGTATTTGGAAGTTCCTGCCAAGTAATCTACCTTCTTGGGGGCTGCGAAGACTGGGTTCTTCCTATGGTTCTTGGATTCTCAGTTTGGTTGCAGTTTCTTGGCCTTTATTGTGGTCTTCTTGGTTTTCTATGTGTAGGACATCTTTAAGAATCTTTTGTAGGGCTGGTTTGGTGGAGATATATTGTTTCAATTTCTTTTGTATGGAAGGTTTTTATTTGGCCTTCGGTTGTGAAGGAGAGTTTAGCTGGGTACAGTATTCTTGGTTGATAGTTGTTTGATTTTAGGGCATGGTATACATCATTCCAGGCTCTTCTTGCTTTGAGAAATCTGAGGTGATTCTAATTGGTTTCCCTTTATAGGTGATTAATCTTTTCTCCTTGACAGCTTTAAGGATCTTTTCCTTGGTCTCAGTTGATCCTATGTTCACCTAGGAGCATCAGAATACACGTTTTTCTCAGCAGCACATGGAACATTTTCTAAATTAGACCACATTTTAGGCCACAAAACAAACTTGTCCAAATTCAGAAACATTGAAGTTATACCTTGCATTCTCTCTGAACACAAGGGAATAAAATTAGAACTCAACACCAAAAACCACCAAAGAAAGTCCAGTGACACATGGAGGCTGAACAACACACTGATGAACCATGAGTGGGTCATGGAAGAGATAGGAAGGAAATTCAAATGTTCATGCTATTCAACAAAAATGAGCACACAAATTACCAGCTACTCTGGGACACAGCAAAGAAAGTACTCAGAGGCAAGTTTATAGCTTTGAGCTCCTACATCAACAAATTGGAGAGATCTGAAACCAACAATTTAATGACACATCTAAACCTCCTTGAAAAAGAGCAGCAAGATAAACACCAATCCAGTAGATGGAAAGAAATAATTAAAATTAAATCAGAATTAAATTAATTAACATCCGAAACAAAGAGTTGGTTCTTGGAAAAAAATAACAAAATTGACAGACCCTTAGCCAATCTTATCAGAAAAAGAAGAGAACACACCCAAATAAATAAACTCAGAGATGAGAATGGAAACATCACCAAGGAAACAACCAAGATTCAGAACATTTTAGGGGAATACTCCTCAAAACTTTATGCTGATAAGTTTGAGAACTTGACAGAAATGGACCTTTTCCTAGCAAATATTGACATGCGAAACTAAACCAAGATGAGTTAAACCATCTTAACAGGCCCATATCATGCATTGAAATAGAAACAGCAATAAGAGACGTCCCAGCTAAGAAAAGTCCAGGACAAGTTGGTTTTACAGCAGAATTCTACAAGACCTTCAAATCAGACCTCACACCAATACTCCTCCAACTCTTCAATGAAATTGAAAGAGAAAGTTCACTACCGAGCACATTCTATGAATCCATCATAACCCTCATCCCAAAACCAGGCAGGGACTCATCAAAGAAAGAGAACTATAGACCCATTTCTTTGATGAACATTGATGCAAAACTTCTCAAAAAATTTTGGCCAATCGACTTCAACAATTGATCCAAAAAAATCATACACCACGATCAAACAGGATTCATTTCAGGGATGCAACGCTGGTTCAATATATGCAAATCAATTAATATTATTCATCACATCAACAGGAGCAAGGATAAGAACCACATGGTTATCTCAATAGATGCAGAAAAAGCATGCGACAAGATCCAACACCCCTTTATGATGAAGGTTTTGGAAAAATTAGGAATCCATGGAACATTCCTCAATACAATAAAGGCTGTATATGACAAACCTACAGCCAGCATTATACTTAATGGTGAAAAACTGAAGCCATTAACTCTTAACTCAGGAACAAGACAAGGATGTCCACTCTCTCCACTTCTCTTCATTCTAGTATTAGAATGCCTAGCTCCAGCAATAAGACAATATACAAACATAAAGGAGATCCAAAAAAGGAAAGAAGAAATAAAACTCTCCCTCTTTGCAGATGACATGATCTTGTATTTAAAGAATCCCATACACTCCACTCCAAAATTACTCAAACCGATTCAAAACTTAGGAAATGTAGCAGGGTAAAAAATTAACCCCCGAAAATCAATGGCGTTTCTGTATGCCAACAATGAGAAAAGAGTGGCTGAAATTAGGAAAGCAACTCCATTTGTAATAGCCCCACAAAAAAAAAATACTAGGAATTAACTTAACCAAAGAAGTGAAGGACCTCTATGATGAAAACTTTAAAATATTGAAAAAAGAAATCAAAACAGAACTTAGAAAATGGCCAAAACCTCCCAGGCTCCTGGATTGGAAAGTTTAACATCGTGAAAATGGCAATACTTCCCAAAGCTATCTACAAATTCAATGCGACACCTATCAGAATTCCAACGTAATTCTTCAAGGAAATAGAAGAGGCACTCCAAAAATTCATATGGAAAAATAAAAGACCCCAAAGAGCAAAAACGCTCCTCGATGTAAAGAACACTGCTGGAGGAATATCAATATCAAATTTCAAACTCTACTATAAAGCCATAGTAATCAAAACAGCTTGGTACTGGCACAAGAACAGACCTCTGGACCAATGGAATAGAATAAAAAACCCAGAAATGAACCTACAGACCTATACCCATCTAATCTTCGATAAGGGATCTAAAAAAAATATAGAATGGCTGAAAGACAGCCTCTTCAGTAAATTGTGCTGACAAAATTGGTTAACTATTTGCAGAAAACTAAAGCTAGATCCTTATATATCACCTTTCATCAGAATCAACTCCAAATGGATCAAAGGCTTCGGAGTCAAAGTAGACACTCTGAAAACATTACAGGATGGAATAGGAGAAACCCTAGGTCTCCTTGGTACAGGCCGAAATTTTCTTAATAGAAATCCAGAAACACAACAAATCAAAGAAAGGTTGGACAAATGGGATTGCATGAAGTTGCAGAGCTTCTGCACGGCAAAGGACATAGCTAGCAAGATCAATAGAAATCCCACGGATTGGGAGAAGATCTTCACTAGCCATACAACGGACAAGGGTCTCATATCTAAAATATACTTGGAACTCAAAAAATTAAATCCCCCAACAACAAATCCTAAAAGAAACAACTGCCCAATAAATAAGTGGACTTAAAGAGAAACTTCTCTGAAGAAGAAAGAAGGATGGCCAATAGACACATGAAGAAATGCTCAACCTCCCTAGCCATAAAAGAAATGCAAATCAAAACAACATTGAGATACCACCTCACCCTAGTTAGAATGGCAAAAATCAAGAACTCTAACAACAACTGATGCTGGTGGGGATGTGGACAGAAGGGAATCTTCCTTCATTGTTGGTGGGAGTGTAAACTTGTTCAACCACTTTGGAAAGTAGTATGGAGGTTCCTCAAATGACTTTACAGAGAGCTCCCCTACGACCCAGAAATCCCACTTTTGGCATTCACCCAAATGTTTACAAAAAAGACCACACTAAAGCTACCAGCACAACTGTGTTTATAGAAATATTATGTACCATAGCTAAGATCTGGAACCAACCCAGATGCCCCTCAGTAGATGAATTGATCAAAAAAATGTGGTATATATACACAATGGAATTCTATGACTCCATCAGAAAGAATGACATTGCCCCATTTGTTAGATCATGGAAAAGACTGGAAAAATTATATTAAGTGAAGTAAGCCAAGCCCAAAGGAACATAGGTCCCATGTTTTCCCTTATTTGCAATATCTAGTATATGTATGAGTCAAGCAGAAAAGGTCAGATAATGTGATGTTAGGAAAATGAACCCTAAGATATGTATTTTAATGTTTTTTTTTTGTTTCATACATTTGTTCTAACGCACTTATAAGATTATTTCTTTGTTGCTTTGTATGTCCCTCCCCCACAGTATAACCCCTGCTTTCACTATATTTGATGTCAGTATAATTTGTGGAGGAGATGGGGAAAAACAAGTCGTTTAAGGATACAGGTGGACCTGTTGCAAAAATGAGAAGTACAAGTTGTCATGTTGAAAACGAACTTTACAACTTTGTTCGGGGGGGGGAGGATTCGGTGGGGAGACATGGGGAGGTCGGGAAGGGATGTGAAGGGTAAACAAAGGAGGAGACTGCAATGCTTGATAAGAAATGGACTCATTATCTTGCCCATGTAATTGTAACCCCTCTGTACAGTATGTTCACAAAAAATAAAAGTTAAAATTAAAAAATTAAAAAATGTACTCATTATCTTACCCATATAATTGTAATTCCTCTGTACAGTATTTTCAATAAAATACATAGATAAATAAAAAAAAGATTTTCACAGAAAGGAAAACAGTTCAACATTGGCTTCTTACTCCACCTATTGACTTGCCATTGCGGGAATTTGAACTCAGGGCCTGGAATGCCCAATTCATCAAGTAGTCACGGTAAGCACAGCAGCCTCAAAATATTCACTGCCAGGCAGTTACCAGGACCTGAGTTCTAGCTCAAGGAGTTGCCAATATATAAATAGTTAGGTGTGTAAATTATGGCAAATATACATATGTACATGTGTATATATAGAGAGAGAGACAGAGAAAGAGAGAGAGAGAGAGAGAGAAGGGGGAAGGGCCAGGGGAGAGAGAGAGATTTATTGGTTTATTCTATTGTATATTTAAATACATAAAAATAATTACAGAATGTGAGATGTCTACATATTAAAGTACATGTAATGTATTACTAATGATTAATAGGTATTGAATTATGCCTCCATTTAACGATGCATCATGTTTTAAGGCACAATAAAATGTTTCCTTGAGCAAAGGGAGCTCATGGACAATGTCTAGGCTCACAGTTCAAGACTCAGGACCTGCCACCAGAAAAAGAGCCTTTAACTCGACGTATCTGTGTATGTATGAATGTATTTCCATCGGTGAAAATTCAGAGTCACTATGAAGAAAAGAACCCCGCTAGGAAATTTGCTTTGAATAGAATGATTTCATAGCACAGAGAAGGCTTTCAAGACAGTGCATGTTCCAGAGCTCCCCTCACTCTTCCCAGTGTACCCTGAGGGTTTCTCCACACCCCAGGCTGTAGGGGGAAGTCTGCCTCATTGTTGGAACAGGCAGTCAAAAGGCTTCACTCCTGTACAGCTGTGTAACAAACAATCCATCCTGGCCAATTAGTGAGGATGAGTGCGGGCGGGCTCTGAAGGTAAGGAGAAAAAGGCCTCTTTGTACCCCAAGCTATTTCTCTCCCCAGTGGTCGGTTTTGACAGGACTCTTCATTTGTGCCACCTCCTGTGGCAGCCCACGTTCCCTGCACTCATCCTGTCTTTGTTACACTATGTTGCAGTGTTGAGACAAACTGCTACAATTAATTAAAGAGTCCTTCTGGAAGACAACTAGGGCCCTGAATCTAATGAAATGATTCATTATTGGCAGTGTTGCCTCCCTAGGTTTCCGGAAGCTTGCTAAATCTAAGCACTTGTGCAAAATCACAATGTTTCCAGTCATCTAAGGCTGGTGAAGGGTATAAGGATTTCAAACTTTTGACCTCTCCTAGTTGGGCCATCGGTGGCTAGGTTTTGGGGTAGAACACAGGGCGATGGTGCTGACCATGAGTTCAGAGCAGAAGCTCAGTGCTTTCCCATTTAGTTTACAGCTTGACTTTTGGTCTTTGTGTGTGTGTGTGTGTGTGTGTGTGTGTGTGTGTGTGTGTGTGTGTGTGTGTGTGTGTGTGTGTGTGTTTGTGTGTGCATACACCAGTCCTGAAGGACTCAGGACCTAACCACTGTACCTGAGTTTCTCCTGTACAAGGACAGCCCTCTACCATTTGAGCCACAGATCACTTTAGAATTTTTTTCTAGTGATGTGGTACTGAGGATTCAGGCCCAGGGTTTCATATATGCGAAGCACTCTACCCCTAAGACACATTCCCAGCACTCCACTTCAGGTTTCTCTTTTCTTATAAGTTGGAGGGTTGAAGTCTGGGCCTAGGTGCTGTCTCTCAGCTCTTCAGCTCAAGCCTAGAGCTCTACCACTTGTGCTAAAGAGCCGGTTCATTTCATTGGTTTATTGGAGATAACCATCTCAAGGAACTTCCTGCTCAGGCTGGCTTTGGACTGTGATCCTCAACTCTCAGCCTCCTGAGTAGCTAGGGTGACAAGCGTGAGTCACCAGTGCCCAGCTTCCACTTCAAATTTCTAAGTGGTGAATAGGAGATAATAGCCTCATGGGAATTTTGTGTCTGGGATAGTTTGGATGCCAGATCATCAGACTTCAGCTTCCTGAGTAGGCAGGATGACAGACCTCAGCTAAAGACACCTAAGCTGTGACACTTTGCTGCAAGGGGTCCTTGGCTCCACGTGGTAGAGTGCTAACCATGAGCCCAAGATGAAAGTCAGAGCCTAGGCTCTGAGTTCAAGGTTCATGATGGAGAAAACTAAACCAAAACAATTGTCTGCAGGGACAACTCACTAGATTTCAGTACATACATCATTTTGGCCCTGACATGGGGGCATATCTGAGCCTCAAATTTCCCAGCTGCACAATCATCTTACTTGTGGAGCTCTTACAAGGACCAGATGGAAGAATGAACCCCGTGAAGGACTAAGAACACAACAGTTTATGAAGAACTCATCACATAGCTGTATCCCACATGCTGTCATTAGAATTAGGTTGCTTTCATCAGTATCACCATTCTTTCAGAAGCACATCATAAACCTCACAAAGTTCACATCTAATGATTTAGAGGGATGTTTTTTGGGGGGAGTCAGCCACGTGGATTGCACTCAATGGTTTGGGGTACTATCCTAAATCTTTAGTTCAAGGCTAAGGCTCTACCTCCTTGAGCCACAGGTCAGAGTTTCACAGACTTCCTGCCAGGGCTGGGTTCTAAACCCACCAGTGTCAAATCTCAGCCCCCGAGTAGCTTGCTTGACAGGGATTAGTGAGCCAGCAGCATCTGGTTCCATAGAGCTGGATTGCAGTGGTTTACGTCTGGCTAAGTCAGGTTAAATGTCACTTGTCAACACCAGACTCCCTCGTACTCTCTTATGAGGTATTTGCAGTCCTATCCTTAATCATTGCAGTCAGAACATTCTATCTTTTTGGGGGGCCAGTCCTAGGGTCTTCAATAAGGTTCTAGACACAGTCCCTATGGTTTTATGCTCGAAGCTAGTACTCGACTGCTTAAGCGAGACAGCACAACTTCAGGATTTTTCTGTGCATGTGGTAGTGAGGAATCGAACCCAGGGCTTTGCATGTCCTAGGCAAGCACACTACCACTGACCCCCAGGAGTGACAAGTGTACTAACAGATAAATGTGTAGATTGGTATATAGATAGATAGGTAGGTAGGTAAGTAGGTAGATACATAGATAAATAGATAGATAGACAGACAGATAGATAGATAGATAGAGAGAGAGAGAGAGAGAGAGAGAGAGAGAGGTATATGCTTAAAACGAGAAAAAGATGTCTGGATATTATGAAATTGCATACATGATATTACTATCGATTATTGGCAATTAAATTATTCCTTTTTTAAGTATCATGACAGAATACATAATAAAGTATTAATTGAAAATTAATGTAGTATAATTGTTGTATATAGTTTTATATTATTATCATACACTAACTAGTAATTTGTTACTTTTATAACATATCATTTGTATGGATGTATATGAGAATGTGTTAGATTCTCCCACCATTCATTACTGGCAGTACCAGGATTCGACATCCAGGCCTAAGTTGCCTCTTTTGGCTATGGCTTCCCTAATAGCCCACCAAACATCAGCAATGCAAGGTCATGTACACTTTCTGGGATTTGTCATTTAGACCCAGGATGGCCACAATACAAAGGGGGAAAAAAAAGTAAAACCACTTTATTGAATGTCTCAGTTTTTTTTTTTTTTTTGTGAGAATATCGTACAGAGGAGTTACAATTACATGGGCAAGATAACGAATAAATTTTTTATCCAGCATTGTTGCCTCCTCTTGTTTACCTTTCCAATCTCAGTTTTATCCTTCTCTTTTGATTTTTTTTTTTTTTGCCAGCCCCGAGATTTGAACTCGGGTCCTATGATCCCAGGGTCGGTTGTGGCAGAGATGCCAAGACCTGAGTTCTAGCCCCATGCTTGGCCAAAAATATAATAATAATAGGCCCTGGCTTGGAATTTGCACCATTTTCAGTCAAGCCTTTGATTTGAACTCAGGGTCTGGGTAACTCTGTGAAACTCTGGGTGAAGAGTAAGCTCACAATCCTTGAAAACAAGAAATTCAGACCAGTTCCCAGGGCCTGAATTGAAGCCCCAGCACTTGAAAAACTAATGTTTATATATGAGATTCATTTATATTACATGAGTTTACTGCGTATGAT
The DNA here is from genome assembly GCF_019054845.1 of Dipodomys spectabilis. Classification (NCBI taxonomy): domain Eukaryota; kingdom Metazoa; phylum Chordata; class Mammalia; order Rodentia; family Heteromyidae; genus Dipodomys; species Dipodomys spectabilis. The sequence goes on from NW_024871193.1 coordinate 243,092, forward strand.
GTTTATTATCCTTATTAATTTAGTATTATTACACATATAATGTTTTGTTACATGATATCACCTAGGATATATTTGCATATGGATTATACATCATACTGAGACCCAGGACTTTCACAGAGAAGGAAAAAAATGTGTCAAAATTAGCTTATTACTCCACAAATAAATTTTTGGCCATGCTGGGATTTCAACTCACAATGCCCAATCCATAAATGGGCTCACAGTCTTAAAAAACCAGCGTCCAGCAAACTGAGCTGCCAGGAAATTCTGAGGACCTGTGATCAAGCCACAGTAGTGCCCAGTATATATACATTGATAGATGTATACATATATATATATATATATATATATATATGAGTGTGTGTATATATACCTGCATATATATATATATATATATATACAGAGAGGAAATGTGAGGATATTGTTATATATATATATATATATATATATATATATATATAAAACCAATTATTATTGATTACATTATGCCTCCATTTAATGAAGTATCATGGTTGAATACTTACAAAAGTATTAATTATAAATTAGTCAATATCCTTCCCTTAGGTGCTAGAATGGAAGATATAAATCTAACAAGTTGTGTGTGGCATTCTAAAAGAGAATCATAAATTAACTTCAAATTATTACTTTATAACATTCCATTAGCATTCACATGAATAAGAATGAGTTTGTCAGATTTTCCCTCCATTTTTGGGGGGCAGTCCTAGCATTAAACTCCAGGCCTTGGTAGTTTGCTTCGAATGTGAGCCATTGGAATGGCACTGTGAAGACTTCAGATTGTCAGGATTAAAAAAAGAACAACAAGAAAAAAAAAGCCAGGTGTCAGCGACATCTGCCTGTAATCCTAGTTCCTCAGGAGGGTGAGATATAGAGAAAGCCAGTTTGAAGTCAGCTGGGGCAAGAAAGTTCCTGACACTCTTATTTCTAAGACACACGGGGCGGGGGGGAAATACACACATGGGTGGGCTGTGACTCAAGGGCAGATCACTACCCTTGGGCAAAAGGAGCTCAGGGACAGGGCCTAGGCTCATAGGTCAATCCTGGACCTGCCAAAAAAAAAAAGGAGGCAGTAATTCTATGTCTCTGTGTATGGACGGATGGTGTATGGATGATGGGCATTCAGCAGGTTGCCCATACCCAGCCCCCAAACCTGGGCAAGCTCAGACAAGCACTCAGACAGTACTAAGTCTGAGCCAGCAGCTTGAACAAAGCATCCTTCTCTGCCATTTAAGTACGGAGACGCCAAAGGCTTTGCCGAGGCTGGTGTGTGCAACAGGTGAGTTATGTTCTGGGTGAGGTGTCCAATCAGGACACCTAGAAGCCAGCCACTTCCTCCAGAAAGACCACACTTCCTAGGCTTTAGGAGTTGTCCAAGGTTATAGCTCCATATTCTAGATCCCTCTGTAGGATGTGCGGCCTGGTGGCTATCACTCATTCATCATTCCTGATTGCCGAGTCTCAGGCTGGTCCCAAATTCTGGCAAAGATAGGAAATAGCCAGTGATTTCTGTGCCGAAAAGGGGTAAGCCAATAAATCCAACCCTCATATCTCCTGTTAGAAGTAGGCCTTGGGCTGTGAATGTGGCTTATTGGTAGAGTGCTTACCTAGATTGCAGGAAGCCTTGGGTTCAATTCCTCAGTACCAGAGAAAAAGAAAAAGCCAAAAGTGGCACTGTGACTTAGGTGATAGAGTGCTAGCCTTGAGCATAAGAAGCTCAGGAACATGCCCAGACCTTGAGTTTAAGGCCAAGACTGGCAAAAAAAGGGACCCTGGTGAGACATATTCTTCTGGTACTCAGAGGAGGGCCGAGGATAACAGTAAAAGGTAGAGGTCAGGTTCTGGTGGCTCACCCCTGTAACCTTAGCTACTCAGGAGGCTGAGATGTGAGGATAATAATTAGAAGAAGGAAAGATTATATGAGACACTTTTCTCCAATTAAAAATAGTAGAGCTATGGTTCAAGTACTAGAGTGCTAGTCTTGAGTACAAAAGCTCAGGGATACTGTCAAGGCCATGAATTCAAATCCCCAGACTGGCACAAACACACACACCAAGATAGAGCATTTGCCAGTCGGCCTTCACAAGTTCCATCTCTATCAATTCAATATTTTAAAAAAGACGGAGAAGGGAGGGAAAGACTTGTCCAGGAAGTGATTTAACCAGTGCCAAAATTCCACAGGAGTTCTAAGATGTGGATTGAGGACAGAGGGCCTCAGGCAGAAGGTACAGCATGGGCAAAGGTCCTGAGGTGGGGTTTAGAGCAGGTGGTGTGGGTGGAATTAATGTTCTGTTGCTTCAGACAAGTGAGGCAGGACATTCAAGGCTGGGTCAAGTTTTGTACTTGAGTCACAGGTAGGGCAGAGGGTGGGATCCCAGAATCAGGCCCAGGGGGAAGATTAGCTTGACTTTTCACCAAGGACCCCAGCCATTTCCTGTAGCTGGAATCCTATTTTTCAATGTTCCTGACCCTCAGAGGCCTCCTTTGCATGGAGGAGTCAGGGCAAATGCAGGGAAGAACACTTTTGTAAGAAAATCTTCTTGCCAAATGCCAGTAGTGGCTCAACCCCTGTAAATCCTAGCTACTCAGGAGACTGAGATCAGAAATCGTGGGTCAAAGACAGCTCAGGGGAAGAAAATTAGTGAAACTCTTTTCTTGCCAATGAACTACCAAAAGCCAGAAACGGAAATGTGGCTCAAGTGGTAAACTGCCAGCCTTGAGAAAGTTAAGAGACCAAGGCCAAGACTCTGAGTTCAAGCCCCAATACTAGCACAGAATAAAAATAAAGAAAAGCTTTCAGAAGCTCCTAGCCCACTGTGGTGAAAGGCCAGATCAGCTAAGTGCATGTTGTTCACGCATGTCCTCCTAGCTCCTCAGGAGGCTGAGATCGGAGGATCGTGGTTTTAAGCCAGCCCAGGCAAGAAAGTCCAGGAGACTCTGATCTCCAAGGAACCACCAGAAAACCAGAAGAGGTGCTGTGGCTAAAGTGGTAAGCTGAAGAGCTGAGGGACAATGCCCCGGCCCAGAGTTCGAGCCCCATGACCAACACCTGCTTGGACTTCACTCTGTGGCTCTAGACAGAGTCCTTTCTAATGGGCCCCAAGAATCGGGTCTCCCAATGTCTAGGTGTCTTCAGAGCAGCCTCTTTGGTGGCCTTTGTGTATGGGATGGGCCACAGTATCAGAGAAGGGTCCATCCTTGGGGCATGGAGGTTATCAGCCAGGTCATCAGAATGGCATCAGTAATGGGTGCAGTGTGCATCTGAGCAGTAAACCGATGTTTCAGACCACGGTACTTGGCCAGGAGGGGCAGGAGCTGCAAGATGGCACAGCAGGTAACACCTACTCATGCAGGTATCACAAGAGTATGAATCTGTCAGGCACACCTTGGGCAGGTGTTGAGTTGGGCTCATGAAAGAGTTGTAGGATCAGGAATCCACAGCTGGCTGGCTGATGCTCATAGCAGTTGCTATCCCAGGAGTCCCAGGTCTTGAAGCCCTGCTTTCCTCTCCAGTGCTTGGGGGCAGATGAAGGTCTGCAATCCTGGACAGACTACAAAGTAGCATCCGTAGTGTCCTTCCCTTGGTCTTATGTCCTGTGCACGGATGGAGGGGCAGATTCCATGGACCTTACTGCCATGGCCCAGACCCACTCAGCCCAAGAAGGACTTAGGAGAAACTCTTGTTCTGCCTTTAGAGTTTACTATGACTATGCCTCAGGACTGCCCCCAGTTCTAGCTCAGCTCATTACCACCTTCCTCTGTGTGTGTGAGTGTGTGCACGTGCGTGCATGTGCGTGCATGCATGTGCACCCGTGCATCTTGGTGCTAGGGCTTGAACTCAGGGCCTGGGCTCTGTCCCTCAGTTTTTTCGTTCAAAGCTATCACTCTACCAATTGAGCCATTGCTTTTCTTACAGCCTTTGTGTGGTTATTTGCAGACGAGAGTCTCATACACTTTTCTAGCCCGACTGGTTCTGCATAGTAATCCTCACATCTCAGCCTCCTGAGGGGCTAGGAATAGGACAGCATCAGCTATTAGCATCTGGCCACACTTTCCTTCTTGGCTAAAACAGAGTACCTCTCTCCTAGCCGAGTACCCATCTGCAGCTACCCCTCCTACCCCAGGCTTCAGAATAAATATTCTCTCCCCTGAGGACAAAGAAATAAGATCACGTTTGAGCTTTATGTTCTCCCCACAGTCAGGGGCTCCTGGGAGCTGATGTGGAGGTCAGAGGATCTAGGCCAGGGCAAGTAGACAATGTGTTACAACAGAAGAGAGTATGAGAAGACATCCTTGTAGCTAGATGCCAGTGGCTCATGCCTATAATCCTACCTACTCAAGACTGACTCCTGAGGATCAATCATAATTGAAAGCTATCCTGGGCAGACTCTTCTATCCAATAAATCACCAAAAAGCTGGGAAGCGGAGCTACTATAGTTCAAGTAGTACAGCACCAACGTTTTGCAAACAAGCTAAAGGATACCACTTAGGCTCTGAGTTCAAGCCCCGTAAACACACACACAAACACACACACACACACACACACACACACACACACACACACACACACACACACAGTTACACATTCACATACATGCACATACACATGTTAATATCTTTAGCAGTTGCCAATGGCTCATACCAGCTACTCAAGAGGCTGAGCTCATTAGATGGCAGCTTGAAGCCAGCCCTGGCTGGAAAGTCCATGAGACTCTTCCCTCCACTAAACTACTAAAAAGAAGAAAGGTGATCTGTGGCTCAAGTGGTAGAGTGTTAGCTGAAGGACAGTGCCTAAGCCCTGAATTCCAGCAATGAGATGTTTTTTCTTAATAGACACCCTTTGCCATCCCTATCCCCATAGGCCAGAAATCCTGATTTTGGTCATACTAGATCTCACTTCCACTACTGCCACTTCCACAGCACTGCCACAAATGGCCTGTGTGTAGCCAGCTATGGATTAAGAAGTGAATATACACAAGGAAGGCAGAGCCAGGTCAAGGCTAATGCCCCAGAACATTGAGGTATTGGCCATACCACTCTCTCACCCCCCAGTTCCCTGGCCATGGAATCTGAAGTCTGTGCCTCTGTATTCTGGGCATCTAGAATTGTCTAAAAGGAACTAGAGATACCCAGCTGGGACCAGAAGATAGACTTTCCTGTGGTACGGTATGTTGACATTTCCTAGACACTGACGGATACTTCCAAGCCACCTTGGCCTCACCTCCCATGTAGTCCCGGAAGCTCCTTGGTTGGGCGGCCTTCAGTCAGCTATTGTGCTCGACTTGGCCAAAGCCACTGGCAACCACTTTTCCCCAACTCCACTGCCAGCCTCCAAGGAGGGACATGCAGCCAGAGGCCCAGCTGAGGCAAAGGACAGGGCATTGCATGACTGATCCCCTGTACCCTCCCCACTCTGTGGCAGGGGCTAACCTATGCCAGCCTGCCCTGCTAACCCAGAATCCCTGGAGGTAGCCAAAGATATGGATAACCAGACTTGAGCCCCAAAGAAAACCTGGAATATGCAGGTCTCTGGCAATTTAAGACTCATTTTAGACCCTGATAGGGGGCTAAAGGCAAGATTGCTGTGGAAGAGGGGCATCAGAAAGAGGCAGATAGGCACCTAGGAAGGGGACAGAGAAAGATGAGGGGAAAATACACACACACACACACACACACACACACACACACACACACACACACACACACACACACACACACACACACACACACACCCAAACACGGGTAACCCAAGGCTTCAGCAGTCCCTGAGCACCTGAACATCCCAACCTTTGAGAAGATGGCACTATCATCCTCAGACCAACTGTAGACAAAACTCAGAGCCTCTCACATGTCTGGAATGGCTCATGACACAGCATGCCTTTACCTATGGTACACAACACTATGTAGAAAATGCAGCTACCTTATTATTGGTTGTTGGTCATGGGGTTTGAACTTTGGGCTTGTGCACAGTCCCTCAGCTCTTAAATTGAAGGTGTGTGGTCTACCACTGGAGCCACAGAGCGACTTCCGGTTTTCTGTTGGTTCAAAGTCTCACAGATTTTCCTTCCCACACTGGCTTTGAAACGCAATCCTCAGATCTCAGCATCCTGAGTAACTAGTATGACAGTTGTGAGCCACTGGCAGCATCTGGCTTCAGCCACCTTCTTACACCCAGGGGAAAACCAACTTGTCAGGCCACAAACAACATGCAACTCTTCACTTCAGACTTTGACACCAGCATACAAAACCATTCTTCCATGGATGGAGAGAATATAATTGACACTACCCACCCACCCCTATTCCCATTCGCCCACTCCCTGCCTAAGAAAGGCCACGAACTCTGGAGTTCCTGGTAAGGCAATGCCCACCATGCTGTAACTTCACACTTGGGCAAATCTGGGGAGTTCTTAGAAATGTCTGTACACTGAGGCCAGCAGCTGGTCTCCAAACCACAGAAACCCTACTCCTTCACCATATCTTGCAGGCAAAGGATGTCTTTCCTTCTTGTTTTTTTTTGGTTGAAGGGCTTGAACTCAGGGCTTAATGGTGAATTTTGCTCAAGGCCAGTGATCTACCATTTAAGCCATAGTGCCACTTTTAGTTGGAGATTGAAGATGAGACTTTCATGGGACTTTCCTGCAGGTACTGTGGAAACAAGATCCTCTGGATCTCAGCCTCCAGAGTAGCCAGTATGACAGGCATGAGCCATCGGCGCATGGGTTATGGTGTGTCATTCTTTAGAATTTCCAACGAGTCCTCCTCTAGACACTACCACCTAGTCACTCCTCTTGATCCCTCAGGGACAGCAAAGGGAGGCTAAGAATCTGGGTAGTGCCATAGGCATTTAAGGGGCCCGTGCACATCACTAAACCTCTCTAAGCTCCCATGCACCTCCTCTGGATGGCCTGGTCATCTGGGGCAGATCAGACCCACTAGGACATCTGAGTTCTGCCCTGTATGCCCCCCGCCCCACCCAACCTGTATTTGAGGATTTCTGGGGCCAGTTGCTCCATGTCCTGGTGGAAGATGATGGGAGGGTTGCTGATAACTGGGTCCAGGGGATCCCAAGGCAGAAGGAGTGTCCAGCTCCCCTCTGTAAAAGAAGGAGACACAAAAAAGTGGATGGATCTTACAAGAGCTACAGGGCATAGCCATTCACCTGTCACCAAGGTCCTTCGGAGTGCTGTTTTGTTGACAGTCCTGGGGCTTGACCTCGGGGCCCGGGCGCTGTACCTAAGGTTCTTTTGCTCTACACGAGCTCTCTTCCACCTGAGCCACGGTGCCACTTTCAACTTTTTCTGTGTATTTGGGACCTAGGAATCGAACCCAGGGTTTCATGTGTGCTAGGCGCACTCACTACTGCTAAGACAACACTGGATCCAACCCTGGATGGCTGTTCTTCTGTAACCCCTCGGGCCGGTCTCAGGAAAATCTTGCACATCTGTACCGTGTTTCTCAGCAGCATCCCTGGCTGGAAATGAACATGCTCCTCTATGTTGTCCTTTATGTACAGCATCTTTGCTCTCTGTGCTTCCTGTCAGATCCTCCTTGTTAAGCAAGACCCCTTTTCAAGTGCTGCTTCCAAGAAGCCTGCTCCAATCACCCTGGAAGAGTGGGGTCTTCTCTGCTCTGCAGGCTGTTGGCCTTGTCACACTCTGCCTTCCTGATCGTGTGGGTTGAGAGCACATGAAGGGGAAGGCCTGGCTTCCACCACTGAAGGCTCTGATACACTACCCAGGGACCGGTGTTGTATCACACTTTGTGAGAGGGCACTCGAGGCCCAGGCAATCTGGGGCAACAAGATAGATCAATTTCTTTGTGTGGACTTGAACTCAGGATCTGGGAACAGTCTCTCTGAGTTTTCATGCTCAAGGTTGGTGCTCTACCACTTGAAACAAAGCTCCACTTCTGAATTTTTGGTGGTTCCATGGAAAGAAGAGTCTCACCAGCTTTCTAGCTAATGGCTGGCTTCGATCTCTAACCCTCAGATGTCTGCCTCCCAAGTAGTCAGGACATCAGGTGTGAGCATGAGCCAGAGGTGACTGGCACCAGAGCCTTTCTTTTGAGCTTCTGTTTATCTCATGTCAAGTAGCACTCCCTAGTTAAAATACTCAGTTACAGGGGATCAAATTCCTTTCCTAGGTCAGTTAATCCAAGGAGATAAAGTGTCTTTGGAAAAGGCTAGTCTAAGTTGACCTGCGTGAGTGAGTGTGTGTGTGTGTGTGTGTGTCTGTGTCTGTGTGTGTGTGTGTGTGTATGTATGTATAAGTTTCAGAGATACCTATCCTATCTCTCCAGTGCCTCATCCTCCCAAAGATGAGTACATCCAGGATTCCCAGCCCAAGAAAGGAAGGTAGGGGAGGGTACATAAAGTCATATCTAGTGGAATGATCTGAATTCTATCCTGCAAGCGAAGCCTGGAAAGATAATGGAGAGAAGGAGAGGTTTAGAGGAGCAACAAGAGAAGCCCATTACCTTTGGCTACAAGTAACAGAGAGAAGACTCAATCCATCCTTTTCAGTAGTAAGATAACAGGTGCCCAGTATTTATTTATTTCATTATTTTTTTGTGAGTCCTAGGGCTTGGATTCAGGGCCTGGGTGTAATCCCTGAGTTTCTTTTACTCAAGGCTTAGGCTCTACCACTTGAGCCACAGCACCATATCTGACTGTTTTTGGGGGGGGGGGTGTTGGTTTATGGGAGATAAGAATTTCACAGACTCTCCTGCCTGAGCTGGCTTTGAGTCACATACATCAGACCTCACCCTCCCCAACATCCAGGAGAATGTGTGAGAACCACCGGCACCTGACCACCACCATCTATTTATAATCCCCTAGGGCCAGTGCTGGACCACCTGCACTGCACCCCCCTTGTTGTGAGTGGGAAGCAGACGTGGGTGGGTTTGATACTTCAACAGCCAACGTACCTTTGTTGCATTGTTCCAGTTCAGTCTGATGGCAGCTTCCTCGTCATACACAGCACTGACTTGGCTCTGTCACAGAAAAAAATGTCCCCCAGGAGGTGTCAGTTCTCGGGTCTTTCCTCTTCAAAGCACCCCCACTCCTTGAAACGACACACCCCAGAAAAGCAAAATAGACATAGAGTGAATTCATTTTCTTATAACCAGGTTCTGGCCAGAAAGGTTGCAGTGGGGAATCCCGATCCAGACCAACCTGAGCATATATTAAGTCTCTGTCTTAGAAATGCCCAAGACAGAAAGTCTTGGCTCAAAATTGTAGAAGACCTGCCTGGCAAGCCTAAAGTCTTCAATTCAAACCCTAATATACTAAAAAGAATCAGAGGACCCCTGCCAGAGGCTCATGACAAAAATCCTAGCTACTCAGGAGCTGAGATCTGAAGATCACAGGTCAACATTTAAAATAGGTTTAGCCTCAACCATCAGACATCATGATGAGAAGACCCAAAGTCTGACCCATGACTGTGCGCTCCATACTAACAGGGATTTCATACTTACTAAGTGCTGGCCATGCACTCTGTCCCCCTGGGGAGCCATCTCCTGCGGGCCCAACCCCCAGGTCTTCCCAAGTTCCCACTTCCACCAACCACGCCCAAGGTAGTAGAAAGCTCCAGCGCACACAGATACCTTGGTCTTATAATTTAACGGTGCTGAGTCCCCATCAAGCATCGCTCCCTTCCAGGTCCCCAGACCTCAGACACAAAACCCATGTACCCCCCAAAGAAAGCAGGCAGAAGTTACCAAAGGGTCCACCACTCGTTACAGCCCACTTCTACACACACACACACACACACAAACACACATGCGTGCACACACACACACAAACGGTAAGGGTGCTTCATGTTTGTCTTCCTTGCTACTCAGGAGGCTGAGGTTTGAGGATCACGGTTCAAAGCCAGCCCATGCTGGAAAGTCTGTGAGGCTCTTATCTACAGTGAACCACCAAAAAGCCAGAGGTGGAGCTGTGGCTCAAATATCAGAACAATAGCTTTGAGCACAAAATCTCAGGAACAGAACCTAGGACCTGAGTTCAAGGTTCAGGTCTTCCACCTCCAAACACACACAGACACAGACACAGACAGACAGATAGACACACACACACACACAAACACACACACACACACACTCACACACACACATGGACAGGCCAAGTCTTCAGCAGCCCCTGAGAACAGAACCATGAACTCTCTCCATTAGGATCACATCCCTTCCTCAAGACATCAGACCCACTATAGATAAACCAGTAAGCCTCTCACATATCTGGAATGTCTCATAGTCCAGCATGGCTGTTCCTACTGTACACACTGCTATGTGGAAAACTTAGCCCCCTCTTTTTTGTAGTTGGTCATGAGGTTTGAACTCAGCCAGGGCGCTGTCCCTCAGCTCTTCAGCTGAAGGGGAGCACTCTCCCACTTGAGCCACAGCGCCAATTCCTGTTCTCTTGTGGTCCATTAGACATCAAGTCTCACAGACTTTTCTGCCCATGCTGGCTTGGAACTATGTCTTCACATCTCAGCCTTCTGAGTAGCAAGGATGTGAGTTGTGAGGCATCAGCAGCTTCCAGTTTCAGCCACCTTCACATACCCAGAGGAAACCCATCCTCGTCAGGCCACAAACTTCTTGCAACCCTTGACTTCAGACTTTGTCACCCAACATCTAAATCCATCCTTCAATGCAGAGAATACAGACACAACAATCCCACCCCTGCAACCATTACCCCACTCCCTGCTTGTCACAGGCCATGTCCTCTTGTAGCTGCGGCTTCAAACTGGGGCAAACTTGGGGAGTTCTTAGAAATGTCTGTACAATGAAGCCAGCACCTTGTCTCTCAACCAAAGCACCCCCTCTCCTCCCCCCCCACCCCCCTCCCTGCCACACTTCCACCATCCTTTGCAGGCAAAGATATTGGATTTCTTTCTTTTTTCAGTTGTGGAGCTTGAACTCTGAGACTAGGTGCTGTCCCTGAGCTCTTCAGCTCAAGGCAAGCACTCTACTATTGAGCCACAGCACCCCTTCTGGTTTTCTGGGTGGTTTGTTGGAGATGAGTCTCAGGGTCTTCCTGCCAAGGATAGCTTTGAACTGTGATCCTCAGCTCTCAGCTTGTGAGTACCTAGGATGACAGGCATGAGCTACTGGCACCCAGACAAAGATACTTTTCCATTCCTTTCACCCTATCCCCTCAGGAAATTGAGATCTGAGGATTACAGTTAAATGCCACCCTTGGCAGTAAAGTCCATGAGAACACTTTTTCTTCAATTAAACACCCAAAAAAGTTGGAAGTGGAACTGTGGCTAGCTTTGATCATCAAAGACAAGGGATAAGACCCAGGCCCAAGTTTCAAGCTTTTTCTGGCTAAGACCCACCTAAGAAAGGGAAGCATGTGGGCACACAGGAACTCAAAGCTCACACATAACACTCAAGACTCCCAGAACAGATCCCATCCTGCTCTGATTCTCTAGACTCTATGTCTTACACCATGGCAGTCTTATATGGGACTGACCATGCACCAATTTATGATGTTCAAGTACAATCTCATACTGAGGATCCCCTGACCTTATCAAAGACTCAGGATCTCTCACTGTCCTGCCTTGACCCTGGGCAGCAAGGTGAGTTCTAGTTATCCAACCACAAGATGTGGGAATGAAAGGATTTCTCAGCCAAGGGACTGGAGGGCTCTAGGTCCCTCTCTCTCAGGAAAAAGGAGAAAAGGGCTGATCCATCCCAGAAAATTCCTGGGTTTTGAGTATCCTCAAAGAAACAACCCTGCTCAGAGCCCAGTTCCTCTTGTATTCCCACCAGCCTCCCCATGCCTGCCCCACCTTCAGTCAGCCCTCTCTGAATCCCAGATCTGCCAGGTAGAATAAGGCTGAGCCAGCAGAGACCCACATCTGCCTCTGAGAATGGCAGTCACGTGGTCCTAGCACCCCCTAGAGGAAGTCTCGAGGTAACTTGGGTCCCAACTCCCATCCTCATTCCCTGGCTGTCCTGTGCTAGTGGCCCACTTACCTCTGTCTCTGGTGGAGGAATGAACACCGGTGTGTCATCTTCAGATTCAGCCATTGAAAATCCCAGTCCCCAAAGATGTACTGCACAGGCATCCTGCAGTGGACGACAGCCAGGTAGTCAATGGTGAACCCAAGGTGCCAGGACTCTTAATAGAAGTGTGGCTGGGTCAAAGACTCTATAACTGGTGATCTGTGTTGTCAGGAGAGGTCATGGCTCCATTGTCCTGACACACCTGACCTAAGATCGTCCTCCCTATTCATCTTCCTGCTTATCCCTTGCCCCGTCCCTGACACTCTCTCACCCCAACAGCTGCCTAGACCTTAGACACTTTCTTATTATCTGACTAGAAAATAACTTGCTGGGGCCAGGAAGATTGTAACCTGGTGACTTACCCTGAGCCCTGAGGCTGCTTCCCCCAGCAGTTGGTGACCACAGAGCTCCTGGATATCATGAAGTTTTTGAAGGGTCAGTGGCTTACTCCTACATACTGGCTTTAGGCTCTGAAGTGCTACCCACAGAAATTGTGTATGTTTGGCTCTCTTGATCCAGGGACTCAAAGCCAAGGCTCACATGCTCTCTTCTTCCTTCCTTTCCAATTTTTTCCCTTCATCCTTCCCTCCACTCTCTCTGATTCCTTTTTTATTTTATTTTGTTATTGTTAAAATTCTTTTCTTTCCTTTTTTTTGCAGAAACTTTATTATTTTTTTGTTTAAATTTAATTTAATTTTATTTGTGAACATACTGTACAGAGGAGTTACAGTTACATGGGCAGGATAATGCGTACATTTCTTACCAAGCATTGCAGCCTCCTCCTTTGTTTACCCTTCACATCCCTTCCCAGCCTCCCCCCTCCCCCCCAATCCCAATCCTTCTCCTTCACCCCCCCCCCCCCGCACCAACCAGAGACTCCAACAAGAGGCTGGTTACAGACAAAAGGGAGATACAGGATTCTTCCCACCCCACCCAAAAAAATCAAAAAAAAAAAATCAAAGAACTTTTTTTTCTTCTTTTCTTTTCTTTTCTTTTTTTTTTTTTGGTACCTTATATATATATAAAAATTCTTTTTCCTTTTCTAAAACTTTTATTAATCTTTAATTTTTGCCTTTTTTGAAAAAATAATTGTTTTCCAGTAACTTTTTTTTCCCTCTTATAATTTTTATTTTAGGAATACGTGAATGTACGTTTTCCTTTCTTTTCTTGTCTTCTCTCTCTTTTTCTTTCTTTCTTAATTATCTTTTTGTTTTTTGTCTAGCTCTACTGAAAATTGTTAAAATTCTGTACAGAGGGCTTACAATTACATGGGCAAGATAATGAGTACATTTCTTTCTTTCTTTTTATTGTGAGAATACCATACATAGGAGTTACAATTATATGGGCAAGATAACTCGTACATTTATTATCAAGCATTGCTGTCATCTACTTGTTTCCCCTTCCCATCCCTTCCCATACTCCTCCACTCCCCCACCCAATCCTCCCCCCACCGCCCACCAATGTTATTAAATTCGTTTTTCGACATAATGACTTGTACAACTCATTGTTGCAATGGGTCCTCCTGTATCCCTAGTTAAATGATTTGTTTCTTTCCCTCCACAAATTATACTAATATCAAATACAGTGAAAGTATGGACCATAGGGAAGGGACACTCAAAGCAACATAGAAATCATCTGATAAATATGATAGAAACAATTGCATGAAAGGAAAAAAAATTTGAATACTTATCTTGGGGTATATTCCACTAACATCAACTTATCTGAACTTTTCTGCTTGACTCAGACATATACTAGTTACTGCAAATATGGGAAACCATGGGACCTATGTTTCTTTGGGCCTGGCTTACTTCGCATAATATAATTTTTTCCAAGTCTTTCCATTGCCTAACAAATGGAGCAATGTCATTCTTTCTGATGGAGGCATAGAATTCCATTGTGTATATATGCCACATTTTCTTAATCCATTCAACTACTGAGGGGCATCTGGGTTGGATCCATAACTTAGCTATGGTAAATAATGCTACAATAAACATAGTTGTGCTGGTAGCTTTAGTTTGGTCTTGTTTGTGATCATTTGGGTAAATGCCCAAAAGTGGGATTGCCGGGACATAAGGGAACTCTATGTGGAGTCTTTTGAGGAACCTCCATACTGCTTTTCAAAGTGGTTGAACAAGATTACACTCCCACCAACAATGCAGTAAGATTCCTTTCTTTCCGAATGCCCTCCAGCAGCTGTTGTTATTAGAATTCTTGATTATAACCATTCTAACTGGGATGAGGTGATATATGATTGTTGTTTTGATTTGCATTTCTTTTATGGCTAGAGAGCTTGAACATTTTTTCATGTGTCTATTGGCCATCGTTCTTTCCTCTTCAGAGAAGTTTCTCTTTAAGACTTTAGCACAGTTATTTATTGGGCAATTGTTTGTTTGAAGATTTGTTTTGGGGGGATTTAATTTTTTGAGTTCCAGGTATATTTTAGATATGAGACCCTTGTCTGACGTATGGCTAGTGTAAATCTTCTCACAATCCGTGGGCTTTCTATTGATCTTGCGAGCTATGTCCTTTGCCATGCAGAAGCTCTGCAATTTCATGCAATCCCATTTGTCCAACCTTTCTTCCATTTGTTGTTTTTCTGGGTCTCTATTAAGAAAATTTCAGCCTGCGCCAAGGAGACCTAGGGTTTCTCCTACTCCATTCTGTAATGTTTTCAGAGGGTCTGCTTTGACTCCAAGGTCTTTGATACATTTGGAGTTGATTCTGGTGCAAGGTGATATATAAGGATCTAGCTTTAGTTTTCCACAAGTAGTTAACCAATTTTACAAGCACCATTTACTGAAGAGGCTGTCTTTCTTCCATTCTATTTTTTTTTTTTTTTAGCTCCCTTATCGATGGTTAGATGGCTGCAGGTCTTTAGGTTCATTTCTGGGTTTTCAAGTCTATTCAATTGATCCTGGGATCTGTTCTTGTGCCAGTACCAAGCTATTTTGATTACTATGGCTTTGTAGTAGAATTTAAAATTTGGTATTGATATTCCTGCAGTACTGTTCTTTCTGTTAAAGATTGTTTTTGTTATTTGGCGTCTTTTATTGTTCTATATGAATTTTTGGATTGAGTCTTCTATTTCCTTGATGAATGAGATTGGAATATTGAGAGGTATCGCATTGAATTTGTAGATAGCCTTGGGAAGTATTGCCATTTTCACGATGTTGATTTTTCCAATCCAGGAGCATGGGAGTTTTTGCCACATTCTAAGTTCTTTTTTGATTTCGTTTTTCAGGTTTTTAAAGTTTTCATCAAAGATGTCCTTCACTTGTTTGGTTAATTCCTAGGTATTTTATTTTTTTGTGGAACTATTACGAATGGACTTGGTTTCCTGATTTCAGCCACACTTTTCTCATTGTTGGCATATAGAAAAGCCATTGACTTTTGAAGGCTAATTTTATACCCTGCTACTTTGCTAAAGTTTTGAATCACCTTGAAGAATTTGGGAGAAGACTCCATGGGATTCTTTAAATGCAAGATCATGTCATCTGCAAAGAGGGAAAGTTTTACTTCCTCTTTCCCTAGTTGGAACCTCTTGATGTTTGCACCTTGTATTATTGCTATAGTTAGGCATTCTAATACTAGATTGAAGAGCAATGGAGTGAGTGGGCATCCTTATCTCGATCCTGAGTTTAGAGGACATGGCATTAATTTTTCAACATTGAGCATAATACTGGCTTGAGGTTTTAATATACAGCCTTTATTATATTGAGGAAGGTTCCATGGATTCCTAGTCTTTGCAGAACCTTCATCTTAAAGGGGTGTTGGATCTTGTCAAATGTTTTCCCTGCATCTATTGAGATAACCATGTGGTTCTTATTCTTGCTCTTGTTGATGTGATGAATTACGTTATTTGATTTGCGTATATTGAACCAGCGTTGCATCCCTGAAATGAATCCTGTTTGATTGTGGCATATGATTTTTTGGATGAATTGTTGAAGTTGATTGGCCAAAATTTTGTTGAGAAGTTTTGCATCAATGTTCATCAAAGAAATGGGTCTATAGTTCTCTTTCTTTGATGAGTCCTTGCCTGGTTTTGGGATGAGGGTTATTATAACTTCATAGGATGAATTTGGTAGTGAACTTTCTCTTTCAATTCCATTAAAAATTTGAAGGAGCATTGGTGTGAATTCTGCTTTGAAAGCCTTGTAGAACTCTGCTGTAAAACCATCTGGTCGTGGGCTTTTCTTAGTTGGGAGGACTCTTATTGCTGTTTCTATTTCAATGCTTGATATGGGTTTGTTACGATGGGTTAATTCATCTTGATTTAGTTTTGGCATGTCGGTATTTGCTAGGAAAAGGTCCATTTCTGCCAAGTTCTCAAACATATTAGCATAAAGGTTTGAGAAGTATTCCCATATAATGTTCTGAATCTTGTTTGTTTCTGTGGTGATATTTCAATTCTCATCTCTGAGTTCATTTATTTGGGTGTGTTCTCTTCTTTTTCTGATAAGATTTGCTGGGGTTTTGTCTATTTTATTGATTTTTCCGAAGAACCAACACTTTGTTTTGTTGATTCTTTCTATTTTTTTATTCTAATTCATTTAATTCTGATTTAATTTTAATTGTTTCTTTCCATCTACTGGATTGGGTTTTATCTTGCTCTTTTTCAAGGAGGCTCAGCTGTCTCATTAAATTTTTAGTTTCAGATATATCGAATTTGTTGATGTAAGAACTCAAAGGTCTAAATTTGCCTCTGAGTACTGCCTTTGCTGTGTTCTCTTCTTTTTCTGATAAGATTTGCTGGGGGGGTCTGTCTATTTTGTTAATTTTTTCGAAGAACCAACTCTGTTTTGTGGATTCTGTCTATTTTTTATTCTAATTCATTTAATTCTGATTTAACTTTAATTATTTCATTCCATCTACTGGATTGGGATTTATCTTGCTATCTTTCAAGGAGGCTCAGCTGTCTCATTAAATTGTTAGTTTCAGATCTATCCAATTTGTTGATGTAAGAACTCAAAGATATAAACTTACCTCTGAGTACTGCCTTTGCTGTGTCCCAGAGGAGCTAGTAGTTTGTGTGCTCATTTTTGTTGAATACCTTGAACACATGAATTTCGTTTCTAATCTCTTCCATGACCTACTGGTGATTCAACAGTGTGTTGTTCAGCCTCCATATGTTACAGGAATTTCTTTGGTGGCTTTTGGTGTTGAGTTCTAATTTTTTTTCCTTGTGATCTGAGAGAATGCAAGGTTTTACTTCAGTGTTCCTGAATTTGGAAATGTTTGCTTTGTGACCTAAAATGTAGTCTATTTTGGAAAATGTTCCATGTGCTGCTGAGAAGAACATGTATTCTGATACTGCTGGGTGAAATATTTGGTTGGTGTCTGTTAAATCTTGTTGATCTATGCAGTTGTTTATATCTGCGGTTTCTTTGTTGAGTTTTTGCCAAGTTGATCTATCTAGTGGATATACTGGTGAATTAAAACCCCCGACAATTAATGTATTTGGATCTATATGAGATTTGAGAGAAAGTAGTGTTTCTTGGACAAATTTGGATGCTCCATTGTTTGGCGAATAAAGATTTAGAACTGTAATAACCTCCTGAAGTAGAGATCCCTTAAATAGTATTGAGAGACCTTCTTTATCTCTTCTAACTAATTTTAATTTGAAGTCTATTTTATCTGATATTAGTATTGCAACTTCTGCCTGTTCATGGGGGCCGTTTGCTTGATAGATTTTGTTCCAGCCTTTCACATTCAAATTGTGTTGTTTGTATGGACAAGGTGGGATTCCTGAAGGCAATAAGTAGAAGGATCTTCCTTTTTAATCCAACTAGACAGTCTACCTCGCTTAATTGGAGAGTTAAGCTCATTAATGTTAAGAGATAGGACTTAGAGGTATTTGGGAGTTCCTGCCAATTTATTCACCTTCTTTGCGGCTGCCGCAACTGGGTTCTTCCTATGGTTCGTGGATTCTCAGTTTGGGTGTGGTTTCTTGGTGTTTATTGTGGTCTTGTAGGTTTTCTATGTGTAGGACATCTTTAGGTATCTTGGTAGAGCTGGTTTGGTGGAGATATATTGTTTCAATTTTTCTTTGCTATGGAAGTTTTTTATTTTACCTTCGGTTACGAAGGAGAGTTTATCTGGGTACAGTATTCCTGGTTGATATTTGCTTGTCTTTAGGGTATGGCATACATCATTCCAGGCTTTTCTTGCTTTAATTGTCTCTGAGAAATCTGAGGAGATTCTAATTGGTTTCCCTTTATAGGTTATTGATCTTTTCTCCTTGACATGTTTAAGGATTTTTTTCTTGGTCTGAATTGATCCTGTGCGGATATTAATTTGACCGTAGGATGTCATGTTCTGGTCTGGTCTATTTGTAGGTCTAAAAGCTTCTTGTATTTGAATTGCCCTGTCTTTTTGCATGTTTGGGAAGTTCTCTGCTAGGATCCTGTGAAACAAATTTCCTAGACCATTAACTTCTGTCTCTAGGTATTCCTCTACACCCATTATCCTCAGATTAGGCCTTCTGATGGTGTTTTCCAAATAGAATTGAAGAGATATATCATGTTTCTTGGATTTGTCTTGAATGGTTTTATGTTTTTTTTCTCTACAATATCTATGCTGTATTCAATCCCTGAGATTCGATCTTCTGCATGGCCTACCCTACTGTCAAGACTTTCTACTTCGTTTTTTTATTTCTTCTCCTTCTAATTGTTTGACTTTGATGACTTCAAATTCTTTGTTGGAACTTTGTTCTAGATCTTGTAAGAACTTCTTTACTTCCTTAATTTGGTGTTCAGTGTTTATTCTCAAATCACTTAGTTGATTGGTTATGGTTTCCTAGGACTCCCATTCCTTCTGTTGTTCTCCACTGAGCATTCCCTTTGTAGTCTCCCTGATTTCTTTCAGCTCTCTGTTTCTGTATTCCATGAATGCCTCCATTGATCTTTTTCTTTTCTCATCCCGATCTCTCAGTTACTGTATTTCTCTTTAATTAACATCCCCACGTTTACACATTTCCTGAATTTCTCTTTGAGTGTTCTCAGCCTGTTCATGCCATTCCTGACTTTCTCTTTGTCTGTTCTCAGCCAGCTCATGTAATTGTTATCTATCTGTTTTACTGATCTGAACCTGCTCACACAATTCCTTTATTTCTCTTTGAGTGTTCTCAATCTGCTCATGAAATTCCTGTATCACTCTTTCAGTAGCTTCCTCAAGCTAATGAGTCTCCTGTATTGATCTTTGGTTTGCCTCCTCTCTCTCACTATCATGCTCACACTGAGACTTTTGCAGGTTTTAACTCTTTTCATTTACCCTGTTTACCTGTAGTGTTTGTAGAGCTTTTTGGGAACTCTCCTCTGGATTATTCATTATCTCTTCTCTCCCCTGATTGATTGTCATGAATGGGAGTTGAGAACCCCGGGCTTGCCATTTTTCTTGTGTTTTTCCGACTTGTTCTGCTCATTTGGGATGAGAATAACACGAGTTTTGTGCTAGAACACTATTTTAATGTAAGCATCAACCAAAGTCCGTAGTTGCACAGTCAAAATTCTGCAGATACAATCTGGTTCAAAAGATACAATTTATTGAACATCAAACAACTATGTCTTAATGGCCTAAGAACAGCAAAGGAGAATTTGGCAACCAGAAATTATTAGGTTTAGGTAAAATTTGGGGAACAATAGGATTAGAGGGATAGGAAGGTGAGAGAGAGTGGAATTAACCATGTCTTCATCACAAAGAGGGAAATTGATTCGACAGAATGATAACAGCGAGAGAAAAAAGAGTAAGAAAAAAAGAGAAAGGAAAAAAAGACACAAAAAATGGAAAAACAAAAATTAATATTAAAAAATGAAACCCTTAAAAACTGCAAGTTTGAAGAAGTAGTATTCAGAGAAGAATGGAGATGGAATGAAAGGAGGGGAGGCATAGAAAGGAGACATGAAAAGCTAGAAAAATAATAATGTTTAAAATATTATATGGGTATAAAGAGGTAATACTGTTATTAAAGAATTTAAGAGGTTTTGAATTGAGTAATAAATTTCTGAATTAAGTGTGTACACAATGGAGGATAAGATCTAATAATCGACGACGGGTATATTTGAGGTTGAGCAGAACAGCAATTAAGTCATCCAGAAAAGAATGAAAGAGAAGAAGTGAAAGGAATGAGCAAAGAAAGAAAGAAAGAAAGAGAAAGAAAGAAAGAAAGAAAGAAAGAGAAAGAAAGAAAGAAAGAAAGAAAGAAAGAAAGAAAGAAAGAAAGAAAGAAAGAAAGAAAGAAAGAGAAAGAAAGAAAGAAAGAAAGGGATCAAAAGTTCAGTAGAGATTAAAAAATAAGCACACACACATATTCACCTAAAATAAAAATTATATGAGGAAGAAAACAATAAACAATAAAAACAAAAATTTAAAAAAACAAAAAATTAAAAATAAGGTACAAAAACAAAAAGAAAGTTCGTGGATTTTTTTTTTTTTTTTGTGGGCTGGGAGATGAGAAGATTCTGTATTTCCCTTGTGTGAGTAACCAGCCTCTTGGTGGAGTCCCTGGTCTGCTTGTGGTGTTTGGGTTTCCTGTGGCTTGATTGGTTACTTAAGGCAGTTTGTTTGGGCAAGCCGAAAAATGCTCTGCTTTACCCAGGATTTTGTGATCCTCCTCTCAGGCTACTTCAGTGGGAGAGGGATCTGTTTTGAGTATCGCAAAAGAGGGAGATGTCTGTTTTCTCTTGTTTGGAGATGCTTTGATGAGGCTAGGTTCTGGGTTGAGTTGAGGCCTTTCAGTAAACTGTAGCTTTTCCCTGAGGGGCTAGCTTCTGAGACACTCACAGAGCACAGCCTGGAGCCTTTCTTAGAGTTTATGTTTACTGAATTTCAGTTGACTGTCTAGGCTGCTGTAGGGAGGGGCAGCCTCTGGCTCTGTTTACCCAGTGAAGAAAGCCACTCCCAGGGGGGAGATTTCCTCTGCCTGGGGTGGGTGACTTTTTCTTGGGTGGAGTTGAACCTGGCAGGTCTGGGCAGGTTCCTGTGACCTGCCAAATAGCTGTCTTGTTTTCTCCCAAGGCCTGAATTGGAACTGGCAGCTCATCCATGCCTTTGTCAGTATCAAAGACGGAGATCTCCAATAGATGGGTGAGGGATGAATGCCTTCCCTCCTCTGATCCCTGAGAAGGAGTGAGGATGTCAGGCTTCTACTCATGCCACCGGAGTCTTCGTTCCTGGGTCGTCTCTGGTCTGCAATCTGCAGTGTGAAGATATCTGCTCCTTGTCAGTTCTTGCTGGTGTTGAGTAGAATCAGCTTGCCCGCTGCATCTGGTGCCTTTCTCCCAGACCCTCTGTGTTGCAGGTATGATGGCTACGGGCGCCGCCGCTGCTGTCGCTGCCACAGCTCCTGGCAAGTGCTCTGATCTGTCTCTTTGCCTTGATTTTCCCTCTCTGGCCAAACTCTCTGTCCTGTGATGGCACACTTGATGTAATTCTCTGGCCTATCACAGCCTAAATAAAGTTAGGCAAAAAACAGAAGCTGAGAGTCATTTAGCTGATAACTAAAGTATTTTTTATGAGGCATACTCAAATGAGACTCCAGAGAGAGGTTCAGAAAGACCGATCAGAGACAATAAAATTGGTCCCACAAAGATTGGAAAGTAGAATTCCTTGTAGAACAAATAAATCATAGAAAGCCTGTGCATATAAGAACAAGACAGCAGACCAAATTCCAGAAATGCACATTTTTTAGAAGTCAGCTTAATCAATTATCAATGCAAATCTTTGAATTCTTAAATATTTGACCATATGTGGGAGAAGACTGAAGAGAAAGAAAATGTCATCATTCTCTTAGGAGTTCCAATATCACATTAGGAAGTAATCCAGCACAGATTTGTA
Organism: Dipodomys spectabilis; assembly: GCF_019054845.1. NCBI lineage: Eukaryota > Metazoa > Chordata > Mammalia > Rodentia > Heteromyidae > Dipodomys > Dipodomys spectabilis. The sequence continues at coordinate 264,947 of NW_024871193.1, forward strand.
ATAAAAGAAAACACAATTATTCCAAATGATGGTTTTATTTCTTTTGATGTAAAAGTTCTTAAATTAGGTGCTAGCAATTACCATACAATTGATCCCGTCCCCCAGCTGAGTTGATATTGACTGCAGTATTCCCACATGAAGGAAAAAAGAAAATTTACAAATGTCTGATGAAATGAGTTAAAGGTGAAGTGTTCTAATAGTAATATCTGAGGTTTAGACACAGGTGAAGAGGGCGATTTTCTTTTCTAAAAATCCCTCATTTTTACCTGGTGCCAGTGGCTCACAGCTCTAATCCTAGCTACTCAGGAAGCTGAGATCTGAGGACTTCAATTCAAAGACAGCATGGGCAAGAAAGTCCCTGAGACTCTTATTTCCATTTAACCCCCAGAAAACCAGAAGAGGCACTGTCGCTCAAGAGGTAGGGCACTCACCTTGAGTTGAAGAGCTCAGGGACAAGCCCAGACTTCAAGCACCTCGAAAAACAACAACAACACATCCCCATTTCATGGACTGCCTACATCTTCTCCTAACATTCAACAAAGAGCCATTTTATCACCCACTACCTTTAAGTCCTAAACTAGCTACTGGAAATAGATTGATTTGGTATCTTATATCAAACGGTTTATAGTTGCGGAAACAAATACCAGCAGTAGTAAATTTTTTCCAGTCCTTCAACTCTGGGCCTGCGCCCTGAACATGGATATACTGGTAGCTTTCATGTGAGGCTGTTATTGATTGGATTACTGCTCATGAGGGAAATTACTGGGTCTTAAGGGAGATATAGGTTTAGTCTTTTCAGGAAACTCCGTACTGCATTCCACTATAGATGAACCAGTTTAATTTCCCACCAACAGTGTAATAGAGTTCCCAATTGGCCAGCATCTGCTATTGTTAGTTTCTTGGTAATGGCCATATTAACTGGGACTAGGTAGAATCTGTCTTGTTTACTTATAGATTTGTATGCACCCTCTAGTTTCAATAAATAAATGAATCCCTGAAACCTATATTGCTCTGTGTCTGGATTCCTTTCTCTTTTCTCTTAATATAATTTTCCCAAACCTTTCATTTTCCTTCTTACCACTGGTGAAAAGTCATCTTTCTGATGGGTGAATATAATCCCATTGTGTGTGTGTGTGTGTGTGTGTGTGTGTGTGTGTGTGTGTGTGTGTGTGTGTGTGTGTAAGATGACTATAGGCCCATGAATTCACTTCTAAGCATTCTGTATCATCTTTAATTTTGTAATTCCATATTAAAGTTGGATTGCTTTCTCTACTGCACTGAAGAATATTGTTGGGATTTTGATGAGTATTGCATTGCCAATTGTTTGGGGGAAGTATTGCAATTTTTAAAATGTTAATTCTTCTAACCAGGAACATTGAAAGACATTCTATTTCCTTGAATCTCCTTCAATTTCCCTTTTTATATTTTTAAAGTTTTCACATATAGGTCCTTCACAATTTTAGTTAAATTAATTAATTCCTAGTTTTGTTGTTGTTGTTTTGTTTTGTTTAGATTTGATTTGTTTTTGAGGCTAATACATATGAGGTTGTATTTTGGATTTCAGCGTGGATCTTCCCATTGTTGGTAACAGAAAACCTGCTGATTCTTGTGGTTTTTATACCCTGCTACATTGCTGAAGGTTAGCATCACCTGTACTAACTTGAAGGAGGAAGCCACAGGGTCCATTAAATACAGGGCCATTTCATCTGTAAAAAGGGATAGTTTTACTTCTTCCATATTTTGATTTGCTTTATATTTTTCTCTTGTCTATTGTTCTTGCAAGAAATTCGGCTACCATATTGAAGAGTAGTAGAGAGAGTGGACATCCTTGTCTCATTCCTGATGTTAATGTTTTCAGGCTTCCACCGTGAGGTAAATGCTAATTATCTGTGTCATATACATACTCAGTATTATATTGAGGAATGTTTCATGCATTCCTAGCTTCTCAGACCTTTTAATCATAAAGCGGTACTGGAGCTTGTTAAAAGCTATTTCTACATCCCTATAGATGATCATGTGTTTCTTGTCCCTGCTTCTGCTGATAGTTTGTATTATGTTTATTCACAAGAATATTAAATCCACTTTTATCCAAGTTGAATCCTATTTGATCATTCCATATGATTGTTTTGTTAGTTGCTGAAATTGGTTAGTGAAAATTTTATTAAGAAGTTCTTCGTTAATGCTTATCAAAGAGTTGAGTTCATAGTTCTCTTTCTTTGGTGAGTCCCTATGTGATTTGTGGAAGAGTCTAATTCTAGCTTCATAGAATGTGTTTGATAATGTGTCTCTCATAGATACTAGATGGATGCATCTTGTTTTTAAATGCTATCTAATTTATGTCTTCTATTTGGAAATTTAAGTCCATTACTATTGAGAGTTAAGACAGAAATATCTGATTAGTCCTGCTATGTTATACACCTGTTGTTAGGAACTGTGCCTGATCTATTCTTAATAAATTTACCTTGAACTCTGGTAGGGAACATTTTATATAACCAGTTCCTGTTCTTCTTGATCTTCTCTAGGTAGGATGTATTTGATTAAATTCTATCATGCTGATTTGGTGGATATACGTTGTTTCAAGTTGTCCTTGTCATGAAATATGTTTATTTATCCTTTAAATGCAAAGGAAAGTTTGGCTTGGGACCGTATTCACGGTTGGTAGTTGTTTACCTTTAGTGTTTGTCATACATCATCCCAGGCTCTCCTTTTTACCATATCAGCTAAGAAATATGTTTTTATTCTGACTGTATATCCTTTATAAATAATCAATCTTTTCTCTATGGCGGCTTTAAGAATCCTTTCCTTGATCGTTAATTATCCTCTAATGGATTATGATGTCATGGTGGATTTTTCAGTTCTAGAACTCTGTGTTTGTTCTAAAGGCTTCGCTTCTCTGAATGAGCCTGTCTCTTTGGATGTTTGGCATGTTCTCTGCTAGAATTCTGTAATATATTTCCCATCCATTTAGTTTCCTGCTCTTCTCCTTCTTGATACCTATCTCCCCGAAATTTGATCTTCTAACTGAGTCTTGATGTTCTGGCAAGATCATTTCTTATTTCTTGGATTTGTTCTAAATGATTATTTCCTCTTTCCTATTAGATCTATTCTGTATTTGGCCCTGAGATTATCTTCTATGTCATCTATTTGCTGTGGAGACTTTCTACTTTGTTTTTGATTTCCCTGTCTTCTAGTTGGTAATTTTTTAGGGGTTCTATCTCTCTATTAAAGCTTTATTTTAGGTCTTTTATGGACTTTCTGTACATTTTTTTGGGTCCGGTCGTGGGGCCTGAAATCTGGGCCTGGGCACTGTCCCTCAATCTTCAGCTCAAGGTTAGTGCTTTATCACTTGAGCCACAGCGCCACTTCCGGGTTCTTTCTTTCTTTCTTTCTTTCTTTCTTTCTTTCTTTCTTTCTTTCTTTCTTTCTTTCTTTCTTTCTTTCTTTCTTTCTTTCTTTCTTTCTTTCTGTTTTTTGCTTATGTGGTGCTGATGAATCGAACCCAGGTCCTTAGGCAAGCAAGACAAGTGCTCTACCACGGAGCCACCTTCCCAGCCCTATGTACATTTTTTCTATGGGTGGGGGAGTTGCAAGGGTTGTTTTCTTAGGTGTGTCTTCTCATATCTTTTAACTGGGCATCAATTTTTTCTTGGACTCCCTTGACTTCTCAGAATTTATTTACCTTTCTGTTTGTAGTCTCGATGAATTTTTTTGCTAATCTGGTTGGCATCATTTGTTCACAAATTTCCATGTAGAGGTTTCCTATCTTTCCATTAATCACATTTTTCAGCAATATCTGTAATACGTTTTGATAACTCTCTTCTAGGTCCTGGATTGTCTGTTCTAATGCCTGGTTATTTACTGTGTGAATTATACTACCTTGACATCACATTTCTTGTATTTCTGATTTGTTTTGTCCATTTGGAGGTTTCGTTTTGGGGGATCAATGACCTCAATAGGTGACTCTCTATGTTCTTGGTTGATTTGCCAGGTCTTTGTTTGGTCTCCTGTTATGATTTGTTTTTCTGGAATTGGATTTTTGTCAGGTCCATTAAGTGTAGGAATAGAAATCAGTTGTGGTGAGATGTTGTGATGTTAATATTTATGGTTCCAGTGACATTTTGGACTATCCAGTGGTATGGTGAATTGTCTATGTGTATGGTGAATTGTCTATGTGGCTTTCTCTGATGTACGCTTCTGTTCCTGCTTTTTTCCATGTTGCCCATTTATTTCCACACTGCAGATGTGCTTTTGAATGTGTTGACCAACACAGTCGTAGCAGTCAACTACCTGGCTGGCACCTTTTCATAGAATTCTATTTTCTTGTGAAGACAGTATAAAATCTTCTTATGAATTATATGTTTAGAGTTATATCTATATTTATAGCTGCATATCTATAATTATAGCTGATTTTATGTGACCCTCTAGAAGTGGAGTATCTGCTAGGACTATAAACCTCTGTTTCATTAGAGATTGCTAGGGTAATTTTCTGTTGTTATTCTGTCATTGTTTTTCCTCTTCCTCAGATTTATTTTTTATATTGTGGATGTTTTCACATACTTTAGGATTTGAGATTGTTGTATCAGGATATTTTTGTTTTTCTGCTTATATTACGTTGAAGTAGTGATTTAAGGCTAGTATGAAGAAACAGAATGAGACAGAATGTATGTTATTACATTGAGAGAAAGAAGACATTGTAACCTATTTACTACAAATAAATTCATATTAAGCAAAGCTAATGAAAATAATTACTTATTTACGCTTCAAAGGATGAGTATAGTATTTTTGGATATCTTGGAGGAAAAGACTTTAGACTCATTACAATTGCTTTCTTACATTGAAATTACTGCCTAAACGTTCTTCGTCAGAAATGCAAAAGCTTTCATATTAGTATTATAAAATCATAATAGATGCATGTTGAATTGTTTTCCTCTGCTTTTTTTCAATTCCATTCTTCATCCATTAGGTATCTAGGGCTTTGAAAGACCAATTCCTTAAAATACGTATATTTCTTATATTGTGATGTAAATCTCAGTAATATAAATATGAATTTATCTTTGAGTCTTATCTTGTGCTACATTCATATGAAATTTATGCAGTCTCAAACAAGAAACCTGACTATTTTATTCTATTCTATGTTTTAATCAATAAATCCATTCTCTTTAGAAATATGTTCTCATCTTTTATATTGCTCCAGTAAACATCATGTGTTTCTAGTACTTTTACTGACGTAAATATAAAGTTTGGAACAAGAAGACAACCTCTCCCCATTATCATTTTAAAGTAAACCCTTGGGGATTATTTTATATATAAAAATAAAAAAGTGCAATGCAATGTTTATACATGAATAACATAATGGTTACGTCAATTAGACACAAGGACTACCACAGAAATTCTCAATTGACTTAAAGGCACCAAAATATTGTGTTCATGAATATTAATCATTTTAAAAATAACTAGTCAATACGAAGTTTATATTATATTTAAAATTTACAAAATGAAAATGACACTCAGATTTGCTGTCAATATCCTGTTTCCAGGAATACATTTATTCAGCAAACAGGGAAACAAAAAATAAGGGTTTGTCACATATAATGAAAAACGTAGAAGCAGACTGTCTTTCCTTAAGATGATAAGTACCTGCAAATTGTGTGATTTATTCAAAGATAATATAAACATTCATAAGAGGATTTGTGATCAGAAGTGCTAGGTAAGCAAAGTAACTGGAAAACTGTATACATGAATTGAGCTTTCAATATAGGATGACAAGTTTTCAATAAATGAGCCTATTATTCTGTATCTCTAACACACATACAGTATTCTACATTTTCCCACATACACCCATTCTCTTACCTCAGTTCCTAATTAATAATCTCATTTTTCATGATGTCAATTCCTTCTAAAATAACAAGGTGGGCATTTTGTCCCTAGATCCAATACATTTTAGTATTTTGGAATAGTAGTATGAATTCATGGAGTTTGACTTGAATGTCAAGTTTGAAGATATTGTATTCAAGGTACTGTTAATTGGCCTGAAGCATACAAAGATCTACGGTATACTAAGAAGGGACTTGATCTCGGGGAAACATAAAGGTCCAAGCAAGATCCTGAATCAAAGAAAAGCAAGGGAACAAACATCAATCAACTATAATTACAGAGGAATGGAACTGATCTTCGATGTATCTGGGTGGGCGCTCTGTGTGTGTATGTGTGTATGGAGAGAGAGAGAGAAAGAGTAAGATTGAGAGAGAGAGAGAGAGAGAGAAAATTTAGTGTGGCGTCCATATTTACAGTCCATAGAGCATTACTTGTTAGGGAGGAGGTGCTCATATCAGAGCTGTGATACTACTGTCATCACTTTACTGCAAAAAGCATTTGCTTAATCTCTAAATAATTTGGAAAATAGACTAACATCTTATGTGATTATTTTGACAATTAACTACTATATTGAAGGCCAAAGGGAGGAATTGGAGGTCAATATAATCTTTTTCTTCTCTTCTAAATATTACATCGCAATACATGTGATTTCAGGAGTCTTCTGCCATGTACTGCCAGTTGAATGACTAATATGCTTAATAATATGTAAATATGATAGGGAAATTTATCAGCCAGCAAGCACAAAGAACTAGTGATAAAATTGAGCTTTTGAGCAGAGTTGCCACAACTTTTAGGAATGTAATTCTTTCATATGAACTTCAAATTTTGTGGCTTTCCCTGTGTGATTAAATGGCAAGAAAGTACTTTAGAGACAAGAACTCCTGTTCAGCCAAATAGAAAGTGCTCATGATCCCATCCTCAAGTTGCAAATTTCCAGTCCACATAGACTTTCTTTTATTTTTTTTTAAATTTTTATTTATTTTTTATTGTGAAAATACTGTACAGAGGGGTTACAATTACATGAGCAAGATAATGAGTACATTTCTTATCAAGCATTGTAGCCTCCTCCTTTGTTTCCCCTTCCCATCCCTTCCCATCCTCCTGCCGCCTCCCCACCTAATCTTCCCCGCCCCCCCCACCAAAATTGTAAAGTTCGTTTTCAACATAACTACTTGTACTTCTCATTGTTGCGTCCATCAGAAAGAATGGCATTGCCCCATTTGTTAGGAAATGGAAAGCCTTGGAAAAAATTATATTAAGTGAAGTAAGCCAAGCCCAAAGAAACATAGGTTCCATGGTTTCCCTTATTTGTAATATCTAGTGTATGTCTGAGTCAAGCAGAAAAGGTCAGATAAGGTGATGTTAGGGAAATGAACCCTAAGGTATGTATTCAAATTTTTTTTTCTTTCTTGCCATTGTTTCTAACGCATTTATAAGATTATTTCTTTGTTGCTTTGTATGTCCCTCCCCCACAGTCTAACCCCTGCTTTTACTGTATTTCATGTCGGTATAATTTGTGGAGGGGAAGGGGAAAAACAAGTCGTTTAAATGATACACATAGACTCTCTTTTAGAGTGCTTTCATTTAATATATTTCAGCACCTCATCCTTACTTGTGAGAGACAGGAAAAAAGATCATTTTGTTTGTGTATTAAATTATGTAACTTAGCGTGTACAGGCATGATTTGTATACATACAGCAGTTTGTAATAAATATAATTAGGAATCATTTCTCAATAAAAATATAATGAAAATCACATAACAAGACTAGAAGTCATAAAATTTTGTGCATGAAAACATACATTAGATTATTTGCAGAATTTCTATTTTGAGAAAAAATTTATCCTTCAATATTTGAAGGATAAAGCACTTTACCTAAGGATTGAAACATTTTATTGAAAAATATATTTCTTAGAGATATTTTTGCTTCATAATTTTAGGGATACCATTGGACCCATTGCAACAATGAGATGTACAAGACGTTATGTTGAAAGACGAACTTTACAACTTTGGCTGGCAAAGGGGTAGAGATGGGAAAGGATGGTAAGGGGAAACAAAGGAGGAGGCAACAATGCTTGATAAGAAATGAACTGATTACCTTGCCCATATTTTTGTAACCCCTCTGAATGGTATTTTCACAATAAAAAAATTTTAAGAAGAAAATTATTCCAAAGTAATCATTTTTCTTATTGTTTTCCAATTTCCATGCGATTTACTCCAATTTAGAAATCCAGATATACAATTTAATTTAATCTAACCAAAAATATTGAGTATAGGGTTCTTATACTCTCTACATTCTTCATGCTAAGATCATCAAATATGGTGACTTTGAAATGATTCATCTCTGTTTAACCTATGTTAATATTATTTACAATGTGAGTGAAATGTTTAAAAAGTAGTATTTATTTTAGTTTAATTGCTCTGAAGAGACAATAACTGATATAATCAAAGGCTAAAAATGATTAGATTTAAAATTTAGAATCCAGGAAATGTTTTTGATCACACTGGTTACTGGAGCCTTCACAACAACCTCATGAGATAAAGTATATTGATGAAGCAAAAAGCTCACAGGTTAGACATGTATGAATAGAAAAGTCATGTCATTTTGAATATGTAGAGCTACATAACAAACATAGAAAATATAGCTTTTAAATACCTAAATATCCTAATACATTTAATTGCAGGGTAAGTACTTGTTCTGAAAGGAGATAAAATTGCATTTATTTTGAAAAGTAAACCTAAGTATTCATTTGAATAAAAGACAATGTGTAAAATCCAAAACACAATATGTACAGTTCATTGTTTTACATGTCAATTATGTTCTCTAAACTTACTAGAAATAATAGATTAGTAAACCTAAATCATTGCTTTGTAGAGAAATAGAAATTTAGCTTCTTAAAACTCATGACTATAACTTTTTCTCAAACAATTATTAAGTAACTGATTTATATTTTGTCATGAAATCTTATTTGATAAATTTTTATTCATTAAGTCAAATAATTGGCCAATAACAATATAAATTATGCATGGACAAAGTTTATCTAACACAAGTATTTCTTTCACAAGACATATCATGGTTCTCTTCAAGAACACTTTAAGGCAGTGTATTATTTATTTATTTATTTTTAGTTATTTTGTTAATGGTTATTAATTTTCAGAAGTGGCAGTTTAATTATTCTCTTTCCATAATAGATTAAAATATTTGATTTTACTTCCTCTATTTCCTTTTTGTTACTCCTTTCTCCAAAGATCTTCTGTATTTCACATAAAATTACATCTTTATATATGCACATATAAAGTAATTTTGAAGATTTAAGCTAAACTGCAACTTAATTCAAGACGTACAGTAGATTATCAGGATGAACAAAAAAGGGTATTTTCTGTTAACTTCTGAATTGAGCTATCACTATTATTATGGTTAGGGTTAGAATACCAGACAGAATTAGAATTAGGATTAGAGAAATAGAAAATTTAGATTCAACACAGGATGACCTATTGCAAGAATAATACTCATAGCACACTACACTGAAAATGAACTTTACACCATGGGGAGAGAAGAGTGATGGAGGTGGGAGAGGGAAGGGATAGTGGGACAACAACAAAGAAGGGGGTAACAATGCTCAACAAGAAATGTACTCAATACCTTACACATGTAGCTGTCATCCCTATGTAAGCCTCATTACAATAAAATAAAATTAAAAAGAAATGAAAAATAAAACTTGACAGGAAATAGAAAAACACTGTTAAAAATTTAGGGTCAAAATGCAAATAAAATTTAGACCTACACGCTGAGCAAGAGATAGCATAATTGTGAAATAGAGGCTAGCTATTAACATTATGATTCGGTTATATGTAGGTTTAGGATTAGGCAAGGTGTTCCAGTTAGAGCTGGGTTTAGGATGAAAAATAATGTAGGATATTGTGTAAAACTGCCACATATTTTAAGAAGAATGAATGACATCAAAGTTAGAATGAATGAAAACAAGTGTGGGTGTTATTTTAAACATTCATATATAATTTGGTTTAAAGTGTTACTGTTTTAGTTCTTGTTAGGATTAGGGAAGGATAAGCTTTAGGGTAAAATTTAGTTTTCCACTAAGTAGAAGCAAAAAAATGTGTGATTGAATAGAATCCAGACAATTTTCCTTACATTAACCATTTGGTGTTAATTTAGGTTGTGATTAGGATTAGGTTTCTGGTTAAAGGAGGCTAAGGATTGAGTAAAGATATATATTAAACTGGTGGCTCGCGCCTATTATCCTACCTATTCAGGAAGCTGATTTCTGAGGATCGCAGTTCAAAGCCAGCACCGGCAGGAAAGTCTGTGAGAATTTTATCTCCAATTAACCACCAGAAAACCAGAAAGTGGTGCTGTGACTCAAGTGGTAAAGTGCACACCTTGAGTTAAAGAACTCAGGGATTATGCCCAGGCCCAGAGATGAAACCACACAACCAACAAAAAGAAAAAAAAAAAGGAATGGGATAAATGTTAATTAAATCTGAACTCATTATAGGTTCTAGGAATTCAGGGAAGCTGGGATAATGGAAGTACAATGTATTTCATAATATCAGGATTTGAGATCAATTGGTTTAATGATTCCTCTTATGGAACAGGATAGGTTCAGAGATAAGAATGAGAAAATCTGTAGGGTTTAGGAAAACTTGCAATTTATTTCAAGAATTACTAGTGGAATTTCAGTTAGGATTGCACAAAACCAGTATTTTTCATAAATTTTAGAATTGCGATACCATTAGTGTTAAGTTTATGGTTAGGATTCCAGCCACGATTAGTGTTAGAGTGAAGGAGAAAAAAAAATGAGGCTCAAATTGATGGTAAATTTTGGAATAAGTCTGGTAAGAATTAGAATGAATCTGAACTAGAGTACTGCTATTAATATTAGAATCTACTTGCAATTAGGCTTATATTTATTCTCAATATTCTAGATAAGATAAGTTTAGGGTTAGAAAATGACTAAGATATTGGAAAAAATTGAAACCTATGTTTGGAAGGCATATTTGAATCAAGTTAGGATGAATGAAAACTAGGGTAACACTAACAAGTAAGTGTTAGTCTTGACATATAATTGGGATTAAAATCAGTGTCAGTATTTTGTTCTGATTATGATTAGTGTTATGAATAGGAAAGTTTTAGTATAAAATTGAGTTTTCACTAACAAGTAGAAACAAAAATGTGAGACTGAATAGTAACTAGAGCATTACCATTATATATTTATTTCTCAGTGATCATTCTTGTAATGATTAATGAGAGTTTTCCAGCCAGGTTTAGGTTGAGAGTTAGCATTGAGTAATGGACTAGATGATAAGTAAATATGAAATTGTTTTAGGATACAGTGGTTCAGGAAAAGGTAGGATCAATGGAAACTACAGTGTTTTTCCTGATAAGAGAATTTGATGACAAGTAATATAATGGTTCATGTTAGGGAACAAGATAACTTCAGAGATAGTCAGGAAATTTGTTGGAATTAGGGCAAATTGAAACTCATTTCCAGAGTGCAAACTGGAATATTCATTCCAATGAATAAAAACTAGAATATTTTTTAATATTAATTTTGGATTATTATTAGGTTGAAAGTTAAGTTTCAGTTCCAGCTGGGCTTAGTGTTAGCATTAGGGAAATTGAAATTTTAGGGTCAAACTGAAAGTAAATCTTCGAATAACAAGTCAAGATAGAATTAGTATGAATAGGAAATAGGAAACTGCTAATAATATTAGGATTAGGATATGATTAATGTGAGGATTAGCCTGAATGTTCCAGTTAAGGTTCGTGTTAGAAAAATGACAAGATATTGAGTAAAACTATTTTAAGAAAGATGAGTTGAATCAAACATAGGATGTATAAATTTAATATATTTGTGTGGGTTTTTGAATGCAAAGGCAATTGGTTCTAGGGTTAGGATTACTTTTTTAATTTATGAACTAATGAATTAAAGGCACAATTCTTTCTTTCATATAAACCAAGACAGTCACGATTTGGGGAAAAAACTCAATTTTCTACATGAAAATGTGTCTTAAAATATTTTCCAACCAGGATTAAATAATAGTGAGCAGGGTGTCATTTATTAAAATTATTTAAGTTGATGATATAGCTTTCAAAAATATCCAGACACATAGGATTGGAACTCAGATATTACTTGCTCTAGCTGGGAAATTGTGTGTGCGTGCCTGCGTGCATGTGTGTGTGTGTGTGTGTGTGTGTGCGCGCGCGCGCGTGCTCGCTCGTGCGTGCACCCACCACAGGTCTTCAACTCAGGCCTGGGTTCTGTCGACAGCTTATTTGTGGAAGTATGGCACTATACCACGTAGTCACAAGTTTTCTTCTGGCGTTTTAATAGTTAATTTGAGAACATATCTCATAGAATTTCCTGTCTGGACTTAATCTTCTGATCCCCAGCAATCCTTGGGTTAATATTACTGTGGGTGCTACCACAAAGTGACAGTTCATTAAACTGGGAGCAATATAGAAGTACTTGTGCAAGATACAAAGTAACGAGTTCATTAATGTGGGAGTAACAGGATCACATTAGCTTGCCTTCAAAGACGTTGTTTCTGATGAGTTTAACTGAAGCCCAAAGCATAACCCAAACCTATTAGCCACACTGTATGAAGTGGCACATATTCATGATGTAGAATATGTACAATGAATTCAATCCTGAATCAAAAGACTTTGTTGGGTTTGTAGCAAAGAAATAGAGTGTCATTGAAATGAAGTCCAGACTGGAGGCCTATAGCAAGCAGCAGAGCATTTGCTTAGTGCGTGTCCAGCTCCCAGGACCATAAAGATGTAGAAGAAAGTGAAAGTGTAGGAGAAAGAGGAAAGGAAAGGAGGAAGAAGGGGTAAGAGAGGAGAAAGGGCATAGCACGACAGAGAAAAGGAGGGGACGGGAGAAAGTAGAGGTAGGAGAGAAGGAAGAGGGAAACAGGACCCTAGGGAAGAGGAGCAGGAGAGGAGGCAGGAAGAGGAAGATAAGTGTAAGATAACAACAAGAGCTGTTGGAAAACATTTTGCATAAGCGATCTTCATGTGCAGGCAGGATTATTTTCTAATCAGAGCTAGGTGGCAATATGGGTGATACCTGTTGCTTGGTCATTTTATTCTCTTTCTTCAGTGAGGTGTTCAGAAGAAATGCTGAGTTTGGTGTTTTATAGATACACTTCAGGATTTCTTTTCATGAATCAAACATGGGAAAGGACTAAATGCAACTTCTCTTAATTAAAAAAGAATAGAAGCTATATTTATTTGTGTTACTATGCATGAAGAAATCCTGGAGATTTCTGGTTAATTCAGAGTCCCCATGCAAAAATATAGGACAAGAGGAAAGCAAAACTGTTTTTAAAGTGTAATAGGTTATCATCGATGAATAGTTTTCCTGGACATTTTTCGTTTTTCTTTTTCTTTTTTTTTTTTTTTTTGCCAATTGTTCATTGCTCCAAGGCTGGGCCCTGGAGCCCTTTCCAAGTCACTACGTGAAACTACATTTCTGTAGTCCCTGTGGGAGTGGGTGCCTTCTTAGGTCACCAGTTGAGATGTGGAGCCAACTCCCTTTTGGTGGATGTGCAGTGAGTGGATGTGTATGCATGCTCCCCAGAATTGCTAGATGAACCCCGCCCACGCATCCCACTTAACTTCCCAATACTAGTTACTCCATTTCACCCAGTAGCTGGCAGCTATGGGGCTGGAGTTGAGGCCACTGCTGCCCTTTCCTCCTCCAGCTGTGCTAGTACTGGTCTTCTGTGCTCCTGAGTGAGTGGCCCATCCAACAGGGAGACTCTGTTCTGGGGTCACTGTCTGTCCCCATGAGTGTGGAGTGGGGGACACCATGTTTGTACACTGCACAGTTCATGGTTAAAGGAAGGCTGAACATGCAGTCTGCCTTCTTGGGGCCAGGTAGCCCAGCCTTGGTTCACCTCATCAGGCGATAAGGGGGAATGGGGACTAGAGCCATGTGCTTGCCCCTCTGCCAGCTGGCTTGTGACAGCTGTAGCAGCTCAGCAACCTGGAGCCCCTTCAGCATCTCTGTGGACCTCCATATTCTGGTCCCTGTGGAGTCGGGTACAGGGCCAACCCTACATATGCCCATACGTGCCAGAGGAGCCTGGACTTGCAGCACACCAGCTGCAGCACCGAGGGACTGAAGCCCCTTTGGCTTTGCTGTGTAGTCTCCTCCGTCACCCTTCTGGCCCATATGGGCCCAGCTCTGGGTACCATTCCAGGGATACTCCATTTGGAGGCAATGGGCTCACCCCCTACCCTCGTTGTTCTCCAAAGCAGGGGAATGGGCCTGGCCTTGGCAGTGTAGGCTGCACAGATGGAAGGCAGGACTTGGCGTCTGCCCTGCCTTCCCCCCTGGCTTTGACATATGAGTCTGGGTTGCTTGGTTTGGTCACTAATGGAGACTTGTTGGCTACAGCCCACCTCAACAAGTGCTATATTGCTGCAGCAGCAATGCAGTGTCCTGGGCCCCCTTAGGTTCACTACACAGACCTCTGATGGGCCTACATGGGCTGGGTGTGGGTTTCATCCCAGGGCTCCCATTAGGAAGTGCCACTCCCCTTTGTGGCACTGCAAGCAAGAGGTGCCACATATAATATCTACTTTCTAACAGTTCCCTTCATTGAGATAAATAGAACTGGGAGATATAAATAAGTTTTATAAAAAAATATATAAACTATATCACTTCAACCTGTTAAACCATTGTAATATTTTTTTATCCAGTAGGAATTCTGTCTGTAGTTACTTATTTTACACTTGAATGTAACTAATGTAATATATTTTGTGTGTATTTTAATATTCTAGTATAACTTTATTTGTACTACTTACATACAATTTTTTTCAACTTCGGAAATTTAATCATGTGTTTACGGGTAAGAGTTTTGTTGTACTTTTATTTCAGTTTTCCATTATGGCCTTATGAATATAAACCATAAAATCCATTCTTGCTAGTATAAAGTTCAATGATTGTGGACTAGAGACTCAAGGATAGAGCATTACATATCATACAGTAATGTGTATCATTTTGTTTAATACTGCTCCATAAATTAATTAGTAATTCAGGTGGCAGCCACTTCATCTGGCATGCTGGTCTGTCTGGTGAAGTAGGATCCTAGAGGCAGCATGCCCATATCGTACCCTTGTGGGCACCTCTCCTGAGACTGTGGGAGAAGATCAGGGTGCACCTGCTGTTGGGCTAGGGCAGCAACCAGGCAGCTGCTGCGTGAATGACACAATGTCACTGACTCACATCTAGCACATGCCTGCCCCGTGGGCCTGGGCCCTGAGGATCAGCCCCTGGGAGCACACATACACTACAGGGCAGAGGCCGCCCACCTAGAAAAGAGTACAGATTGAACAGAAGCCAGTATGTGGATCAGCTTGTACAATATTTATCCTTCATGGAGCACAGGAATATTCTGCTCTGCTGTGGGGAGAAGACAAGAAACACAGGCCCAGGAGGGGTGATGCCAACTTTTGTACTCAGGCTGACAAGGAAACTTTCTTCCATGCTCTCTGCAGCAGGCTCAGGAAGCCCTTCCATGCTCCTTGTCCATGGAGTAGCAGCCAGGGACACTCACATCTTGTACTCATGGCTGATTTTTTGGGTTTGCTTGTTAATTTATTCAGAGAGCCACTCCCTCAGACAGCAGAGTTATTTTCTGGGTTTTGTAAAAACGTTCTGCATCTGAGCATTCCCAGAGTAGATATTTCATCAGAGCCAGAAGAAAAGGTTTTGAACATTCTCAATAAAAAGAAATGTTATCTGTAGAAATTAATGGATATGATGTAGCTTGATCATTACACAACATAATAATGAATGGGATTACCACTCAATACTTCATTAATATGTAAAAATTAATTATGTAGCTAGGTGCTAGCGGCTCATGCTTGTAATCCTAGCTACTAAGGAGGCTGAGAGCTGAAAATCATGGTTCAAAACCAGCCTAGGCAGGAAAGTCCATGAGACTCTAATCTCCAATGAGCCACCAGGGTTTTTTATTGTTTCTTGTAAATGCGTTGTGAAATTTGTGTTTTAGGTGTTGAGGTGTGGGAGGAGGACCCAGATTATGAACATAGTTTCCTACAATCCTTTCATCTAAAAATGAAAATAGATTCTCTCTAAAAATGCCTTTCAGGAAATGAATTTGAGATGGAAAAAGATTGTTTTCTCATGAGATGAAAATATGCTATTTTTATGCGTTCAAATTGCAATTAAGTAATTCACTATTCAGGTACAATCGTCCAGACCTAAGACTTAAGTGTTTTGTGAGCTACATTTTACATCTGGTGGTATACAATTAGTAGATTTACTTATAGTCATGGAAGTCTGCTAATAAAGTTATATAAAACATGATTTGTAAAGTGAAAGAAATTCATGGTTCTATTACTTGTTTCAAGAAAACAATTATGCCTTTTTTCCAATTATATTTCTTTGGGAATGTGTAATATTCATTGATTTAACTTAAAATTGATAACAGTTACATTATATCAAGTTCATTCTAACTTGTATTTGAAAATTGCACACTTAACACAAATATGCTTCCACTTTCTTCTAACACATAATTAAAATAACGGTAAAGTAAAGCTTGGTGTTAGCAACTCATGTGTAGAATCCTAGAAACTCAGGAGGCTAAGACCTGAAGATTTAGGTTAAATGTCAGTCAAAACAGACAAGAAGCAGAAGGTGAAGATGTGGCTCAAGGAATAGATTGTCATCAGCCATGAACAAAAAAATACAAGGGAGACAATAAACATTGAGTTCAAGCCCTATAAATGTCATATACACACAAGACAACTACAAAAAAGTACTATGAACATCAATAATGAAAACAATATATTAGAAAAGATCATGAGAAATGTTGTGCAAACTTCTGGAAGACAGAAATCATTTGACAAAATTTTGATTCATGAGAGGGAAAAGTCGCAGTCTTATTTGTACAATCTCATTGTAGTCATTTGCATTGAAACCTGGCTATGGGTTACATTTGAAAGAGCAGACTGGATTACCTGACAAAGCAGACATTGCCTGTGACTATGCACCATCCCACTCTTCAAAAATCTAAAATCGTGCTTGTTAATTTAAAAAGAATCTCATGTTAGAGACTGTTTGGTTCACACAGACTGGGGTCCTTATTTTGAGGCTTCAGACCAGTGCTTTTGTTTATAACCACTCCTGTTTTACGTCTCTTCCTTTGTGCAGTTTTACATTACTTAGCTGGCACCAAGCCAAGTCTTTGAACTACACCTCCCCACCACCCCCCACCTTAATCCCGCCCTTTCTCCAGCTACAACTCATTCTACATGCTATCTGTGTTTTAGCATTAGTTGTTTTCTTACTAATCCCCTCCAGAAAACCCTTGTATTCATGTAAAACCAAAATAAATAACCTAGTTAGAAAATGGAGTAAGGGTTTAGCTTGGCTGAGGCTCTCATCTATAGGTTTGCTCCCTAATAAATCTGTGCTACACTATCTCTTTTTTCTTCATGGCTTTTGAGTCTGACAAATGATTGATTTGGTTTAATGTAATCCCATTTATCCAGATTTACTTTGTAAGTTGTGACCTGTGCCAAGGAGCCCTCGGGTTTCCGCTAACTCTTCCTGTAACATTCTCAAGGTATCTGGACTTACATGGAGGTCTCTGATCCATTTGGAATCAATTCTGGTGCAGGGGGATATATAAGGATCTAACTTCAGTTTTCTGAGTACAGCCAATTCAACCAGCACAATTTTTTGAAGACACTGTCTTTCATCCATCCTGTGTTTCTGGCTCCCTTATTAAAGATTATGTACCTATAGGAGTGGATTCATTTCTGGGTTTTCAATTATCTTGTATTGATGCAATTCTGTGCTTCCATTGGAAAGAATGGCATTACACCATTCCTGAGGAAATGGAAAGACTGGAAAAAAATGATATTAAGTGAAATAAGTCAGATCCTATTAAATATATGCTGCATGGTTTTCCTCATTTGTAATAACTGCACTATGTCCATAAATCTACAATTTAATACAATAGATAGTAAAAGACAAATAATTACACTTGGACATGATTAACTAACAGCCCTCTAAGCATTTGCATGGCAAGAAGAAGGGAAGCTATTCTTAGGAGAGGATCACAATGGCTCAATGCCTATGTGCATATGACGAGATAAATGTTGTTGCTTATTGCAATGAACTCTAAGAATCAATCATACTTGTGAATTCCATATATATGCATATAATTGTAAAAGATGTCATAAAACACCCGACTTCTCTGTAAACTCAACAGCAAGATTCTACGTATAGAAGATAAAATTGAGGAAAGTTTTCAAAACATAAACTAAAATATATAGGGGAAAAGGTGGGAGAGAAAATATAAGATGAAAAGTAGAATAGCTAACTATTGAAGAATTCATAAACAATTTCCAAAACTGTACAAGAGAGCTGGAGTACTGCTCAGTTGTAGAACTAGACTAATATAAACAAAACCATGGGTTCAATCTCCAAGAATAATAAGTTAATAAATAGTAGTAATACAATAATTATTTGATATAATTGCTTTCATATTAGAGAGGCCTGAATCCTCAAACAGTAAACAAAATACTCTCAATTATTGTATCTAATGACATCAAACTACAAGAAGGAAAAGGAAATAGTTCCCTTTTCTATCCTTTCCTTTCTGTTTTCTTCTTTTGTTTTTCCTTTGGCATTACTGTTGCTTGAAGTTTCTAAGGATCTAACCACTTTAGATTTTTTTTTCAGGCCAAATCTCCATGAGCGATGATATTTACCTATGGCTTCCACAAATGCGAGATAACAGGGAATTTACACTATATCTAGCTTATTTTTTGGTAATTTCTCATTTTGGGAAAAAGACATGGAATTAAAAGATTGTTTACAGGGACAAAGTAAATTTCATATCATGCAGTTTGGGTTGAAATATTCTTCAGTATTCTTACATCATTTATTAAATTGACAATACTGCCAATTATAGATCAATTTCCTAGAGGAACAGGGTGAATTCTGCTGTCTTTTCACAGCAAAAAAGTGGTGAATTTTTTGCCTCTTATTGAAGTGTATCTAATATTTTAAAGTAGATTTGTCCTAATATAATATTAATTTAATCATTCATTTCATTAGGGTGATGTTGGTCAGATTTTTTTCCAGTAAATTATATCGCTTAGAATAAATGAGAGCATGCTGTGTCAGTCTCCTATTAATATGACAAACTACTTTATAAAAATAACTTATAAGAAGGAAAGATTAATCTTGACTTCTGCTTTTATACATTTCAGTTTATGTTTCTTATCATCATTGCTTTGGTTTGGTGATGGTACATTACCCCATGTCAGGAACATGTGATGAAGTATGTGTGTTCATGGAAGCCAGGAAGCAAAGAAGAGGAGGAATAGAAGTGGGGAAAGGGAGAAAGATAAGGAGGGGAAGAAGGAGAGGGAGAAGGAGACAGAGAAGAAAAAGAAGGAAGAAGAAAAAGGACTTTGATCTTAGCATCCTTTTTGATCACTCATTCTCAGTGACCAAATCTCTAAGACTATGCCTACTTGAAAGGGTTCACCAATTTATGGCAACATAGTGAAAGCTAATTATTAATCCGAATTCTTTATGATTTCAGATTTAATTTCTAGAGTGGTGCATAATATTTCTATACAATTGTGATAACTTAACAGAATATTTAGGGACACCTAAAAATTTACTTGAATTAAGCTGAGAAGCTATTTGGCATAGAGGTGGTTTGGTTATACCATTGCTGGAGAGATGAATGAAATATTTTGAGTGTAAATACCTTTTATTTAACAGATAAAGAAGCTTCAAGAGGTTTCATTTTTGACCTTCAGGAATGACTATTTCATCTAACTCATAATAACTTGAATTTTTCATAATTTTCTGGCATTTCCAATCAAGTATTTGTAATCTATAGTGAGGTTCTTTCTTGCCAGTTGAAGGAAAAGTGAATATTATCATGATCATTTATTTCTTAGTTATTCTATAGAGAGCAGGTATATTATGAATTTCCTGCCATTCAAAAATAAGTTATATTCAAGTCTATTGGAATAATTGGATAACTGATGGAATAGTTTGCTTTAGTTATCTTATATTGAGATTGGTTCAATTTTTAAAAATAACTGTTGACATAAAATACACAAAATTCAGTGTTTCTCTGAAATTACTTGTTACTCAAACCTCAGAAATACATGACCAATAACTGAGATTTTTATATACTCAAAAATTTTATGAATCTACATTTTTATGTCAAATATAGTTTAGGTTTAAAAGAAGAGAAAATCATGTGACCACAGTAGATAATATTTAATTCAATGTAAAATTGCTTCATTCAGCATGACAGAGCTTATTGCTTTTAGCTGACATGAGTAATTTGATTAGCCATCCCTTTTTCGCTTTTAAATAATAGAATATTTCAATATGTCCAAAGATTCTGTCATTTCAATCCTTGAGTGTATACTTTTTCATAAAAAAACTATTTTCCACATTGCAGGTTCAGGTTTAATAACTAAATAAATATCTAAATGTTAATTTATTAATTTGAGCCACAAGAATTCAAATAATATGAAATTTAATATGAAATTTAATTTAGTGTTAGATATGTTAAATCTGTGCTGAATATGGGTGTCTCAATTTTGTAATCCTCGCTACTCAGTACACTGTGGTTCAAAGCCCACACACATCACAACACACCTACAGATATCACACACAAATCACACACATATGCTCACACACAAAGCCAAAAATGGAATTGTGACTCAAATGATTGAACAAAATCTTTGAGGGAGAAAAAACCTAAGGGATAGGTCTTGAGTTCAAATCACAAGAAACACACACAAAATATTATATCAAAATTCTTATTTTAGTTTGAAGAAATAAACAATATCATGAAAAGTAATATTTGTTATATATTTTCCAACATTTGTGAAGTTGTTTTTAGTATAATTTGTCTTAAGATAAACGTAGGTTATTAAAATTTATATTAAACTAGTTAATATATATAATTACTCATAACACCTTGGAGTACAACAGTTGGTATTTTTTCCATAGCCATAAGAAATATTCTGAGTAAAAGAAAGAAGGGAAGATTGGAAGAAAGAAAAAGGAAGATTGGAAGAAAGAAAGAAAGAAAGAAAGAAAGGAAGGAAGAAAGGAAGGAAGGAAGAAAGAAAGAAAGAAAGAAAGAAAGAAAGAAAGAAAGAAAGAAAGAAAGAAAGAAAGAAAGAAAGAAAAGAAAGAAAGAAAGAAAGAAAGAAAGAAAGAAAGAAAGAAAGAAAGAAAGAAAGAAAGAAAGAAGGAAGGAAGGAAGAAAGGAAGAAAGAAAGGAAGGAAGGAAGGAAGGAAGGAAGGAAGGAAGGAAGGAAGCAAGGAAGGAAGCAAGGAAGGAAGCAAGGAAGAAAAACAGAAAGACAGAAAGAAAGGAGAGAAAGAAAGAAAGGAGAGAAAGAGAGAGAGGTAGGGATGGAGGAAAGGAGGGTGGAAGCAAAGAAGGAAGGAAGGAATAAAGGAAGGAAGGAACGAACGAAGGAACGAAGGAACGAAGGAAGGAAGGGAGGGAGGGAGAAAGGAAGGGAAGGAGGGAGGGAAAAAGGAAGGGACAAAACAATTTAATTTATAAAATCTGTTATTAGTCCAACATAAACTTCATGTAATTAACCCTTTAGTAAATTCAAGTTTGCAATTTTCACTTCTTTGCATGTTCTCCATTCATGAATGAAACCAACAAATGAAGCATCATAAATAACAAGGTGAATCTGTTTGCATTTGTAGTAATATGTATGTGAATCTTTTTCTCATTTTCTATACACTGCAAACAATTTACACTTAGTTATAAATATTCTAAAAATTGATGTAACCAAAGGATGTTAATATATAATGTGAATACTGTATTTATAATGCTATTAATATTACATTCTTCATGTTATATTAATTATAAATATATTATTATGTATTTTATCAGAGAAATTAGAATCCTCTGATTTTGGTGTCTGTGTGAGGCCTAATAGTAGAAAGTAACTACAATCAAAGGAGATCTGTATTTGTTGGCTCAAATGAATATTTCTGAAGGCAATTAACTCATCGAAGATTGTTCAAATATATCAGAAGGACCTTAGAAAAGCTGTACCACGTTTACATGGCTACCTATGATGTGGTTCAAGAGCCACTAAAGTATCATACTTCACTTTGCCATCACTATAATTATTCCCATAGTAAGAAGAATCATTCACATAAGTCACATGATATAAGCTTGTCCTTAAGTTATTATCTTCTATGAAAAAATATCCAAATGATACACTACACTGAGTTAAAGCAAAAGTTGCAAAGTGTATTGGACGATGTAATTCCTTTCAGTTACACAAATTGAAATTCTATTCACATTTCTGGTGACATTAGAATCAACCTTTCAGAGATGACACTACAATAATGATCCTGATAAAAGGAGCTCAATATAATTACTCTGCCATGTGGATGTCCAGCAAATACATTAAGATGAACCAGAAAGTAGAACCACATAAGAAAAGGAATCGCTTTTGAACAACCATTTTTATAATCAACGTTCAAGCTTCTAGAATATGAGTAATATACTTCTGATGGTTTTATGCCACATACTTTGAAGAATTCTCTTATAAAAGCCCAATGGCTAACAAAAAGCACAGTAGTTTGAGTTAAATATCACAAATTCTGATAAAAAATATTCATAAAATTTTATTTGAAATTTATTCTCTAAGTCTCCAGGTTAAAAATATTTTTAAATGGGAATTGAATTGAGGTTCAACTCTAATGAACTATCATAATTAATTTTTCAAATATTTTTATTATTTTTAAGTAGTTGTACAAAGGAGTTGCCATTCACTGAAACAGTTTATCATAATTAATTTTTCAAAAATTTTTAGTTTCTTTAAATAGTTGTACAAAGGAGTTGTCAGTCACTGAAACAGTTTATGGTTACAGTGCATCTTGATCAATGTCACCCCTTTAAACATTCTCATAGACCCCTCCCAATCAACAACAATCCTTATGTATCTCAATATTATGCTATCGAATTACTTGCCATTTAACAAAGCAGTTTATGTGTACAATGCACCTGGAATTGTGTTATCACTTCAACATCTTCACTCTCATTTAACCCTAAGCCTTCCTTTGTATATTTCAATTCTGGGAAGTATACAATGGATTCTTGCCTGTATTCTATCCTTTTCACTTTCAATTTCCTACCCCTCTCACATCCTCCCCTTCCCCCCCCCCCCCCCCGCTGTCCTCTCTTGCAGTACACTGGAAATTATTTTTGGGGGTTTTGATTAGTCTTTTAAGAACCTTAGGGTATTTTCACTCTCCATGGACTCTGACACCTCAAATAATTCATTTGTACCTTCTTGCATACCATCCAGTGTATTTACTTTTACATTAATAGGCACCATGTACATACCACAAATGAGGAAAATCATGCAACGTAAGTTTTTCTGGGGCTGCTTTATTTCACTGAATATGAGTATTTCTAAGTGCTTCATTTTCCTTAAGAATGGTGCTATGTTATCCTTTCTTTTGGATGAACACAATTCCATTATGTATGTATATATATATATGTATGCATATATATGTGTATATATACATATGTATATATATATGTATATATGTATACACACACACACATATATATATATACATACGTGTTATTAGGGATCAATAAAATCATATGTATAACTTATATATATACACATAATACATATATACATATATAATTCTTGATCTCTTTTTACAATGAGAGTCATCTGAACTGATTCCATATGTTGGCTACAGAAAATAATGTAACATAAACATGTTTGTTCTGATAGCTTCAGTGTGGCCTTGTTTCTGCTCTATTGGATAAATGCCCGTAAGTGGAATTGCTGGATCATAGAAGGCTCTCTATTTCAGTTCTGTTGGCAACTTCCATAGTGTTTTTCAATGTGGTTGAACAAGATTACATTCCCATCAACAGTGTAATAGAGTTTCCTTTGGGCCACAACCCTATCAGTATCTGTGATTGCTCGTTTTTTCATGACATGTTAACAGGGGTGAGATGAATCTGTTTTGTTTGGATTTGCATTTTTTATGGAGAGAGATGTGTATATTTGTCATTGTTACTTCTTCTAAGAAGTTATCCTTTATCCCATATATTAATTGGGTTCTTGTTTATTTGAGGGTTTATTTTTGTTGGGTTTAACTTATTGATCTCTAAATATGAGTTAGTTATGAAAACCCTTGTCTGATGCTTAGCTAGTAAAAATAGTCTTCCATTCTGTTCTCTTTCTATATATCCTGCTAACTTTTCTTTTGCTATGAAGAAACAACTTCACTATGATGCAATTGTATTGATCCAGAAAAAGTAATATTACACCATTCATAAGGAAATGGAAAGACGTGGAACAAACTTATAGAAAGAAACTTTAGAAAACAAAACTTATAGAAAGAAAGACAGACTCAAAGAAATATAGGTTGCCTGATTTCCCTCATTTGTTGTATTAGAATGTGCCTATAATTCTACAAGTAAACACAGTTGGATGGTAATGGAGAAAACATTACAATTAGACATTATAAATTATAAAGGATTCTAAACATTTATACAGTGAGCTCAAAGGAGGATGCCCTTTGGAGAGTATCACAAATTCTCAATAGCTATGTGAATATTATCATATAAAATAATGTTCATCAAAATAACCTTCAAGAAATGATAATTGGAGTTCTTTTATTGTTTTGTTTTTTTCCTTCTGCCTTCTGAAGCTGGTTATTTTTTGCACATTTGGTCTTATATGTAAGTTTGAAAAGTGCAAGGGGGAATAGAAATGGTGAAACAAAGGTTGAACAAATACAGCAGTGCTACTCAGTAGACACTACATTAAAACTGAACTATACAACTTGGGGGCAGGGAGGTTGAAAGGGAAAAACTGGGAGAATATGAGCGAAGAGGTGACACTTTTCAAAAAGAAATGTGCTCAATATCTGACTTATGTAATTGTAACCCTTCTGTACATCATTTTTACAAACTACAAATGGACCTAATAAACAGGCCAGAATAGCTATACTAATATTAGATAAAATAAGCTTTAAATTAAAAGTGGTATGAAAGTAAAAAGAAACAAAGAAGGACCTTAAATATTGATGAAGAAAGGTCTCTATCAGGGGGATATAAGAATTCTGGGCTGGGAAGGTGGCTCAGTGGTAGAGCACTTGCCTTGCATGAATGAGGCCCTGGGTTCAATTCCTCAGCACCACATAAGCAGAAAAAAAACCGGAAGTGGTGCTGTGGCTCAAGTGGTAGAGCACTCACTTTGAGATGATGAGCTGAGGGATAGTGCCCAGGCCCAGAGTTCAGGACCCATGACCGGACCCAAACAAACAACAACAACAAAAGAATTCTAAATATCAATGCCCTGAATCCTAGAGCTCCTAAATTTATTTACAAATACCACTTACCCTAAAATCATGGATACATCCAAACAGATTGTTGGTTGATTGAACACATCATTCTTACCTCTGGACAGGCTTTCCTGGTAAAAACTTAGCAAAAAAAGTTCAGAGATAAATAACTGCATTGACAAGGTGTAACTAACAGATATCTACAGATTATTTAACCTAGCAGCATCACAATACATATTCCTCTCAGCAACCCATGGAACATTCTCCAAAATAGATCATATCTTAGATCATAAGGAAAATCTGTGAAAATTCAAAAATAAAAAATGAAATTCTCCTTTTATCCTGTCAGACCACGATGGGACCAAATTAGATCTCAACATCAAAAGGCATCACAGAAAATTCTGAACCACAAAGAGACTGAATAACACATTGTTAAATCATCAGTGAGTCACTGATGGGATATGGAGGGAAGTTCCAAAGTTTATGGAATTCAGTGAAAGTGAACACACAAAATACTGCCTCCTCTTGCACACAACAACACAGGCAATACTCAGAGGAAAATTTATAGCTTTGAGTATGTGCCTCAACAAACTAGAACAATCTTGAATCAACACTAATGATGCACCAGTAGGTCCTTGAAAAACAGGAACAAGCCAAACCAAAAAACGGTAGACAGAAATAATACAAATTAGATTAAAGAAATACATGAATCAGAGTCTCAAAAAACATACAAACAATCATAATTGACTTTTATCTACTAATAGCTCACAAATTTGCCCAATGAATGTCAGTGTAGCTATTTTCAGAGATAGACTCAACCAGCTCAAACCAGTGAACAAAACAAACTACTAGGATTCTAAGAAACAACATTTTGTTTGCCTTTAAATAGATTTACTCTGTTTTTATTATTAAGGTGATTTAAAGAGTGATTATAATTACATGAGTCAGGTAATGAGTACATTTCCTTTTATGGAATGTCTTCAGTTACTTCATTTCTTCCCAGTCCCACCCTACTGTCCCCACCCACGTGTTAGATCGTTCACTTTCATCAATGTTCAATGAACTCCAATGCTGCCATTTTTCAGTGATTTCCCTAAAGCTCTGTGCCCACCCTCCACCTTCCTGAAGACATACAATGAATATAGCAGACATAACGTAAAGAAGACAGAATCATCACAAACTATAAACAACAACAACAGAAACAAAACAAAAAATGAGTCTTCTGTTTCCATATCTCATAGTTTGTTTCAGTTATGTAAATCATGTTATATAAATATGATTATTGTTTATCATAAAGTCAATTCAAGGATTGAAGTGTGATAACTTATAATTTTGTTTTATATTTAAGTAATGTTTTTTTTATTTTAACATTAAATGTGTAACACAATTCAAGTCCTAGTGAAATCTGAAGGTTTAGATTTAAAGTTAAATTTTCAAAATGTCTAATAGTTCCATATTGGAAACCAAAATGAAAAACAGGAAAGTTTTATCCTCAAGAATTTCATAACTTCATGTGCAAAAAGGTAAAATAAATGTAATATTAATTTAGTGGA
This sequence comes from Dipodomys spectabilis, assembly GCF_019054845.1. Classification (NCBI taxonomy): domain Eukaryota; kingdom Metazoa; phylum Chordata; class Mammalia; order Rodentia; family Heteromyidae; genus Dipodomys; species Dipodomys spectabilis. Next base: position 291,781 of record NW_024871193.1, read on the forward strand.
AGTAATAAATCAAATACTATTGCAATGCATCAATTCCATAGGTTATGAGAACTATAGGTAAAATTAATAAAACTTGTTTTAACGAGATTACTTTAGACATGAAACAAGTGATAATTTTCTTTTCTAGGTGAAGTTGATAAAGAAATTAAAGCCCAAAGATTCCAGAATCCTGTGTGTTTGATACGTGTCAATTTACATATATGCTTTACTCATCTCAAAGTTATTTGAAGATAACTGAGAACAGGACTAGAATGGAAAGAATCATTCAAATGTTTACTTTTATTTTGTGACTAAATATTTCTTTTTATATTTCTTTATTTTATTGCAAAAATCTGGTAAATTTATTTAAGTCACATCAATAATAATGAGAAATAATCAGCCCCTAGCTCCTTAAAAGACAATAAATAAGAAAGGAAACAACAAACATAAAAATTGAACCTCATTTGGAAATGGTCTTTTTATATTGTGGTGCTTTGTAATTGTGGATTATGTGACTATCCCATGAATCTGGGCTCAAATCACTAGGGCTACTGGAAGAAAATTTCAAAATCTAGAGATGCTAACACAGCTGTGCAGTTGTTTGTTGGTTTCACTACAGTAGCAGCAGGGCATAAAATGTGGAAAGGAAATAATTCTACTGCTTTGCAGGCAAGAATGTGATGAAAAGCACACTGTTATCTTCTTAGATGAAATATGAAGACCACACTTTAAAAGCTTACTAAATGATCAGCCCTTTAAATAACAGTGCCAATTTTAAGGCACTCTGGATAATTCAAGTCCTTCATCTCCCCACAACCATTACTGCCATTCACAAATCATTGCCAAGGTGAATTTGCATTTCTTTTAGATATTTCAAATGGCTTAGGAGTAACATAAAAAATAATTCCAGTTTTTGAGAAAATTTAATTTACCATCAGCTAACAAATCAGATTCAACTCCATAGCATAACCTTTAGGAAAAATGAATTAAGGAATATGGCATGTACTTTGTAATTTAATATTAGGCATTAGAGCAAAATGCCAGAAAAAGACTCTGCAAGAAATAAACATAAGTCTTTTATATGATATTAAAGATTATCTAAGGACAAGTAATTTTACCTACATTTCCTGTTATATGATAGCATATTTTTGTCTGCTAATCAGAGAGACTCAAAAAGATTTTTAAATATGATATGAAAAATGTATCATCATGAATGAATGAAATCAAGTAGTAGATGGCTTAGAAGCTGGGTGGTTTGTTAAATATTCTCACTATTTTGAATGATCTGGTGTTTGTGTGTGTGTGGAATTACTAATGTACTTTATGTCTGGGCAGGAAAGTTTGATTATTAGTACATTGTCTGAAATCCAATGTAAGGAACCTAATCAGAGTGATAATTGTGTGTGTGTGTTTGTCTGTGTGTGTGTGTGTGTGTGTGTGTGTGTGTGTGTGTGTGTGTTTGTGCGTGCAAGTCTGTGTTTAGAAGGAAGAATCTTATTACACTCAGGGTATATATTTAATTCTTTTAGGTATACTATATTAATGACAGCAGATAAAAGTAATTAATATTTTGGGCCATATGTTTGTGTTCATATGACTGCATGGACAAAATAAAAAGTTATGTTTGTGGTATGAGTTTTGTGAAAGGTCAGCTGAAATTATAAACATTTGGAATCATCAGAAAGATATCAATGGCAATCTTTTCAGTGTAGATCAATTTTAGACAACTCTTGCAAGAATATGTAATCCTATATGGAAATGCAATATTTATTGATTTTTCCTTAGCTACAGTATTCTATAAACTTGTAGGAAAACCAGTTAAATTGTGGAAACATAAAAGTAATGTGATTATTTATTGCATACAGTTTTACACTTTAGTTGCATTGTTAAATACCTTTATTTCAACTGTCTAGTAAGGAAAACCCTACATATTACAGTTTGTGCCATATTTCAGATTGGGAAGCTTTGTCTGTATCTATAAGTTTATTTCTTTTGGTTCTGCTTTCCTATTCATAACTGTGTTTGTCATACTATTCTTCTAAGGACTTTTTCTTTTTTCCCATTTTGGCTTCAACATACCTCATGCTCTGTTGTTTGTTAACAGTAGTCAGTCTACCATTTGAACCATGTCTCCATCCCAGAAATTTTTGTAGTTAATTGGCGATAGAACCTTATGAACTTTACTACCAGCCTGAAAACCATTATCTCCCAAGTCTAATCCTTCTTAATCACTAGGATTATAGAGATGAGTCATGGACCCCAAGAATCAATGACTTTTCATGTCTTATAGATTCCACATGTTTGCTAGTAATTGTAATAATAAACTACCATAGATTGGGTAGCGTTAACACTGTAAATACATTGCCTCTGAGTTTTTGGAACTGTAACTCTAAGGTCAGAGTTGGTTTCTTCTGAGTCTTCTTTCCTTGGCATATTCAAGGCCTTCTGCTTCTCTTGGGGAGCACTTCAACTTAAATGCTACCTTTGAGATTCTGTTTCCAAATGCAGTCACTTTCTGAGGCAATGGGTTTCTGATCTTTAGTATGATTTCAGTGGGACATTATCCAACACATAACAAATTACTTAATGGATAGAAGAAAATCTCTAATAAGAAAGTATTTGGTTTGGGCACGGAAGTTATGGTTGTACTTTTAAAACAATTAACAAGAGAGGTAAAGGTTTTATTAGAGCTTGTAAATCCAGTATGAATTCTTGACCTTAGACATGCCAAATTCTTACCCTGGCACACACTTCAATTCCTAGCGGTACTGGGAGATTGAACCCAAAATCCTATACTTGTGAAACAGCATTTCTACTACTGCCATACCTGCAGATTGTAAATTGGATTGCTTATTTTGAGGTAGTTTCACTCTGCCTGGGCCTGATTTGACTGTGGTAATCTTAACACAAGCAAAAAAGAATGCACCCAGCAAATGGTTAGAGTTTCTGAAACTTCTTTTTGTGTCTAGGCTTGCTTGGAACTGGAATTCTCTAATCTGTTTCCCAAGTAGATAAGATTATAGGTGTGAGCCACTTTATCCAGTAAAAGTATACGATTTGAAAATATCTTGATATTGCCTATATTTGTGATTAACATACATAACTAACCTTAAATTTCTCCCACTTTTGTTTAATACTCTGAGTTGAAAACATTGGCTTACTTGATATACATGGCTTTGTTTGGGATGGAATCCCATAACAATCCAAAAAAATCTCCCAAAAGTTTATGTCAAAAATCATAGAAAAAAGGCTGCAGGTTGGAAAAAAAATTGATCCTTAAGTTATAAATGCAATATATTTATAGTGTTAGTCAATGCTTTCTTAAGTATGAGAAGAGAAAAAAGGCAGAAATGGAAAGATGTCAGATATAATTTTGATAACCTACTAAGTCTCTGTAGAAATTCTGTAGTTGTCACTTCATGTTAACTTCCTTTCTTAAAGCTTGCTTTATTATAACCCTGTGGGTTGGACTGATAGGTTACCTTCTCCAGGAAATGAGGCTGATTTTAGAAGGCTGATGGTGTGGTAAATAAGGAATGATGAGAATGAGTACAGGTATTGTCACCAAATGAGCCAACCAGGTTCAACTGCTGAACAGCAAAACAAAGCTAAGTTTCAAATCTGATGATCCACATTGGAAGATATATAGATAGATATGTATACATATACATTTACATGCATGCATGAAATAGTAAATCTCCAGTTGAATATAGAGGAACTTGGCCTGACAATTATTAAATTATATCAAACTGGTTGCAGGAATAGTAAAGTAAAATATCAATAGTTAGCATAGATTTTGCATAGATTTTTTAAAGGATGAAAATTCTTTCTTTATAATATACTTCACAAATACCCGTAGTATGTTTTAAGTTTTTTTACATTGTAGTAGGAACATCTATACAATGGTGAGAATTGGGATTACACACAATATGCAACATGGGTAGGCAGTGGTGTTTCAAGGATTTAATCTTAGCTAGTTAAGAGATTGAGATCTGAAGATTACAATTTGAAGCCAGCAAGCATAGGAAAGTTCTTTAGAATCTTATCTCCAATTTGAAGCCAGCAAGAGTAGGAAAGTTCTTTAGACTCTTATCACCAATTAACCATAGGGACAAATGGAGTTCCAGTTCAAATTGTATGTCGATCATTGGCCTTGACCACAAAAGCACCATCCAGACCCTGAGTTTAAGCCCTAGGATCAAAAGAAACAAAAACACAAAATACAACATGAAGTTAGATATTTTATAACGAGGCACATTTTTATGTACTCTACATTGTTAGAAAGACTAGACTTCTGTGATAGCTTTATAACATACCATAATAAGTGATATTGTCCATGTATTAAGCAGAAAGACTTACTCAGATTTAAAAGTTTGAAGATTTCAGTGTATGTTCAGTTGGTTTTATTGCTTTAGTGGCCTGTGAAAGACTATGTCAAGGTGGGGAGTATATCAAAGAGAAATGTTTTTGACCTAGAATGATTAAAATATAAAAGAAGAATGTAGATGAGAGACTATGTTTTCATAGGTTTAACTCTGAAGAACTCAATCTCCAGAAGAACTATTCAGGTATGCTCCACAGTCTGGGAGGGAATGGAAAGACATTTTTCTTTCACACACAGGTCTTTCTGGGGCATACTAAAATCAAATGGCAACATCTTCACCAATAACAGAATATTAGTCCATTATGATTTACAGAATCATACAGAAGTTTCCTGGCATATATTTTCTTTTGTTCTTCTTTTTGTGGGGGCTATATAAATATTTTTTTTTCCAGAAAGGCAACCTGGTCTTAATCATTATCCACAAAATTTATGCTGTCATATAATCAGAGAGATTTTTTGAATAAATTAACACAATAGTGGGCTCATTTTATGCCAACACAAGATATAAACACTACCTACATTTTCACTGAACAACCACTCATAAAAAATCATGAAATAATAAAGTACAAGTCCATGTCAATTTTTTTGTTAGTCCTGGGGCTTGAACTCTGGGCCTGGTCTGTCCTCAGCTATTCAGCTCAAGGCTACAACTGTACCACTTAAGCCACATTGCTGTTTCTGGTTTTTAGGTAGTTTATTGGAGACAATTGTCTTGCAGACTTTTCTGCCCAGGCTGGCTTAGAACCACTATCCTCAGATGTCAGACTCCTGAGTATCTAGGATTACAGGCATGAGCCACCAAATCTCAGATCCAAGTCAATTTTAAACAAGTAATCTTATTGAAATTTCTGGCTTTTTTCCAATAAAAAAACTATTTTTTCAACATTAGTTTATAACTACGAGTTATTTTTATATGTAACTTGGAATTTGTTAATAGAAACAAATATAATTTTTACTATTACTAAGTATCTCACAAAAATCCAGTGTAATTGCTTTTCCCCAAAGTCAATTATGACATACTATCTCACACTATTATTATTACATTCTATATTGCATATAGTGTGAAGTGAAAATCATTTGAACAATTTCATATAAATTAGTAGATGCTATTTTAGCATTATAAATTCACATCTGTGGTTTTAAATGAAAGAAAGATTTTAGAGTTAAAATCCAATATGAATGTGTAGTGTATCCCAAATAAACCAAAAATTCTGAATTCATGCAGACAAAATTATTTCCATTGGAATTAATGTGGCAAGAGGAGGCAGAATTCAAATCACGTCAAACATTATCTGTTATTCTCCCACATCTTCCACTAACAAGACCTCCCTGGTCCCAGTTGTCACAAAACTTCAAGTGTCTCTCTTAGAATTATACGTGGATACGTTCTAAATCACTGATTTTTTTCTACTTTGTGTTATATGAGACAAAATTTAGACAATTGAAATAAAATGCACACATATGTTAAAGTCACCACAGCTGGAAAAACAACTGAAGAGATTGGAATTCCCCCAGGAAAAAAACATGTAATACCCAGTTTTTTTTAAGTACAAAAACCTCCAATATATGTTAATTTGAGTAAAGTATAAGGACAACTGTCTCTCAGAAATAAGGTTGTGTTAATTTGTAATTCAATTCATCTGGATGAACGTAATATAGCAAATCCCTTGAATGGATCAAACTGTTTAAAACAAAGGTAATTGTATGTGAAGTAAGATCTGCACATATTTAAAGAAAAAAATGCTACAGTATCAAATCACAAAAAGCATGCCGTTACAATGGTTCGCATTCGAAGCAAACTACCCAGGCCTGGAGTTTAATGCTAGAACTGCCACCCACAAATGGAGGGAGATACTGACAAACTCATTCCTGTTCATGTGAATGCTAACAGAATGTTACAAAAGTAATAAATTTTCCGTTGATTCATGATTCTATTTTACAATGCCACACAAAAAATATTGGATTTATGTCTTCCATTTTAGCACCATGGTATGATTAAGGATATTGAATAATTTTTAGTTAATACTTTTATAAGTATTCAACAGTGATATTTCATTAAATGGAGGCATAATTTAATAACTAATAATTGGTAAAAATATATATAATTTAATTACTGCACAGTCCCTCTTTTTGTATATATATATATATATATGTGTGTGTGTGTGTGTGTGTGTGTGTGTATATCAATCTACACATGTCTCTATCTATATCTATCTATCTATCTACCTATCTATCTATCTATTTATCCGTCTATCTATCTAACTATCCGGCACTCCTGTGGCTTCATCACAGGTCCTCAGAACTTCCTGGCAGCTCAGTTTGCCAGAGTCTGGTCTGATAAGACTGTGACCCCATATATGGATTGGGCATTCTAGGCAGTGAGTTAAAATACCAGCATGGCCAAAAAATTATTCATGGAGTAAGAAGCCAATATTAGCACATTGTTTTCCTTTTGTGTGAAAGTCCATTGTCTCAGTATGATGCATAATCCATATCTACATATAATAAAGGAAATGTTATATGTGTAATAATGATAAATAAATAAGGGTAATAAATGTCATATTTTTGCAAAATTTTGTTCAATTGACTTCAGCAATTCATCCAAAAAATCGTACAACACGATCAAACAGGATTCATTTCAGGGATGCACAGCTGGTTCAATATATGCAAATCAGTTAATATAATTCATCACATCAACAGGAGCAAGGATAAGCACCACATGGTTATCTCAATAGATGCAGAAAAAGCATTTGCCAAGATTTAACACCCCTTTATGGTGAAGGTTCTGGAAAAATTAGGAATCCAAGGAACATTCCTCAATACAATAAAGGCTGTTTATGACAAACCAACAGCCAGCATTATACTTAATGGTGAAAAACTAAAGTCATTTCCTCTTAACTCAGGAAGGAGACAAGGAGGTCCACTCTCTCCATTTCTTTTGAATCTAGTGTTAGAATACCTAGCTACAGGAATAAGAGAGGATGTAAACATAAAGGAGAACCAAATAGGGAAAGAAGAAGTAAAACTCTCCCTCTTTGCACATGACATGATCTTGTATTTAAGGAATCCCACAGACTCCACTCTCAAATTACTCAAGCTGATTCAAAACTTTGGCAAAGTAGCAGGGTATAAAATTAACCCTCAAAAATCATTGGCTTTTCTGTATGCCAACAATGAGAAAAGTGTGGCTGAAATTATGAAAGCAACTCCATTCATAATAGCCCCACAAAAAATAAAATAACGAGGAATTAACTAAAGAAGTGAAGGACTTCTATGATGAAAACTTTAAAAAGTTGAAAAATGAAATCAAAACAGAATTTAGAAAGTGGCAAAAATTCCCATGGTCCTGGATTGCAAAGATCAACATCATGAAAATGGCAATACTTCCCAAGGCTATCTATCAATGTGATACCTATCAATATTCCAACTTCATTCTTCAAGGAAATAGAAGACTCAATCCAAAAATTTATATGGGACAACAAACGACCCCAAATAGTAAAAACGATCCTCAACAGAAAGAACAGTGCTGGAGGAATAAAAATACCAAATTTCAAACTCTACTACAAAGCTTTAGTAATGAAAACAGCTTGGTACTGGCACAAGAACAGACCTCAGGACCAATGGAATAAAATTGAAAACCCAGAAATGAACTTACAGACCCATAGCCAACTAATCTTCGATGAGGGAGCTAAAAAAGAGAATGGAAAAAAGACAGCCTCTTCAGTAAATGGTGCTGGCAAAATTGGTTAACTACTTGTAGAAAACTAAAGCTAGATCCTTATATATCACCCTGCACCAGAATCAACTCCAAAAAGATCAAAGACCTCGGAGTCAAAGCAGACACTCTGAAAACATTACAGGGTGTAATGGGAGAAACCCTAGGTCTCCTTGGTGCAGGCCGAAATTTTCTTAATAGAGACCCAGAAACACAACAAATCAAAGAAAGGTTGGACAAATGGGATTGCATGAAATTGTAGAGCTTCTGCATGGGAAAGGAAATAGCTAGTAAGATCAATTGAAAGTCCACGGATTGGGAGAAAAATCTTCACTAGCTATACAATGGACAACGTTCTCATATCTAAAATATGCCTAGAACTCAAAAAATTAAATCCTCCAAAAATAAATCTTCAAAGAAACAACTGCCCAATAAATAAGTGGGCTAAAGATTTAAAGAGAAACTTCTCTGAAGAGGAAAGAAGGATGGCCAATAGACAAATGAAGAAATGCTCAACCTCCCTAGCCAATAAAGAAATGCAAATCAAAACAGCCTGAGATACCACCTCACCCTAGTTAGAAAGGCTATAATCAAGAAGTATAATAACAACAGGTGCTGGAGGGAATGTGAACAGAAGGGAATCTTACTGCATTGTTGGTGGGAGTGTATACTTTTTAAACCACTTTGGAAAGCAGTATGCAGGTTCCTCGAAAGACTCCACATAGAGCTCCCCATGACCCAGCAATCCCACTTTTGGGCATTTACCCAAATGTTCATAAACAAGACCACACTAAAGCTACCAGCACGACTATGTTTATGGCAGCATTATTTACCATAGCTAAGATATGGAACAAGCCCAGACTGCCCCTCAGTAGATGAATGGATCAAGAAAATGTGGTATATATATATATACACAATGGAATTCTATGCCTCCATCAGAAAGAATGATATTGCCCCATTTGTTAGGAAATGGAAAGACTTGGAAAAATTATATTAAGTGAAGTAATCCATGTCCAAAGAAACATAGGTCCCATGGTTTCCCTTACTTGCAATAACTAGTATATGTATGTGTCAAGCAGAAAAGGTCAGATAAGTTGATTGAACCCTAAGCTATGTATTCAAATGTTTTTTTTCCATTTACCCTAATGTTTACAAAAAAGACCACACTAAAGCTACCAGCACAACTATGTTTATTGCAGCATTATTTACCATAGCTAAGATATGGAACCAACCCAGATGCCCCTCAGTAGATGAATGGATCAAGAAAATGTGGTATATATACACAATGGAATTCTATGCCTCCATCAGAAAGAATGACATTGCCCCATTTGTTAGGAAATGGAAAGGCTTGGAAAAAATTATATTAAGTGAAGTAAGCCAGGCTCAAAGAAACACAGGTCCCATGGTTTCCCTTATTTGCAATATCTAGTATACTTATGAGTCAAGCGGAAAAAGTCAGAGAATGTGATGTTAGGAAAACGAACCCTCAAATATGTATTTTAATGTTTTTGTTTCTTTCATGCATGTGTTTCTAACGCATTTATAAGATTATTTCTTGGTTGCTTTGTATGTCCCTCCCCCACAGTGTAACCCCCGCTTTCACTATATTTGATGTCAGTATAACATGTGGAGGAGATGGGGACAAACAAGTCGTTAAAGGATTCAGGTGGACCTGTTGCAACAATGAGAAGTACAAAATGTCATGTCAAAACCAGCTTTACAATGTCGGAAGGGGGGGAGGGGGGGTATGATTGAGTGGGGGGGGAGGGGGAGGCTGGGAAGGGAGGTGAAGGGTAAACAAAGGAGGAGGCTGCAATGCTAGGTAAGAAATATATGCATTATCCTGCCCATGTAATTGTAACCCCTCTGTACAGTATGTTCTCAAATAAAATAAAATAAAATTTAAAAAAAATATTTTTTTTCTTTCATGTGATTGTTTCTAACACATTTATAAGATTATTTCTTTGTTGCTCCTCCACGGTATAACCCCTGCTTTCACTGTATTTGATGTCAGTATAATTTGTGGAAGGGAAGGGAAAAAACAAATCGTTTAAATAAGGATACAGTTGGACCCATTGCAACAATGAGATGTACAAGTGGTTATGTCAATATACGATCTTTACAACTGTGGCGGGGGGGGGGTGCATGGGAGGATGATGGTGTGGGGGAGTGGGGGGCACGGAGTGAATGGGAAAAGATAGGAAGGGGAAACAAAAAAGTAAGAAGCTACGATGCTTGATGAGAAATTTACTCCTTATCTTACCCATGTATTTGTATCCCCTCTCTATAGTATTTTCATAATTTAAAATAAAAGAAAAAAATAACAATTAAATTAGTTATTGTATGATTATATAAACTTATAAACAACAATTATACTACATTGACTAATTTTAAATTATTACTTTATAATTCATTCAATCATATTACTTAAAAAAGGAAGGAATAATTTAAATGCCAATAATCGGTAGTAATATTTTATATGCAATTTGCTAGTATACAGACATCTCTCTCTTGTTTTATACATATACATCTATTTATCTGTCTACCAGTCTACATATTTATGTGTTCATACACTTGTCATTCATGGGGCTTATTTGTACATTGCTGGGCTACTACATACACAGCCCTGGGTTCAATTCCTCACTACCTTGTGCACAGAAAAATCTAGAACTCATGCGGTCGCTTAAGCAGTTGAGCACTCGCTTTGAGCATAAAAGCTTCGGGACTGTGTCTAGACACTTTCTCAAAACCTAAGACTGGCACCAAAAAAAATAAAATAGAGTGTTCTAACTGCAACAATATAAGGATAGTACTGCAAATACCTCATCCCAGAACAAGCATGGAGTCGTGCTTGCCGCTGCCATCTTACCTGACTTAGCCAGATGTAAATCAATGCAACCCAGCTCCACGAAACCAGAATCTGTTGGTTCACTCACCACTGTCATCCAAGATACTTGGGGGCTGATCTGTGAAACTCTGAGCTCTGGTTCACATTAGTAGAGCTCTAGCCTTGAGCAAAAGATCTTAGGACAGTACCCCCAAATTTTCAGTGCATTGCCCGTGGCTCATTGCAACAGAGAGTTACGATCTAGGCATCAGTAGCTGAAGTCTGTTACCCTGCCTACTCAAGAAACTGAGATGTGAGGATCTGGGTTCCAAACTATCCCAGACACAAAAGTTCCCATGAGACTAGTATCTCCTATTCATCACTTAGAAACTTGAAATGGAAGCTGGGCACCAGTGACTTAACGCTTGTCATCCCAACTACTCAGGAGCCTGAGAGGTGAGGATCATGGTCCAAAGCCAGCCTAGGCAGAAAATTCCTTGAGATGGACCATTCCCTCCAGTGACCTACCAAAAAGCTGAAAGGGTGCTGTAGCTCAAGTGGTAGAGTGCTTGATTTTAGCTGAAGAGCTCTAGGATAGACAGCACCCAGGCCTAGACTTCAAGTCTTCCAACTTACAAGAAAAGAAAAGAAAGAAAGTAACCTAAAGTGGAGGTGTTAGAATGCTTTGCATGTATGAATCCCTGGATTTGAATCCTCAGTGCCACATCACTAGAAAAAACCCTGAAGTGGCCCTGTGGCTCAAGTGGTAGAGTGCTATCCTTGCACAGGAGAAACTCAGGAACCATGCTCAGGTCCTGAGGTCAAGTTCCAGGACAAGTGCACACACACACACACACACACACACACACACACACACACACACACACACACACACATACACACACACACAAAGATACCAGAAGTGAAGCTGAGACACCAAATGGTGGTAAAGCACTGAGCTTCTGTTCTGAGCTCATGGTCAGCACCCTGGCCCTGTGTTCAAACCTGAAACCTAGCCATCCAAGGCTTAACAAGGATAGGTCAAAGGTTGCAAAATCTGATGCACTTCACCAGCCCTCGATGACAGAAAACTTAGGGATTTTGCACGAGTGCTTAGATTTAGAAAGCTTCTGGAAACCTAGGGAGGCACCATTGCCAATTAGGAATCTTTTCATTAGGTTCAGCTCCCTTATTGTCTGCCAGAAGGACCCATGAATTAATTGTAGCAGCTTATTTCAATACTGGAACATAATCTAACAAAGACAGGGTAAGTGTAGGGAACTTGGCCTGCCATAGGAGGTGGCACAAATGAAAGCTTCCTGCGGAGAGAGATAGCTTAGAGTACAAAGAGGCCTTTTTTTCCTGGCCTTCAAATTCTGCCTACACTCATCCTCACTAATTGGCTCAGATGGGGTTGTTTGTTACACAGCTGTAAAGGAGTGAGACCTTTTTGTCTGTCTGTCCAGACCATGAGGCAGACTTCCTCCAGCAGCCTGGAGTGCACAGAAACCCTCAGGCTACACTGGGAACAGTGAGGGCAGCCCCAGAACATGCAATGTCTTGACAGCACTCTCTTTGCTATGAAATCATTCTATTCAAAGCAAATTTCCCAGCTGGGTGCCTTTCAACATAGCGACTCTGTATCTTCACCAATAGAAATACATGCATACATATATGGGGAGACATGGATTTACTGGCTTTTCCTTTTTTGGGAGGCCAGGGGCTTGTACTATGAGCCTAGGCACTCTCCCAGAGCTCCTTTTGTTCAAGGGTGGTGTTCTGCCCTTGAGTTTCAGTCCCACTCATGGGTTTTTATATTCCTGTGATCCCTTAGAAATAACAGTGTCCTGAACTTTCCTGTCCCGACTGAATTCAAGCTGCAATTCTCTACCTCTCAGCCTCCTGAAGAGCTAGGATTACAAGCATGAGCCTCTGAGACCTGGATTTCTTTTATTATTTTGTTCTTTGTTTTATCATGACAATGTGAAATCTTCACAGTGTCATACTAATGGTTTGCATTTCGAAGTAAACTACCCAGGCCTGGAGTTCAAATGCCAGGACTTACACCTAGAAATGGAGGGAGATCTTGAGAAAATCATTCCTATTCATGGGAATGCTTAATGGAATGTTATAAAAGTAACAATTAAATTCACAATTGTTCAAGATTCTCTTAAAGAATGCCACACAAAAAGTATTGGATTATGTATTTCATTCTAGCACCATGGTATGATTCTCCTAATTAATGAATACTGACTACTTTTACATTAATGCTTTAATAAGTATTTAACCATGAAACTACATTAAATGGAGGCTTAATTTAATAACTAATAATTCACAATATATATTATTCAATATCCTCATATTGTGAGAGAGCAAACTACACATCTATCTATCTATATCTAAATCTAAATCTATATCTAGGCCACTACTATGGCTTGATCACATGTCCTCAGAACTGGCTGGCAGCTCAATTTGCCAAAGGCTTTGTCTACAACTGACACTTTCATGAATTGGGCATTGTGGGCTGTGAGTTCATATCCCAACATGGCCAAAAGTTTATAGGTGGAGTAATAAGCCAATTTTGACACTTTTTTTTCCTTCTCTGTAATGTCCTGGGCCTCAGTATGATGTAAAATCCATGTTCAAATATATCCATGTGGTAATATGTAATAAATGAAATAAATATTATATATGTAATAATAATAAAATAAAGAATAAATAAATAAAGGTAATAAATGTTACATGGGGTAAACCCATGTATGTAAAAAGATCTCATACATGAATATTATTTTTTCCAGTGTTGTGTCTTGAATTCGGCCCTGGAAATTGGTCTGAATTTCTTGTTTTCAATGACGGTGAGCTTCCTCTCCCCACAGTGCCACAGAGTTACCCAGACCCTGAGTTGAAATCCCAGGCCTGCCAGAAAAATAGTGCAAATTCCAACCCAGGGCCTTATTTTTTTTTTGGCCAGGCCCGGGCCATGAACTCAGCTCATAGCAACTCTGCCTCAGCTTCAATCATCCTGGGCTGGGGTGCAACCTCTGGACCCACAGCCCATCCTGAGATCCCAGGACACAAGTTTAAATCTAGGGACAGGCAAAAAAAAAAAAAAAAAAGGTGAAGGGCTGGGAAGGTGGCTCAATAGTAGAGTGCTTGCCTTGCATGCTTAAGGACCTGGGTTCGATTCCTCAGCACCACATAAGCAGATAAAAGCCAGAAGTATTGCTATGGATCAAGTGGTAGAACCATAGCCTTGAGCTGAAGATTTGAGAGACAGCGCCCGGACCCAGACTTCTGGCCCCACAACAGACAAAAAAAAAAAAAAGACGGGGAAAAAAGGAGAAGTATAAAACTCAGAAGTTCCAGAACGCGGTTTTACATTGTTGTTTTTTTTTTTTCTCCTTTGCATTATGACCATCCTGGGTCTAAATGACAGGACCCGAAAAGTGTACATGATCTTGCACTGTTGAAGTTTGAAGTTTGGTGGGCTATCAGGGAAGGCAAAGCCTAAACCAGCAACCTATGTCCGGGGTTCAGATCCCGGGACTGCTACCTACAAATGGTAGGAGATCCTAAGAAACACATTCTGATAGACATCCATATGAATGGAATGTTGTAAAAGTAACAATTACATTAGTATTTAGTGTAATGATTATATTAAAATTATACACAATAATCATAGTACATTGACTAATTTTCAATAAATAATTTATTATGTATTTAACCATGATACTTAAATAAAGGAAGAAATAATTTATCGATAATTGGTAGTAATATAGTATATATAATTTAATAATATACAGACATCTCCCTCTTGTTTTATGCATATATATGGATGTATAAAACAATCTTCATATCTAAGTCTACATTTGTCAATCCTGGGAATCAGTGGTAGAGTGCTTGCCTAGTATGTATGAAACTCTGGGTTCGTTTCCACACTATCACATGCACAGAAAAGCCAGAAGTGGTGCTATCACTCAAGCACCAAAAAAAAAAAAAAAAAAAAAAAAATAAGTTAGAACGTTCTGACTGCAACTATAGAAGGCCAAGACTTCAAATACCTCATAACAGAGTAAGCTGAGGGTCTGAAGCTGATGACTGAGATCTAACCTGAGAGCCAAAGGTCAACCACTGCAAACCAACTCTATTTAGACAGACGTTGCTGGCTCACCCTAGCTGCTCAGGGGATGAGATCTGACACTGGTGGATTGAAAACTCAGCCCTGGCAGGAAGTCTGTGAGACTCTAAGCTGTGGCTCAAAGTGGTAGAGCTCTAGCCTTGAGGAAAAGATCTTAGGACAGTACCCCCAACCAATGAGTGAAATCCCCGAAGCTGACGACCCTCCCCCCTGTTAACCACCCCTCTAAACCGTTACTTGTGAACTTGTGTGGTTTGTGAAGTGTTCCTGAAAGAATGGTGATACTGATTAAAGCACCCGAATTCTAATGACAGCTTGTGTAATACAGCTATGTGATGAGCCCTTCCTGGGATGCTGGGTGCTGAGTCCTTCACAGGTTGATGTGTGCCGAGTCCTTCACAGGGTGCTATGCTCTGAGCCCTTCACAGGGTGTATTCTTTCATCTGGTCCTTGTTAGAGCTCCAAAAATAAGATTATTGTGCCGATGAGAAAGTTGAAGCTCAGATATGTCCCCAAGGCAGGGCCAAATTTATGTACGTACTGAACTCTAGTAACTTGTATCCTGCAAACAATTGTTTTGGTTTAGTTTTCTCCATCATGAACATTCAACTTAGAGCCTAGGCACTGATTTCCTCTTGGGCTGATGGCTAGCGCTCTACCTTGGAGCTAAGGACCCCCTTGCAGCAAAGTGTGTCTTTAGCTGAGGTCTGTCATCCTGCCTTCTCAGGAAGCTGATGATCTGGGTTCCAAACTATCCCAGACACAAAAGGTCCCATGAGAATATTATCTCCTATTCACCACTTAGAAACTTGAAGTGGAAGCTGGGCACCGGTGACTCATGCCTGTCCTCCTAGCTACTCAGGATCCTGAGAGCTGAGGATCACAGTCCATAGCCAGCCTGGGCAGGAGATTCCTTGAGATGCTTATCTCCAGTGAACCACCAGAAAGCCTGAAGGGGCACTGTAGCTCAAGTGGTAGAGTGATAGACTTGAGCACCCAGTCCCAGACTTCAACTCCTCCAACTACAAGAAGAGAAAGAAAGAAACCTGAAGTGAAGTACTGGGAATGTGTCTTAGGGGTAGAGTGCTTTGCATGTATGAAACCCTGGGTTTGAATCCTCAGTACTACATCCCTAGAAAAAAAAAGGCTGAAGTGGTTCTGTGGCTCAAGTGGTAATGAACTATCCTTGTACAGGAGAAACTCAGTTACAGAGCTGAGGTACTGAGTTCAAGCTCCAGGACTGGTGTTTGCACACACACACACACACACACACATACACACACACACATACACACACACACAAAGATACCATAAGTGAAGCTGTGACACTAAATGGTAAAGAAAAGATCTTCTGCTCTGAGCTCATGGTCAGCACCCTGGCCCTGTGTTCAACCCCAAAATATAAACACCCAGAGCCCAACTAGGAGAGGGCAAAGGTTTCAAAACCTGATGAGTTTCACCAGCACTAGATGACAGGAAGCATTGTGATTTTGCACAAGTGCTTAGATTTAGCAAGCATCCGGAAAACTAGGGAGGCACCTTTGCCAATTTGGAATCTTTTCATTAGCTTCAGCTTACTTGTTTTCTGCCAGAAGGACCCTTGAATTAATTGTAGCAGTTTGTTTCAAAACTGGAACATAGTCTAACAAAGACAGGATGAGTGCAGGGAACTTGGACTGCCCCAAGAATCAGCACAAATGAAGGATTCCTGTCAAAACAGAGCACTGGGGAGAGAGATAGCTTGGAGTACAAAGAGGCCTTTTCCTCCTGGCCTTCGGAGTCTGCCCTCATCCTCACTCATTGCTCATCCTCACCAGTTGCTCCGGATGAATTGTTTGTTATACAGCTGTTCAAGAGTGAGGCCTTTTGTCTGCCTGTTCCGACAATGAAGCAGACTTCCTCCAACAGCCTGGGGTGCACAGAAGCCCTCAGGCTACACTGGGAACAGTGAGGGGAGCCGCGGAACATGCACTGTCTTGAAAGTACTCTCTGTGCTATGAAATCATTCCATTCAAACCTTTCTTCATAGCAACTCTAGATGTTCACTGATAGAAATACATACATACATACACAGACACATGGAGTTACTGGCTCTATTTTTGTGGTAGGTCCTGAGGCTTGAACTGTGACCCTAGGCACTGTCCCTGAGTTCCTTTTTCTCAAGGAAGCACCGTATTGTGTCTTAACCCATGATTACCCTAGGCTGGTTTGCAGCATTTATACCCACAGATGATCCAGTCATCCTAGGACCCCAGTTCAACTCCCAGCACTGGCAAAAATACATCAAACCAACAAAAATGGAGGAGGAAAAAACCAGCAAGTTTTACACAACCGTTTTACTTTTTTTGTCCTTTTCACTGTGACCACCATGAGTCTCAATGACTCAGCTTGAAAATTGTATGTGACCTTGCATGGTCGAAGGCTCACTGATTGTTGGTGAAGCCTGAGCCCTACCCAGATACCTTGGCCGTGAGTTCAATCCTCAGACTGCCACCTACACACAGCTGAAGATCCTAGGAGACTCGTTCCTATCTATAGGAACATTAACAGAATGTTTGACATGTACAAATTGAATTACTATTTAGCTAGTCTTTCTAGTATAATATCATACACATAAGTATATGTCATTGATTAATTTAATTAATAACTTATTAAGTCTTCTACCGTGATTAATTAATGGAGGCATAATTTTAGACCAAATAATTGGTAGTAACAGAATATATAAAAATAAGATATAGACATCACTTTATATAGAATTATACACTAGAATCTACATAAATGTCTTTATATATACACTTATTTATAGATGCATATTCATATGTAAATACACACACACTGCAATCTACATATCTATCTTTTTATGTATTGCTCACTACTAGGGCTTGATCTCAGGTACTCAAATTTGCCAGCCAACTTCATTTGCATCAGACTGGTGTGCTAACATTGACCCATTCATGAAGTTGGCCTTCTAGGGCCGGAGTTCAAATCACAGAACTGCCAAAAACTTAATCCTGGTGGAAAAAGCCAATTGTCCCACTTGTTTTCCTTATGGGTGTCAAAATTCCTGGGTCTCAGGAATGATGTATAATACATAGGCAAATTTATATCCTGTGTAATAGGATTTAAAAAATGTTATATGTGTAATCATACTCACTAAAATACATAAGAAATATATAAAAATAAAATAAAATGAGTAACTATACTAACTGCAATATAAGTAAACATGTGTATGCAAATATAAATCATGTATTTAAAATGTATACGAATATTATTTTTTGAGTGCTAAGACTTGAATTCAGGCCCTGGGAACAGGCCTGACTTTCTTGTCTTCCAGCATGGTGAGCTTCCCCTTCCCCGACAATGCTGCAGATTTACCCAGACTCTGAATTCAAATCCCAGGCCTGGAAGAAAAAATGGCGTGAATTCTAAGCCAAGGAGCCTCATAGTTTTTTAAATATTTTTAATGAATTTATTTATCTATATATTTATTTATTTTTAGTTTGTCAAGC
Organism: Dipodomys spectabilis; assembly: GCF_019054845.1. Taxonomy (NCBI): domain Eukaryota; kingdom Metazoa; phylum Chordata; class Mammalia; order Rodentia; family Heteromyidae; genus Dipodomys; species Dipodomys spectabilis. The sequence goes on from NW_024871193.1 coordinate 310,333, forward strand.
ACAGGGCTTGAACTCAGTTTGTGGCAACTCTGCCTCAGCTTCGATCGCTCTAGGCTGGGGTGCAACCACTGGACCTACAGCCAAACCTGGGTACCTGGGCCCCAAAGATTTACAGGAAAAATATAAATATAACCACTCAGATAAAAATCTGGCAACTTGCAGATGGCTGTCTGTTTTACATTTCTTTTTATTGCAAGGTGACCATTTAGGTCTGAGTGACATTGATGAAAAGCTTTGTAACCTGACATTGCTGAAGGCTGGTGGGCTATCAGGCAAGCCAAAGGTCAACATGGCAACATAGGCCCTGTGGTCGAGACCCGGTCCTGACCCCTATCAATGGTGGGAGATCCTAAGAGTCTCATTCCTATTCATAGGAGTACTGATGGAAGATTATGAATGTCAAGATTAAAGTAGTTGTTCCTGAATGATACTACTATAAAATTAGTGATTTTAGGAGGCCGATGGATTTTAATGAATATTTTGACACATTAAAAAAATACTATTAAGGCTGGGAAGGTGGCTCAGTGGTCGAGCACTTGCCTTGCATGCCTAAGGCCCTGGGTTCGATTCCTCAGCACCATATTAGCAAAAAAGAAAAAAGCCAGAGGTGGCGCTGTGGCTCAAGTGGTAGAGCGCTAGCCTTGACCTGAAGAGCTAAGGGACAGTGCCCAGGTCCAGAGTTCAGGCCCCATGACCGCACCAAAATAAAAAAGAAGAAGAATACTATTAATTACATGGACACAATAGTTTTGTGATAGTGGTTGATTAAATTAATAATTCATTAAGGATGAACACCATAATGTTAATTACTTGGGGGCATAATAAATACCCAAGAATTGTTAAAAATGTAGTCTATATAACTGAAGAATGTATAAACATCTCTGGCACTCTATAAAGATCTAGATTTATTTGTGTACTACCATCTGCATGTCAATCTATCTTGTTTTGTCAACCCCTGGAGCTGGATCTCAGGTGCTGGGTACTGCTTGTCAGCTCCATATGGCCCAGGCTGGCTGTGCTGACACTCACCCATTCATGAATTGGGCCTTGTAGGTTTGAGTTCAGATACCAGCACTCACAAAAACTGAATCGTGGAGCAAGAAGCACTGGTGACACATGATTTCCTTTTCCGTGAGCATCTGGGTGTCAGGTGTGAAGTTTCATACATAGGCATATCTATATCCCATGTAACAAATGTAATAAATATGCTATGTGTAATACCAGTCAATAAAATAAATGGTAAATAAATGAATAAACAACTAATGAAATGCATAACTACACTAAGCGCAATATGGGGTCAACATACGGGGCTCAGTCTCATGGCCTGGGAACTGCCTGGCAGCTGAATTGGCTAGAGGCTGCTGTGCTGACAGTCACCCATTCATGAACTAAGCCTTCTAGGCCCTGAGTTTAGATCCCAGCCCTGCCAAAAATGCAATCTTGTAGTAAGAAGCCGAGAGTGACATATATTTTCCTTTTCTATGAAATTGCTCCGTGTCAGGTAGGATGTATAATTCATATGCAAATCTATATGCTATGAAATAGGATGTCATAAAGGAAAAAATGTCATAGGTGGAAAAATTGTCACTACAATAAATGAAAAATAGATTGAGTTAGTAGTGAATCATTCTGGGATAATATTAGACAAAATAATTATAGGACGTGGATTAAGTTTAATTAATATCTTATTAAGCATTCACGGAATGAAAAGTAAATGGAGACATAGTTAAATACCTAATAATTGGAAGTAAAACATGATGCATAAATTAATTATAAATAGACATCTCATTCTATAAAATATGTAATTATATGTATGGATGTATGTACATATATGTGTAACAATAACAGTATATTGAGTAATAATATTTTATTAATTGTTCAACTGGGATACATCATTAAATGGAGACATCATTTAATACCTAATAATTGGTAGTACTATTACCTATAATTTAATAATATGCATACATCTCTCTCTATTTTTTTCGGGGGTCCAGTCGTGGGCTTGAAGTCTGGGCCTGGGCGCTGTCCCTCAACTCTTCAGCTCAAGGATAACACTCTACCACTTGAGCCACAGCACCATTTCCGGCTTTTTTTCTGTTTATGTGGTGCTGAGGAATCGAACTCAGGGCCTCATGCTTGCAAGGCAAGAGCTCTATCACTGAGCCACCTTCCTAGACAACATCTCTCTTTTTGTGTATATAATATTTATATACAGCAATCTCTATTTATACCTCATGCACTCCTGGGACTCAGTGGTTGAGTGCTCCCCTAGTAAGCAGGAAGCCCTGGCTTCCATTCCTCAGGACCACATAAAAAGAAAAACCGAAAGTTCTGCTTTCTTTCAATCAATTGTGTACTAGCCTGGAGCACAAACGCTTGGGGAGAGTGTCTAAGCCCTTACTAAAGGCCCAGGACTGCTGCCAAAAAAGGTAGACTGTTTTAACTGCAACTATAGAAGGTCAAAACTTCAGATATCTCATCACAGACTAGCAAGCTAGCCTGGTGCTGACAGCTGCCACCTAACCTGACTTATCCAGATGTAAATCGTTGCAACTCAGCTCCACCAAACTAGATGCTGCTGGCTTACTTCAGTCATTCTAGCTGCTTGTGGGCTTTAAAACCCAGTCCTGGCAGGAAGTCTGTGAGACTCTTCAAAATGTGGTTCCAAGTGATAGAGCTGTAGCCTTGAGCAAATGTTATTAGAACAGTATCCCTATATTTGAGTTCAAGTCCCATGGGTAACCTCCCCCTGAAAAGAAAACACCCCACTAAACCATTAGATGTGAACTTGTGTGGTTTGTGAAATGTTCCTCAAAGAATGGTGATACTGAAGAAAGTACACTGATTCTAATGACAGCGTGTGGAATAGAGCTATGTGCTGAGTCCTTCACAGGTTGCAGTGTGCTGAGTCCTGCATTGGGTTCTGGGTGCTGAGTCTTTCACATGATGAAGTGTGCTGAATCCTTCAAACAGTGTCATGTGCTGTGTCCTTCACAGGGTGCATTCATTCATCTGGTTCTTGTAAGAGCTCCACAACTGAGATGCTTATGCAGATAAGAATATTGAGGCTCAGATATATCCCCATGGAAGGGACAAAATTAAGTATTACTGAAGACTAGTGAGTTGTCTCCTGTAGACCATTGTTTTGCTTTGTTTTTTACTCAGTCACGAACCTTGATCTCAGGACCTAGATTCTGAGCCTTACATCTTGGGCACAAGGCTAGCACTCAGATACAGTGATCAATATAATTCAGAAGTACTTCTGGCAGAAAACTAGGGCACTGAACCTTATGAAATGTTTGATTGCCTAAGATGATGGGCCTATGATACCCCTCCTTGGTTTTCTGGAAACTTGATAAATCCAAGCACATGTCTGATATCACAAAGCTACCTGTCATCTAGGGCTGGTGAAGATCATCAGATTCTGAAACCTTTGACCTCTCCTAATTGGGCTTTGGGTGGCTAGGTTTGGGGGTTAAACTCAGGGACTGGTTGATGATCATAAGTTCAGTGGAGAAGTCCAGTGTTTTACCATTTTGTGTCACAGCTTCACTTCTGGTCTATGTGTGTGTGTCTGTGTGTCTGTGTGTATGTCCATGTGTGTGCACATATACAGTCGTGGAGCTTGAACTCAGCACTGTACCTAATTTCCCTTGTACAAGGATAGCTTCTCTCACTTGAGCCACAGAACCTCTTCATGTTTTTTCTAGTGATGTGGTCCTGAGTAATCAAGCTCCGGGTTTCATATATGCAAAGCACTCTACACCTAAGGCACATGCCCAGCCCTGTACTTCAGGTTTGTTAGATTGTTTCTGGTTTTTGTTTTTTGATTTTTTTTTTGATGTTGTCGGTTGTAGGAGTTGAAGTCTGGGCCTGGGTGCTGTCCCTGAGCTCTTCAGCTCAAGTCTTGTGCTGTATCACTTGAGCCACAGCTCCACTTCAGGTTTTCTGGTGGTCCATTGGAGCTAAGTGTCTCAAGGACATTCCTGCCCAGGCTAGCTTTGAACCATGATCCTTAGTTGTCATCCTCCTGAGAACCTAGGATGGTAGTCATGAGCCACAAGCACCAAGCTTCAACTTAATATTTCTTAGTAGTGAATTGGAGATAATAGTCTCATGGGACTTTTTGTGTCTGGGATAGTTTAGAACCCAGATCCTCAGATCTCAGCTTGCTGAGTAGGCAGGATGACAGACCTCAGCTATCCACCCCTCAGTCATGGCACTCTGCTGCAAGGGGATCCTTGGCTTGTCTCACAAAGTATAGTCTCAAAAAGGCAGGATAAGTGCAGGGATCTTGGCTTGCCATGGGAGGTGGCACAAATGAAGGCTTCCTGTTAAAACAGAGCACTGGGGAGAGAGAGAGCTTGTGGTAAAAAGAGGCCTTTTTCTCCTGACCTTCAGAGCCTGCCCACACTCATCCTTACTAATTGGCACAGATGGAGTTGTTGTTACAAAGTTGTACAGGACTGAGGCCTTTAGTCTGCCTGTACAGACAATGAGAGAGACTTCTTCCAGCAGGCCTGGGATGCACAGAAACCCTCAGGCTACACTGGGAACAGTGAAGGGAGCACTGGAACATACATTATCATAAAAGTAGTATCTGTGTTATGAAATCATTGTATTGAAAAAAAATTTCCTAGCTTGGTGCCATTAATCATATCTACTCTGGATCTTTGCCTATAGGAATACATCCATACATATACAAAGACATGGAGGTATTTGCTATATTGGGGGTGGGCAGGTCCAGGGTTTGAACATTGAGCTTGATCGCTGTCCCTGAACTCCTTTTGCTCAGGGGTAGTGTATTAACCTTGAGTCACAGCCTCACTTCTGGGTTTTTCTGTGATCTCTTAGAAATAAAAATGTCATGTCCTTCCTTATGCTGACTGGATTCAAACTAAGATTCTCTACATCTCAGCCTCCTAATAAGCTGGGATTACCCTGACACCTGCCTTACTTTTCTTCTTCATTTTTTTTAATTTGGAAAATCTGACTTCTTAACAGGATCATTCCAATAGTTTGAATTTATAAGTAAACTACCCCAATATTCTTTATAGGTGCTTTCTCTCAGAAGGATTTTCTCTCCTCAACTTCTCTGGTCATAGATTTGAAGCCAAAAGTGAGAAATGAGTGTCACAGGATTTGGGAGCATATGTGCACAGGACATGCCAGTTCTGTCACTTAGCATTGAGCTAAAGTGAATTTACTGTCTCAGGATGAGAGGGCCAAATCTGAAGCGATCCTCATACTGTCTGCAATGCTCCTTTTGCCTATAAAATGATCTAATAATTATGAGTGCTTTGTGTCTCCAACATTAAGTATATGGAGCATACTAGAAGCAACTGCATGTTTCTGTTTTCTCTAGTACCTCCCAAGATTTAGACTAAGGGTTTGTGTGGAGAGGCTCCTCAGGGAATCTCTGAGAAAAGCCGCTGGAAACCTCCTCAGGAGATCACCATCCAAAGCCAGCCCGACCAGGAAGGTCTGTGAGATTCTTATCTCCAATAAACCACCAGAAAACCAGAAGTGGAGCAGTGGCCCAGAGGATAGAGCTCGAGATTTAAGAGAACAAACTGAGCAGGAGATACAGTCCAGACTAGGCAGGAAAGCCTGGGAGGTGCTTATGTCCAATTAACAACCAGATGGCTGGAGCTGTGGCGTTGGTAGAGCCTCAGCCATGAGCAAAACAGCTCAGGAATGCATAGGGCCCTTAGTTTAAGCCCAGGGATGGCCAAAAAGAAAATACAAAAAGGCCAAGTTTATGAATCAGTGCCCTACCTACATATGTGTGTAAATTACCTCCCTGAATGCAAACAGAGCACATGTAATGCTTCTGCTTTTATTTATTGATTTATTTTACAGATATGTTCATTGTGCGTACTACATCATTCTCTTCACTTCAGGCCCATCGCTTTTCTCTTCTAGGTTTCCTGGTGTGTGTCTTTATATGATGCACACTTAAGCTTTTAGCAGCCTTTATTTACATTTTATTATGAGGCCAATGCAGGAACGGCCACAAATGAGGCAGGGAAAGAGAAGATCAGGTTTCATAGCAGTAACCGGTATTCAGAAAATTAAATGTAAAATTAAACGTGAAATGGAAGCATGCTTAAGTAAAAACTACCATTAAGAAAAGATGAGGGGGCTGGGAATGTGGATTAGTGAGAGAGTGCCTAGCATGCAAGAAGCCCTGGGTTTGATTTCTCAATAGCACATACACAGACAAAGCCAGAATTCATGATGCAGCTCAAGTAGTAGAGTGCTATAGACAGTGCCCAGGCCTTGAATTCAACCCAAGAACTGGCAAAAAGATACCTAGCTGGCTAGCTAGGTATGAAGGTAGGTAGATTGATGATAGATAGATAGATAGATAGATAGATAGATAGATAGATAGATAGATACATAGATACATAGATACATAGATACATAGATACATAGATACATAGATACATAGATAGATACATAGATAGATACATAGATAGATACATAGATAGATATATAGATAGATACATAGATAGATACATAGATACATAGATACATAGATACATACATAGATACATAGATACATGATAAATGAAGCTGGTCTTGGTTGTTAGAAGGAAAGAAGGGAACAATTCTGTTATGACGCCTTCTACAGTGTGCCAGGACACCAGCATTGCCTTCGCACAACTACAGAGCAAGAAGACTGTCTCTGTCCCACTTCTCAGGCAGCCTAAGGCCCCAGAGCCAAGAGGGCACAGCCAGGTTCTAACTCAGGTGCTTGGAGACAGTAAAGAAAGGACCCTGCCTCTCCTTGGACTGCGGATTTGCATTAATGATTTGGAGAATGAAGGAAGGAGAATGGCCTGGAAGAGGTAGAAGAAGGGCCTTCAAATCTGACAGATGGAGAGTCAAAAACCCACTCCCTAAGACCAGAGAGCATGGTTTTTCTATTTTCCTCCCCTCTCTCCCACTAAACTGGCTCACTATTATGAACTTAATGATAGCTTGAAGCTCGGTTCACCTGAGAGAGGAAGGTTAATTAGTCATTGTTGGAAGAGCCTGAGAAAAGCCTGACCTGGTGTAACTCTAACAAATATTTCAGGTTTCCCCCCATTTCTGGCTGTGCCTGGAATGAATGAAGTGGTTTTGCAGCTCACTTCCCTGTTGAGTGTGTACATTCTGCCTCCTAATCCTGCAGGCCTAGGTCTCTTCACCTAGCCCGGCTTTTGAAACTGTTTTCTGTCCTTCAAATATAGTGTTTCATTGGAGTTCTTCCTGCCAACAGGGCTAAGGCTTGGATCCTTAGAACTTCATTTGAACCCAGGATGGGTCAATGATGTTTCTTTCCTGCTTCTATAGTTCAAGAATTCTAAGAACATTTAGAATATGAGTAACTTCTCAATACCAAGAGAAACACAGGAAGCTCTTGGACATCTGACCTTTCAGAAGTGGAAGTCAGAGTGTCATTGACTTTCCTGCCCTGGCTGGCTTCAGCCTGTGATACTGAGACCTCAGCCTTGAAAGAGTAGTTTGTGCATCAGTCAAGTCTAAAATTGGATGCAATAATCCTAGGATGCTGATAGATCTTTTTTTTTTGGGGGGGGGGAGGGGGGTGTCCTGTCATTGGGCCTGAAATCTGGGCTGGGGCACTGTCCTTCAGCTCTTCAGCTCAAGGCTAGCGCTCTACCACTTGAGCCACAGCATCACTTCCAGCTTTTTTTTCTTTTTTCTGCTTATGTGGTGCTGAGGAATCAAACTCAGGCCTCATGCATGCAAGGCGAGCACTCTACCACTGAGCCACCTTCCCAGCCCCCGATTGATCTTAATTAATAGTTTATTAAGCATGGAAAGAATAATATTCCTTCAATGGCAGTATAATAAATACCAAAGAGATGGTCGGAATGTAGTAGGGATCATTCAGTCATAGATAGACAGCTCTGACACTCTTTACCAATATATATTTATTTGTGTACCACCATCTGGTGATCCATGTATCGTTGTTTTGGACAAACCTGGGACTCGATCTCAGTATGTAGGAACCACCTGACAGCTTCATTGTCTAGAGGCTGCTGTGCTCACTCACCCATTCATGAATTGGGCCTGCTAGGCCCTGACTAAAGATCCCAGCACTGCCAAAAATTTAATCTTGGAGTAAGAAGCTGAGTGTGACAAATGTTTTCCTTTTCTGGGAGAGTCCTGGGTGTCAGGCATGATGGAGACCACATCTGCAAATCTACATGTTATGTGATAAGATGTAAACAATGTAATAAATGGTATAGGTGTCATCAGAGTCAATAAAATATATGGTAAATAAATGAATAAAACAAGAAATAAAATGAATAACCACATCAAACATGTTATAGACTGAATATCTGTATGGAAGTATAAATCCTATCTTTAAAATGTATATAAGGAGTATGTTTTCCAGGACTGGGGCTTGAATTCAGGCCTAGGGAACAGGCTTGACTTCCTGTCTTCAAGCATGCTGAGATTCCCCTGCCCACACAGTGCTGCATATTTACCCAGACCTTGAGTCCAAATTCCAGATATGGCAGAAAAAAATACCACGAATTGCAAACAAGGGAGTTAAGTAATTATTTTTTTACTTTTTTTAGTTGTCTTAATTTTTTTTCTTTTTTCTTTTCTTTTTCTTTTTCTTTTTTTCTTTTTTGGCCATGCATGTGGCTTGAACTCAGATCATGGCAACTCTGCCTAAGATTCCATCACACTAGGCTGGGGTGCAGCTTCTGGAAACAAAACCGATCCTGGAATCCTAAGACCCGAGGTCTGACAGGAAAACAAAATGAAAATGACACCAAAAAAAGGCCACGAGCCACACATGGTAGGCGGTTTCTTGGCTTTGGTTCCTTGCACGGTGACCATCATAGGTCTGAATGACATGGCTGCAACACACAGGTGACCTGTCATTGCTGAAAGCTGGCTGTCTGCCAGAAAAGCCATAAGCCAACCACACAACAGAGTGCCTGAGTTCAAATCCTGTCCTGACACCTACCAATGGCAGAAGATCCCAAGAGACTCCTGCCCATTCATAGAAGTTCAGATGGAATGGTATCCAACTCATGATTGAATGAGTAGTCCCTGCAGTGGTCTAGTCTCAAATTAGATGAAATAATCCTAGGATGCATATTGAATTTAATTAATGGTTAATTAGACACAAAAAGAAAATTATTCCTTCAATTGAGGCATAACAAATACCAAAGACTTGGTAGGAAAGTAGTAGATGTCATTGAATACTAGATACATGGCTATGACACTCTGTACTAATGTGCATTTATTGGTATACTACCACCTGCCTATCCATCTATGGATATTTTGGTCACCCCTGATGCTCGATCTCAGCTCCAGACAAAAATTTCATCCTGGATTTAGAAGCCAAGTGTGACATCTGTTTTTCTTTTCTGTGAGTGTGCTGGGTGTCAGGCATGATGTATAACAAGTCTACAAATCTAGATGCTATGTGATAGGATGTAATACATGGTTAGGTATCATCACAGTCACACAGTCAATAAGATAAATGGTAAATAAAAGAATAAAACAAAAAAATGCAATGAATAACCACACCAAACATAATATAGAACGAACATCTGTATGGAAGTTCAATACTATCTTTAAAATGTATATAAGGAGTACGTTTTCCATGGCTGGGGCTTGAATTCAGGACTAGGGAACAGGCCTGACTTTCTGGTCATCAAGCACAGTGAGCTTCCCCTTTCCCCACAGTGCAACAGAGTTATCCAGACCCCAAGTTCAAATCCCAGGCCTTGCAGACAAAAAATGTCACACATTCCAAGCCAGGGAGTTCATTAGCATTTTTAACATTTTTTTAAAGTTCACTTTTCCTTTATTTGATACATTTTGACTTTAAAACATGAGAGTTTTTCAAAAAAGGGGTTTAAACTTTTACATTTTAGCATAGCACATTGGTGTTTCTATTTTGGCCATCTGCCATGAAGAGTGAGAATAAAAATGAGGACATCATTTCTCCCTAGAAGGTTGGGAGAGTTGATGTTCTTTCTTTCCTTCTTTCTTTCTTTTTTTTTTTTTTTGGTTGGTCCTGGGGCTTGGGCTCTGCCCCTGCGCTCTTCAGATCAAGGCTCAAGGCTAGCACTCCACATCTTGAGCCACAGCACCACTTCCGGTTTTCTAGTGGTTTAATGGAAATAAGAGTCTCATGGACTTTCTTGCCTCGGCTGGCTTTTAACCCTGACCCTCAGATCTTAGCATCCTGTGTAGGTAGGAATACAGGCCAGAGTCATCGGCACCTGGCAATTGATGTTTTTTCTATTTAGAGTTATTTCTGTAATTATAAACTGTCTGCAATTGTGTTGTGTGAGTTTTCCTCAGTGCCTATCACGAAATACACTAGGGGTGTCCTCATACCACAAAAGATTGGGTTTGTGAGTAAAATCTCACTTCTGTGAGGAGAGTAGGTACTTGTAAGCATTATGGGAATAAACTGGATTGTAAAATTAAAAACAAAACCATTGGGAGTGGGATGTAGTCCAGCAGTGGAGTAGTTGCCTAAAGAGCATAAGACCCTGGAAGAAAAGTTTCTTAAGCTTAGAATGTTAGAATTTTGTATGAACAAGCTTCTTTCTTCCGTGGTGGGGCTTAAACTCTGGGTTTGGGCATTATCCCTGTGCTCTTCAGATTAAGGCGTGCACTCTACCACTTGAGCCACAGCACCACTTCCAGTTTTCTAGTGGCTTAATGGAGATAAGAGTTTCACGGCCTTTCTTGCCAGAGCAGGCCTTGAACCACCATCCTCAGATCTCTGCCTCCTGAGTAACTAAGATGATAGGCATGGGCCTCCAACACCTGGCACGTGAACAAACGTCTTAAAGATTGATTCTGAAGAAAGAAACTTGGAATATACTTTTAGTACAAATAATTTATAATGCCATGATTAAAGCACTAATTCAGAAGTATTTATTCATTGGCTGGTTTCTTAGTTTATTTTCATATATATACATTATTAATATATATACATAATATATACATTATTAATATATATACACATATATTACTGAAAACATAGCTTTGAAGTGTACCTAAGAACATATGGGCTCATGTAAAGTTATGCAACTGCAGAAGCTTGATTTTTTTTTTCACATTGGTTAGTACCCTAAATTAGGTGGGATTTGTGTACTGTTGTTTGTTCTCTGTTTTTGGAGGAGTTCTCTCCCCTTTATGCCCCAAACCCCTTCTCACTGCACTTGAAATTGTTAGGTTTTTAAAAAGAGGTAGCCGAGTAAGAACAGCAGCACGCACGTGGTATTCAGGTAAGAGGTAGGTTTATTCAGTAGACCTTCTGGGACCAGACAAGTTTGGCACTCCATGTGGCTGGCAAAAAAGAGACCATCTGGCCCCAGGTTAGGCCTTATATAGGGTAGGGGGGGAAGGGTGTGTCCAGGTAAAGGGAAGTGGGATCAGGTGGGAGAATGGTGTGGCCACATCAGATTAAGATGTGACCTCAGCAGATGCAGATGTGACCTCTTCCAGGTGTGCCAGTTGCCTAGGTAACGCAGGTACTGGGCGAGGTCTGTTCGCTGTCAAGGAATGGACCTTACAGAAATCAGCTTGCTTTTTCTTGGCTTGGTTTTTCATAGCTGATTTTCTACCAATTCAGCCATCCATGTAGCCTGGTTTTTGGCCAGTTAATTGGAGATGACATCTCTCAGGCTTTTCTGCTTGAATTGGCTTTAAAACTTCATCTTCCACTTCTCACCTCTGAGTAGCTAGGATTACAGATGTGAGCCACTGGGGTACCTAGGGATAAATTAGACTTTGGTTGGTGTATTCATTCTGCTTTTCTACGCATGGGATGATCTACTATAGAATTTCTGTGAATATCCTGGGTCTGTATAGTTCTCAGAAGATGTAATCAATTTAATACATAAGTATAATAACAGTCAATAAAAATAATGAATGAACGAATAATACAAAAAGTGAAATAAATACACTCAAAGCAATAAGCAATAAACACCAGTATGTAGATATTTATCATTATTTGAAATGTGGATGAATATTACTTAAACAGGGCTGGGGATTGAATTCAGGCCTAGGGAACAGGCCTGAATTGCTTGTCTTCAAAGCAGGTAAGTTTCCCCAACAGTGCATTAGAGTTACCTAGTCAGCGAGTTTAATTCCCAGGCCTGGCAGAAAAAAAATGCATAAATTCCAAGCCAGGGTCCTTCATTAGTTATATATATATATATATTGGTCATGGGACTTGAACTCTGGCCTTGAGAGCTGTCCTTGGGCTCTTCAGCTCAAGGCGAGCACTCTACCACTTGAACCACAGTGCTACTTTGCTACTTCTGGTTTTCTAGTGGTTTAATGGAGATAAGAGTCTCAAGGACTTTCCTGCTCGGGCTGGTTTTGAACCGTGATTTTCAGATGTCAAATTCCTGAATAGCTAAGGTTACAGGCGTGAGCCTTTGGTGCCAGACTATTTTTAATATTTGTAAATTATTTAATTAATTAATTAATTAATTAATTGCCAAGCATGGGGATTGAACTCAGGTCGTGGCAATTCTGCCTCAGCTAATATCACCCTAGGCTAGGATGGTGCAGTCTCTGGACCCATAGCCCATCCTGGGATCCCAGGCCTCTGGGCTGACAGGAAAGCAAAATGGAAACGGCACTGACAAAAAGTCACAAACTGTGGATGGATGGTGGTTTCTTGATTTTCTTTACTTGCATGGTGACCATCCTGGGTCCAAATGACAAGGCTGCAACCTGTGGGTCACCTGGCATTGCTGAAGGCTGTCGGGCTGTCAACGAAGCCATAGGCCAACCTGGACACCTAGGCTCTGAGTTTGAATCCTGGTTATGCCACTTACAAAGGGCTGGAGAGCCTAAAAATTATTGCCTGTCCCTAGGAACACCAGAGGAATGTGATCAATGTCATGGTTGGATGAGTAGTTCACCAATCAGTCTAGCATAAAATTAAACCCAATAATCACAGGACACAAATTGATTTTAATTCATAGTTTATTTTTCATTCAAAGAATACTATTGATTAAATGGAGTTCTCACTAAAGACCTGAGAATCTGTAAGAATGTAGTATTTATCATTGAATACCAGATAGACATTTCTGACAGTATCTAAATATCTAAATTTATATGTATTTATATACCATCATCTGCATAGAGAGTTATTGCTATTTTGGCCAAACCTGGGGCTTGATCACAGATACTGGGATCCACTTGGCAGTTGAATGGGCTAGCAGCTGCCATGATGACACTCACCCATTCATGAATTGGGCCTCCTTGGCCCTTAGTCTAGGTCCCATCATTGCCAAAAGTTTCTTCCTGGTGTAATATTCCATGTGTGACACATGTTTTCCTTTTCTGTGCAAGTACTGGGTGGCAGGTATGATGTATATATCTCCAAAGCTACATGCTATGGAATAGATTGGAATAAATATAATAAATGTTATCGTTGCACTCACAGTCCATAAAATAAATGCTAAATCAATCTATCAATAATGAAATATAATGAATCACTCCAATAAACACAATTTAGACTGAATATATAGATGTAAGTATAAATCATATATTTAAAATGTCTATAAATGTTACGTTTTTCAGGCTGGTGCTTGAATTCAGGTCTAGGGAAGAGTTGAGAAGTTAATGCATGATTAGCATAGGAAATGATAGGCAAGACCTTTGGCACAATGATTATTTTTAATTAAGACTTCATGAAGTGTGACGATAATACATTCAGGAAATCGAGGCATTGTGAAAGACTCAAGAATCGGTAATCACATGGTAGATATGATTCCAACATAGTTCGCCACATCTACTCTATACAAATAGGTATTTATTAGCACACAAGTTTCAGCATATGAATGGATGAATATTGTGCACCAGCCCCACCCTGGGTCTCAAGCTCAAGTTATGGGAACGGCCTAGCAACTTAGTGGCTCACAGGCTGATGTGCTCACCTTGACCCATTCACCAATTTTGCCTGCTAGGCCCTGAGTTCAAATCCCAGTACTGCCAAAAGATTCATCCTGATGTGAGAAGTTTTCCTGTCCTGTGAAAGTCCTGTACCTAAGTGAGGATGGAGAATGCTATATAGGCAATTATACAGCCATGGGAATAGGTTGTCATCCATGGCAGCACAGATATACCTGTCACCATACTCAATGAAATACACAATACATCCATGAATAAGACTCAAAAAAAAACTACAGTGAATGGAAGATGCATACCACAACTGTATGTAAATAGAGATCTTATGTTTAAAAGAGATGAGCTTTATATTTTGTCTAGTGCTGGGGCTTCAAATCAGGCTCTGGATCAGGCCTGACATTCTAGTCTTCAATGATGGTGAGCTTCCCCTTCCCCCACAGTGAAATGGAGTTAACCAGACCTGAGTTCAAATGACACCACTGAAAAAAGTTTCATCCTGATGTCAGAAGACAGTCGTTGCACCTGTTTTCCTCTCATGTGGGAGTCCTGGTCTCAGCTAGGATGGAGAATGAATGCATAGGCAACCCTTTAACCATAGGAACAGGTTGACATCCATGTCAGCACAATTATATCTGTCACCATACTCAGTAAAATACACAATACCTCCATGAATTAGACACAAAATAAGAAGGAGTGCACTGAATGCAAGATGCTGTCCACACATATATGTCAATATAGATCCTATGTTTCAAGGATGAATCTATGCCTATCCTGGCCCTCCCTGGGGCTCGATGTCAGGTCCTGGGAACAGCCTAGCTCCTCAGTTGCTCACAGACCGGTGTCCTCTCCTTGACCCTTTCGCCATCGATCCAACTGCTTTCTTGTCCTGTGAAAGTCCTAGATCTCAGCTAAGATGGGAAAGCATAGGCAACTCCATGGACATGGAATCGTTTGCCATCCATGTCAGTACAGTTATAACTGTCATCACACTTAAAAAAATACAAAATGCATCCTTGACTAAGACACACACTGAACGCATGAGGCATTCCACACATGTAGGTAAATAGAGATCCCATGTGTGAAATAGGTGGGCATATGATTTTTGCCAGTGTTGGGGCTTCAGTTCAGGCCCTGGGAGCAGGCCTGACCTTGTAGTATTCAAGGATGGTGATCTTCCCCTTCCCCCAGAGTGCAACAGAGTTACCCACACCTGAATTCAAATCCCAGCTTTGGCAGTAAAATGGCATGAATATTGAGCGAGGGTGCTTCATTAATAATTATTTATTTATTTATTCATTTATTTATTTATTGCCAAACCCGGGCCTTGAACTCAAGTCAAGGCAACACTGCCTTTGCTGCAATCATCCTAGGCTGCAGCCTCTGGACCCACAGCCCATCCTCGGATCCTAGGACCCCAGAGCTTGCAGGAAAAAAAATGGCCAGAAGGGGAAAGAAGTAGCAGGAATTTCCACCTCATGCTTTTACATTTATTATCCTTTGCATAGTGTCCATGTTGGTCTGAACCCGGCGGCCTACAGAGTGAAGGTGACCTGGCATGGCTGAAGGCCTGCTGGCTATAGGGGAAGTCACAGCCAACTGTGGAAGGGAGGCCACGGGTTGGAATCCTGGTCAGCCCCCCTACATTGTGGGAATGGTGGAAGATCCTGATATACTCATTTCCAGACCTAGGAAGTGTAGAATGTGATCATCTCATCCTTGAATGAGTAGTTCCTGCAAGATGCAAAGAAATTATAGGCAAGACTCATGGGGTATCCATTATTTTTTATGAAGAGTTGATGAAGTTGACAATAATCATCACAGTCATGAAATGGAGGCATTGGGGGAAGATCTGAGAATTAGTAGTCACAGGGTAAATTGGATTCCATCACAGCTTGCCATCTCTCCTACTTTATACAAATATGTACTTATTTGCATACTACCTTCAGCTTATAAATGGACGACGATTGTGCTCCCCCTCCCTCCGGGCCTCGATCTCAGGTCCAGGGACTGGCTTAGATCCTTAGTGGCTCACAAGCTGGTGTGCTCACATGAACCAATTCGCCCATTGGCCCTGCGAGGCACCAAGTTCATATATGAGCAGTGCCAAAAGATTCATCCTGATGTCTGAAGCCAATCATTGCACCTGTTTTCCTTTCCTGTGCAAGTCCTGGGTCTCCTCTAAGATGGAGAATGCATGGGCAACCCTGTGGCCATAGGAATAGGTTGTCATCCATGCCAGCCCAGTTATACCTGTCATCATATACTCAAGAACATACTCAATACATCCATGAATAGCACACAAAATAGAAAGGATAACTAACCACAATGCAGGAGGAAGTCCACACACGGATGTGAAGAGACATACAATGTTTCAATGATGCATTGAGGATTATTGTGGCCTCCCTAGGGCTAGATCTCACTTCCTAGGAAAGGCCCAGCTCCTTAGTGGTTCACAGGCTGGTGTGCTCACATGGACCCATTGGGCAGTTGGGCCTCCTATGCCCCAAGTTTGAATCCCAGCACTGCCAAAAATTCACCCTGATGTGAGAAATCAGTCGTTGCACCTGTTGTTCTGTGCTGTGCAAGTTCTGGGTCTCAGGTAGGATTGAGAATGCATAGGCAACTCTATACTCATGGGAATAGGTTGTCATCCAGGTCACCACAGTTATATCTGTTATCCTATACTCAGGAAAATACAGAATATATCGTGAATAAGACACCATGTAAAGACAATGAATACACCGAACTCAAGATGCTGCCCACCCATGTATGGAAATAGAGATCCTCTGTTTTAATTATGAATTGATGACTATTAAGCCCCCCACTGGGGCTCAATCTCAGGTCCCGGGAACAGCATATCAACCTAATGGCTCATAGGCTGGTGTGCTCACCATGACCCATCCACCACTTGGGCCTGCTAGGCCATGAGTTCAAATCCCAACCCTACCAAAAGATTCATCCTGATGTGAGAAGCCCATCGTTGCACCTGATTTCCTGTGCTGTGAATGTCCCATGTCTCACCTAGGATGGAGTATGCTATATAGGGAACTCTATACTCATGGTTGCCAGCCATGTCAGCATAATTATATCTGTCATCATACCCAATAAAATACAAAATGCATCGCTGACAATGCCACACAATAATAACTACACTGAATCATTGATGCATGCCACACATGCATGTAAATAGAGATCATCTGTGTAAATTATGAATTTATATCAATAATGGCCCCACCAGGGCTCGATCTCAGATCCCAGGAACAACCTAACCCCCTAGTGGCTCACTGGCGGGTGTACTCACCATGACCCATTCACCATTTGGGCCTGTTAGATATTGAGTTAAAATCCCAGCACTGCCAAAAGATGAATACTGATATCCGAATCCAATTGATCCTCCTCTTTTCCTGTTCTGTGAAAGTCCTGGGACTCAGCTAGGATGGAGCATGCTATATAGGCAATTCCACCACCATGGGAACAGGTTGACATCCATGTCAGCACAGTTACACCTGTTACCATACTCAGTAAAATACACAATACCTCCATGAATTAGACACAAGTTAAGAAGAAGTACACCGAATGTAAGATGCTGTCCACACATGTATATCAATAGAGATACTATGTATAAATTATGAATTTATGCCTATCCTGGCCCTCCCTGGTGCTCAATGTCAGGTTCTGGGAATGGTCTAATTCCTCAGTTGCTCACAGGCCAGTGTCCTCACCTTCACCTTTCACCAATTGGCCCTGCTAGGTTCTGAGTTCAAATCACAACAGTGCCAAAACATGAATCCTGATATGAGCAGTACATCAGTCCACCTGCTTTCCTGTCCTGTGAAAGTCCTGGGTCTCATCTAGGATGGACAAGGCATAGAAAACTCTATAGACATGGGAATAGTTTGTCATCCATGTTAGCAAACTTATATCTGTTATCATACTCAATAAAATACAAAATGCTTTCCTGACTAAGACACAGAATAAAATGAATAACTACACTGAAATCATGATGCATTCCACACATGTATGTAAATAGAGATCATATGTGTAAAGTAAGTGGGCATATGAATTTTGCCAGTGTTGGGGCTTCAAATTCAGGCACTGGGAGCAGGCCTGACCTTGTAGTCTTCAAGGATAGTGAGCTGCCCACTCCCTCACAGCACAACACAGTTATGCAGACCTGTATTCATATCCCAGCTCTGGCAGTAAAATGGCGCGAATTCTGAGCAAGGGTGCTTCATTCATAATTTTTTAATTTTTTTCCATACCCAGGGCTTGAACTCAAGCTGTGGCAATTCTGTTTCATCTCTGATCATCCTAGGCTGCAGCTTCTGGACCCACAGCCCATCCTCGGATCCTAGGACCCCAGGGCTTGCAGGAAAAAACAAACAAACAAAATGGCCACGAGAAGAAAAAAGTGGCAGGAAGTTCCACCTGATGCTTTTTTTTTTTATTTTCCTTTGCATGGTGACCTTGCTGAATCTGAAGCTGGTGGCCTGCAGATTGAAGGTGACTTGGCATGGCTGAAGGCCTGTAGGATACCGGAGGAGCCCCAGGCTGACCTGGCAATGGAGGCTCCAATTTCGAATCCTGGAAAGCCCCCCGACATTGAGGGAATGGCGGGAGGTCTTGCAATACTCTTTTCTGGAACTAGGAAGAGTCATGGAATGTGGTTGAATGAGTAGTTCCTGCAGGATGTGAGTAGGAAATGGTAGGCAAGACTCATGGGGTATAGATTATTGTTCATGAAAAGTTGATGAAGCATGACCATAATCATCACAGTCATGAAATAGAGGCATAGTGGAAGATCCAACAATTGGTAGTCACAGGGTTGATTGGATTTCATCACAGTTCGCCATCTCTCCTACTCTGTACAAATATGTACTTATTTGCATAATATCTTGAGCTTATAAATGGATGACTATTGTGCTCCCTGGGACCCCTGTCCTGGGGCTCGATCTCAAGTCCTAGGACCGGCCTAGCTCCTTAGTGGCTCACAGGCTGGTGTGCTCACGTGGACCCAATCACCTATTGGGCCTGCTAGGCCCTAATTTCTGATCCTAGCAGTGCCAACAGATTCATCCTAATGTTACAAGCCAGTGTTTACACCTATTTTCCTTTCTTGTGGGAGTCCTTGGTCTCAGCTAAGATGGAGACTGCATGGGCCACCCTGTTGCCATAGGAATAGGTTGTCATCCATGTCATCCCAGTTATACCTGTCATCATATACTCAAGAACATACTCAATACATCCATGAATAGCACACAAAATTGAGAGGATAACTACACTCATTGCATGAGGCAGTCCACACATGGATATGAATTGACATCCCATGTTTCAATGATGCATTGAGGATTATTGTGGCCTCCCTAGGGCTAGATCTCAGTTCCTAGGAAAGGTCCAGCTCCTTAGTGGTTCATAGGCTGGTGTGCTCACATGGACCCATTAGGCAGTTGGGCCTCCGCCTCCTACACCCCAAGTTCGAATCCCAGCACTGCCAAAAATTCACCCTGATGAGAGAAATCAGTCATTGCACCTGTTCTTCTGTGCTGTGCAATTTCTGGGTCTCAGCTAGAATTGAGAATGCATAGGCAACTCTATACTCATGGGAATAGGTTGTCATCCAGGTCACCACAGTTATACCTATCATCCTATACTCAGGAAAATACAGAATACATCGTGAATAAGACACCATGTAAAGACAATGACTACACCGAACCCAAGATGCTGCCCACCCATGTATGGAAATAGAGATCCACTGTTTTAATTATGAATTTATGACTATTAAGCCCCCCACTGGGGCTCAATCTCAGGTCCCTGGAACAGCATATCAACTTAATGGCTCACAGGCTGGTGTGCTCACCTTGACCCATCCACCACTTGGGCCTGCTAGGCCATGAGTTCAAATCCCAACCCTACCAAAAGATTCATCCTGATGTGAGAAGCCCATCGTTGCACCTGATTTCCTGTGCTGTGAAAGTCCTGGGTCTCAGCTAGGATGGAGAATGCTATATAGGCAACTCTCTACTCATGGGAATCGGTTGTCATCCAGGGCAGCACAGATATCCCTGTTACCATACTCAATAAAATACACAATACATCCATGAATAAGACTCAAAATAAAAAAAAAAACTACATTGAATGCAAGATGCATACAACCCCAGTATGGAAGTAGAGATATGTTTGAAAGAGGTGGGCTTGTTATTTTGTCCAGTTCTGGGGCTTCAAATCAGGCCTTGGACCAGGTCTGACATTCTAGTCTTCAAGGATGGTGAGCTTCCCCTTCCCCCACATTGCAATGGGATTACCCAGATTTGAATTCAAATCCCAGGACTGACAAAAGTTTCATCCTGTTGTCAGAAGCCAGTCGTTGCACGTTTTTTCCTCTCGTGTGGAAGTCCTGGGTCTCAACTAGGATGGAGAATGAATGTATAGGCAACTCTATAACCATGAGAACAGGTTGCCATCCATGGCAGCACATTATTTCTGTCACCATACTCAGTAAAATACACAATACCTCCATGAATTTGACACAAGTTAAGGAGAAGTGCACCGAACGCAAGATGCTGTCTACACAAATATGTCAATACAGATCCTGTTTCAATTATGAATTTATGCCTATCCTGGCCCCCTGGGGCTCGATGTCAGGTCCTGGGAACAGCCTAGCTCCTCAGTTGCTCACAGGTCAGTGTCCTTCTCTTGACCCTTTCACCAATTGGGCCTGCTAGGCTTTGAGTTCAAATCCCCACTCTGCCAAAACATGAATGCTTTTTTCAGAAGCCCATTGTTGCACCTGTTTTCCTGTGCTGTGAAGTCCTGGGTCTCAGGTAGGACACAGTATGCTATATAGGCAACTCTATACTCATTGAAATAGGTTGCCATCCATGTCAGCACAGTTATATCTGTCATCATATGCAATAAAATACAAAATGCATCCCTGATTAAAACACAAAATAAAAAGAATAACTACACTGAATGCATGATGCGTTCCACACATGTAAGTAAATAGAGATCATCTCTTTAAATTATGAATTTATATCAATAATGGCCCCCATCAGGGCTCCATCTCAGGTCCCGGGATGGAACTAACCCTCTCTTGGCTCACAGGCTGGTGTACTCACCATGACACATTCACCACTTGGGTTTGCTAGGCCTTGAGTTCAAATCCCAGTATTGTCAAAATATGAATACTGATGTGAGAAGCCAAGTGATCCTCCTCTTTGCCTGAGCTGTGAAAGTCCAGCTTCTCAGCTAGGAATGGAGCATGCTATATAGGCAACTCTATAACCAACCATGGGAACAGGTTGACATCCAAGACAGCACAGTTATACCTGTCACCATACTCAGTAAAATGCACAATACCTCCATCAATTAGACACAAGTTAAGGAGAAGTGCACCGAACGCAAGATGCTGTCCACACATGTATATCAATAGAGGTCCTATGTTTAAATTATGAATTTATGCCTATACTGGCCCTCCCTGGTGCTCAATGTCAGGTTCTGGGAATGGTATAGCTCCTCACTTGCTCACAGGCCAGTGTCCTCACCTTGACCCTTTTACCAATTGGCCCTGCTAGGTTCTGAGTTCAAATTACAACACTGCAAAAACATGAATCCTGATGTGAGCAGTATCACAGTTCACTTGCTTTCCTGTCCTGTGAAAGTCCTGGGTCTCATCTAGGATGGACAAGGCATAGGCAACTCTTTAGACATGGGAATAGGTTGTCATGCATGTCAGCACATTTATATCTATCATCATACTCAATAAAATACAAAATGCATCTCTGATTAAGACACACAATAAAATAAATAACTACACTGAAAGCATGATGCATTCCACACATGTATGTAAATAGAGACCCTATGTGTAAAATCGGTGGGCATATGATTTTTGCCAGTGTTGGGGCTTCAATTCAGGCACTGGGAGCAGGCCTGAACTTGTAGTCTGCAAGGATGGTGATCTTCCCCTTCCCCTACAGTGCAACAGAGTTACCCAGACCTGAGTTCAAATCCGAGCTCTGGCAGTAAAATGGGGTGAATTCGGAGCTAGGGTGCTTCCTTCATAATATTTTTTAACAGACTCAGAGCTTGAACTCAAGTCGTGGCAACTGTGCTTCAGTTCGATGATCCTAGGCTACAGTCTCTGGATCTACAACCCATCATCAGATCCTAGGACCCCAGGGCTTGCAGGAGAAAAAAAAAAGTCGCGAAAGGAAAAAAAAGTGGCAGGAAGTTCCACCTGGCGCTTTTATGTTCATTTTCCTTTGCATGGTGACCATGCTGTGTCCAAACTCGGCGGCCTGCAGAGTGAAAGTGACCTGGAGTGACTGAAGGTCTGCTGGCTCTCAGGGAAGCCCAAGGCCAACGGGGTATCGAATCCAGGTCAGCCCCCTCCATTGAGGGAATGGCGGGAGATCCTGATATACTCGATTCCGGCACTTGGAAGGGTCGTTGAATTCGATCAATCTCATCTTCGAATGAGTACTTTCTGCAGGATGCACTTAGGAAATTGCTGCGGACCAGCTCTATCGGGACAACGAAGGACACCTAGTGGAAATAACTGGAATAGGTGGAGAGATGGCAAACAGACAACTCACACACAAGAGGAGTGAATGCTGAGTGGGATTTATTGCAGAGGATAACAAGCTTTTATATCAAAAGTCTCCATTAGAAATGGCAAAAGGTTACACAATCTTGTTGTAAGGCTTCATTCTTGGGTGGTCGGTCACCAGCTGGTCGCCTGATCTTGTTTTTTGGATGACGAGCTATGACGATAGGCACTTGTCTTTGGCTTTACCTCTTTTTTAAGAAATACAGTTGGTTTCGATGTTTATCACCTATTAACCATTAACCAGAGCATATGGGCAAGGGCTGAACAGAAAGGCATGAACTCTAGTACTTCATAGTTAGTTTTCTTTAGTTTTGTACTTTATACGTTTCAAATCTTTTTTAAGCAATTTTGCTTGTTTGCCATTCTTTAGAGGGTTCCCAATTTGTGGCCCAAATCATGATATTTAGTATACTTAGTTAAATCTGGCCATATATCAAATTTAAGCTCATAGAGTCTTTTCTGTAACCCGTTCACATAATCGTTTACTCTTCTCCATAGAGGCCTTAACTGTCTCATAAAATCTTTCTTATTCCTTTTTTGATAGTAAGCACCAAGGAGGCCTAGATCTAGCAAGTCTCTCAGTAAATGAAAGAGAGTAATAGGAAGTTCTTTCTCCTAAGTAGTTTTCCCTACGGTTGCCATCCTTATCATACACACCTGTAAAAGGCTATGGATCTGGGGGAAGTCTCTGGGGTCCTCTAGATGATGGAGGATCCCACCATTTTCCTCTGATAAGCCATTGCCACCTTCCATCTATCAACTTTTTAGGAATCTTATTTAGCTTTTGGTCTAAATATCCCTCTACATCTTTCTTATCTACAGGATATCTATATGAGTCTATTGTATATGCTTCAGGATTAAAAGGAAGTCTCCAATAGCCATACACTCTTTCTGCTCTAGCTGTGCCTACAGCTTCTTGTAAATTTCTTACAAACAATTACTTCTCCTGAAGTGACATCATGAAACCCCCAATACTTTTATATTTACTTATGACTTGTCTAATAGCCTCCATAAGAGGGGCTTTTAGGGTAGCACTTTACTCTGGTGAGTTAGTCATATTCTCAGGACACTCATCGGATGTTGGAGTCGTCAACACTTCCAAGAAAGAGCCTTGAATAAGGGAACGTTGAACATGAGTAAGTAGAACAAGCAGCAGGAACAGTAAAGGATTAATAGGCACTTCTATACAGCGAGGAAAAGAAAAACAGGAACACATCTTTCCCAGGGGCTTGCCAGCCTTTCCAGGAGGTAGGCCTCTTTATACCCCCATTCTCAGATCTAAAAGTAGGTTTCCCATGCTAAGCAGACTCCACCGGAGTAGGCGTGGCAGGAAATGATAGGCAAGACTCATTGTGTATCAATTATTTTCAATGAAGAGTTGATGAAGCTTGACCATAATCATCACAGTCATGAAATGGAGGCATCGGGAAAGATCCAAGAATCGGTAGTCATGGGGTATATTGGATTCCATCACAGGTCACCATCTCTCCTACTGTATACAAATATGCCGACTACCTTCAGCTTATGAATTGATGAGTATTGTGCTCTCCCCCTCCCACTCCTGGGGCTCGACCTCAGGTCCTGGGAACAGCTTAGTTCCTTATTAGCTCTCAGCATGGTGTCCTCACCTTGACCCTTTCTCCTATTGGGTTTGCTAAGCTCTAAGTTCCAACCCCAACACTGCCAAAAGAGGAATGCAGATGTGAGAATCCAATCTGTCCACTTGTTTTCCTGCCCTGTGAAAGTTCTGGGTCTCAGCTAGGATGGAAAAGGCTTAAGCAATGCTATAGACATGGGAATAAGTTCTCATCCCTGCCAGCACAGTTATAACTGTCATCATAATCAATAAAATACAAAATGCATCCCTGATTAAGACACACAATAAAAAGAATAACTATATTGAATGCATGATGCATTCCACACATGTATATAAATAGAGATCCTATGTTTGAAATAGGTGGGCATATGATTTTTGCCAGTGCGGGAGTTTCAATTCAGGCCCTGGAAGCAGACCTGAACTTGTAGTCTTCAAGGAAGGTGAGCTTCCCCTTCACCCACCATGCTATAGTATTATCCAGGTCTGAGTTGGAATCCCAGCTATGGCAGAGAGAATGATGTGAATTCTGAGCTCGGATGGTTTTTTATTTTTTATTTTATTTTATTTTTTTTGCCACCGAAGCAATTTGAACTCAGTTCATGGCAACTCTGCCTCAGCTTCGATCACTTTAGGCTGGTGGGCTGCCATGGGCTCATAGCCGATCCTGTGATCCTAGGCCCTGAAGCCTTGCAGGAGAAAAAAAAAACCCTCACTGAAAAATAGCCACGGGATGGATCTTTTACATTTTATACCTTTGCATGGTAACCAATCTGGGCCTGAATGACAAGGCTACAAGTTTACTTCACTTTGCATTGGCCAAGGCTAGCGGGCTATCGCGGAAGCCACAGGGCTATATGTTATCGAAGGCCCTGATATTGAATCCTGGTCCTGAAACCTACCAGTGGGGAGACTTCCCAAGAGACTTGTTCCTATGCACGGGAATAACGATGGAATGTTTGTAAACTTATGATTGAATAAGATTCTGCGGGCATCAGTCTAATCTAAAATGGGACGCAATGATCCTAGGATGCTGATTAATCTTAATGAATGAGTTATTAAGCATGTAAACAATACTATTCCTTCAATGGCAGCATAATAAATACCTAAGAGTTGGTAGGATTGTAGTTGATGTCATTGAATCTTAAATAGATGTCTCTGGAATTCTATACAAAAATATATTTATTGGTATACTGCCATCTGCCTATCCATGTATGGCTATTTTGTCCACCTCTGTGACTCAATCTCAGGGTCTGGGAACTGCCTGGCAGCCTCCTTGGCTAGAGGATGCTATGTTGAATTGCGTCTGCTAGGTCCTGAGTTCAAATCCCAGCACTGCAAACAATTGGATTGTGGAATAAGAACCCAAGTGTGACGCCTGTTTTCCTTTTCTCTGAGAGTCCTGGGTGTCAGACATGATGATGAACACATCTATTTAGATACTATGTGATGGGATGTCATCAGTATAATAAATGGAATGCATATCTTCACATTCAATAAACGGTAAATAGTTGAATAAAACAAAAATACAATCAATAACCACAACAAACAGGATATGGACTGAACATCTATAGGTAAATACAAATTCTATCTTTACAATGAATATAAATAGTATGTTTTCCAGGGCTGGGGATTGAATTCAGGACTAGGGACCAGGCCCGACTTTCTTGTCTTCAATCATGGTGAGCTTCCACAGTGCTACAGAGTTACCCAGACCCTGAGCTCAAATCCAAAGCCTGGTAGAAAAAAACAGCGTGAATTCCAAGCCAGGGAGCTAATTTTTTTTTTTTTTTCGAAACAAGGTCTTGAACTCAGGTCATGGCAACTCTGCCTCAGCTTCCATCATCCTACGCTGGGGTGCAGCCACTGGAGCCACAGCCGATACTAGGATCCTAGATCTCCAAACCTTGCAAGTGAGAAAAATATGCACAGAGAAAAAGTGGCAGAGGCAGGCGCCGTTGGCTCACAATTGTAATCCAATTTACACAGCTGGCTGAGATCTGAGGATCACAGTTCAAAGCCAGCCAGGGAGGGAAATTCCGTGAGAATCTTATCTCCAGTAAACCTCTAGAAACCCGGACATAGCGCTGTGACTCAAGTGGTAGAGTGCTCGCCTTGAGCTGAAGAGCACAATGACAATACCCATGCCCAGAGTTCAAACCCTATGACCGACCAAAAAAAACATGTTGCATGATTGCATTTTTACATTTTCTTCCTTTGCACCATGACCATGTGGGTCTGAATGACCGGGATCCAAAGGGTACTTCATCTTGCATTGCTGAAGGCTGGCGGGCTATTGGGGAAGCCATAGTCACACAAAGGAACATAGGTCTAGACTTCGAATCCCAGTCATGTCACTTCCAGATAGTGGAAGATCCTAAGAGACTCATTCGCATCCACAGGAATAACGATGGAATGTTATGAATGTACAGTTGAATGAGCTAATCATGAATGCTACTCGTATAAAATTAGACATCATAATTTCAGTAGACTGATTTTATTTAATATGAAGCATTAAAAGAATACTATTTCTTACAGGGATACAATAATTTCAGGACCTTGATTTACTTAATAATTTATTAAGGATTAAAACAATAACATTAATTATATGGAGGCATAATAAATACCCAAGAATTGGTAGAAATGTAGTCTATACCCTGGCACTCTGTAAAGATATATATTTATTAGCATAATACCATCTACATGTCAATCTGTTCTTATTTTGTCAATCCTAGGGGCTCGATCTCAGATCCTGGGAATTGCCTGTAAGCTAAACTTGCCCCAGGATGGCATGCTGACACTCACCCATTCATAAATTTGGCCTTGTAGGCTTTGAATTCAGACGCCAGCACTCCTAAACAATGAATCATGGAGTAAGAAGCTGATGGTGACATGTTTTCTTTTTCTGTGAAAGTCCTGGGTGTCATGTATGAAGTGGAAGACATGTGCAGACCTATATCCTATGTAATCAATGTAATCAGTGTTCTATGTGCCATAATACTCAATAAAATAAATGACCAATACATGAATAAAACAAAAAATAAAATGAATAACTACACTGAACGCAATAAAGAGTCAACATATGTATGTAAATATAAATAATGTATGTAAAATATACATGAAAAAGATGTTTTCTAGTGCTGGGGATCGATTTCAAGCCTAAGGAACAGACTTGAATTTCTTGACTTCTTGGAGGTGAGCTTCCCCTTCCCACACAGTGCAACAGAGTTACCCAGACCATGAGTTCCAATCCCAGTCCTGTCAGAAAAAATGGCACCTTCATTCTATGTGACACCCAATTCTTAGATATTTCATTATGCCTCCATTTAATGAATATGATTGTTTAAATGCTTCATGAAGTGTTACTTAAAATCGAGTCCTAGGATATAATTGTGTATAATTTTATCCTAGAATCGTTCAAGCACTGCCATTCATTCATGACATGTATCACATTCCATTGGTATTCAGATGGATAGGAATGATTTTCTTAGGATCTCCTGCCATTTGGAGGTGGCAGGAATAGGATTCAAACTGTGGGCTCCAGCTTCCACCATTCAATCTGCAGGATAGGGAACTCACAGGTCTGTCCAAGAACATCAGCAAGGCCAATGATTAGGCAGGCACCAATGGCTCTCAGCAGCCCTCCTTAATACTTACAAGTCTGTGATATGAGGATGATGGTCAAAGTCACCCTAGGCAGGAAAGTCCTTGAGACCCCTTTCCAACTTCAGTGCCAACAAAGCCAGAAGTAGAGCCGTGTGGCTCCAGAGGTTGAGGGCTAGCCTTGAGCAAAAGCAGCTCAAGGACTGTGCCCAGATCCTGAGTTAAAGGTCCAGGACTGGCAACAAACAGACATACAGAACAATCTGTGCAGCCATCCAGCTAAAGCAGGTCACCTTCTTGTCCCCATCTGGATTGGACAGAGTTTCCTGGGAAAGCAGCTGCTCTCATCTTGACTCTGCCCATTCTGCCTGCATCACAGTATTCTGGTCATACCACCATTCTTTCATGGTTCTTTCTGACCAATGGGATACAAAAATGGCGGCCACACCCACATTCCATGCTGCCCAGAAGCACCGGGATTCCCTCTGTTGGTTGACACCGTTACCAGCAGTTAAGGAAGGTAGAGGTGGCTAAGTGGTGAGCAAGAGACTCCAGGCGACTTTGGAGTGGAGTACGAAATTGACATCCTAATCAGTGAGTGGGAGAAGAGAGGATTTCCCAGAACCTGGGAACGTGGCCAGCCCATCTTTCCCATCCCAGCTCTCAGATGTCTGAAAAAATAAGATTCCATGAGAAAGCTGTGGCCATAAATCTGCCGCCAGAACACCGGTAGAAGAATCCTCCTGACAGACCTGCCACATTCAAGAAAACAAAGAACATGAAAAAGGGAAGGATCCCCAAGACAAACACCACCAGGAAGAGTGATTCAATGGAGGGTCCGGCCAAAGTTGATGCCCACCACGGGCCTCCCATGCCTTTGGACACAGTCACAGCCACGAGGTTCCAGAGTGTCAATGATCCTGATACCACCAAGGATCTGCAGAGGTGCTACCGACACGTGGTGCCCACCCTTCACCCCAGCAAAAGAGGAAACCAGGCACTCTATGCCAAGATCCAACCACTGAAGCAGGAAAAGACAGACCTGCAGTATCAACGGGAGAAAGAGAGGGAGAAGATAGCCCAGGTGCATGTAGCACCTAAAATGGAGCTAGAGATTCACAAGGCAACAATACAGAGGTTGGTTTCAGCAGAAAGTAATTTACAATGTGCACCCGCCTGCATGCAGCAGGCAGCCGATGACACAGAAAGGGAGCACGAAGCTCTCACCAGCTGCCTGCTGGACGCAGAACAGTGTGTGGCAGAGCTGAAGATGTCGGCTTCTGTGGTCACTGATCAGAGAATGAGAACTGAATTTTTCTTTGAACAGCTGCATGATGTGACCCTTCCGCTCAAGTAAAAGGCCAGAAGCTTCGATGACCTAGAGCAAGTGAACTCAAAGTTACGGGAGAAGCTGGAAGTGCTCTGGACAACAGGAAGAAAGGAATCTGCAAGGTCCAACAAGCACTGGTGGGGCATGAGTTACTGCAGAGACTACTGGACAACGTGAGCTGACTGGTGAGCACAGCGAATCTCGAGAGAGACACATTCACAGAAGACCTGAGCATTGAGAGGTCCACGTGGAAGGAGGAGGCCCGGCAGCTGACCCAGTGGGTGAACCAACTGACCGAGGAGAGGGAGTGAGGGGCGAGGCAGGTGTTTGGCCTAGAGAACAGGTTGGAGGAACCATGGCCCAGCTCAGGCCGAGTGGCAGTTGCAGGCCCAGGCCTACTGGAGATGGAGATTGAAAAAGATGGAGTAATAACTTCACATCCAGGTCCAGGAAAACCAGAGGCTCCATCTCCAGAATGTGGAGCAGCAGGAGCAATTGTGGAGACTGGAGGAGAAGGCCAACGATTGGCAGGAGATATCTGAGACACCATGATGTGCATATGTGTGTGATGGACAGCTGGAGGAACAGCTGGTCCTGCTGTGGGACCCTCTCCTCAGGGTGAGCAGTGAGAAGGAGGAGCTCGCCAGCATCCTGGACACAGAGCAGCAGGTGAAGAAACACCAGCGGGAACAGCTGGTCCACACAGAGGAGAAGATAGAGGAATGGAAAGAAGTGGCTGAGAAAGAAAGAAAGCCAAGCATCTCAGGACCAGCAGGTGCAATCCCTGGCCCAGCTGCAGGAGCTCAGAGCCACCTGTGAGTGGCACATCACCTCCAATTAGCGGCTGAGCGCCGAGAAGGAGGTCCTGCAGCAGCACCTAGAGAGGCAGACCTAACTTCTGGAGCAGCTGAAGCAAGTGCATGGCCCGACCAACTGGGGAGACCAGGTGGTGCCCAAAAAGTGGCAGGACACTCTCAAGTGCCTGAAAGCAATCAGACCACAGCAGGAGCGGCTGCAGGCCCAGCTGAGTTTCCTGGCTTTACCTGGGAAAGGGGAAGTCGAAAACCCTGGAGAAGCACAAGGAGAGGAGTCAACTCCCCACCACATGACCATTGCAGAGGATGGAGACATTCCCCAAACCAAGAGGGATGTGGATTTGTGAGCACTCTTACTGGCTGAAATCCACAGGGGGAAACTCCTGCATCAGGAGTGGCAGGCCTGCTGCGGGCACCTGGTTCACCTGGCAGCTCAGTGCCAGAGAAAGCTCGAGCCACAGGCCTTCCATCCCATGACCTGGCACCACAGCCTGTGTGGGGATGGGAAGCGGGACACGTGGGTGTCCGAGAAGAAAATCTACTTTGTCCACGACCTGCCTGATAAGATGGACTTCCATAGTCCAGCGGGATAGCTGTAACTCATGCCCCACCAGTCACATAGATGCAGCCAGCTCAAGGCACACATCAAAATGTTGAGGAGTCCCTCATGGCATGTAAAGAGCAGATGTTCATTCTGGCTGAGCTGTGTCACAAGAAACCTGAGCGTGTGTACCAGCTGTCCTAGGAGAAGATGGAGAAGAGGAGAGAGCTGCGGGAGCCACTGTCACTCCTCACAGGTAAAGACATGGACAACAGTCTCCAGATGCCAGCACAGGCTGAGCCTCCTGTCACTGCCGCCGCTTTGGATGCTTCCAGGCTCCAGGGTGGGGGAAATGAGGGAGGAGCAGAAAGGTTTTGAAGAATTGCCACTTCAACATAGTGTGGAAACTGCCAGAGGAGAGATCGAGGTTTGCAACCCCATAGAGGACTCCCCCACAAAGCACTTCCTGTTGCAGCTGCCCCACATCCAGAGCCACCGACAGCTCATGGGCTCAGGTGAGGAGTGCTCCCTCCCTTTCTTCTGTAGACTGATGCAGATGATGACTATGTGACATAATGACTCTCCAAAGCCTCAGCAGCAACCATAAGTAGGTGGCCAGGTGGCCTTCTCTCAGGCCTCCATCTTCTGGGTCTTGGGAAGGGTAAACTGTGGGTTGGGTAGGGCAAAGGCTGCTGGGAGGTGGTCCATATTCAAGGGATATCTAATGACCTATTGGTGGCCAGGGAAGAGGCCCATGTTATGCTTATCACAAAGAATAAATAGTTTTCAAAGGGAAAACAAGCCTCTAATAAAGATTTGTTCTTCCAGTTCTGGGGCTTGAACTCTTTTCCTGGTCACTGTCCCTGAGCTCTTTCTCTCACGGCTAGCACTCTACCACTTGAGCCACATGGCCCCTTCTTGTTTTCTGATGGTTCATCGATGATAAGAGTCTCACACACTTTCCTGGCTGGCTTTGAACCGTGATCCTCCAGATCTCAGCTTCCAGAGTAACTAGGATGACAGGCATGAGCCACCAGTGCCCAGCATTTGATACCTTTTGAAGGCATCTTGGTGAGTCTGTAAAAGGAGATCCAAAGGGCCTGGATAGACCTTGACCCAATCAAGGAGCTGAGATGGGGGAAGGCTGACCTAGCCATTCTGTTCCCCAAAATTAATGATGCCAGGTGGTGTTGGATGCATCAAACACCTAGGCCAATACCCACCAGACTCAGTGGGGAAAAGGTAGAGAATCCCCAAAGATTGCAATGTAGAAATCTTTGATTTTGCATGCATGTGGTGTGTGTGTGTGTGTGTGTGTGTGTGTGTGTGTGTGAACTCAGGGCCTAGGCTCTATCCCTGAGTTTTCTTGCTCAAAGCTAGTGCTCTTCTACTTGAGCCACAGCCCCACTTTCTTTTCGATGGTTAATTGTAGGTAAGTCTCAAGGACTTTCCTGTCCAGGGTGGCTTCAAAGCATGATGCCGGCCCCAGGGAAACAAGAGAAAACACAACTCGATACAATCCCTATGGTGGACAACTCTTGCCTCCTGGTGGCCAGACGGGGAACATGTGTCCCTGCGCCATCCTGGGGGACTATCGTCCTCTAGAGTTCAATTTGGGGAAGAGATGGGGCCAACCTGACTTTCGCTCACCCTGAGTGCTGATTCCAGAGCCGATCTGTTCCACCCTAGGCCAAGAGAGCTCCAGGAGGCCTTGCTCCCAGGTGCACAAGAAGTGAGAAATCAGCTCCAGGCCCAGCTAAGAGCCTTTGCCCATGGACACACCAACTTAGCCTTCCTGATCACCATAAGGCCTGTCAAAGAATAGCCCAAAAAAAAAAACAAAATTGGTAGAGCTCTAGCATTGAACCAAAGAGCTCAGCGACAGGGGCCCAAGCTTTGAGTTCAAGACCCCCAGCTCACCTTCCCCCATAAAACACACATTAGCTAAATGTGAACTAGTAGGATTTGTGAAGTGTTTCTGAAGAATGATGATACTGAAAAAAGCACTCTAATTCTAATGACAGCTGAACTTGTGACATACAGGTATGTGCTGAGTCCTTCACAGGATGCTGTTTTCTGGTTTCTTCCCACATAGGGCTTTTTTTCTGAGTCTTCAAAAACCATGCTGTGTGCTGAGTCATCCCAAAGGGTGCTATGTTCTGAATCCTTGAGAAGAGTGGGCTGTGCTGGGTTTTTCAAAGGGTGTTATGTAGTGAGTCCATTACACAATGTACTTTATGCTGAGCCCTTCAAAAGTGCGGTGTGCTAATTCATCCCAAATGGTGCTATGTACTGACCCCTTGAGAAGGGAGGGACAGATGAGTTTTTCAATGGGTGCTGTGGGCCCAGTCCTTTACACAGGTACTTTTGCTGAGTGCTTCAAAGAGGGATGTGTACTGAGTTATCCCAATGGGTGCAATGTGCTGCATCCTTGAGAAGAGAGGGATGAGGTGAGTGCTGTGTGCCGAGTCCTGTAGACAGTGTGCTCTGTACTGTCTTTCAAATGGTGCTGTGCTGAGTTCTTCCACAAGGTGGTATGTGCTGAGTCCTTCAAAACTGTGCTATGTGCTGAGATTTTCAAAGGGTGCTGTGCAATGAGTGTTTTACCCAGCGTGGTACATACTCAGCCCTTCAAAGGGTGGTGTGTATGGAGTCTTAACAGAGGGTGCTATGTGCTGAGTCCTGGGAAAGAGTGCTACGTGCTGAGTTTTTCAAAGTGTGCCATGCACTGAGTCCTATTCACTGTGTGCTGTGGACTCACTCCTTCAAAGGGTGCTGTGTGCTGAGTCATCCCAAAGGCTACTATATGCTAAGTCCTTCAAAGGACACATTGTGCTGAGTCTTTTACTCAGGGTGCTTTGTGCTGTTTTTTGAAGTATGCTGTGTGCTGAGTCATCCCAAAGGGTGCTATGTTCTGAGTCCTTGAGAGGTAGTTTTCCCCAACAATCTCTCTCAGTCTCTCAGTCTCTCAGTCTCTCAGTCTTTCAGTCTCTCTCTCTCTCTCTCTCTCTCTCTCTCTCTCTCTCTCTCTCTCTCTCTCTCTCTCTCTCTCTCTGTCTGTCTGTCTCACTGGGTCACTGTGCACATCCTTGATATGTAGAGTGGAGAGGCTTGGAGGAGAGTCTCCTCTAGTGGTGGGGCTGAGGGGAGATTCGATCCCCTGAGCAAGTGCTGGGATTGGCGGGGAGTGCTAAGCTGAGGTGAGGCTGTAATTCCCACAACCTGGAAGCCTTAGGGCTCAGTTAGGGCTGCTCTTGTGGGCAAGGGTAGGGGTCGGAGCCAATGGGAAGAGGGGACTGAGCCGAGGGGAGGAGGAGGCAGGGCCCAGGGGCCTCAATGTGGAGTCAGCAGTGGCCAGGGTTTCGCAGGGGCAGGTGCGCATGGGCAGAGGGTGTGAGGCGGCCCACGAGAGGAGTGGAGGTAGAGAGAGAGAGCAGAGAGGAGGGAGTTCAGGCACGAGCAGAAGTGGCTTCACATGCTCTGTTCGTGGATCAATAGAAAAATAGCCAAAATGAGAATAAAGGCAACAAATGTACATCCAAAAAGAATAGAGTCAGAATAAAGGTAGAGGCAATAAAAGTGCAGCCAAGTGTATAGGAAGCCTTGAACCAACACCCCCTTCCTGCAGGAATGCTTCCATGAGGCTTATGCTTTGTCTGGCGCGATCTCTCACGCAGATTCAGCAGGAGGTGTCATGGCATTTCTTCCTTTTTTAATTTTTTAATTGAAGCTCATGAATGTTTCGGTGCACAGAAGAGACAAATATAAAGATCATCCGGAAAATGGCTCAAATTATAAGAATAAGAATTGGGAGAATTGATCTGACAATGGCAATTATAATTATTACATGAATCCAATCCAAAGGATTGAGGGCCTCCAACTTATGCTTAAATAACGCTGCCAAAGATTGTAAATTTTTTACATCTAAATGAGCTTTACTAACTGCTGTAATTTTGTCTTGTAAAGCCTCCATAACATGAGAGATATCATTATCTCTCCAAACTCCTAACAAATGATTTTTGGTGGCATTCCAATTGAAAGAAAAGTTATTTTTTAAAGCAGTAACACCGATATATTTAAAGCTAGCATGACATTTAACAGAGTTGTATTTTTAAATTTTGAACTTCCTGACCTATAGCCAGAACCACTTCCTCCAGAGTATTTATTTTCATTTCTAACTTTTTATCTATAATTTGTTGTTCTCTTAGGTCTAGTGAAACATTTTTGCTTAAATCAGTAACAAAATGAGCAGTGTTTACTTCATTTACTAAGGCTGCTGTAGAAATCACTAAAGAGCTAATTATTGTTATTAAAGCACTTATTCCTAAAATCAAGGCCGCAACAAAGCATTTTGGCTGCAACATAAAATCCACAGTTCCAGCATTTGTAAAGCAGAATTTTTAAACCAAGGGTCATTTTATAGATCTAAATGTAACATTACATATGAAGGTCTTTTTAAAATAAAAATTACAGAATATATTTTATCCAGAGAAGAAGTAAGACAATTAGTAAAAATAAAATCCTTACAGGTAATGTAATAAGATTTTCCTTGATTAATAATGATTAAATAATCTAGTTTTCCAGCTAAAATTCCCATAGGATAACCCACACATGCTCTTACCCCAATTGCAGTACTCTTAGTTTCTTTGGGCTTTTTCAGTAAAATCATGTTTGTTGCTGCAAAAAGTCTGAACAAATCCAGCTGAATGCCCGTTTTATTGTGAAAGGGAGAGTGACTCACCAAAATGGAAGCCACCCACCCTGGAGTGAGCCATCTTTTCAGGGGTTCCTCGTGGGTATCAGGAGCATTGCCATTAAACTTTCATGAATTATGTTTTAAGTAGGCTGCATAATCATAATCGGGGTTAGCAATGGAAAAATCAAAAATACTATCTGGTGCCCCATAGGGTTGTAAAAAAGAGGCCTTTTGAAATCCACATTCCCACCATTTTGTTGAGGTAATTAATGCATCCCCGAACTGATCTTTGTCATGATATTTTTGTAGGCAGTTACCTAATTGTATATTCCTCTTGGGAATGAAAAGGG
Source organism: Dipodomys spectabilis (assembly GCF_019054845.1). Lineage (NCBI taxonomy): Eukaryota > Metazoa > Chordata > Mammalia > Rodentia > Heteromyidae > Dipodomys > Dipodomys spectabilis. The sequence continues at coordinate 345,793 of NW_024871193.1, forward strand.
ATTCATTATAAGTATGAAAACCTAATATCATGCCAATTTCCCACATCAATCTTTTTTTGAACTTTTTATCATTGGATTGATCAAGAGCATCAGTCAAAAAAGTTCTATAGTTTATAGGCAAACACCCGGGGAGATTTTCTCCTGATAAGATTATGCTAATTGGAGTGGTATCTGTCATTCCTTCATAATTAATTGTTTGAGAAGTCATATGAGAATTAGTATAGTCCTCCAAACCCCCTAGCAGGTCACTATTATTTGTCATTACTTGTATTATATCTTCACCACCCCCGCATTCCACAGGATGTAGAAGAGGAGGATTAGGAACATATGCCCAGTATTGTTCTCCTGAAACAGACACTGCCTGTACAGCAATAATGGCAAGCAAAGCAAGAAACATATTTTCAACAGTGATAGTCTCTCCTGTCGAAACCACAATCTCCTCTGAAAACGGGTGAGCTTCTTAATTTGTTCCCAGGTTGGTATTTGGGCTTCTTTTGTTGTCTTCGCCTGTTGAGGAGAAAGGTGAAGACTTTTGAGCTTTTGCATCGCTTTCTTCATTTGCATCTTCTGGTTTTTTTTTTTCCTGGGTTTCTCTTATTTTTGTAGGGGCACATCAGTCGGTTGAGATTCCAGATGGGTGACTCGGCATCCTGTGGAAACACACAGGTATACCCTCTTCCCGAGGTAATTAATACATCAGACCCTTTCCAGGTGACTGTGAGCAAATCTTTCCTTTTAACTTTTGGCTGAGCTTTAAATCCAATTTCCCTCCAATGTTTTTGCATAAGTGTAAGATTTTGTTCATTAGTATTAAGGTGATTAATTACAAATAAAGCATGATGGTTTCTCTAGTTAATAAGTCTGCCATCATATTTCCAAATTAAAGAGGACCTGGTAAATTTGTATGTCTCTTATGTGTTCAATAAATAATTTTTCTTTTCTAAGTTAAATTAATTTTTGTAACTGTTGTAACAAGTCTATAATTTTTGATTGTCCTGATAAAAGAGCTGTCTCTATGGCGGGAAATAAGTTAACCACCTGCTTAGAGTCTGTGTAAATGTTATGCTGCTGGAGAAATATGGTTAAAGCTAAAATTACAGCAATAATTTCTGCCTGGTGTTCTGAAATGTCAGATGCCCTTTTAATAATAGGGGAGTGGTCTGGAATGTATACCACCGATGTTCCATTTGAGGACCCATCAGTAAAAACTGTTAGAGCTCCTTCTAAAGTTGTTGTTACCACTAAAGGAAAAATGATTTTTACCTCTTCCACAAATTTTAATAAAGGATGTTGAGGAACATGAAATTTTATTTGTCCTGAATAATTTAATAATGCTAATCCCCAATTCTCATCATTCTGTAATAATATTTTTAATTGTTGTTTATTATAATGTATGATTACATTATTCATTTCTTTCTCAAATAACTCTCGGGACCTACTCCTTGACTTGACAATGAGTTGGCTGCACAAATATACATAAGAAGCTATCATTCTTGTCTGACTGTGAAGCAAGTGAAGCCATTCCAGGACTCCATCTTGCCATAAACATCTTGTATGGGTATAAGATGTCGATAATATTATAAAATCCCAGTCTTTATTATAGTCCAATTGGACCACTTTTGCTTGTAACTTTTCTTCCACCAATGAAATTTTTTCTACCATTATTGGAGTGAATTGTCTCTTAGATTTAGGATTAGAATCTCCTTTTAGGGCTTCAAACAATGGGTGTAATTCTCCTGTGGTAATTTTCAAGTAGGGTCTAACCCAATTTATGTTTCCCAGTAATTTTTGAAAATCATTTAATGTTTTTAATTTATCTAGCTTAATACTCATTTTTGTTACATGATGTATTATGTTTCCTAAATAATTTAAAGGTTTCTTATGTTGAATTTTATCTGGAACAATAAGCAAACCAAAGTTGGTTAATTGTTCAATGGTTAATTGTTAAAATTTGTTCTGTTAAATGTTTACTTTCAGCAGCTATTAAAATATCATCCATATAATGAATAATATAAGCATTAGTAAACTCTTCTCTAGTTTTTTGTAAAGCTTTATCCACAAATTTTTGACACAATGTAGGAGAATTTTTCATGCCTTGAGGCAAGACCTTCTACTGATATCTCTGCCAGGGCCTTTTCAAATTACATGAGGGCACACGAAATGCAAATCTTTAAAAATCATTAGGATCCAATTTTATCGTAGAAGAATCCGGAAAATCAATTATTATTATATAATGTCCTTTAGGAATAGCCACAGGAGATGGAAGTCTTGGCTGAAGAGCCCCCATGTCATAGATGGTGTTATTAATGACTCTGAGGGCTTGTAACAACCTCCATTTCCCAGATTTCTTTTTAATTACAAAAATTGTAATATTACAAGGGCTATTGGATTCCTCTAAATGTCCTTTCTGTAATTGCTCATTTACCAATTGTTCTACAGCCTATATCTTCTCTTGAGTTAGGATCCACTAATCAACCCACACAGGCTGATCATTATTCCATGATATTGCATCAGCAAACTTCTCATCATCATTTTGTACACTAAAGGAATCTGAAGTAACTAATTTTAGTTCCATGTTTTGCAAAATGTCTCTGCCCCATAATGTAAGGGCAAAGAAGATATAAGGTTGAACGTTTCCAAATCTATTTTCACACTCTCACTTTAAAATTTTTGAACTTTGAGCAACATTGTTAGCCATACCCAATCCCATTAATGTAGATTTTGTCTTCATAATTGGCCAGGATGAGGGCCAGTCTTTTCCTGCAATACATGTTGGGTCTGCCCCTGTGTCCAAGAGACCTTTAATAGGCTTTCTATCCACTTTTATAGTTTTCATGGGTCGATCCTTAGAAATAGATTGTACCCAGGCCACAGTTTCTGTGGAACTGAAATCTCCTGTACCTCGATCTTGTTTTAGGATTTGATTTGGAAGATGGACATAATTTAAAATTAAGATTTGAGCTATTCTTTGATACATATGTATTTGCATATTTTCTTTTAAAGACCTTACCATTACTTTAATTTCCCCTTGATAATCTGCATCAACTACTCCCGGTAATACCTCAAAGTTTTGTTATAATATGAGCTTCTACCAATTATCAAGCCCACAGTTCCTTCAATTACAGGACCATAAACTTGAGCATCTATTAGCTGAAAACCATACATGATAGAGATAATGTAAGCTGTTTTTGTTGCCAGATCTAACCCTGCACTTCCTGGAGTAGCTTTAGGCAAAACCCACACTGTAAATGGAGGAGACAAGGAATTTAATGGAACTGATCCTTTAGGGGATTTTTGTGTAACATTAGGTGTTTCCCCTCTTTCGTTTATGGGGTTGAGGGAGCACCCCTCTTCTTGTTTTTTGTCTCCTTTTCTTCTGCTGTTAGCAGAATTCTATCCTTATGATATTTTGATCTACACTCATTTTTCCAATGATTGCCTTTCATTCATCGTGGACAAAGTCCAGGCGCTTTACCCTGTTTATTGTTGCTAGGTTTACTTGGCTTTTGTTGACAATCTTTATTCATGTGTTCTGACTGGCCACATGAGAAACAGACCCTTTTTCTGGCCTGAGGTCGTGTCTTATGTAATTTTTGTACATAAGCATTGAATGGTTCTCCTTTCATTGCTACAGCATATGCCATTCCTTGAATGATTGCTGGTAAGGCATCTATGCATGCTTTAACATTATCTTGCAATGATCCTGTCAGTAATTGTAAAGTAGTTAATACATAACTTTTCATACTTGTTACCTCCTCCCTAATTTTTCTCACAGTTTTCTTTATCCTCAATACCTCTCACAAGTTGTTATGTACATTTCCCATATATTGTCTTGTGAGCATTGCTATTGCATTGGTTTGCCCTTTGCCTTTTTTTCTCACTATTTTGTTTTTCCTCTTCCATTACCTAATTAAGGTACATGTATACACAAAATACAGGGTACTAAAATCAAATACAGCAGGGGATAAACCATAGGGAGAAAAACCAAAAGAAAATGGAACTCATATACTACATTAAAAACAGCAACCGCAAAAAAAAGCCTCTGTTTCCATATCTTGGAGTTCATTTTGCTGTGCATCAGATTATATGGTAATATGTATGCATAACAAAGCCACTAGAAAAGAATAGTTGCATGGATACTATATCATGAAAACAACGTTAACTGTTTTTGATGTAAAGGTGGAATTATGATTGGTGAATTCGCGATTCTGATAAAGGAATTTCAAAAGAGTTTTACAATTATGACAGGTAAATTTTAATTCTTCAAAATTTTTAACAACGTAGCCTATTAAGAAAATTTAAAATTGCCTGGGAAAAGAGGCTTTCAGGCAAAGAAATCCATGGAGACTTAGTGGAGAGAGAGCAATGCGGGTGAAGATGGCCTCATTAAACAAACAAACAAACCAACCAACAAACCTCAGAAAACTTGCTGGAAATCCTGTAGGTTCCTTTGAGAATGTCCTTGCCCAGGAAATACACTTTCAGTTTGTGAAACAAGGTTGTAGTGGAATTTAAATTCAAAGTTCTTTTAAAAAAATATCAAAATTCGTGAATTGACCTTTAATTACCAAACTATAATTCTCTGAAAAAGGTATTTTGAGTCAAAATGTGAGAGAAAGTGCCCTGCACAATGAAAGAATGTATTGGGTTTACATTTTTCTGCTTGTAATTCTTCCCACAATGTCTTTGCACATGAAGCACTGAAACACAGAAAAAAAAATCTGATAGGATAATTCAAACCAATGATTTCACATTTTCTAGGTGGCTCACAAAAAATAATATCCTTATTAAGATGAGATAGTGAACACTTCTCTTATTACATAAGCCAAAGAAATTTGGGATCAGAAAAGAATGGAGGAAATGGAAAAGGAAAGAAAACTGTTATTTGTCCCCATCTCCTCCACATGTTATACTGACATCAAATATAGTGAAAGCGGGGGTTACACTGTAGGGGAGGGACATACAAAGCAACAAAGAAATAATCTTATAAATTCGTTAGAAACACATGCATGAAAGAAACAAAAACATTAAAATACGTATTTAAGAGTTCGTTTTTCTAACATCACATTATCTGACCTTTTCCGCTTGACTCATATCTATACTAGATATTGCAAATAAGGGAAACCATGGGACCTATGTTTCTTTGGGCCTGGCTTACTTCACTTAATATAATTTTTTCCAAGCCTTTCCATTTCCTAACAAATGGGGAAATGTCATTCTTTCTGATGGAGGCATACAAGTCTTTTAAGGATTCAGGTGGACCTGTTGCAATAATGAGAAGTACAAAATGTCATGTCAAAACAAGCTTTACAATGTCGATGTGGGGGGGGGGGAGGTGGGGTATGATTGGGTGGAGGGAGGGGGGAGGCTGGGAAGGGATGTGAAGGGTAAACAAAGGAGGAGGCTGCAATGCTTGGTAAGATATGTATGCATTATCCTGCCCATGTAATTGTAACCCCTCTGTACAGTATGTTCTCAAATAAAATAAAATTAAATTAAAAAAAAGAAAACTGTTCTTAGACTGCTGGAGGAATATCAATACCAAATTTCAAACTGTACTATTAAGCCATAGTAAACAAAAGAGCTTGGTACTGGCACAAGAAAACACCTCAGGACCATTGAAATAAAATTGAAAACCCAGAAATGAACCTACAGACCTATAGCCATCTAATTTTCGATAAGGGAACTAAAAATATAGAATGGAAGAAAGACAGCCTCTTCAGTAACTGGTGCTGGCAAAATAGGTTAACTACTTGTAGAAAACTAAAGCTAGATTCTTATATATCAACCTGCACCAGAATCAACTCCAAATGGATCAAAGACCTCGGAGTCAAAGCAGACACTCTGAAAACATTACAGGATGGAATAGGAGAAACCCTAGGTCTCCTTGGCGCAGGTCAAAATTTTCTTAATAGAGACCCGGAAATAGGACAAATCAAAGAAAGGTTGGACAAATGGGATTGCATGAAGTTGCAGAGCTTCTGCATGGCAAAGTACATAGCTAGCAAGATCAATAGAAAGCCTACGGATTGGGAGAAGATCTTCACTAGCCATACAAGGGACAATGGTCTCATATCTAAAATATACTTGGAACTCAAAAAATTAAATCCCCCAACAACAAATCCTCAAAGAAAACACAGCCCAATAAATAAGTGGGCTAAGACTTAAAGAGAAACTTCTCTGAAACAGAAAGAAGGATGGCCAATAGACACATGAAGAAATGCTCAACATCCCTAGCCATAAAAGAAATGCAAATCAAAACAACATTGAGATACCAATGGCAAAAATCAAGAACTCTAGTAACAACAGATGCTGGAGGGGATGTGGACAGAAGGGAACCTTACTTCTTTGTTGGTGGGAGTGTAAACTTGTTCAACCACTTTAGAAAGCAATATGGAGGTTCCTCAAAAGACTTCACATAGAACTCCCCTATGACCCAGCAATCCCACTTTTGGACATTTACCCAAATGTTTACAAACAAGACCACACTAAAGCTACCAGCACAACTACTTTTATTGCAGCATTATTTACCATAGCTAAGATATGGAACCAACACAGATGCCTCTCAGTAGATGAATGGATCAAGAAAATGTGGTATAAATACACAATGGAATTCTATGCCTCCATCAGAAAGAATGACATTGCCCCATTTGTTAGGAAATGGAAAGACTTGGAAAAAATTATATTAAGTGAAGTAAGCCAAGCCCAAAGAAACATAGGTCCCATGGTTTCCCTTGTTTGCAATATCTAGTATATGTATGAATCAAGCAGAAAAGGTCAGATAATGTGATGTTAGGAAAATGAACCCTTAGATATGTATTTAAATGTTTTTTTCTTTCATGCATTTGTTTCTAACGCATTTATAAGATTATTTCTTTGTTGCTTTGTATGTCCCTCCCCCGCAGTATAACCCCTGCTTTCACTATATTTGATGTCTTTATAATTTGTGGAGGGGAAGGGGAAAAACAAGTCGTTTAAATAAGAATACAGGTGGACCCATTGCAACAATGAGAAGTACAAGTTGTCATGTCGAAAACGAACTTTACAACTTTGGTGGGGGGGGGGGATTCGGTGGGGAGACATGGGGAGGTCGGGAAGGGATGTGAAGGGTAAACAAAGGAGGAGGCTGCAATGCTTGATAAGAAATGTACTCATTATCTTGCCCATGTAATTGTAACCCCTCTGTACAGTATGTTCACAATAATAAAAAAAGAAAACTGTTCTTAGAAGCCCTAGCTAAGCATATTGACTTCAACAGTGGAGAGAGGCCAAAACTTTTTGATATAGATTCTCTTAATATTTTAGCTACGTTAAATGATTTTACAGTGCATATTTGGCTGACTACGATGCAGCACAGATTGAATGAAGACAAGAAAATAAATTCCACATCCGAATGAGGCAACTTAAAATAGTTTAAGATGAGAAACCATGAAGATGGAGCAATGGAGGATGCCTTATAGCCTTTCAGCTTCACTAAACTTGAAGCCATGAAGCTGTGATTAATTGGAAATCAGGAAAGAGCTAAGAGGAGGACATAGAAGTAGGACATAGAAGCATTGTCCTTTGTAACAGACACTGTCATCCAAGGTATGGGTGAAACCTATGTATGTAAATAGATCTCATATGTGAATATTATGCCGAGGCTTTAATTCAGACCCTGGGCACTGGTCTGAATTTCTTATCTTTAAGGCCAGTGAGCTTCCCCTTCACCCACAATGCTCCAGAGTTACCCAAACCCTGAGTTCAAATCCCAGGCCTAGCAGAACAATGATGCAAATTCCAAGCCAGGGCCTTATTATTTATTTACTTACTTACTTACTTACTTACTTATTTGCCAAGCCAGGGGGTTGAACTTAGGTCTTGGCACCTCTGCCACAGCTAACCCTGGTTTCCTAGGACCTGAGTTCAAATCTCGGGGCTGGCAAAAATAATATGGAAAAGGATAAAACTGAGAAGTTCAAGAAGGTGGTTTTACTTTTGTTTTCCTTTGTATTGTGACCATCCTGGGTCTAAATGCCAAGGCCCAGAAAGTTCAAGTGACCTTGCATTGCTGATGTTTGGTGGGCTATTAGGGAAGCCATAGCTGAAACCGGCAACTTATGCCTAGAGGTCGTATCCTGGGACTGCCACTAATGAATGGCTGGATGGTGTAATAAATGCATTCCGATGTTACATCTGTACAAATGGAATGTTATAAAAGTAACAATTAAATTAGTAGTTAGTGTATGATTTTCATATTATAAAATTATACACAATTATACTTCTTTGACTTATTTTCAATTAATACTTTATTATTTATTCAGTGATGATACTTAAAAAAGGAAGAAATAATTTAGTTGCTAATAATTTATATATGCAATTTCATAATATACAGACATCTCTCTTGTTTTATACATATACATTTATTTATCTATCTATCTACCAATCTACACATGTATCTGTTTATACACTTGTCACTCCTGGAGCTCAGTGGTAGAGTGTTCCCCTAGTATGTACAAAGCCCTGGGTTCGATTCCTCACTACCACATGCACAGAAAAATCTGGAATTTGAGCAGTTCCTCATACAATCAAGGACTAGCTTTGAGCATAAAAGCTTATGTCTAGACTCTTACTTAAGACCAACAATGGCACCAAAAATAAATAAATAATGTTCTGAACACAACCACATAAGGATAAGACTGCAAATACCGCATCACAGAGCAAGCTGGGAGTTTCATGCTGACAGCTGCCATCTAACCTGACTTAGCCAGAGGTAAACTGCTGCAACCCAGCTCCATGGAACCAGATGCTGATGGCTCACTCACCCCTGTCATCCAAGCTACTCAGGGGCTGAGATCTGACACTGGTGGGTTTAAAACCCAGCCCTGGCAGGAAGTCTGCAAAACTCTGAGCTGTGGCTCAAAGTGGTAGAGCTCTAGCCTTGAGCTAATGATCTTAGGACAGTAGCCCCAACCTTTCAGTGCAATCCCCGTGACTAACACTCCTCCCTGCCAAAAAAACAAAACAAAAAAAAAACCCATCCCTCTAAACAATTAAATGTGAACTTTGTGCAGTTTGTGACGTGTTTCTGAAAGAATGGTGATACTGATGAAAACATCCCAATTCTAATGATAGCTTGTGGGATACAGCTATGTGATGCGTCCTTCATGAAGTGTTGTGTGCTGAGTCCTTCACAAGGTGCATTCTTTCATCTGTTCCTTGTAACAGCTCCACAACTAAGATGATTGTGCAGATGAGAAAGTTGAGACTCAGATATGTCCCCATGTTAAGGCTAAAATTATGTATGTACTGAACTCTAATGAGTTGTCTCCTGCAGACAATTGTTTTGGTTTATTTTTCTCTGTCGTAAATGTTGAACTCAAGACCTAGGCACAGACCCTTCCCTGTTAGGCTCATGGCTAGTGCCCTATCAGGTGTAGCCAAGGACCCTAGGCATCTGTAGCTTAAGTCTGTCATCCTGCCTACTCAGGAAGCTGAGATCTGGCAATCTTGGTTCAAAACTATCCCAGACACAAAAGGTCCCATGAGACTCTTATATCCTACTCATCACTTAGCAACTTGAAGTGGAAGCAGGGCACCACTGACTCGTGCCTGTCATCCTAGCTACTCAGGAGCCTGAGAGCTGGGGATCATGGTCCAAAGCTAGCATAGGCAGGAAATTCCTTGAGATGGTTACCTCTAGTGAACCACCAGAAAGCCTGAAGGGGCGCTGTAGCTCAAGTGGTAGAGCTTGAGCTGAAGAGCTCAGAGACAGCACCCAGGCTCAGACTTCAACTCCTCCAACTTAAAAGAAAAGAAAGTAAGAAACCTGAAGTAGAATTCAGGGAATGGGTCTTAGGGGAAGAGTGCTTTGCATATATGAAACCCTGGGTTTGAATTCTCAATATCATATCACTAGAAAAAAAGCCTAAAGTGGCTCTCTGGCTCAAGTGGTAGAGTGTTATCCTTGTACAGGTGAAACTCAGGAACAGTGCTCAGGTCCTGAGTTCAAGCTCCAGGACTGGTGCATGCATGCATGCACACACGTGCGTGCATGTGCATGCACACACACACACACACACACACACACACACACACACACACACAGACCAGAAGTGAAGCTGTGACACCAAATGGTAAAGCAAAGGGCTTCTGCTCTGAGCTCATGGTCAGCACCATGGTCCTGTTTTTAACCATGAAACCTAGACACCCAGGGCCTAACTAGGAGAGGTCAAAGGTTTCAAAACCTGATGAGCTTCACCAGCCCTAGATGACAGGAAGCACTGTAATATTACACATAAGCTTAGATTTAGCAAGCTTCCGGAAACCTAGGGAGGTAGCGTTGCCAATAATGAATCATTTCATCAGGTTCAGCTCTCAGTTGTCTGCCAGAAGGACTTGAATTAATTGTAGCAGTTTGTTTCAACACTGGGTCATAGTCTAACAAAGAGAGGGTAAGTACAGGGAACTTGGCCTGATATGAGAGGCAGCACAAATGAAGGCTTCTTGTCAAAAAAGAGCACTGGGGAAAGAGCTTAGGGTACAAAGAGGCCTTTTTCTCCTGGCCTTCAGAGTCTTCCCAACTTATCCTCAGTAATTGCCCCGGATGAATTGTTTGTTAAACAGCTGTACAGGAGTGAGGCTTTTTGTCTGCCTGTTCCAACAATGAGGCAGAATTCCTCCAGCTCCGGGGGTGTGGAGAAACGCTCAGGCTACACTGGGAACAGTGAGGGGGAGCCCCGGAACCAGCTGTCTTGAATGAATTCTCTGTGCAATGAAATAATTCTATTCAAAGCAAATTTCCTATCTGGGTGCCTTTCAACATAGCAACTCTGGATGTTCACCAATACAAATACATGTATACATTCACAGACACAGGATACATTCACAGACACATGTAGTCACTGGCTCTTTTTTGTGTGGCAGGTCCTGAGGCTTGAACTGTTAGCCTAGACATTTTCTCTGAGCTCTTTTTGCTCAAGGAAGCATTTTATTGTGTCTTAAACCATGATTACCCTAGGCTGGTGTGCAGCTTTTACACCCACATAAGATCCAGGGATCCTAGGACCGAATTCAACTCCTAGCACTGGTAAAAAAAAAAAAAAAAATCAAACCAACACATATGGAGGAGGGAGATAAACAGGAAGTTTCACACAACCGTTTTACCTTTGTTTCCTTTGCACTTGACCATCCTGGGTCTCAATGACTCCACTTGGAAACTGAATGTGACCTAGCATGGCTGAAGGCTGGTGGGCTGTCAGTGAAGCCTGAGTCTAACCCACACACCTAGGCCCTGAGTTGGATCCTGGAACTGGCACCTACACACTGCTGAAGAGCCTATGTTCCTATGTATAGGAACAGTAGTAGAATGTTTCCAATGTACTAATTGAATTAATAATTAGCTAGTCATTCTAGTATAAGATTATATGCAATAAATTCAAGTTACTGATTAATTTAGTACTTTATTAAGTCTTCTACTGTGATTAATTTATGGTGGCATAATTTTATACGAAATAATTCGTAGTAATAGAATATATAAAAATAAGATATAGACATCACTTTATAGTTATGTACTAGAATCTTCATAAATGTCTATCTGACTTTGTATACATTTATAGCTGCATATACATATGTAAATACAAACACACACTGCATCTACACAACTATGTGTTTATATATTGGCCAATCCTAGGGGCCAATCTCAGGTCCTCAAATTTGCTCCACAACTTCACTTGCATCAGACTGGTGTGCTAACCTTGACCCATTCATGAAGTGGGCCTTCTAGGCCCAGAGTCCAAATCACAGAACTGCCAAAAACTTAATCCTGGTGGAAAAAGCCAATTGTCCCACTTGTTTTCCTAATTGGTGAAAATCTGGGGTCTCAGGAATGATGTCTAATACACAGGCAAATCTATGTCCTATGTAATAGGATGCAAAAAATGTTATTATATGTGTAATCATACTCACTAATATACATAATAAATAAATAAGACACAAAATGAATAACTACACTAACCGCAATATGCAGTAAACATGTGTATGTAAATATGTATGTAAATGTAAATGTGTATGTAAATCATGTACTTAAAATACATGAGTGCTAAGACTTGAATTCAGGCCATGAGAACAGGCCTGACTTTCTTGTCTTCCAGCACGGTGAGCTCCCCCTTCCCCCACAGTGCTGCAGATTTACCCATTGGGTGCTGTGTGCAGAGTCTTTCACGTGTTGCTGTGTGCTGAGACCTTCAAAGAGTGCCATGTGCTGTGTCTATAACAGGGTGCATAATTTCATCTGGTCCTTGTAAGAGCTCCACAACTGAGATGATTATGCAGACAAGACTATTGAGGCTCAGATAACCTGAAATGGCTCTGTGGATAAAGTGTTAGAGCACAATACTTTAGCTAAAGAACTCAGGGACAGCACCCAGGGCCCAGACTTCAACTCCTACAACCAACAACAACAAAAACAAAAAGACAGAAACATACTAACAAACCTGAAGTAAAGGGCTGTGAATGTGCCTTAGGCATAGAGTGCTTTGTATATATGAAACCTTGGGCCTAATTACTCAGTAAGACCTTACCAGAGTAAAGCCTGAATTGGCTCTGTGGCTCAAGTGGGAAAGGGCTACATTTTTACAAGAGAAACTAAGTACAATGATCATGTTCTGAGTTGAAGCTCCAGAACTAGTGTATGCACACACACACACACACACACACACACACACACACACACACACACACATACACACACACATACCCCAGAGAGAGAATGAGAGAAAGAGAGAGAGAGAGAGAAAGCAGAAGTGAAGCTGTGACACGAAATGGACAAGCAATAGAGTTCTGCTCTGAGCTCATGGCCAGAACCCAGGCTTTGTGTTCACAATCAAAACCTAGCCACCCAGGGTCCAACTAGGAGAGGTCAAAGATTTCAAAATCTCATGAGCTTCACCAGCCCCATATGACAGGAAGTATTGTGATATCCGACATATGCTTGGATTTCCCAAGCTTCAGGAAACCAAGGAGAGGCATTATAGCCCCATCATCATCTGCAATGAGACATTTCATTAGGTACAGCGCCATAATTGTGTTCCAGAAGGACTCCTGAATTACATTTAGCACTGTATCGAACACGGGAACATAGTCTCACAAAGGCAGAGTAAGTGCAGGAAACTTGGCTTGTCACGGGAGGTGGCACAAATGAAGGCTTCCTGTCAAAACAGCGCACTGGGGAGAGATAGATTGGGGTACAAAGAGGCCTTTTTCTCCTGGCTTTCAGAGCCTGCCCACACTCATCCTCACTAATTGGCCTGGATGGAGTTGTTCATTACACAGCTGTACAGGAGTTAGGCCTTTGGTCTGCCTGTCCAGACAATGAGAGAGACTTCTTCCAGCAGGCCTGGGGTACAGAGAATCCCTCAGGCTACCCTTTGCCCACTCATGGGATCCCCAGAACATGCACTGTTATGAAAGCTGTCTCTGTGCTATGAAATCATTGTATTGAGAACAAATTTACTAGCTTGGTGCCATTCATAATAGCTACTCTGGTGTTTTGCCAAAAGGAATCCTTCCATACATACACAAAGACATGGAGGTACAAGCTATTTTGGGGGGACAGGTCCTGGAGTTGAACTATGAGCCTAGGGGTTGTCCCTGAGCTTCTTTTGTTCAAGGGTAGTGCATTAGCCTTGAATCACAGTCCCACTTCTGGGTTTTTCTGTTATCTTTTAGAAAAAGCATTTCAAGGACTCTCCTAACTGGGCTGGATTCAAACTGATAATCTCTATATCTCATCCGCCTGAGGAGCTGGAATTATAGTCAGCAGACACTGACACCTGCCTTTCTTTGCTTCTTCATTTTTCAATCTGGACAACGTAATTTCTTCACAAGGTCATTCCAATAGTTTGAATTAATAAGTAAACTACCCAATATTCTTTATAGCTGCTTTCTCTGAGAAGGATTTTCTCTCCTCATTTTCCCCTCTGGTCACAGTTTAGAAGTCAAAAGTGGGAAATGAGTGTCATAGAATTTGGTAGCTAAGGTCCACAGTTCATTCTAGCTTTGTCACTTAGCTTAGAGCTGCAGTGAATTTAGTCTCAGGATGAGAGGACTGAAAGCTGGAGTGATCCTCATACTGTCTGCTTTGCTCTTTTCACCTATAAAATGATCTAATAGTTATGATTGTTATGTGTCTCCAACCTGAAATATCTAGAACCCACTAGAAGCATGTTCATGTTTCTGTTTTGCTAGTACCTCCCAAGATTTAGACTAAGGTTTTGTGTGGAGCGGCTTCTCAGCGAATCCGTGAGGAAAGCCACTTGAAGCCTCTTCAGGAGATCGCCATCCAAAGCCAGCCGAGCAGGAAAGTCTTTGTGTCTCCTATATCCAATAAACTACCAGAAAACCAGAAGAGGAACAGTGGCCCAGACGGTAGACCTCCAGCTTTGAGAGAGCCGAGCAAGAGATACAGGACAGACCAGGTAAGCCTGGGTGGACCTTATATCCAATTAATGACCAGATGGCTGAAAGTGGAGCTGTGGTGGAGGTAGAGCCTCAGCCTTGAGCAAAACAACTGAGGGCCCTGAGTTTAAATCCTGGGATGGCCACACAAATTCAAAAAGAGAAGGCCAAGTTATGTACCAGTACCCTACCTACTTATGTGTGTATTTTACCTCCCTGAGTGCAAACAGATCATATGTATTGCTTTTGCTTTTATTTACTGATTTATTTTTCAGATATGCTTGTTGCACATACCACATCATTCTCTTCATTTCTGGCCATGGCTTTTCTCTTCCATGGTTCCAGGCCTGTGTCCTTATATGATGCATACTGAAGCTCTCAGCAGCCTTTATTTAAATTTATTTATGAGGCCAAGGTAGAAACAGTCACAAATCAGGCAGAAGAGAAGATCAGGGTTCATAGAAATAACCAGTATTCAGAAAATTAAACTTGGGGACATAAGTTGGTAGCATTCTTACATAAAAACTACCATTAAGAAAAAGATGAGGAGGCTGGGAATGTGGATTAGTGAGAGTGTTTGCCTAGCATGCAAGAAGCCCTGGGTTCAATTCTTCAGTAGCACATACACAGAAAAAGCCAGAATTGGTGCTATGGCTCAAGTAGTAGAGTGCTAGAGACAGTGCCCAGGCCTTGAGTTCAACCCATGAACTGACAAAGAGATAGCTAGCTCACTAGGTATGTAGGTATGTAGGTAGTTAGGTAGATAGATAGATAGATGATAGATAGATAGATAGATAGATAGATAGATAGATAGATAGATAGATAGATAGATAGATAGATAGATGGATAGATAGATAGATGGATGGATAGAAGGATGATAGGTGAATCTGGTCTTAGATTTCAGGAGGAAAGAAGGGAACAATTCCCAGTCATGAGTCCTTCTGCAGTGCTCTAGGCCACCAGCATCACCATCACACACCACAGAGCAGGAAGACTGTCTCTATCCCACTTCTCAAGCAGCAGAAGAGCCAAGAGGACAGTGCCAGGTTCTAACTCAGGTGCTTGTAGATAGTAGAGAAAGGGCCCTGCCTCTCCTTGGACTGGGGATTTGCATTAATATGTGGAGAATGAAGGAAGGAGAATGACTGGCAGAGGTAGAAGAAGGGCATTCAAATCTGACAGAGAGTCAAAACCCTACTCCCTAAGACCAGAGAGTAGGGTTTTTCTACTCTGTTCCTTCCCTCTCCCTCACTAAACTCTCTATTGCTAACATAAAGATAGCCTGAAGCTCCTTTTACCTGAGGGAAAAAGGTTAATTAGTCATTGTTTGAAGAGGCTGAGAAAAGCCTGACCTGGTGTAACTCTAACAAATGTTTAAGGTTTCCCCTTTGCAGGCTGTGCTTGGAATGAATGAGGTGGTTTTGCAGCTCACTTCCCTGTTGATTGTCTACGTTCTGCCTCCTAATCCTGCAGGCCTAGGTCTCTTCACCTAGCCTGGCTTTTGAAACTGTTTTCTGTCCTTCAAATTCAGTGTTACACAAGAGTTCTTCCTGGTAACAGGGCTAAGCCTTGGACCCAGAGAACTTCATTTGAACCCAGGATGGGTCAACAATGTTTCTTTCCTGTTTCTATAGCTTGAGAATTCTAAGAACATTTAGAGTGCAAGTAACCTCTCATCACCAAGGGAAATAAAGGAAGCTCTTGAACATCTGACCTTTCAGAAGTGGAAGTCAGAGTATCGTAGACATTCCTGCCTTGGCTGGCTTCACCCTGTGATCCTGAGACCTCAGTCTCCTGAGTTAGGGTGATGGGCCTGAGCTACTGGTGCTGTACTAGGTTCAGAACTGTAATGACATTGACAATAGAAGTCAAGTGTTTATCAAAGAGGGCTTGGGGAGCATATTATGCCTTTCAACCTTGGACCTTTCAGAACTCTGTAGGACACAAGGTTATAATGTTAGAGTCTGAGAGGCTTGGCAGATGGATCAGCTATACTTGAACCTTGAGCCCTGACTCCAACTCTGGTGTACATAAATGTTCATTTTCCAGAAAATGTGCTCA
Source organism: Dipodomys spectabilis (assembly GCF_019054845.1). Lineage (NCBI taxonomy): Eukaryota > Metazoa > Chordata > Mammalia > Rodentia > Heteromyidae > Dipodomys > Dipodomys spectabilis. The sequence goes on from NW_024871193.1 coordinate 362,290, forward strand.
TAATTAGAAAATAGGAAAAGTACTTTGATTATCCCACACTCTGTTTCCAGTTGTTTTTCTCAGACTGAAGCCTGGGTGCTGTCCCTGCAACCTTCAGCTCAAGGCACTCTACCACTTGAGCAACAGCGCCATTTGAGTTCTTTAGGTGATTCATTGGAGATAAGAGTCTAACAGGCTTTCCTTGTGTAGGCTGTCTTGGAACTGTGGTCTTTAGATCTCAGTTTCCTGAGAAGCTAGGGTTCCAACAGTGAGCCACCAGCATCAGGCCTATTGTTTTTGCCAGTCCTGGGGCTTGATCTAAGGGCCTGGGTACTGTCTCTGAGCTTCTTTTTCTCGAGGCTAGCGCTCTACCACTTGAGCCACTCCACAGCTTCTCGGTTTTTCTGAGTATGTGGCACTGAGGATTCAAACCCTGGCATTCATGCATGCTGAGCAAGCTCTATACCAGTAAGCCACATTCCCAGCCCCACTAAGTAACATTCCCAGCCCCACCCTTACAATTTTATCCCACAACTTGCCTATCCTCAAGAAAAGGTTTCTGAGTATAAATCAACTAAAGAAATCCCTATAGTAAGTTGCCAAAAGATAACTAAGACAAAGCTCATATTTGGGAGAGACTCTAAACATGTGATGACTGTGACTAATGCCTCCATTTAATTATGTATCATGTTTCAACACTTAATAAAGTATTAATGGAAAACAAGTCAATGACCTGATATATTGTGTATAATTTTATAATAGATGTACAAAACATAATAAATATTATGTGTATAATAATACTAAACACAATAAATTATAAAATGAATAAAATAAAATAAATACAAAATCAATAATTATAATAATCAATATATAATAAACATGCATATGTACATATATATCATATATTACACATGTATAGGAATATTTTTTACATTGCATGGCTTCAATGCAGGCCCTAGGAACTCTAGTTTGAATTTCTTTTCCTCAAGGACAGTGAGCTTCCCCTTTACTCATGGTGTAAAAGAGTTACTCGGAAAATGAGCTCAAATCCCTTCAATGGCAGAAATACTGGCCCCAGTTCCAAGACAGTGACTTAATATTTTTATTGGAAGCACTTATGTTTATTCAGTTCCATACTGAACATTTAAAAGAAAGCAATGTAGAATTTTGTACAGCTATTCAGATATCCTTCCTTACCCCCAAAATGCTTCTTTGAGCACTACATTATTTTTTGTATGTTTTTTATTGTAAAAATGTTGTACAGAGGGGTTACAGTTACATGAACAAAGTAATGAGTACATTTCCTATTGAGCATTGTTGCTTCCTCCTTTGTTCCCTCCCTACCTGTTGGATCTTCATCTGTCCCTCAGAAGATGGACAGGTTCCCAGAAAAGTGTGCTGCTAGCCCAGTCGCCAGCCTCCCATAGCCCCGGAGACAGTCAGATGCAGCAGGGAGTCAAGTCAAGCAGGAACTCGTTTATCACTATGCAGCAAGCAATTTTTATAGCAAACAACTGCGTGGCAAGGAAGGGGAGGGAAAGGAACAAACCAATCACTGTAGAGGTCACCCTTGCATATACCTATGCTTTCTATATTTTCCCTGCTGTCTTTGAGCTATTCAAGTACAGATGTCACTTTGCCCGGTTGTGGTACACAGTCAGATTTTAACATAAACAAGTGGAACTCTGCCCACTCAACTGCCTTTCAGTGCCAACTTTGCTGTCCATGTGCCCTATAGATTCCCCCTTTTTGTTTTAATGGCAGACCCACCTCTTAGCTGAGGTTCAGGTCAGCGCACCTCTTATGAGGTTCGCCCAATTGGCACCTCCTTTTCCGTGGTTCACCTAAAGTATGGAGTAATCTTTAGCACTGAGTTTATCATAATAGACATGGAGAGCCATGCGTTGGACCTCTTGGGCTCTATCCTTTTCGATATAACTGCAACCCCCACATCCTGCCCATCTCCCTGTTAGTTATCCTTTTTCCCTCCTCAGTAAAGTTAATAAACGTCAGCCCCACCACAGTTAGAAATGTCTGAAGCATTTCGATTACTTCTGGGACATATATAAAAAGTATCATATAAGGTTGACCTTTGTAAAGCATGGGAGCAGCCTGGGTATTGGGTCACCACACATGAGGCACAGTGCATCCTCGTGGGCCCCCACACTCAGGCAGTCCTTGGTAAAGGGGGTCTCAATCTCCAACATCCCAGGATCCTCTAGCCAGGTCAAAGATGTCAAAATGAAGCTCAGGCCACCAGGTCGAAGGGACAGCTTCTCTTTTGATGCTGTTGATGATTTCTCCATTGCCAGTGCTGATCAGTGCCCAGGTCACCCGTTGAGGTTGATGTGGATTCCATAGGGCCATTGCCAGGACTGGGAGGGTCAGGACAGCCAACAGCTGGAATATCACCATCTGCAATTGTTAGAGAACAGAAGAGCTTCTCAAGGGCTGATTGCCCTTGGGGATGGTTAGTAATTATCTTTTTAGCTTTCCCTCTTTTAAACACCAGCCTCGACAAGCATAGCTGTTTTACTTTCCTTGTTGGTTAGTTTATCCTTGGGCTTCTTCCTGTATAGAGGAAATGGGTAAAAACTTAAAGTTCCTGGCCAGGATCCATATGGGGGTTGTCTCCCCTATGGGAAAAACATTTCTGAACTTCCTGCCCATGGTAACTAGGTGGTCAGGTCCACTCCATTGTTGTGCCAGGGGGTCCTTCCACCTGACTTTCACTTGGGGCTTAGGATTTAGTTGTCCCCAGTGCTTCTGAAATCTGGATTTAATTGCTCCTTTTGAAAAATTTAAAATGTTAATGGTAAACAAAGCTATCTGTAACTATATATGGGGGTTAACTCCCCCTTTTTTTTTTTTACTAATTGCTCGTTAAGACATTGGTGATTTCTTTCTATAATTGCTTGGCCTTGGGGATTATAAGGATTTCCTGTAGTATGAGTAATATGCCATCTGTCAAAGAACTCTGACATTGCTTTACTAACAAAACAAGGTCCATTATCGGTTTTAACTTGTGCTGGTAGACCCAAGGTGGCAAAGCATTGAAGAAAATGTGCTTCTGAATGTTTAGTTCTTTCTCCTGAATAGGCTGTGGCCCAACATACTCCTGAATAGGTATCTATAGAAACAAAAATATATTTAAGCTTACCAAAGGCTGGGAAATGAGTCATATCAGTTTGCCAGAGGACATTGGGTTTGAGGCCTCTGGGATTTACCCCTAGTGGTTGTAGCGGGGGTATTTTTAAGAAGGGCTGGCATGTTTTATGGGTATGTACTATCCTTTTGAGGTCTTTTGCAGGAATCTGAGGAAATCTATGTTGAAAACCTCTCCAATTATTGTGGGTTAAATCATTTAAATGGGTGGCCTCTTGTAACATTAAGGCTTGTGGGCCAGTAGCTAACTGGTCCGCCCAATTATTGCCCATGGATAAAAACCTAGGAAGTTTTGAATGCCCTCTCAAATGTTGAATGTGAATAGGGGCTCCCCGTCTATCTCATAGGTCCTTAAGGGTGTCCATAAGGAGGAAAATAGGGTTTCCATCCAGCTTAATATGTGCCTGGGGAAGTTGAGGGAGCAAGTTAATCATATATAAACTATCAGAATACAAATTAAAGGGTTTTTGAATATCCCGAAGGGCCATAATTACAGCAAACATTTCTTTTTATTGTGCTGACCCTTGACAAGGTTGAAATCTTTGTTGGCTTGGGATCTTTTGTTGCTCCTCAAAGGCTGCATATGCAGAGCCTGTTTTACCTCCATCAGTAAAAACATGGAGGGCACTGGGAATAGGTGTAGGAGAAAATAGAGAAGGCATTATGAGGGGAAGTGGCCATAACATGACAGTCCATTTAGATGACCTATAATGGCAGTCAATTTGACCTAGAAACCCTTCCAGGGAGAGAGCAAGTTGAGCATTGGCTCAAGTGAGAACTCAACGTCTGCCATCCGAAAAGGAAAAACAATGGAGTGAGGGTCAAGGCCATAATGACTTTGGGACTGGGTCTTTCCCTTGACAATAGCATCGGCAAATTGGTCTGCCTGAGAGTACACCAGAGGTGTGCCCCCCCGGGGGAGTGTAAACCCACTCTAATGGCTCCCCCAATTTGACTTAAACCTGCAGAAATCAATGTAACACCTGCAAACAATGAGAGGAAAATGTGCATAAGAATAGAATACTTCTTCATGGAAAGTTCATCCAGGGTTCTTTGGAACTGTAAAAATATTGCCCAATGGCTGTTTGTAATTGTAATAACTTCTTGGGGTGTCTTGTCTTTTAGTTGGGTGAATAAGGGCACAAGACTATCTGTAGGGATGGGAACCCATGGCAACAGTCAATTGATTTCCCCTAAAAGACTTTGAAGTTGGATTAGGGACAGAGATGCTGGAATATCCAGCAAAGGCTTAAGGGGGCTGGCTTGAGTCAAGGTAAGGTGGGATCCGAGCACCTTAAAAGGAGGTACCTTTTGAATTTTATTTAGGGCTATGGTAAAACCCCCCTTTTTTAATATGGTGAGAACCTGGGCTAGAAGGCCCTCCTGGCAGCCCAGGCCTTGGTTCCCCAGAATTATGTCATCTATGTAGGCATAGGCAAGGGAGGTGTCTGAACCCAGCACAGGCCCTGAAAGTGTGGCCAAGTATTGTTGGCAACAGACCAGGCTATTGGCCATTCCCTGTGGCAGCACTGTCCATTCAAACCCCCGATCAAGATGGGAAAAAATTAAGAGAAGGGATGGAGAAGGCAAAGTTCTTGCAGTCATCCAGATGCAAGGGGATCGAAAAAAAAAAACTATCTTTACTATCAATTACACCCAAGGTATATTCTGAAGCGGGAGTCCAGGGCATACCTGTTAGGGAATTCTTACTAGCTCCATCCTTTCAGTTACCTTACATAGATATTGGAGCATGAACCAAGCCCCAGATGCATTTTGGATAACAAATACAGGTATGTTCCAAGGACTCACAGAAGGGAGTATGTGCCCAAGTTTTCTCTGTTCCTCCACCAAAAGGTGGAGCACTACAAGGTTAGGTTTGGTCAATGGCTTCTTGGTTTCCATCTAATGGGAGGTAATTGGGGGACAATTGCCTTTAGGATTGGGGGTGCACCCAGGTGGGTCCCTTATGTACTTCTCTGCACTTATGAAAGTTAAAAAATCCTTTTTCTTAACTCCCTTTAGATCCTGTTTAAGCCTTTGTGCTTCTTCTCCATCCAGGATATCATCATAGGATGCTCGATGGTCTGTATTGACCACAGCATCCATTTCTCTTAGCATGTCTTGCCCTAGTAAATTGGCGGTGAGGTTTTTTGCCACTAAAGGGCATATCTTTCCCTGCTCTCCATCTAGGCTAGTCCATTTCATAAGGGCGACCAACTCTTTGGACTGGGAGTTGCCCCCTACCCCCAATATCGGGGGCCTGTGTGCAAGCTTCCAGTCCTAGGGCACTTCCTCTTCCCTGAGTATGGTTTAATCTGCCCTCATGTCAATTAGGCAGTGAAACTGCTTTACACCTATGAAAATACTCATTTTAGGGAGGAGTCCTTCCCCCAGGGGGATGGTCCAATGGGCCTGGGTCGTCCTGCCATGAGGCTGCCTGGGCCTTACAGCAGAGGGGATTCCTCCTTGAGCTAACAGGGCCGGAGGATGTCCCTCCACTAGTTTAAAGCCTTCCCATCTAAATCAAATTTGGATTGACAATCCTTTTTCCAATGGTACCCTTTCCTGCACCTGGGGCAGGGTGTAGGAGGTGGTTTGGACCCCCCCTGGGCCAGTTGGTGGGGGGGGCAGGGGGGTTGTTGTGAATAGTCCCGCTTAAAGGGGCCCTCCTGTTCTCATTTAAAACAAGACCCTCTCCCTGATGGTCTTGGGATTCTTTGGCCCTGGGCTGCCAGAGCCTGGGTAATAGCCTCAGACATTGCAGATGTCTGAGCCTGTAAAGGTAAAGAGAGTGATTGGGCCTGGGCTGTTGTGTTCCACATCCTGCGAGGCCACCACCCATGTGCTCAGGGAACTCTCTCTCAATCCCACACAGGCTGTGTGGTGGTCTGCATTCATCCCTTCCCAAACCAGTAGCTTTACAAACTGATCTCGGAGGTCCCCTGCCGGCGAGTTGCGGTGAACACTCTGTTCGAATTGATCTATAAAATCAGATAGAAGCTCACCTAGTTATTGTCTCACTCCTGCTATGGAGGACTCAGTGGGCCCTTCATCCAATTAGTACCACACGGCAAGTCCTGCCTGCCTCACCTGGTCATGGTACAGGCCAGGTATTACTGCCTGTGGGATGCGGGTGGAATATCTTACCCCTGTCCCTGTTAACATGGCATCAGTAATCGGTATTGTGGCTTGAGCCTCCCAGGTATTCTCCTCCTGCCCTCTGCATTCCTCCTTAAAGAAGGCACATGATTTAATAAACTGAGAACTGGTAAGGACCTCTTTGGCCACATCTAGCCAGTCCTTAGGGACACAAGTGTGATAAACAATGTCCTGTAATAGGGTCTGGGCCCAAGGAGAGTCCGGACCATCCTCTACCACTGCCTTGCAGAGCTGTTTAATATCCTTGGCTTCCCATGGATACCATTCCAAGGGTCTGTTAGCTCCGGTGCCAGATTGACTGAATACGCTTGGGGAATTGAATCCTTTGGCCCAGGGTCCAGGCTCCCGGGTGGCCCTTACTTTACAAGGTAGGACTCAGCATAGGTTATTTCCCCTGCCCTCGGCTTCTCTGTGGAAGGTCTGTAGGGGTCCAGATATCCCAGGTCCCTTTGTAGGGCCGCATAGGGCACTGAACCTTCCCCCCAATTGTGGGAATAGGGTGAGGGCCTAAGACCGTCAGAGGCACCCAAGTCAGAGGGGGTAACCCCTTTTCCTTACCACTTCCCAAGTCCTCTTTTACTCCCTCTAGGCCTAATGGTGCCTCCTCCTCCTCCTTCTCGGAGATAGCATTACCCATACTAAGGATTTCACTTACCCTTAGAGACCCCTTAGCCTCAGCTGGAATATTTTCCTTTCGTGCTCCATGTTAGGTGCCAGATGTTGGGTCTTGGTCCATCCTGCGGAAGACGGACCAGGTCCAAGGAAAGGTAAGTTCGCCGCTTGCCCATTCCCCAGCTTCCCCTAGCCCTGGAGACAGTCAGAGGCAGCAGGGAGTCAAGTCAAGCAGGAACTCTTTTAATACCATGCTGTGATTTTTTTTAATCTATCTTCTATTTTCTTCCTCCATGGTATAACCCGTTTTCACTGTATTTGAGGTTGGTGACCTGCATCTTGCATATACATTTTTCTACTGTGGGAGTGGAAGGAAAATAAAATTCTGAAACAAGGACACAGTATGATCCATTATAACAATGAGATGAACAAGACTCTATGTTGAAAATGAACTCTAAAATATGGGGATGGGAGGGGGGATTTGGGACGGTGGGGAGAAAAGGGATGGCAGGGGAAAAACAAATGAGGTTGTAACAATGCTTATTAGATAATATATCCATTAACTTACTTATGTAACTCTAACCCCTCTGTACACCATTTTCACAATAAAAAAACGAAAAAAATTATCCTGGAGTACATTAACTTCAAATTTCCTAAGTGCTCTGTAAATTAAGACCAATTTTAAGTGGGAAGAAGGGTCTCAGAAACACTTTTTGTTAGTGTGTGTATTGTGCATTATTTCCCAAGTTTACATAAGTTAATAGAAGGACAAACAATAGGAATAGAAGAAAGAGAAGTTCTATGCTTGCGTCTCTGCAAATGAGACAACTTTGAAACAATAAAGCCAAGGCCAGTATGTAGATCTATGGAAGTGATATAGAGAAAGCATTACTCCTAAGTGGAACATGAAGGATGAGGCCACTCTCTTTCTTCTACTAGCTCTAAACATGTTAGCTAATCATGCAAATTTGTAAAAAAAAAAAAAAAAAGTAGAATGGAAGAATAATTCTGGTTCCAAGCAAGTCAGATATAAGAGCATGGACTTAACTGGAAAAAAGGGCATGTTGAGAGAGCATGAATTATACTACCAATGAACTGGTGCCTAAGGTCACATTTCTTTTTCTCTTTTTCTTTCTTTCTTTCTTTCTTTTTTTTTTTGATGCTAGTGGGGCCTGAACTCCAGGCCTGGGCACTGTCCCTCTTCTCTTCAGCTCAAAGCTTGTGCTCTAGCTCTTGAGCCACAGGGCCACTTTCAATTTTCTGGTGCTTCATTGGCTATAAGTGCCTCAGCAACTTTCCTACACGTGCTGGATTTGAGCTGCAATCCTCAGTCTTAGCCTCCTGGGTAGCTAGGACTATAAGCATGAGCCACTGGAACCTTGCTTAGGATCATATTTCTAACAGTGTACACTCAGCATATGTAATGTGTATGTCCATCTATCTTTATATGAACTCGAGTTAAAAATCTGGGCTACAGCTTAGATTTTACACTCACAAAAATGTTTGTAGTTTAAGAGTTGATACTCCTGGATAAATAAAGCCTAATAATGTAAAGGAGTCTGGGAAGTTCAGTTTGCATCCAGCCTGGGCAGAACAGTCTTTGAGACACTATCTATAATTAACTAGCCAAAAGCTACATTGGAAGAATGGCACAAGTGATGGAATTCAGCAAGATTGCTGAATAAGAGCTTGAGGTTTTTGCATACATATATACAAACATGCACATACATAAGGCATATATATGTTCAAACACACATATGAAACAACTCTCAGAATGTGTAGAAAAGTTAGAAAATAATATAAAATATTTCCTGAGTAAGACTAGAATCAAATGATAATTTTTAATATTAGAACGTCCTCAAGGGAACTTTCCTCAAAAAAGCTTGAGGATATTATATGGGTAGGGGCCAGAAATAGAAAGTCAAGTCATCATTAATAAAGGGATCGTATCCATGGAGGAATCAGAGACCCCTTCAGGTGCATCTGAAAATGTTCATAACCTGTGTCAAATGTTAGAATAGCTTTGAACATAGTACATGAACAGTCTGAGCCATCAGTCTAGTGGAAAATGTTATTGGAGTCTGTATCTAAATAAACCAACAATGGTAGGACAATGTGATACAAGCCAGGAATTCTAGCACTCAGACTAAGACAGGAGATTAGAAAGTGGAATTACATAGTGATACATTCCCTGGACTAGGTAGTATAATTTTGTCTCAATAAAACAAACCAAGAAAGGAATAAAAAATAAACAAGGAAGGCATACACAGTTGGAAGTTTGGGCTAATTTTGTTATTATGTTTTGAGAAGTCAAGTTTCCTATTCAAATGCAACTAATATATAATACTCAGTTGTGTTTTAAATGTTGTCTTCATTACAGAACATGCCTAGAAGCTAAAGAGCTCATGAGGCCCAACCAAAAATTTGAAAAAGTAAGAATCTTTATGTTAGATTCCAAAGAAATGATGAAGGATTACAAAAGATTAAGCCTGGAGAAATAGGAAAGTAAATTTAATATAGTACTTTGTAGACCTGGCTAAATTAGAATTTAGGTTTAAAATAAAAATTTTTGTTTGAAATTTAATATTCAATAGGATACTACAAAATTCTTTTCAAGTAGAAGATTTAATTTAGAAATTCAGAAATGATTCTGGCATTCTATTTGCCTATAATATTCTTTCAAGTGAGGTATAACTAGAACATAGTTAATTGACAATTCCAACAGTTCATGTGTAGCATGACAAAGTTGCAAACAAATTGATATTAATTTATAATATAGAAAATGATCAATCTTTTGAGATTTTGGTGTAACATAGTATAAAGTGAGTAATTGTGTGACATCTTTTTTCTTCTACTTATACAAAACACAAGAAGAAATTTCCTTAATTATTTACCTCTGTATACAATGAGAAAATGCAAGGTTTGAGGGTTTGGTTTTATTTTGTTTTTGTTGTTTGTTTTGTCCTAGGGCTTGACCTCTGGGTCTGGACACTGTCCCTGAGCCTGTTTTGCTAAAGGCTACTGCTCTACCATTTGAAACTCAGTGCCACTTGTGTCTAGATTTTCATGAGCAGTTTATTGGAGATAAGAATTTAAGGAACGTTCCTGCTTGGGTGGGCTTTGAACCATAATCTTCAGATCTTAATATTCAGATCTCCTGAATATCTATGATAGATAATATATATAAATATATAGTAAAATAAATATAAAATAAAAATAAAATAATATTTGCAAGTGTTTTGATCTCAAGAATTCTACTGGGGGAGAAACGATGCAGCAAAATTTAGTATAGTGTTCTTTCCACAAGACGAAGGGCATCACATTAGCAGAAGTGTAGTATTTCTTCACAATAGTGATAAGTTAGTCATGATGTGAATTTAGGGAATTTTAAGATGTACCTTACAAATTGGAAACTGTTGGTCTAAGATGACTTTATGGAAAAAAATTGGGATTGATTCTCATAGAAATAATAGCTTAATCTGATGAACAAATGTTTACTTTTGAGGAATTAATTATTATAGATACTTCATAGTTTTATCTTCTACCAAAATGTGTGTACTTTTTCTGTTGACTTTTAAATATGTAACGCCTCTTTGGAAACTGCATATACTGCAGATTTAAATAAAATGCAAACAGGTACTGTTTTGAATGTCTCTGGTATGGCATGTTCAGAATTTGAAAATGAGTAGTTAGTAGTCATAGGAATGTTGAAGACCATATATATCCTGTCCTCTTAACAATTAGTAAGTTTTAAAAGTTAGGAGTTTCCATAGAATTGAACTGTTTTCTGATTTAGTATGAGAAAACATTAAAAATAATGGCAAGCATATCTGAAAATATTGTATAGTTTGATAACATTCCAGTTGATGTTCCTCTGATAAAGAAAGGGGTAATTAATTCAAATTAGCAGCCAAAATGTTCATTTTTTTAAAAAAGGTAATACACATAGAATAATATTTACTATACCAATACAGTGAAATTATATTTTATGCAGCTCATTTTTTAATTTAATTTTATTGTCAAGGTGATATATAGAAGGGGTTGTAGTAATTGTAAGGTAGTGAATATATAACATGTTGAAATTTTTACACCCTTCCTCATTTTTCTCAGACTTTTCCTTCACCCCAATACTCCTGACAAGTTGTAAATTTCCAACATGTTGTCTTGTGAGTATTGCTATTGCATTGGTTTGCCCTTTGTCCTTTGTCTAGCCATTTTGTTGTGCCTTTTCCCTTGTCAAATTAAGATAAACGTATACACAATACACAGGATACTGAAATCAAATACAGCAGGGGATAAACCATAGGGGAAAACACAAAAGAAAAAAGAAATCACCTAGTACATTAAAAACAACAACCACAAAGAAAAACCTCTGTTTCAATATCCAGGAGTTCATTTTGCTCAGCATCATCTTATATGGTCATATATACATAGCTGTTGGGAAATTATGTTCATCTGCTAGGACTATCCTAGACATTTCCTACTTATTACAAATGAGGAAAACCATGAATCTGCTTCTTTGTTGCTTGTTTATTTTACTTAGTAGGATTTTTCCAAGTCTTTCTATTTCCTTATGAATTAGAAGCATAGAATTCCACCGTGTGTGTGTCAATTAGTTCATCTACTGAGTGGCATATTGGTTTAAAACATGATTGCATGTAAGTATTTTTTAGGGTCATTCAAAAATGACAGATGCCACCTCACCAGATATACTAAAATCATTTCTAAGTAAGATAGTATTTTATAGTGGTACAATTTTTGAGGTATCTGGATGAGTTTAATGTATATCTTGGACTGAATTAGGCAAGAAGATATCCAATATCATATAGGACAAAAATGGTAGTGACAAAATATTTCCCTTGAGAAAGATATAGGAGACTTCCAGAAGTATGATATAGTTCAGATAATTTTGAAGAATTTAGAAATGCAAGCTCAAGCATGTCTCTTTAAATAATAATTGTGTAAGTGGAAAGGCAAAATAGGGGAAGAGAAGAAAATAACTGACAGTAGATCATTGTCCCAAGTTAGAGTATAAAAAGAAATAATCTATAACTTCCAATATAGTACATCCCACTTAATTTTGCAACACGCAGAATATTTACTTGGCTTTTACTTACTTTAATGCTCCAAAATAAATGAACACTTGTAAGAAAAGTTATGCGATTGCCATTGCTTCAACCTGAACACTAACTGTGATGAGCCTTCTTTTTCTCACTTTGCACTTGGAAAAATGTCCCTAAGTTGATGATGTTGTGGCTGATTAGAGTCAGAGTTAGGGACGTCTACTTGTACAATTATCCCAGAATAGTTTAAAGCAGTTTTTTCCCCAAGATATCCAACTACATTGTCTGAAGCTGTGCTTTGAACACACCCTCAAACCTGAGCATATTATTTGAAATTATACTTCAGCATTTCTTGGCACATTCTACTTTATGCCTATGTCTTCTTTGCACATTCCTTTTGAGTTCATAGTTGCTCTATTTCCATTTCATCTGAACAAACATACATACATACATACATTAAACATATTTAAAATATTATGAGGCTCCTTGACTTCGAATTCAGGCCATTTTTTATGCCAGGTCTGAGATTTGAACTCAGGGTCTGGGTAAATCTGCAGCATTGTGGGTGATGGGGAAGATCACCATGCTGGAAGACAAGAAAGTCATGCCTGTTCCTAGGGCCTGAAGTCAAGTCTTAGCACTCGAAAAAATAATATTTGTATACATCTTAAATAAATGATTTATATTTACATACACATATTTACTACACATTGCAGTTAATGTATTCATTTTATTTTGTGTTTTATTTATTTCTTATGTATTTTAATGAGTATGATTACACATATATCATTTTTTGCATCATATTACATGAGACATAGATTTTCCTATGTATTGTACATCATTCCTGAGACTGAGGATTTCACTGATAAGGAAAACAAGTAGGACAGCTGGCTTTCCACTAGGATTAAGTTTTTGGAAGTTTGTGACTTGAACTCAGGGCCTAGCAGGCCCACTTCATGAATGGGTAAATGTTAGCACACCAGACTGATGCAAGTGAAGTTGGCAGGCAAATTTGAAGACCTGAGATCAAGCCCTAGGAATGGCCAATATATAAACAGATAGATGTTTAGAATGCAGTGTGTGCGTGTGTGTGTATGTGTGTGTGTGTGTGTGAGTGCACGCGTGTGTGTGTGTATATTTACATATGTATAAGCATCTATAAATGATACAGAGAGACAGAGATAGACATTTATGTAGATTCTAGTGTATAACCGTATAAAAAAGTCATATCTATATCTTATTTTTATATTATATTATTACCAATTATTTGGTATAAAATTACTCCTCTATTAATTAATCACAGTAAGAAACTTAATAAAGTATTAATTAATCAATGACCTATATTTATTGCATACAATCAAATACTGGAATGACTAGCTAATTAGCAATTTAATTAGCACATTTCAAACATTGTATTAGTATTTCTATAGATAGGAACAAGTTTCCTAGGATCTTCAGCCATGTGTAGGTGGCAGTCCTGGGATCGAACTTAGGGCCTAGGTGTCTGGATTGGACTCAGGCTTCACTGACAGCCCCCAGCCGTCTCCATGCAAGGTCACATACAATTTTCAAGCCAAGTCATTGAGACCCAGGAGGGTCACAGTGCTAAGGAAACAAAGGTAAAACTGTTGTATAAAACTTCCTGGTATTTTTCCTCCTCCATTTTTGTTGGTTTGATATTTTTTGTTTTTGTTTTTGTTTTTTTTTTTTTGCCAGAGATGGGAGTTGAACTTGGGTCCTAGGATCCCTGAATCATCTGTGGGTGTAAAAGCTGCATCCCAGCCTAGGGTAATCATGGTTTCAGACACAATAAAATGCTTCTTTGAGCAAAAGAAGCTCAGGGAAAATGTCTAGGCTCACAGTTCAAGCCTCAGGAATTGCCACAAAAAAAAGAGGCAGTAACTCCATGTGTCTGTGAATGTATCCATGTATTTTTATCCGTGAACATCCAGAGTTCCTATGTTGAAAGGCACCCAGCTAGGAAATTTGCTTTGAATAAAATGATTTCATAGCACAGAGAGTACTTTCAAGATGGTGCATGTTCCCTGGCTCCCCTCAATGTTCCCAGTGTAGCCTGAGGGGTTCTTCATACCCCAGGCTGCTGGAGGAAGTCTGCCTCATTGTTGGAACAGGCAGAGAAAAAGCCTCACTTCGGTACAGCTGTGAAACAAACAATTAATGTGGAGCATTTAGGGAAGATGTGTGTGGGCAGGCTCTGAAAGTCAAGAGAAAAAGGCCTCTTTGTACCCCAAGCTATCTCTCTTCCTAGTGCTCTGTTTTGATAGGAAGTCTTCATTTGTGCCATCTCCCGTGGCAGGCCAAGTTCCCAGCACTCATCCTGTCTTTGTAAGCCTATGTTTCAGTGTTGAAACAAACTGCTACCACTAATTCAAGAGTCCTTCTGGCATACAATTAGGGAGCTGAACCTAATGAAATTATTCATTATTAGCAACGGTGCCTCCTTGTGTGTGTGTGTGTGTGTGTGTGTGTGTCTGTGTGCATAACCAGTCCTGGTGCTTGAACTCAGTTCCTAACCACTCTACCTGAGTTTTTCTCCTGTACAAGGACAGAACTCTACCAATTGAGCCACACAGCCACTTCAGGCTTTTTTTTTCGCTGGGATGTTGTACTGAGAATTCAAACCCTGGGTTTCACACATGCAAAGCAGTCTACCTCTAAGAAACATTCCCAGTGCTCCACTTCTGGTTTCTTTCTTTCTTTTCTTGTAAGTTGAAGGAGTTGAAGTCTGGGCCTGGGTGCTGTCTCTGAGCTCTTTAGCTCATGTCTATTGCTCTACAACTTGAGCTACAGCACCCTTTTAGGCTTTCTGGTAGTTTATTTGAAATAACCATCTCAAGGAATTTCCCACCAAGGCTGGCATTGGACTGTGATTTGGGATAGTTTTGAACCAAGATCCTCAGCATCCTGAGCAGGCAGGATGATAGACTTCAGCTAAAGCACCTAAGCCATGACACATTGCTGCAAGGAGGTCCTTGGCTCCACATGGTAGAACGTTAACCATGAGCCCAAGAAGAAATTCAGCACCTATGCTCTGAGTTCAGGGTTCGTGATGGAGAAAACTAAACCAAAACAATTGTCTGCAGGGGACAAATCACTAGAGCTGAGTGTATACAAAAATTCGACCCTGCCTTGGGGACATATATGAGCCTCTGCACAATCATCTTACTTGTGTAAATCTTATAAGGACCAGATGAAATTGTATAACTTGTGAAGGACTCAGTACATAGGACCCTGTGAAGGACTCAGCACACAGTACCCCAAGAACGACCTAGCACCCTTGGAAGGACTCATCACATAGCTGTATCCCACAAACTGTCATTAGAATTAGGGTGCTTTCATCAGTATCACCATTCTTTCAGATACATGTCACAAACCGCACAAGTTCACATCTAACGGTTTAGAGGGGTGTTTTTTGTGGATAGGATCATCAGCCTCGGGGATTGCACTCATAGGTTGGAGGTACTGTCCTAAGATCTTTTCCTCAAGGCTACATCTCTACCACTTTGAGGCACAGCTTATAGTCTGGCAGACTTCCTGCCAGGGCTGAGTTATCAACCCATCAGTGTTTGACCTCATCCCCCGAGCAGCTAGGGGTGAGCCAGCAGTCTTGTTCCATGGTGTTGGGCTGCAGCTGTTGACCTCTGGCTAAGTCAGCTTAGATGGCAACCATCAGCTTCAGACTCCCAGCTTGCTCTGTGATGAGGTATTTGCAGTGCTATCCTTATATAGTTGCAGTCAGAGCAGTCTATCTTTTTTTTGGTGCCATTCCTGGGTCTTGAGTAAGAGTCTAGACACAGTTCCTAAGCTTTTATGCTCAGCTAGTGCTCGGCTGCTTGAGTGACAGCATGACTTCTGGATGTTTCTGTGCATACAGTAGAGAGGAATCGAACCCAGGGCTTTGTATGTACTAGGCAAGCACTCTACCACTGAGCCCCAGGAATGACAAATGTAGAAACAGATATATAGTTTCATAGATATATAGAAATATATATTTATGCATGTATGTATAAAACAAGGCAGAGATATCTGTATATTATTTGATTTCATATATAATATTCCAACCACTTATCGATAAATTATTCCTTCCTTTATTTAAGAATGGTGGTTGAATACATAACAAAGTATTAATTGAAAATTAGTCAATGTACTATAATTATTGTGTATAATTTTATAATATAATCATACACTAAGTACTAATGTAATTGTTACTTTACAATATTCCATTCGTATGAATATATATTGGAATGCATTTCTTAGGATCTCCCACGATTCGAGGGTGGCAGTCCTGAGATTCGAACCCGGGGCCTAGGTTGCTGGTTTTGGATATGGCTTCCATGATAGTCCACCAAACTTCAGCAGTACAAGGTCATGTATACTTTCCGGGCCCTGTCATTTAGACCCAGGATGGTTGCAATGCAAAGGAATAAACTATGTAAAACCGCCTTCTGGAACTTCTGTTTTATCCTTCTCCTTTTTTCCCCCTCTCTTTTTTCTTTTTTTCGGTATTGAGGCCAGAACTCTGAATCTGGGTGCTGTCCATCAACTCCCTCTCAGCTCAAGACTATCGCTCTACCACTTGAGCCATAGCACTACTTCCAGCTTTTTTCTGTTTATGTAGTGTTGTGGAATCAAACCCAGGGCCTTATGCATGAAAGGCAAGCACACTCTATTACTGAGCCACCTTCCCAGTACTTCTCCTTTTTTTTTGCGAGTACCAAGATTTGAACTCGGGTCCTAGGATCTCATGATGGGCTGTGGGTCCAGAGGCTGCACCCCAGCCTCGGTTGATAGAAGCTGAGGCAGAGTTGCCACGAGCTGAGTTCAAGCCCCAGGCCTGGCCAAAAAAAATAAGGCCCTAGCTTGGAGTTTGCACCATTTTTCTGGAAGTCCTGGAATTTGAACTCAGGGCCTGGGCAATTCTGTGTCACTGTGGGGCAGAGGAAGCTCACTGTCATTGAATACAACAATTTCAGCCCAGTTTCCAAGGCCCGAATTCAAGCCCCAGCACTGATAAAAAATAATATTCATATATGAGATCTATTTACATACATTGGTTTATTCCATATGACATTTATTACCCTTATTTTTTATTTTATTTAGTATTATTACATATATAACATTTATTTCATTTATTACATCTTATCACATGGATATATTTACATATGGGTTATACTATACATCATACTGAGAGCCAGGACTTTCAGAGAGAAGGAAAAAATGTGTCAAAATTTACTTCTGACCCCAAATATAAAATTTTGGCCATGCTTGGATTTGAACTCACAGCCCACAATGCCCAATTCATGAAAAGGTCAGTGTAGAAAAAAAGCCCTTGGCAAACTGAGCTGCCAGCCACTTCTGAGGACCTGGGAACAAGCCATAGTAGTGGTTGATAGATATAGATATAGAGATTGAGATTGATATAGAGATAGATAGATAAATGTGTAGTTTGCTATATAGGAAAGAGAGACAATGTGAGGATATTAAATTATATATGTTATGAATTATTATTAAATTATGCCTCCATTTAATGAAGTATCATGGTTGAATACTTATTGAAGCATTAATGTAAATGTAGTCAGTATTCCTTAATTGGGACTATCACACCATGGTGCTAGAATGAAAGACATAATCCAATACATTTTGTGTGACATTCTATAAGAGAATCATGAACTATAAGAGAATCACGACATTCTATAAAAGAATCATGCAAAGATAATTACTTTTATAAGACTCCATTAAGCATTCACATGAATAGTGAAGATTTTCTCAAGATCTCCCTCCATTTGTAGGAGATAGTCCTGGCATTCGAACTCCAGGCCTGGGTAGTTTACTTCAAAATGCAAACCATTAGAATTACACTGTGAAGATTTCAGTTTGTCACAATGAAAAAAAGAACAAGAAGAAAAGAAAGCCAGGTGTCATTTGTGCCTGCCTGTAATCTTAGCTGTTCAGGAGTCTGAGAGGTAGAGAATGGCAGTTTGAATTCAGCCAGGACAGGAAAGTCTACAGCACTGTTAATTCTGTGGGATCACAGAAATAAAAAATTGCCATAAGTGGGGCTGTGGCTCAAGGACAGAGCTATACCCTTGAGCAAAAGGCTCATAATACAATCCCTGGACCTGCCAAAAAAAAAGTAACTCCATGTCTCCCCATATATGTATGCATGTATTTATATAGGTGAAGGTCCAGAATCCCAAAGATGAAAGGCACCAAGCTAGGAAATTTGCTTTGAATAAAATGATTTCATAGCACAAACACTGCTTTCAAGACAGTGCATGTTCTGGGGATTCCCTCACTGATTCCAGTGTAGCCTGAGGTTTTCTCCACACCAGGGACTGATGGAGGAAGTCTGCCTCATTGTTGGAAGAGGCAGACAAAAGGCCTCACTCCCGTACAGCTGTGTAACAAACAACTCCATCTGGACCAATTAGTGAGCAGGAGTGTGGGCAGGCTCTGAAGGCTAGGAGAAAAAAGGCCACTTTGAAACTCAAGCTATCTCTCTCCTCAGTGCTATTTTGACAGGAAGCCTCCATTTGTGCCACCTTCTGTGATAGGCCAAGTTCCCTGCACTTATCCTGTCTTTGTTAGACTATGTTCCAGTGTTGAAATAATTTGCTACAATAAATTCAAGGGTCCTTCTGGCAGACAACAAGGGAGGTGAACCTAATAAAATGATTCATTATTGGCAACAGTGCCTTCCTAGGTTCTGGAAGCTTGCTAAATCTAAGCACATGTGTAATATCACAATGCTTCCTGTCATCTAGAGCTGATGAAGCTCATCAGGTTTTGAAACCTTTGACCTCTCCTAGTTGGGCCCAGGGTGTCTAGGTTTTGGAGTTGAACACAGGGCCTGGGTGCTGACCATGAGCTCAGAACTGAAGCTCAGTGCTTTACCATTTGGTGTCACAACTTCACTTCTGGTATCTGTGTGTGTGTGTGTGTGTGTGTGTGTATGTGTGTGTCTGTGTGTCTGTGTGTCTATGTGCATGAATGTGTGTGCATATACTTGTCCTGGAGCTTGAACTCAGGACCTGAACACTGTAACTGAGTTTCACCTGTACAAAGATAGCACTCTACCACTTGAGCCACAGAGCCACTTCAGGCTTTATTCTAGTTATGTGGTACTAAAAAATCAAGCCCAGGGATTCATGCATGCAAAGCACTCTACCCTAAGACACATTCCCCGCAATCCACTTCAGTTTCTTTCTTTCTTTTCTTGTAACTCAGAGGAATTGAAGTCTAAGCCTGGGTGCTGTCCTTGAGCTCTTCAGCTAAATACAAGTGCTCTACCACTTGAGCTACAGCACCCCTGAAGGTTTTTGTTAATTCACTGGAGAGAAGCCTCTCAAGGAATTTCTTGCCCAGGCTGGCTTTGGACTGTGATCCTCAGCTCTCAGGCTCCTGAGTAGCTAGGATAACAGGTGCGAGTTGCTGATACCCAGCTTCCACTTCAAGTTTCTAAGTGGTGAATAGGAGATAATAGTCTCATGGGACCTTTTGTGTCTGGGATAGTTTGGAACCAAGGTCGTCATATCTCATCTTCCTGAGTAGGCAGGATGACAGACCTCAGCTATAGATACCTAGACTGTAACACTCTGTTGCAAGACGGTTCTTGGCTCCACATGGTGGGGTGCTGGCCATGAGCCCAACAGAGAAGGTTCAGTGGCTAGGTCCTGAGTTCAAGGTTCACAACCAAGAAAAATAAACCAAAACAATTGTCTGCTGGAGACAACTCACTAGAGTTAGGTACATACACAATTGGCACTGACATGGGGACATATCTGAGCCTCAAGATTCTCATCTACACAATCGACTTCTGGAGCTCTTACAAGGACCAAGTGAAAGAATTTACCCCGTGAAGGACTCAGCACACAACATCTCATGAAGGAGTCATCACATATCTGTATCCCACAAGCTGTCAGTATTAGGGTGCTTTCATCAGTATCACCATTCTTTCAGAAACACATAACGAACCACATAAAGTTCACAACTAATGATTAAAAGGGATGGGTTTTTTGGGGGAGGTGGAGTCAGACACGGGAATTTCACTGAAAGGTTGGGGGTACTGTCCTATGATCTTTTGCTCAAGGCTAGAACTCTACCACTTTGTGCTGCAGCTCAGAATTTTGCCGACTTACTACCAGGGCTGCGTTTTAAACCCACCAGTGTCAGATCTCAGCCCCCGAGCATCTTGGATGACAGAGGTGATGGAGCCAGCACCATCTGGTTCTGTGGAGCTGGGTTGCAGCCGTTTACCTCTGGCTAAGTGATGTTAGAGGGCACCTGTCAGCAATAGACTTCTGGCTTGCTCTGTGATGAGGTATTTGCAGTGCTATCGTTATATAGTTGCAGTCAGAACATTCTATCTTTTTTTGGTGCCATTCCTGGGTATTGAGTAAGAGTCTAGACACAGTCCCTAAGTTTTTATGCTCAAAGCTAGTGCTCCGTTGCTTGAGCAACAGCACAACTTCTGGATTTTTCTGTGCACATGGTAGTGAGGATTAAACCCAAGGCTTTGTATGTACTAGGCAAGCACTCTACCACTGAGCCCCAGTAGTGACAAGAGTATAAACAGATTGATTGTGTAGATTGGTAGATAGATATATAGATAGATAGATAGATAGATTGATAGATAGATAGATGTGTGTGTATATATATATATATATATATATCCTTAAAGAGAGAGGGAATGTGAGGAAATTAAATTATATACATTATTACCAATTATTAGTTATGAAATTATGCCTCCATTTAATAAAGTATTCTGGTGGAATACTTATAGAAGCACTAATTAAAAATTATTCAATATCCTTCCATTAGGGCAATCACACCATGGTGCTTGAATGGAAGATATAAATCCAATAATTTTTGTGTGGCATTCTAAAATAGAATCATGAATTAACTGCAAATTTAATTATTAATATTATAACATTCCATTAGCATTCACATGAATAAGAATGAGTTTGTCAGGATCTCCTTCTATTTGTGGGTGTCAATCCTGGCATTTGAACTCCAAGCCTGGGTAGTTTACTTTGAATGCATTGGAATGACACCGTGAAGATTTCAGATTGTTATGATTACAAAAAGAACAATAAGAATAAAAGAAAACCAGGACCCAGGGGCTCCTGCCTGTAATCCTAACTCCTCAGGAGGCTGAGATGTAGAGAATGACAATTTGAATTTAACTGGGTCAGGAAATTCCAGGACACTCTTATTTCTAAGAGATTACAGGAAAAAAAAAAACATGAATGGGGCTGTGGCTCAAGGGCAGAGCACTACCCTTGAGCAAAAGCTCAGGGACAGGGCCTAGGCTCATAGTACAAACGCGGAACTGCCTCCCCCTGCAAAGGAGGCAATCACTCCATGTCTCTGTGAATGTATGGATGATGTATGTATGATGAGCATTCAGCAGGTTGCCAATGCCCAGCCCCCGAACCTGGGCAAGCTAAGACAAGCCCTGAAGAGTTCTAAGTCTGAGCCAGAAACTTGAACAAAGTATCCTTCTCTGCCATTTAATAACTGAAGCTTGATATTCTGGCTGAGGTGTCCCATTGTGACACCTAGCAGCTGGCCACTGCCTCCAGGGAGACCACAGTTTCTAGACTGTAGGAGTTGTCAAAGTTTCTGGCTCCATATTCTCTATCCCTCTGTAGGATGTGAGCCTAGATCTCTGTGGCCTGGTGACAATCACTCATTTATCATTCCTCATTGCCTATTCACAGGCTGTTCCCAAATCTTGGCAAAGATATGAAATAGTCAGCAATTTCTATGACGAAAGAGGTATGCCAATAAATCCCACCCTCATAACTCCCGTTAGAAGTGAGCCTTGGGCTGCTAATGTGGCTTAGTGGTAGAGTGCTTGCCTAGCATGCACTAAGTCCTGGGTTTGATTCCTCAGTACCACAGAAACAGCAAAAGCCAAAAGACGCATTGTGGCTTAAGTGATACCCTTGAGCAAAAGAAGCTCAGGAACTTGCCCAGACCCTGAGTTCAAGCCCCAAGACTGGCACAAAAAGAAGTGAACCTGGTGAGACATATTTTTTCTGGGAATCAGAGGAGGGCCGAGGTTATATGTAAGATGTAGGGTAGAAGGCAGGTGCTGGTGGATCACTCTTGGAAGCTACTCAGGAGGCTGAGATCTAAGGATCCCAATTGCAGGCAAGAAAGTCTATATGAGAACCTTTTCTCCAATTAAGCACCCCAAAAGCCAGAAATAGAACTGTCGTTCAAGTAGTAAAGTGCTAGCCTTGAGCACAAAAGCTCAGGAATAGGATAGCATCCAGGCCATTAATTCAAACCCAAGACAGGCATACACACACACACACACACACACACACACACACAGACATACACACACCACACACACACACACACACACACACACACACACACACACACACACACCAAGGTAGAGCATTTGCCAGTCAGCCTGCAAAAATTACATCTCTAGCAACTCAATATAAAAAAAGAGGAAGAAGGGAAGTAAAGACTTGTTACAGGAGGTGATATATCTAGTGCCAAAATTCCACAGGAGTTCTAAGATGTGGATACAGGACAGAGAGCCTCAGGCAGATGGAACAGCATAGACAAAGGTCCTGAGGTGTGCAGTAGAACAGGTGATGTGGTTGGAATGAAGGCTCTGTGGCTTCAAAAGAGTCTGGCAGGACATTCAAGGCTGAGTCAAGGTTTGTACTTGAATCACAGGGCAAAGGGCGGGGTCCTACAATGCGGCCCAGGGGGAAGATTAGCTTGGCTTTACACCAGGGACCTCAGCCATTTCCTGTGGCTGAAAGCCTATTTTTCACAGCTCCTAACACTCAGTCATCCTTTGCATGGAGGAGTCAGGAGCAAATGCAGGAAAGAACTCTTGCTTAAGAAAAGCTTCTAGCCCAATGCCACCAGTGGCTCAAACCCTGTAAATCCTACCTACTCTGGAGACTGAGATAGAGATCGAGGGTCAAGCCAGATCAGGAGAGGAGAGTTAGTGAGACACTTATTGCAGATGAACTACCAAAAACTAGAAATGGAGCTGTGGTTCAAGTGGTAGAGTGCTAACCTTGAGGGAAAAAGTTAAGAGACCAGAGACCAGACCCTGAATTCAAGACCAGTACTGGCACAGAAGAATAAAGAAAAGTTTTCAGGAGCTCCTAGTCCACTCTGGTGAAAGGCCAGATCAGCTGGGCGTCGGAGGCTCACACTTGTCCTCCTGCCTCCTCAGGAGGCTGAGATGTAAGGATCGCAGTTCAAAGGCAGCCCAGGCAGGAAAGTCTGGGGGATTCTGATCTCCAAGGAACCTCCAGAGGACCGGACGTAGTTCTGTAGCTCAAGTGGTAAGTATAAGAGCTGGGGACAGAGCCCAGGCCGAGAGTTCAAGTCCCGTGACCAACACCTGGCCTGCTTGGACCTCACTTTGAGGCTCTAGGCAATGTAGTTTCCAGTGGGCCCCCTGAAGGTCTCCCAATGTGTAGGTGTCCTACAAGTCTTGAATGGAGCCTGTTTGGAGGCCATTACCTACAGAGCGGGCCACAGTACCAGAGAAGGGTAGAGCCTTGTGGCATGGGGATCATCAGAATTGCATCTGTCATGGGTGCAATGTGGATCTGAGCAGTAAATCGCCATCTCAGACCATGGTTCTGGGCCAGGAGGGGCAGGAGGTGCAAGATGTCACACCAAGTAATGTCCACTCATGCGGGTATCACAAGTGTGTGAATTTGTCAGGCACACCTGGGGTAGGTGTTGAGTTGGGCTCATGAAAGGCTTGTAGGCTCAGGAATCCACAGCCAACTGGCTGCTGCTTGTAGCAGTCACTATCCCAGGTATTCCAGGGCTCGGAGTCCTGCTTTCCTCACCATTGCTTGGGTGCAGATTAAGATCTGCAATCGTGGGCCAATTACAAACGAGCATCCCTAATGTCCTTCACTTGGTCCTGTGGCCCCATGCACAGATGGAGGGGTAGGTTCTGTGGAACTTACTGCCAGGCCCAGACCCCTCAGCCCAAGAAGGACTTAGGGAGAAACTACTTGATTTGGCTTGAGAGTTTATTGTGAGTATGCCTCAGGACTGACCCCAGTTCTAGCTCAGCTCATCATTACCACCTTCCTCTGTATGTGTGTGTGTGTGTGTGTGTGTGTGTGTGTGTGTGTGTGTGTGTGTGTGTGTGTGTGGTGTGTTTGTGTGTGGATGAACAAGTATGCATCTTGATACTAGGGCTTGAACTCAGGGCCCTGGCTCTGTCCCTCACTTTTTTCATTCAGGGCTAGCTCTCTACCACTTAAGCCACAGCTTTTCTTCCAGTTTTCAGGTGGTTCTTTGGAGATAAGAGTCTCACAGATCTTTCTTGCTGTGCTTCCTCTGAAAGGCAATCCTCAGATTTCAGACTCCTGAGGAGATAGGAATATGAGACATGAGCTATTAGCATGCGGCCACACTTACCTTCTTGGCTAAAGCAGACTACCTCTCTCCCAGCTGAGCACTCATCTACAGCCACCTCTCCTACACCAGGCTTCAGAAGAAACATAGCCTCCTCCCCTGAGGACAAAGAAATGGTATCAGTTTGACCTTTGTATTCTCCACACAATCAGGGGCTGGTGGAGGTCAGAGATCTAGGCCAGGACAATTAGACAGCTGTTAGAATATAAGAGAATATGAAAAGATATCCTTGCAGCTGGATGCCAGTGGCTATAATCCTGCCTACTCAAGGCTGAAACAGGAGGATCAATCAAGATTAAAAGCTAGCCTGGTCAGACTCTTATCTCCAATAAATCACCAAACTGATGGGAAGAGGAGCTACTGTAGTTCAAGTGGTACAGCACCAACCTTGTGCAAACAAGCTAAAGGATATCACCTAGGCTCTGAGTTCAAGCCCTGGGAACACACACACACACACACACACACACACACACACACACACACACACACACAACCTTACCAGGTGCCCATGGCTCATACCAGCAATCCTAGCTACTCAAGAGGCTGAGCTCTTAGGGTGGCAACTTGAAGCTAGCCCAGGCAGTAATGTATGTGAGACTCTTATGTCTACTAAACTACTAAAAAACATGAAAGGTGAGCTGTGGTTCAAGTGTTAGAGTGTTAGCTTTGAGCAAAGGAAGCTTGGCACACAGTGCCAAGCTCTGAGTTCCAGCTCGAAGCTTTTTTTAAAAGACACCCCCCACCCCAATCCAGCCATAAATCCAGATTTTGGTCATCCTAGATCTCATTTCTGATCCTGCCACTTCCACAGCACAAGTAGCTGGTGTGTGGCCAGCACTGGATTAAGAAGTGAACTTACACAAGTGGGGCATAGCCAGGTCAAGGCTAATGCCACAGAACATTGAGCTACTGGTACATACCAGCCCCTTATCCCACAGTTCCCTGGCCCTGGAATCTAAAGTCTGTGCCTCTGTATTCTGGGCATCCGCAATCATCTAGAAGGACCTAAGAGGCTCAGCTGGGCCCAGAAGATAGACTTGCCTGTGATAAGGTACCTTGACTTTTCCTTGATACTGACCAACACTTCCAAGCCACTTTGGCTTCACCTCCCATGTAGCCCCAGATCATCCTTGCTGGGCAGCCTTCAGTCAGCTATCAAGCTCAATCTGGCTAGAGCCACAGGAAACCACCCTTCCTCACTCCACTGCCAGCCTGCTTGGAGTGGGACATGCAGCCAGAGGAAAAGGACAGGACAATGCATAAATGACCTTGCCACCACAGAGGCAGGGAAGAACATATGCCAGCTGGCCCTGCTGATCCAGAATCCCCTGGAGGTAGCCAAAGATATGGACAGCCAGACTTGGGCCCCAAAGAAAAGCTGGTATATGCACATCTCTGACAATTTAGGACTCATTGTAGACCTTGATAGGGGGCTAAATGCAAGGTAGCGTTGGAGGAGGGGCACGTTTCGAGTTCAGGAAGAGGCAGACAGGCACCCTGGAAGTGGACAAAGATGAGGAAAACACACACACACACACACACACGCACACACACACACACACACACACACACACACACACACGGGTAACGCAAAGCCTCAGCAGTCCCTGATCACCTGAACATCCTAACCCCCAGAAAGATGGCTCTACAGTCCTCATACCAAATGTAGAAAAAACTCAGAATCTCTCACACATCTGGAATGGCTCATAACTCAGCATGGCACTTCCTACTATGCTATGAAGAAAAGTTAGCCACCTTATTTTTGGTTGTCAGTCATGGGGTTTGAACTTTGGGCCTGTGTGTAGTCCCTCAGTTCTTCAGCTGTAGGTGTGCGCGCTACCACTGGAGCCATAGCGTCACTTCCGGTTTTCTGGTGGTTCACTGGAGATAAAGTCTTCCAGACTTTCCTGCCCAAGCTGGCTTTGAACTGTGATCCTCAGATCTCAGCTTCCTGAGTAGCTAGGATATCATTTGTGAGCCACGGGCAGCGCCTGGCTTCAGCCACCTTCTTAGACCCAGGGGAAACCCAACTTGTCAGGCTACAAAGCACATGCAACCCTTCATTTCAGACTTTGGCACCAGCATCCAAAAGCATTCTTCCTTGGATGGAGAGAATAAAATTGACACTACCATCCCACCTCTGCTCACATTCACCCATTCCTTGCCTAAGTTAGGACACAACCTCTGGAGTTCTTGGTAAGGCAATGCACACCCTGCTGTGACTTCACACTGGGGCAAACCTGGGGATTTCTTAGAAATGTCTGCACACTGAGGCCAGCACCTGTTCTCCCAACCATAGCAACCGCACTCCTTTTCCATCTCTTGATATCAAGGGATGCATTCTTTTTTGTTTTTTGGTTGAGGGGATTGAAATCAGGGATTGGCTACTGTCCCTGATGATGATTTTTCCTCAAGGTCAGTGCTGTACCACTTGAGCCATGGAGCCACTTCTGGTTGGAGATTGGAGATGAGACTCTCATGGGACTTTCCTGCCTGGGCTGGGAAACAAGATCCTCTGGATCTCAGCCTCCCAAGTAGCCAGGATGACAGGCATGATGCACCAGCGCGGGACTTAAGGTTTCTCATTCTTTAGAATTTCCAACTCGTTCTCCTATAAACACTACCATCTAGACACTACTCTGCCTCCCTCAGGCATGGCAAACGGAGGCTCAGAATCTGGGTAGGGCCATGGGTATTAAAGGGCCCCCTTCACATCACTACCCCTCTTTAAGCTCCCATCTGGCTCCTCTGGATGGCCTGGTCTTCCGGGGTAGATCAGACCCACTAGGAGTTCTGCAGCCTGCCCTGTATCCCCCCGCCCCACCCAACCAGTACCTGAGAATATCTGGGGCCAGCTTCTCCATGTCCCGGTGGAAAATGTTGGGCAGGTTGCTGATAAGTGGGTCCAGGAGTGCTCAGGACAGAGGAGTGTCCAGATCCCCTCTGTCAAAGAAGGAGACACAATGCATGGATTGATCTACTAAGAGCTACAGGTCATAGCCATCCACCTGTCACCCAGGACTCGTGGAGTGCTGTTTTATATTGACAGTCCTGAGTCTTGACCTCGAGGCCCAGGCGCTGTCCCCAAGTTACTTTTGCTTGAGGTGAGCGCACTTCCACGTGAGCCAAGGTGCGACTTCTGACTTTTTCTGTGTATGCAGAACCTAGGAAACAAAACCAGGGTTTCCTGTGTGCCACAAGAGACCACTACTGCTAAGAAACAATCCCAACCTTGGATAGCTGTGTTTCTGTAACCCCTTGGGGCTGTCTTGCACATATTTACTGAGTTTTTCACCAGCAGCCCTGGCTGGAAATGAACACACTCCACTATGTTGTCCTTTATCTATTGCATCTTTGCTCTCTGTGCTTCCTGTCAGATCCTCCTTGTTAAGCAATGCCCCCTTTCAAGTGCTGTCTCTAAGCAGCCCACTCCACAAACCCTGGCAGAGGAAGATCTTTTCCACTCTGCAAGCTGCTGGTCTTGTCATGCTCTGCCTTCCAGTTGATGTGAGTTGAGAGTGCACAAAGGGGAAGGCCTGGCTTCCACCACCCAATGTCTTTCTGAAGGCTCTGATACACTACCCAAGTACCGGTGCTGTATTTAACTCCGTGAAAAGGCACTCAAGGCCCAGGCAGTCTGGGGGTAACAAATGGAGTCATTTCTTTGTGTGGGCTTGAACTGAGGGTCTGGGAGCTGTCTCTCTGAGTTTTCATGCTCAAGGCTTGTACTCTACCACTTGAGCCAGAGCTCCAATTCTGGATTTTTGTTGGTTCCATAGAGAGTAGAGTCTCACTGACTTTTCAGCTTATAGCTGGCTTCAATTTTTGATCCTCAGATCTCTGCCTCTCGAAGAGCCAGGTTGTCAGGTGTGATCCTGAGCCAGAGGTGACAGGCATCAGGGCCTTTCTTTTGAGTTTTTGTTTATCTCATGTCAACTAACAAGCCCTTGTTAAAATAGCCATTTACAGGGGATCAAGTTCCTCTCCTAGGTCAGTTAATCCAAGGAGATTAATTGTTTTTGGAAAAGGCTAGTCTGAGTTGGCTAGGTGTGTGTGTGTGTGTTTGAGTATGAGTTTCGGGGATACCTACCCCCATCTCTTTGGTGCTTCATTCTCCCAGTGGTGAGTACATCCAGGATCTCCACTCAAGGAAGGTGGGTAGAATAGGGTACATAAAGTCACATAAAGTGTGATGATCTTAATTCTATCCCGCAACTGAAGCTGGGAGAGATTATAGAGAAAAGGAGAGGTTTAGAGGAACATCAAGGGAAGCCTCTTACCTTTGGCTACAAGTACCAGAGAGGACTGAATCCTTCGTTTTGGGTAGTAGGATAACAGGTGCCCACTATTCATTTATTTTATTTTTTGTGAGTCCTAGGTCTTGGATTCAGGCCCTGAGCTTCTTTTACTCAAGGCTGAGGCTCTAACACTTGAGCGACAGCACCAAATCTGGCTTTTTTGGTGGGGGGAGATGTGGTTTATGGAAGATTAGAATCTCTCAGACTCTCCTGCCTGGGCTGGCTCTTAGTCATGACCATCAGACCTCAGGCTTCAGAATAGCCAGGATGACGGGTGAGAGCCACTGGCACCTGATCACCACTATCCGTGTATAATCCCCTAGGGACAGTGCTGGGCCACCCTCACTGCACCCCCCTTGTTGTGAGTGGGAAGCAGACATGAGTGGGTTTGATACTTGAACCGCCTACCTACCTTTGAGCAGTGTTCCGGGTCAGTCTGATGGCTGCTTCTTCCTTATCCACAGCAAAGACTTGGCTCTGTCACAAGAACAAATGTTCCCCAGGAGATGTTAATTCTTGGGTTTTTCCTCTGCACACTGACCCCCCCTCCCTGAAACAACACACCACATCAAAGTGAAGTAGACATAGAGTGAATTCATTTTCTTATAATCAGGGTCTGGCCAAATAGGTGGCAGTGAGGATCAGAGGCCCGGGATTGTGCTGTCCAGTTGGACAACGCGACACTTCCTCATCCACTTTCCTTTAACTGTCTTAGCAGAGGATAGTGGGGAAGGACTCACCAGATGGACTGACAAAGAATAACCGTCACAGTCTATCCCGGGCACAGAGGGGCTTACCTCAAGGAGCTAGTTCAACAGGCTGAGCGAGACAGCTCCTGAACCACAGCCCACCTCTAGAATGAGAGGGAAACTTTGAGTTCTAGCCACATGGGGACCCTAGGCCACCTACTCCAACATCCATTCAACCAGTTCCTGTGAGAGAGTGAGAGAGAGAGAAAGTCAGAATTACAGTTAAGCCGGGTGCCAATAGCACAGGCCTATAGGGTAATTACACAGGAGGCTGAGATATGAGGATCATGGTTCATAGCCAGCCCAGACAGGAATGTCTGTGAGACTCTTATCTCCAAAGAACCCCCAGAAAACCAGAAGTGGTGTTGTGGTTCAAGTGGTAGAGTGCTAGCCTTTATCTGAGGAGCTTGGAGACCACGCCCAGGCCCAGAATTCAAGCCCCACAACTGACAATAAGTGGACTTCCCACCACAAGAAGTGGACTGAATAGCATTCATTGTCCTAGGGAGCATGGCAGAGAAGTCAGGCCGACCTTTCTGTCAGATGGGGGTCATGAATAGGTCACCCAGTTTCTCTGTGCCTCATCTTCTCCAGCTACAAAACTGAACATTGAAGGATCCCCATCCTCATAGGCTAGGGTAAGGATGAAAGAGAGCCATGTTTTGTTTCATAATCCCATACCTGCAGCACGATAAATAATAGGACCCATCTGAGCTCTTTTCAGGTATCTTCCTGTCATATGCTCACATAATTGCCAAGAACCATATCTTATGACTGCTCCCTCTATGCCTGGCCCTGCCCCACAGATCCCCCTGTATTGATCCCTTCTTTCCTCACAACTGTCCTGTGAGGAGACTAAGGTCAGATGGTTGAGGCCCAAAGCAGAGCTTCAACTGTGGTCAAGAATCAGCTGCCACGGATTAAGAGTTTGGGACAATCCATCTAAACCGATGACTGAACATGGTGCTACATGTCTAGCATCCCAATTACAGAGGACCAGGCATGGTGGCCAATTTCTGTCACAGGAGGACTGCAATCCAGCCCAGCCTGAGCATATATTCAGTGTCTATCTCAGAAATGACCAAGACCGAAAGGCTTGGCTCCCATGGTAGAAAACCTGACTGGAAAGCCTAAGGCCTTGAATTCAAACCCTAATATACCGAAAAGAATCAGAGGCCCAGTGCCAGAGACTCATGCATATAATCCTAGGTACTCAGGAGGCTGAGA
This sequence comes from Dipodomys spectabilis, assembly GCF_019054845.1. Taxonomy (NCBI): domain Eukaryota; kingdom Metazoa; phylum Chordata; class Mammalia; order Rodentia; family Heteromyidae; genus Dipodomys; species Dipodomys spectabilis. Next base: position 392,992 of record NW_024871193.1, read on the forward strand.
TCTGAAGATTACATGTCAACATTTAAAATAGGGATGTCCTCTCCCATCAGACCTCTTGATGAGAAGACGCAGAGTGTGACCCATGCCAATATGCTCCATACTAACGGGGTTCACATCCATACTAAGTGCTGACCACGTTTCCTGTCCCCCTGGGAAGCCACCCCCTGTGGGCCCCACCCCCAGGCCCTCCCAATCTCCCTCTGTCACCAACCAGGCCCAAGGGAGTGAACAGTTCCAGGGCACACAAATCCCTTCATCTTATAATTTAGCGGTCCTGAGTCCCCTTCAAGCATCTCACCCTTCCAGGCCCCCAGGCCCCAAAGGCAGCAGTTAGAAGTTACCAAAGGTTCAGGTACTCCTTGTTACAACCCACTTCTACACACACCACACATACACACATACACATACACACACACACACACACACACACACAGCCAGCTCAGGTGGCTCATGTCTGTCATGCTAGTTACTCAGGAGGCTGACATCTGAGGATCATTGCTCAAAGCCAGCTCATGCAGGAAAGTCTGTGAGGCTCTTATCCACAGTGAACCACCAAATAGCCAGAGGTGGAGGTGTGGCTCAAGTGTCAGAGCACTAGCTTTGAGCACAAAAGCTCAGGAACAGCACCTAGGACCTGAGTTCAAGGCCCAGTTTTTCTATCTCCAAACACACACAGACACAGACACAGACAGACTGACAGACAAACAGACACAGACACCGACACACACACAGACACAGACACAGACATACACACACACACACACACTCACACACACACACACACACACACACACACACACACACACGTGTATAGCCCAAGGCTTCAGCAGTCCCTGAGAATGGAACCATGAACTCCCTCCATTAGGGTCACATCTCATCCCCAAGAAGGTGGCACTCCCGACCTCAGACCCACTGTAGACAAAAAAAATGAGCCTCTCACATATCTGAAATGTCTCATAAGCCAGCATGGAATTTCCTACCATACACACTGCTATACAGAAAACTTAGTCACCTCTTATTTTGATCTTGGTCATGGGGTTTGAACTCTAGGCCAGGGTACTGTCCCTCAGCTCTTCAGCTGAAGATGAGCACACCCCAATTGAGCCACAGCACTACTTTCTATTCTCTGGTGGCCCATTGGACATCGATTCTCACAGACTTTCCTGCCCAAGATGGCTTTGAACCATGGTCTTTACAGCTTTATGAGTAGCTAGGATGACAGTTGTGAGCACTGGCGACTTCTGGCTTCAGCCACCTTCATATACCCAGAGGAAACCCAATTCGTCAGGCCACAAACTTCTTGCAAACCTTCACTTCAGACTCTGATACCAGCATCCAAATCCATCCTTCAATGTAGAGAACACAGACATAACAATCCCACCCCTGCACCCATTCGCCCAATCCCTGACTGCCACAGGCCACGTCCTCCTGAAGCTGTGGCTTCAAACTGGGGCAAACTTGGGGAGTTCTTAGAAATATCTGTAGAGTCAGGCCAGCACCTGCTCTCTGAATCCAGCATCCGCTTGCCTCCCCCCCGCACCTTCCCCATCCTTTGCAGACAAAGATGCCTTACTCTCTTCCTTTTTTTCTGTTGTTGGGCTTGAACTCTGGGCCTGGGTGCTGTCCCTGATCTCTTCAGCTCAAAGCGAGCACTCAACAACTTGAGCCACAGCACCACTTCCGGTTTTCTGGCAGTTCCTTGATGACAAGAGTCTCAGGGTCTTTCCAGACCAGGCTGGCTTTGACCCATGGTCCTCAGATCTCAGCTCCTGAGTACCTAGGATGACAGCCATGAGCTACTGGCATCCAGCGAAACATATTTTCCATGCTTGTCATCCTATCCCTTCAGGAGACTGAGATTTGAGGACTGTAGTTGCATGCCACCCTTGGCACCAAAGTCCATGAGAACTCTTTATCTCCAATTAAACAACCAAAAAAAGTTGGAAGTGGAGCTGTGGCTCAAATGGTAGTGTGCTAGCTTTCAGCATCAAAGCCAAGGGATAGGACCAGTCCCTAGTTTCATGCTTTTTCTAGCAAAGACCCACCCAAGAAAGAGAAGCAGGTTGGCACATGGGAGCTCGAAGTTAACACATAATACTCAAGACTCCCAGAACAGGCCCCATCATGCTCTGATTCTTTAGATTCTATGTCCTACATCATCGCAGTCTTAGATGGGACTGACCATGCACCTAGTTAGGACATTCAAGTACAATCTCATACTGAGGTTCCCCTGACCTTATCAAACACTCAGGATCTCTCACTGTACTGCCTCAAAACTGGGCAGTGAGGTGAGTTCTAGTTATCCAACCACAAGATGTGGGAACGAAAGGATTTCTGGGCCAAGGGTCTCTCTCTCAGGAAGGAGAAAAGGGCTCATCCATCCCAGGAATGTTCCTAGGTGGTGAGTATCCTCAAAGAAACAACCCTGCTCAGAGCCTAGTGCCTCTACTTTACCTACTTGCCTCTATCCAACCCTTCCCCACCTTCAGTTGGCCCTCTCTGAGTCCCAGATCTGCCATCTAGACTAAAGGCTGAGCCAGCAAAAACACCCACCTCTGCCTCTGAAAATGGCAGTCACGGGGTCCTAACGCCAACTCGAGGAAGTCTTGGGTCACCACTGATCCCGACTCCCGCCCTCATTCCCTGTCTGTCCTGTGCCAGTGGCATGCTTACCTCTGTCTCTGGTCGAGAAATGAACACCAGGGATGTGATCTTCAGATTGAGCCTGGAGATCCCAGTCCCCAAAGTCATACTGCACAGGCATCCTGTGGTGGATGGTAGCCAGGTGGTCAACAGGCACCAGGATATTTAATAGCAAGGTGGCTGGGTCAAAAGCTCTATCACTGATGGTCTAGGTTGACAGGCAAAGTTCTGACACACCTGACCTGGGATCATCCTCCCTCTTCATCTTCCTTTTTATCCCTTGCTCCCCCCTCTTGACACTCCATCACCCCAACACCTCCCTAGCCCTTAGGCATTTCCTTCTTATCTGACCAGAAAATAAACTCCTTGGGGCTGGAGATGATTGAAACCTGGTGACCCACCCTGAGCCCAAGGATCTACCCGAGGCTGCTTCCCTCTGCAGTCGGTGACCACAAGGCTCCTGGATGTCATGAAGTTGCTGAGGGGTTGGTGGCTTGTTCCTACATACTGCCTTTATGCTCTGAAACTGTCCCCACAGAAGTGTGAATGGTTGGCTCCTTGATCCAGGGACTCCAAACCAAGGCTTGCATGTTCTTCCTTCTTCCTTCCTTTCTTTCTTTTCTCTTTCTGTAATTCCCTCCTCCCTCTCTTTCCTTTCTTTCTCTCACTCTTGGGCCTTCAACTCAGAACCTGGGTGATGTCCCTGAGCCTTTTTACTCAAGGCCAACAGACTACAGCTTCAGTCACACATCCACTTATGCTGTTTTCTTTTTGTTAGTTAGTTGGAGATAACAGTCTTACAAGCTTTCCTGCCCCGGCCTTAAGCCTCTATCCTCCCATCTCAGCCTCTTAGTAGCTAGGATGACAGGCGTGAAGCATCGGCATCCAGCTCAAACCAAGGTTTCCTCATGTGCTGTGGAACCAGCACTGGAACCTATCATTGTCTATGAACCCCCCGGAGCCTGGCTCACACTGTAACTGTTTGTTGGATAAATAAATGAGCATCTTCCTATGACAATACTACAGAAAATTCACATCTGATACATGTAAGCATCCTGGTGGGGGTGAAGCCTGATGTAGCTCTCCCACAGTTCTCCATCCTCCCTCTTCCAACCCTCCTGGTGCCACTGCACTTAACTGTTTTGGCTCCGAGGAAGTGAGCCACGATGGACTTGCTGGATTCCGGGGCCACTGGGATGCCTATCTTCTCAAAGATCTCTGTCCAGCGGCTGACCATCACTGTGGCACTCAATTCCCCAAACAGGTGTGAATGAGGTTGCCTTGAACTGAAGGCCTGGCTGAAGTGGCCTCCTCTTCTCCCCATGGGGCAAGCCAGGATGGTCTACCATATCCGCCACCCAAGATTCATGTTGCAGAGAAAGGATCCTTGAAGCATTTCGGGTTTCTGAATCTCCAAGAGTCCAGTGCAGGTGCTGGGAATCATCTCTGTTCACAGCTAGCAGGCTGGGAATGGTGAGGTCACAATCTCTGTTCTCCACGATGTCAACTGTGGTGGTCACCCTAGAGAGAACAGGAATAGAATCAACACCTACCAGAGAAAGGCAGTCAAGGCATGATGTTCATAGCAGGAGAACATCTAGCTAGGGAAGTCTGCCTGTGCTGCTTTGAACGTCATTGTTTGGTGGCTGATATGGTCCATCTAATTTGACCCATAATCCCAGATGTTAGTGGAAATTGCCAGCTTCACGATAAAACCCTGGAAAACATGGTATTTAATTTGTCCCAACAAAGGGTTCCAAAGTCAGCGGTCCCCTTTTCCTTCCAGACAGCCTACAGCAGGTTACAGAAACTGGCATTCAGAGAGCCCTAGCTAACTGCCATGGCCTGATACCGAGCAGGCTCTGCAGGGGGAATGTACTTACCTAGCACTGCCCAGCTGGAAACTGCCCACGCGGTACACAGATTGGAGTTTGCAGGGCCCCAGGGATGATTGACCACTGGTACAATGCCCCAGGACAGAATCCATGTCACCAGTGGGGGCCCGGAACACCCTTCCCAGATGCCCATGGACACAGTCAATGCCCTGGGTATGGTTGCCATCTCATCCTCGGTCATGATGAACCATGTGCCATGTCACACTGTTTGCCACTCCCCAGACTCCTATCCTAACAGCCTCTGCCCTACTCCCCCCCCCTATCTAGTTCCTTAATTATGTTTGGCAGACACATTCCCAACCCTTGAATTAGCTCCAACTATACACATGAGAGCAGACTGTCTATCTAGAAGAGTACGGCTGCATTCACACTTGCCTCATGAGCCTTTTGGCTGAAGACAGAAGGACAGTTGTCCACTGTGGTCTGCAATTCGCACAGGCCTCCTAGGGGAGACCCACACAGGCCCAGCAGCTACTGTGGGTATAGGAAAAGGGGAAGAGGTAGGTGGAAAGGAACGTCTACTGAAAATTTCCCCAAAGGAGCCATGAAACGGTGAAGGAGAAAACATAAATTATGGCTGGACTCATACTTGGCATTGATGAGAAAAGAAGAACAAATACACACTCACACACACACACATAAAATGCTTTTGCTCTTTTTAGACACAGTGACTTAAATATGTTTTCATTGTTCTCCCTGGTCTCCGAACACATACACACACACACACACACACACACATTAATCCAGACCTGTGACAGAAGACTCCAAGCAGCACCTGCAATTTGCCAACTGATCATTCACCTGAGCACAGACAGGCAGGTATAAGGAGAAAGTTGTCCTCTCTCTCCTTCTTTCTCTCTCTCTCTCTCTCTTCCTCTCTCTCTCCCTCCATCCCTCTCTCTCTCTCTCTCTCTCTCTCTCTCTCTCATGCATACACACAGACACAAACGCACACACAAATAGACTCAGCAGTGTCTCTCCTGAGTTTGTTGGTTCCTCCTCTGGGACATAGTACAAGCTGGACCACAAGGATTTCTTTGTCAAACTAGTGACTCCCACCCAAAGGAGCACCACTCTAATAACTTTCGTCTTTTTCTGGATCTAACTAAATAGGTGTGCAATTTTTTCAGTAATAGAAAGATTTTGACCACCATTTATAAAACTAGTATTTTCCAGTAACTACTTCTCTCTTTTCATGAGATTTTTAATTCATTTATATCATGTGTTGAAGTTTTCCTTTAGATAACCCACATTCAGTCTTCTACAAAGTGTAATTTGGAGTAGTTTAAAATTATGTAGACTCATGTATACTGCTCAGATTGTATTAGTTGCATATTTTTTCTTGTTAAATCAGTAGGAATTAGTTTTCAATATGGATATTATTGGACTTATTCATTGCATTTCTGAATTTTTAAAGTATGTCATGATTTTGTTATTTTATTCTTTTAAATATGTGCAGATCTCACTCCACATACAGTCACATTTGTTTTAAACAATTTTATCCATTCAAGGGATTTGCTATATTAGGTTCATCTAGATGAATTTAGTTACAAATTAAAACAACCATATTTTTGAGACACAGTTATCTTTATGGCTCTACTCCAAATTAACATGTATTTGAGTTATTTGTGCTTTCAAAAAAAACTGGACACAACATGTTTTTGTTCCTAGGGGAGTTCTATTTTGTTGGTTGTTTTTCCAGTTGTGGTGACTTCAACATATGTGTGCATTTTATTTCAATTGTTTTGTGTCTATATTTTGTTTCATATAACAGAAAATACAAAAAGAATCAGTGATTGAGAACTTTTCCAAATAGAATTCTAAGAGAGACACTTGAAGCTTTGTGACAAAGTGGGAATTGGCAGGTCATCAAAGAGGAGGGGTTAGCAGAATAACAGACACATTGTTTGACATGATTTTAATTCTTCCTCCTCGGGCTGGGAATGTGGCTTAGTGGTAGAGTGCTTGCCTAGCATGCATGAAGCCATGGGTTCTATTCCTCAGTACCACATACACAGAAAAAGCCAGAAGTAGCACTGTGGCTCAAGCAGTAGAGTGCTAGCTTTGAGCAAAAGAAGCTCAGGGACAGTACCAAGGCCCTGAGTTCAAGCCCCAGGACTGGCAAAAAAAAAAATTCTTCCTCCTCTTGCCTCACTATTTCTAATAGTGTTACTTCAAAGTCTTTAGTGGAAAGAAAATAATTTTGTCTGTATGAACTCAGAATTTTTGGTTCAGTTGGGACACACTACACATTCATATCTCATTTTAACTTGAAAATCTTCTTTCTTTCGTTTAAAATCACAGATGTGAATTTATAATGCTAAAATAGCATCTACTAATTTATATGAAATGGTTCACTTCACACTATATGTAATATAGACTAACAATAATAGTGAGTAATATAGTATGAAATAATTGACTGGGGAAATCAATTACAGTGGATTTTTGTGAGATACTTAGTAATAATAAAACTTATATTTGATTCTATTGAAAAACTCACAGTTACATCTAAAAGTAACTCATAGATATAAACTACTGCTGAAAAAGTAAGATTATTTCTTGGAAAAAGCCAGAAGTTTCAATATGCTTGCTGTTTTAAAATTTTCTTGGATCTGGGCTTTGTTGACTCATGCCTGTAAACCTAGCTACCCAAAAGTCTGAGATCTTAGGATAGTGGTTCAAAGCCAGCCTGGGCAGAAAAGTCTGTGAGACGCTTATCTCCAATATAACACTTGAAAACTAGAAATGGCACTCTGGCTCAAGTGGTATAGTGGTATCCTTGAGCTGAAGAGGTGAGGAACAGTGCCAAGGCTCAGAGTTCAAGCCCCATGACCGACAAAAAAATTGACATGGATTTTTACTTTATTATTTCATAATTTTTATTGTAAAGATACATAGAGAGTTTACAATTACACCAATAAGGTAATGAGTACATTTCTTATCAATCATTGTTGCCTTCTCCTTTGTTTCCCCTTCTCATCCCTTCCCATCTCCCCCTCTGCACTCCCCCAGGGCACGCCAAAGTTATAAAGTTTGGTTTTAGACATAAGGTTTTATACATGTCGTTGTTGCAATGGGTCACCCTGTATCCCAATTTGTTTATCCATTCCCCTCCCCAAATGATACCAACATCAAATATACTGAAAACAGGGGTTATACCGTGGAGTAGGAACATGCAAAGCCACAGAGAAATCATCATATAAATATGCTAGAAACAATAGCAAGAAAGAAAAACAATTTGAGTCCTTACCATGGGGTTCATTTCGCCTAACATCAGCATATGTGACCGTTTCTGCTTGTCTCAGACATAAATTAGTTATTGCAAATAAGGGAAACCATGGGACCTATATTACTTTGGGCCTGGCTTACTTCACTTAATTCAATTTTTTCCAAGTCTTTCCATTTCCTAACAAATGGGGCAATGTCATTCTTTCTGATGGAGGCATAGACTTTCATTGCGTATATATACCAATTTTCTTGATCCATTCATCTACTGAGGGCCATCTGGGTGGGTTCCATATCTTAGCTATAGTAAATAATGCTGCAATGAACACAGTTGTGCTGGTAGCTTTAGTATGTTCTTGTTTGTGATCACTTGGATAAATGCCCAAAAGTGGGATTGCTGGGTCATTAAGGAGCTCTATGTAGAGTCTTTTGAGGAACCTCCATACTACTTTCCAAAGTGGTTGAACAAGTTTACAATCTCACCAACATCCCGTCCAGCATCTGTTGTTATTAGAGTTCTTGATTATAGCCATTCTAACTGGAGGGATGTTGTATTTCAGTGTTGTTTAGATTTGCATTTCTTTTATGGCTAGGGAGGATGAGCATTTCTTCATGTGTCTATTGGCAATCCTACTTTCCTCTTCAGAGAAGATTCTCTGCAAGTCTCTAGCCCACTTATTTATTGGGCAGTGGTTTCTTAGAGGATTTGTTGTTGGAGGATTTAATTTTTTGAATTCCAATATAATTTAGATATGAGACCCTTGTCCCTTTTATGGCTAGTGAAGATCTTCTCCTAATCCATGGGCTTTCTATTGATCTTGGGAGCTTTGTCCTTTGCCATGCAGAAGCTCTGCAATTTCATGCAATCCCATTTGTCCAAACTTTCTTTGATTTGTTGTGTTTATGGGTCTCTATTAAGAAAATTTAGTCTTGTTCCAAGGATACCTTGAGTAAATTCTATATTGTCCTGTAATGTTTTTAGGGTGTCTGCTTTCACTCCGAGGTCTTTGATCCATTTGGAATTGATTCTGGTGCAGGGTGATATATAAGTATCTAGCTTTAGTTTTCTACAAGTGATTAACCAATTTTGCCAACACCATTTACTGAAGAAGCTGTCTGTCTTGCATTCTATTTTTTAGCTCCCTTCTCAAAGTTTAGGTGGCTATAGGTCTGTGTGTTCATTTTCTGGGTTTTCAATTCTATTCCATTGATCCTGAGGTCTGTTTTTGTGCAAGTACCAAGCTCTTTTGATTACTATGGTTTTGTAGTACAGTTTGAAATTTGGAGTTGATATTACTTCAGCACTGTTGTTTCTGTTGAGGATTGTTTTTGCTAGTCAGGGTCTTTTATTGTTCCATATGTATTTTTGGGTTGCCTCTTCTATTTCCTTGAAGAATGAGTTTGGAATATTGATAGGTATCACAGTGAATTTGTAGATAGCCTTGAGAAGTATTACCATTTTCATGAGGTTAATCTTTCTAATCCAGGGGCAATGGGAGTTTTTGCCACTTTCTAAGTTCTTATTTGATTTCCTTTTTCAGGTTTTTAAAGTTTTCATCATAAAGGTCCTTCACTTCTTTGATTAAGTTAATTCCTCGGTATTTTATTTTTTGTGGGGTATTATGAATGGAGTTGCTTTCCTAATTTCAGCCACGCTTTTCTCATTGTTGACATGCAGAAAAGTCATTGATTTCTGAGAGTTAATTTTATATCCTGCTACTTAACCAAAGTTTTGAATCAGCATGAGTAATTTCTGAGTGTGTCCGTGGGATTCTTTAAATACAAGATCATGTCATCTCAATGAAGGAAAATTTTACTTCATCTTTCCCTATTTGGATCCCTTTTTTATTTGCATCTTTTCTTATTGCTGTAGGTAGTCATTCTAATGCTAGATTGAAGAGAAGCGGACAGAGTGGACATCCTTGTCTCCTTCCTGATTTAAGAGAAAATGGCTTTAGTTTTTCACCATTAAGTATAATGCTGGTGTAGGTTTGTCATATACAGCCTTTATTGTATTGAGGAATGTTCCCTGGATTCATAGTTTTTCCAGAGCCTTCATTATAAAGGGGTGTTAGATCTTGTCAAATGCTTTTTCTGCATCTATTGAGATAACCATGTGGTTCTTGTCCTTGCTCTTGTTGATGTGATGAGTTACATTAATTGATTTGCATTTTTTGAACCAGCTTTGCATCACTGAAATAAATAGTGATTTCTCGTTGTGTTTGATTTTTTGGATGAAATGTTGAAGTCGATTGGCCAAAATTTTGTTGAGGTGTTTTAAATCAATGTTCATCGAAGAAATGGGTTTATAGTTCTCTTTCTTTGATGAGTCGCTGCCTAGCTTTGGGATGAGGATTATGATGGCTTCATAGAAAGAATTCTGTAGTGAACTTTCTCTATCAATTTCATTGAAGAATATTTGGAGTATTGGTATGAGCTCTGCTTTGAAGGCCTTGTAGAATTCTTTTGTAAATCCATCTGTTCCTGGGCTTTTCTTAGATGGGAGGTTTCTAATTGTTCTTTCTATTTCTATGCTTGATATGGTCATGTTACTTGATTTATCTCATCTTGGTTGAGTTTCTGCAAGTCCATATTAGCTAGCAAAAAAATGTCCATTTCTGCCAGGTTCTCAAACTTATTAGCATAATGGTTTGAGAAGGATTCCCTTATAATGTTCTGAATATTGGTTGTTTCTGTGGTGATGTTTCCATTCTCATCTTTGATCTTATTTGGATATCTTGTCTTCTTTGTCTGGTAAGAATTGCTAAGGGTCTATCAATTTTGTTAAATTTTTCGAAGAACCAATTCTTTGTTTTGTTGATTCTTTATATGGTGTTTTTGGATTCTAATTCATTTAATTCTGACTTAATTTTAATTATTTCTTTCCATTTCTTGTATTGGGGTTTATCTTGTTGCTCTTTTTAAAGTAGGTTCAGATGTCTTATTAAATTGTTGGTTTCAGATCTCTCTAATTTATTGATATAGGAACTCACAGCTATAAACGTGCCTCTCTGTACTGCCTTTGCTGTGTCCCAGAGGAGCTGGTAATTTGTGTGTTCATTTGTGTTGAATATCATAAACATTTGTATTTCCTTTCTAATCTCTTCCATGACCTATTTGTGATTCAACAGTGTGTTGTTCAATCTCCATGTGTTACAGGACTTCATTTTTGGCTTTTGTTGTTGAGTTCTAATTTTATTCCCTTGAATGCAGTTTCTCACCCTTTACTGTGGTCTTGTTCATTTTCTATGTGTAGGACATCTTTAAGTATCTTTTGTACAGCTGGTTTGGTGGAGATATATTGTTTCAATTTTTCTTTGCAATTGACTGTTTTTATTTGACCTTCGGTTATGAAGGAGGGTTTAGCTGGGAACAGTATTCTTGGCTGATACTTATTTATCTTTAGGGCATGGCATACATCATGCCAGGCTCTTGCTTTATTCATCTCTGTTGAGAAATCTGAGGTTACTCTAATTGTTTTCCTTTAAGAGGCGATTGATCTTTTCTCCTTGACAACTTTAAGGATCCTTTCCTTGGTCTGGATTGATCCTGTGCAGATTACAATGTGATGGTTGGATATTCTGTTCTGGTCTGGTCTATATGGGGTTCTAATAGTTTCTTGTATCTGAATAGGCCTATATTTTTGCATGTTTGGGAAGTTCTCTGCTGAAAGTTCTGTTAAATAAATTTCCTAGACCATTAACTTCTGTCTCTAGGTGCTCCTCTACACCCAGTATCCTTACATTCGCCTTCAGATGGTGTCTTCCAAATATTGAATAGATCATATTTCTAGGATTTGTCTTGGATAATTGTATGTTCTTTCTTTATAATATCCAGGCTGTCTTCAGTCTCCGAGATTCGATCTTCTGCATGGTCTAACTTACTGTCAAGTCTTTCTACTTTGTTTTTTTATTTCTTTTCCTTCTAATTGGTCGGCTATGATGGCTTCAAATTCTTTGTTGGAGATTTGTTATAGATATTGTTTCAACTTTACTTCCTTAATTTGGTGTTCAGTGTTTATTCTCAAATCACTTAGTTGATTGGTTATGGTTTACTTGGACTCCTATTCCTTCTGTTGGGCTTCATTTATTATTCCTTTTGTGGGCTCTCTGAATTGTTTCAGCTGTCTGTTTATGGATTCCATGAATACCTGTATTGATCTGCGTCTATTCTCATCCTGCTCTCTCAATTCCTGTATTACCCTTAGATAAGTTTCCTCACATTCACACAATTCCTGTAATTCTCTATGACTGTTTTCAGCTTTCTCATGTTATCTCTGTATTTCTCTTTGACTGTTCTCAACCTGCTTATGCAATTCCTGTTTTAATCTTTAAGTAGCTTCCTAATGCTCTCAAGATTCCTGTATTAATTTTTGTTTGCCTCCTCTCGCTCTCTATCATACTCACACTGAGTCCTTTGCAAGTTTTCAATCATTTCATTCACCAGGTTTAGCGGCAGTGATTGTAGAGCTTTTGATAACTCTCCTCTGGATTATTCATTAACTATTCTGTCACCTGATTATCATGAGTGGGATTTCAGACACCTGGACTTGCCATTTTTCTTGTGTTCTTCCAAGTTATTCTGCCAATTTGGTATGAAAGTAACACCAATTTTGTGCTAGAATACTATTTTAAGGCAAGCATCAACCATAGTCCTGTAGACGCACAATCAAAATGGCTTCAAATACAGTATAGTTCAACAGATACAATCTATTCAACATCAAACAACCATGGATTAATGGGTTACAAACAGCAAAGAAGGATTTGGCAAACCAGAAATTATTAGCTTTAGGTAGAAATGTGGGGAAAAATAGGGATGTGGATAGATTAAAGGAAAGTAAATTTAACCAAGTCCTAATCTCTGAGAGGGAAATGAATTGAGCAGAATGATAGGAGAGATTTTTAAAGAAAAAAATGGAAAAACAAAAACTTAAATTTAAGAACTGAAACACTTACAATTTATGTAAGTTTAAAGAAATGATATTGAGAGAAGAAAAGAATAGAATGAGAAGAGGGGAGGAGAGAAAGGAGACATGTAAAACTAAGAAATAAAATTTTTTTAAATTGGTTACTAGGAAATTATGTAGATATAATGAGATGAGACTGCTCATAAAGAATTTAAGCCTAAGAGGTTGTAAATTGAGTAATAAATTTCTGAATTAATTATGTACAAAATGTGGGATAAGGTGTAATAATTGACAACAGGTATATATCTGGGGATGAGCAGAACAGCAATTAAGTCATGCAAAAAAGAAAAATAAAATATGAAAACAATAAAAAGGACCAAAAGATCAAAAGATATTAAACACACACATGCACATACACCAAAAATAAAAATTATGAGAAAAAATATTAACAGAAAACACTTTAAAAATTAAAATTTAAAAAATTCTTAAAAGAGTTCTTTGGTTTTTTGAAGTGTTTTTTTTGGGGAGGTGGGGGAAGCGGAATGGGCAGAACCTGTAACTCCTCTGTGTCCATAACCAGTCTCTTGGTCAAGTCTCTGGTCTGTTTGTGGTGTTTGGTTTTCCTATGGCTTGATTGGATTCTTAAGTCAGTTTGTATGGGCAGGCAGAACATGCTCTGTGTTAGGCAGAATTTTGTGATCCTCCTCCCAGGCTAGTTCAATGGGAGGGAGATCTGCTTTGAGTATCTCAAAAGAGGGAAATGGCAATTTCCTCTAGTTTGGAGATGCTGTGATGAGGCTAGGTTCTGGGAAGGGTTGAGGCCTTTCAGCAAACAGTAGCTTTTCCCTGAGGGGCTAGCTCTTGAGACACAGAGTCCAGCCTTGAGCCATTGTCAGGATTTATGTTTATTGAATTTCAGTTGTTTGTCTAGGCTTCTGTAGGGAAGGGTAGACTCTGGCTCTGTTTACATGGTGAAGAAAGTCACTTCTCTGAGGGCAGAGTTTTATCTTCCTGGACGGGGTGACTTTCCCCTGGGTGGAACTAAGCCTGGCAGGTCACTTCTAGTTCCTGTGACTTGCAAAATGACACTTTTGTTTTCTTCCAAGGCCTGAGTTGGAGCTAGCTGCTCAGCCTGGCCTTTGTCAGTATCAAAGCTGGAGATCTCCAGTGGTGGTAGGGGAGAGGGCTGGCATTCCCACCTCTGCTCCCTGAGAAGGAGTGAGGATTTCAGGGTTCTATTCATGTCAGAATCTTGGTTCCTGATCACTCTCTGGTCTGCAATCTGGGCCTGCATTTACCTTGTCCTGGGCTGTACACTCAGTGACAAGCCAGCCTAACCACCAAATATCAGACCTCCAATGGGCAGCCATGCACATAGTTAATTAGTGTGCAAACCACACACCCCCAAATTATCATCTCCGAAACTCCATACTTCAATAGGTAAAGCTTTTTCCTTTTCTCTTACTCCCTCCTTCTTTATAGACATTTCCTTCATTTCCCTTTTTCCCTTCGATCAATTCCTTCTCTTTAGGCCTCTCCAGTATCCACAGTCCTACACTTCTCTGACCTGGTGGCCAATTGGCATCCTTCCCCTCCTGCACTCCCTCAAATTCCTCTTCTCCCAAGCCTTTCCCCTCCTGCTATCTCACCACTTCCTTCCTTCCAGGACTTCACTTGAATTTCTCCAATTCCATTGCTCTGACCGTGAAGTCTATATATAGATTGAACCCCTCCATCACTCCAGTGGGTCTCCTGCCTAACAGTTTTCAACCATCACTTCATGAACTGCGCATTCCTCAATAACTTCTTCACATTTGAGGATGACAGCCTACCCCTTCCAGCAGCATGCCCTTTACCCTTTGGTGGCATGACACATGCACTCCTGTGGGCCAGAACATGGGGCCACATTGATTAGTGGTTCATGCTGATTATTAGGGCTTTGCTGCTTTATACATCCCCCACTGGTTTTCATGTCCAATCAAATCCTTGATTCCTTCTTACCAAATCCTAAAAATTCCCATCTCTCCACACAATGAACAGGCTTAAAATGTAAATTTAATTGTAAATTATAGAAACACACTAGTTATTACTAATTAACACTTAGTAAGTCTTATCCTTAAGGGATCCTCTGGGTGTCTGCACAGTCCATCTTGTAGCCTTCTCTGTATATGGGTCCACTGCTTATTTCACTAGAGACTGATGGATCTAATGCTGTTTTCGTAATAATATAATAGGCGATAGTGAAGTTAGCACGACCAAGTAAGGTCCTTGCCACTTCTGTTCCAATTCAGGAGCATGATGCATTTTTACCCACACCAGCTGTACAGGCAAGGAAGAGTGTTTGGAGTTTCTTTTTTTTTTATTTTTTCAACTCAATTTCTTAGTTTATTTCATTTACTTGAGGTCTAGCTTTTGAATTTAATGCTGAAGTGAGACTTGCTATAGAATAAACTATATTACTCTCCCCAAAGTAATTTTCCTTCCAACTGGATTTAATTTCTTATTTTATATTTGAAATTTTTTATCGTCATCCAAGTGTATATTTATTTTTAAACACTTTTTATTATTATTATTCTCTTTAAGGAGTTGTACAAAGAAGTTCCCATCCTACAAAACAGTACATGGATACAAGGTGTGTGACAACATTGTCACTCCTCCCTCATAACCTTTCCCTTCTCACACGTTTCATAAAAATTGAGATAGGTGATTACATATATTTCACATATTTCACAGTATTGTGGAATTGTGATACTTAGTTAAAGTCACAAACACTTTTTAACCTTGACAAGGCAAATTATTGTTATCATGGTGTAAAGTTTGTTAATTCTATGAGCTTTGACAATCCAAATTATTTTTCCCACCTCAGATGATGTTTACATTTTTTTCCTTTTGCTTAGTGTAGGCTATTCCCTCTTTCCCTCTTTTCCTCTCATTCCTCCCTTCCCATCACTGTGTTTGGGTTGCTTAGTTATCTTTCTTCTATGTCCAGTGCAGCTTATGGGCCACTTTGTTGTATGTTGTTCCATTTTCAACTTATTGTGTTCCTCCTCCTGGCTTCCCTCCATTGCGTGAATATTTCTACCATCTACATGGTCAAGAACATGGAGTCCTTAATGGTGATACAACAAAATGAGTGGCTGTCCGTTGTTTCTCGAGTCCTATTTACTTTGTCATACTTTCTTGCATTTTTGCTTTAGCATCCACATATCAGGTAGACACTGTGCCATTTGTATTGTTGTTCTTGGCTTACCTCACTCAAATAATTTTGTCTAGTTCCATTCATTTCCCTGCAAATGCCATCATTTTGTCCTTTCTAAAGGCTGCATAGTATTCAATTTTATATAGGCACCACAATGTTTGGATCCACTTATCATTAGTGGCTCATCTGGGTTGTTTCCAAATCTTGGCTATTGTGAACAGTGCTGCAATAATCATTGAGGGATGTGTCTTTGTATACTGGTTCCTGTTGTTCAGAGTAGATGCCTAGGAGTGGTATGGCCAGTTCATAGGACAGGTCGATATTTAGCTTTCTGAGATACATCCAGACTGCTTTCCAAAGTGGTAGTATTAATATACATTACCGCCAGCAATGCAGTAATGTTTCTCTTTCTTTGTATCCTTTCCATCATTTGTCATTGGCTGAATTTAGGATGTGGGCCATTCTGAATGGAGTAAGGTGGTATCTCAGAGTTGTTTTTATTTGCATTTTCTTTACAGCCAGGATTATGAACATTTCCTCACTTGTTTCTTTGCTGTTTTTCATCTCTTCTACTGAGAAGTCTCTCTTTAGCTCCCTTGCCCATTTCAAGATTGGATTGTTAGATTTGTGAAGAGTTAGTTTCTTGAGTTTACCATATAAAATGGCTATTAGACCCTTGCCTAATATATTGCTGCTAAATATTTTTTCTCAATTATTTGGCTTTCTTTCTAGTTTGGTTGCTATTTTTTATTTTTTTGGGTCCAGTCGTGGGGCCTGAACTCTGGGCCTGGGCGCTGTCCCTCAGCTCTTCAGCTCAAGGCTAGCGCTCTACCACTTGAGTCACAGCGCCACTTCTGGCTTTTTTCTTTTTTGCTTATGTGGTGCTGAGGAATTGAACCCAGGGCCTCAAGTATGCAAGGCAAGCGCTCTACCACTGAGCCACCTTCCCAGCCCTGGTTGCTATTTTTTATCTGTGCAGAAACTTTTTATTTTAAGGTAGTCCCATCGAGTGATTCTCAAATTTGTTGTGACCTTGGGCATCTGTTCTGGAAGTTCCTGCCTATGCCTATAAGCTCAAGTGTCTCTCATACTCAGTCCTGCAGTAGTTTCAGAGTTTCAGGTTTGATGTTAAGGTCTTTAATCCATTTTGAGTTGATGTTAGTGCATTGTGATAGGCTAGGATCCACTTTCAGTTTTCTGCATGTGGCCAGTTTTCCCAACACCAGTAGTTGAAGAGGTTGTGCTTCTTCCACTGTATGTCTTTGGCTCCTTTGTCAAATATCAACTGACTGTCCATATGCGGCTATATTTCTGGGTCCTCTAACCTATCTCATTTATTTTTGGGTCTCTTTTTGTGCCAGTACCAAGCTGTCTTTGTTATTATGGCTCTATAGTATAGCTTGAAGTCCTGTATCATGATCCCTCCTGCATTCTTGCTTTTGCCTAAAATTGTTTTGGCTATGCTAGGTCTTTTGTTGTTCCATATGAATTTTTGGATTATTCCCTATTTCAGAAAAGTAGGTCACTGGAAATTTAATGGAAATAGCATTGAATATGTTTATTAATTTTGTCAGTATGCCCATTTTCACCATATTAATTCTGCCTATCCAGGAATATGGGAAATCTTTCCATTTCTTGGTATCCTCTATTGTCAACGTCTAGTGCGTTGGGGTCCCTGGGTAAGGATCACGAAATCACCAGGACACAGGGGATGCAGAGTGCAAACAGCAATTGCCACTGGCTGCTGTGCTTTATTGTTAGTGGGTATTTAAAGACAAGCAAGCATGATCTTTGCCGAGATTTGGTCAGAAGACATTCACACAAAAATTTCAACAGATACATTTTTACTTGACCTATGAGAAAATGTCTTGGTAAATTATTATCTAAACTATTTTAGAGCAAGCTCAAACCACTTCTCCAATCTCAGGAAAATGCTTGACCAGCTGTTCATCTAAGCTTAAGCAAGCAGAAGAGCTACTTCCTCAGCTCCCAGGAGTTCGTGACATGTGTTTTGAGATAGGGAAAGAGAATATTTTTCCCCGCTCTAGCACGGCGTGCCAAGAGCTTTCCTAATCCCAAACACAATCCTCATATAATCCTGAGGTTGGAGCCTGTATCATTCTGCCCCCTCAACATAGACCCTGAGTCTTCACACTCTATGATTCATTTTTAAGGCTTTTATACTTTTCATGAAATAGACCCTTTACATCTTTGGTTAGTTTAATTCCTAGATATTTTTTTATTTTGAATGGGGTTGTTTCCTTGATTTCCATTTCTGCTTGTACATTGTTGGTTTGCAGAAAGGCGACTGACTTTTGTGGGTTAATTTTGTATCCTGCTACTTTGCCAAATTGGTTTATATGCTCTAAGAGTTTGGGGCTGAGCTTTAGGGATCGTTAATTTATGAAATAATGCTATCTGAAAAAATAGATAGTTTATCTTCTTCCTCTCCTGTGTTGATCCCTTTAATGTCTTCTTCTTGCCTTATTGCTCTGGCTAAGAATTCCAGAACTATAATGAAGATGAGTGGAGGGAGTGGGCATCTTTGCCTTGTTCCTGTTTTTAGGGTAATTGGTTGTAGTTTTCCCCCAATTAGTATAATATTGGCCTTTGATACGCCATGTAAGGCTTTTATTGTCTTATCAAATGTTCCATATATTCCTATTTTTTCTATATCTTTTACTATGAATGAATGCTGAATTTCATCTAAAACCTTTTCTGCATCAATGTTCATAATCATGTGGTTCTTGACCTTGGATCTGTTGATGTGATGGATTACATTTATTGACTTACATAGGTTAAACCATCCCTGCATCTCTGGGATGTAGCCTACTTGGTTATAATGTATGATTTTTTGTTATGTTTCGGGATTCTGTTGGCTGCAATTTTATTGAGGAGCTTTGCGTCTGTCTTAATAAAAGAGATTGGTGTATAGTTATTTTTTTGTTGGGTCTTTGCCTCGTTTGGGTATCAAGGTGATATTGACTTCATAGAATGAGTTTGGGATTACTCCCTCTGTTTCTATTTCTCTGAAGAGCTTAGAGAGTATGGGTATTAGTTCCTCTTTAAAGGCAATATAGATTGACCCGTTGAAACAATGAGAAGTACAAGTTGTCATGTCGAAAATGAACTTTACAACTTTGGTGTGGGGGAGGATTGGATGACGGGCAGGGGGGGGGGGAGGCTGGGAAGGGATGGGAAGGGGAAACAAAGGAGGAGGCTACAATGCTTGATAAGAAATGTACCCATTATCTTCTCATCTAATTGTAACCCCTCTTTACAGTATTTTCACAATAAAAAAATAAATAAAAAATTTTAAAAAATGGCCATATAGAATTCTGTAGTGAATCCATCAGGTCTAGGGCTTTTCCTGTTGGAAGACTTCTGATTACTTCTACTATCTCATTGTATGTTATTGACATGTTTAATTGATTTATTTCTTCTTGGTTCTGTTTGGACATTTTTTATTTTTTAGGCAGGAATAGAATTTATTTACCGAACTGCTGCCCCCACCATGCATGGTTGGGAAGCATGGCTGAAAAGGAAGGGGTGACCCACCTCTGTGCCAGGACTTTTCTAGGCCAGGGACAGGAGGACGCGTGGCCAGGTGGGGGAAGGGTGTGGCCACACTGGATCCAGATGTGACCTTAGGGTCTGGGACCCTCCTAAGGTCTGATGGGAGGCATGTGACCAGAGGTGGCCCAGGATGTGACCTAGAAGGAGGGGAAGGTGACTGCTTCCAGGTCTGCCAGTTATCTATGTAACAGATAGTGGGCTGAGATAGTGGGCCAAGAGGGAGGGAGGTGTCCCTGTTCAGAACTTATATTCCAGCCTTTTGATAATTATGAAAAAGGGCGAATATTCTCTCTGGCTACATCCTGTTTTCACGGGTGTCAACAGTAGGGGTAAAAGGCTGAGATATGATCCCCTCTAGGAGAATGCAGCAGGAAACAGCTGTCATTTGGGCATTGAGTGCTTAGATGAAGTCTAGAGGAGGCAAGTCTCTTGGATGAAGTCTGGAGAAGACTCAAGCTTTGAGGGACTGAAAAAAAATACTATAGAGCAAATAAATAGCAAGAGGAAGGACTTGGGGCTGAAAATGTTGGTACAAATGTCACTAGCTATTTCTGACATCTGGTGACTAGGTAGAGAATAAGTCAAGTAACAAAGGCAAGAATATAAATTCCTTTCCAGTTGAAAGTTAGACAGGAATTGACATTAGATGGGCAGTCTTTTTACTTCTATTGATCTCCCGGCACTGGTTAATTTTGAAAGGGCAGGCACAACGTGGATGATGTAATATAATCTCCTCTTACTCCTTTCCATTTTTCATTGTTCCCCAGACTGGCTGAGTCTAGGTGCTTGTTGCTGGGTTGGTTTGTCCCAGTTGGTATTCAAGGAGGTTTGAACTCAAGGCCTGTTCACAGTGCCTGAGCACTTCTGCTCTAGCACTCTACCACTTTGAGTTATAGTACCACTTGCAGTGTTTGCTGGTTAGAGATAAGAGGCTTGAGCAAATGCTTCTTGCCTGGCTGTTTCAGGTTAGTTGAGAAATGGAGTCTGAGGGATTTTTCAGCCCGGGCTGGTTTGAACTGCAATCTTTGCCACAAAAGCCCTTTGTTATTTCCAACTAAAGCAACAAGGAGATCAAATAGAATAAGTAGAGCTTACCTGGTCCTTATCAAGAATTGACCAAATATTCTGCAATGAACAAATTCATTAGATGAGAGAATCTTAGGACAGATATGCCCAATATTTTAGAATCATGTTGTCAGTACTAGAACACAACACAAAACAAAAAAGGCAAAAGGCAAAACCTAAATTTTTTGACAACGTTGTTTAGACATCTTTGCTAACAAAGCACATCAGATGGGTGGGCCTCAGTTACCAGGGTCTGTGAAAAGAGCAACTGTGAAAAGGCACATTAGAATCGATGGGTGGAGAAGTAGTAAGATTGGTCGAACGGTAAGGGTTGGACGGGGCCAAACACTTAACCCACCATGTGTCGAACTCAAGATGGTGAATTTCTGAAAAAATGAAAAGAAACCCTTAACAATATCAAGCCTAGTTTGGCAAGCCTTTGAGAGGGAACCTAGCGGGGGTCCCTGGGACCCAGCCCATATGGCATTCTTCAGGACACAATCCAAAAAGTTGTAGAAAAAAGAGAGAGATATAGAAAGTTGGACATGAATAGTAGAGAGCATAGAGAGACTGAAAGTAAACAGGCTTCTGACCATGCACCATTGCAGAGGCAAAAATTGTCTAAATCTGAGAATAGCATTAAAACATTAGGTGCTCTGGCTATCCAGAGAGCACAGGAGGCATTTCAGAGGGGTTTCACGGCTCGGGCATGACTCATAGCACCCCAGTAAATGTGTAGGAGAGTCAGTCTGATGAATGAAGGAGAGCTGACCAGGCAGAAGTGGCATCCCAACTTCCTCCAGAGCCCTCTTGAGAGAAATGTCCAAGCTGCCCCAACCTACCATCCTCAGCTTCGTAGGTGACCAGCCTTTCGGCTAAAGGCCATAGGAGCTCTCTGTCATGGTGCCATATCTGCGAAGAGATTGAGCAACAGAGAGCCTTAGAGAGTAGTTTCACTCACCAGACTGGAAAAGTGATGTGGATATGTATGTGAAGGCCAGCAATAACATTGGTTAAAAGTCTCAAGGCAGTTTGGTTCACAGAAAAGCAGTGGTTAGGAAATTCTAACATTTCCAACTCAAAAACCTCATCCAAATCATGGCACCAAATGTAAGGTATATTAAATAGGTAGGTTTCATCAGGTAGCCAATGAAGAGAACACCACATGCTATTCAGACAGGAAAAGATGTTTGTTTACTGAACGGCTGCCCCCACCATACATGGTAGAGAAGCATGGCTGAAAAGAAAGGGGGGAATAGAAATGTGTATTTCTGTAGAAATTCATCCCTCTCTTCTAGGTTTTCTTCTTTGTGAGTAGAGTCTGGAATTACTTTTTTATGATTGTTTGGATGTCTTGGATGTCTGTTGTAATTTTCCTGTGATATCTCTGATATTATTGATTTGGGTCTCCTCTCTTATTTTGTTAGTTACTCTTGCCAGTGGTCCTTCAGTTTTATTGACTTTTTTTAAAAAAACAACTTTTTATTTTATTAATTGTATTTATAATTTTCTTAGTCTCTATCTCATTAATTTCAGCTCTTATTTCGGTTATCTCTTTCTGTCTAACAACTTTAGGTTCAAATTTTTCTTGTTTCTCTAGCAGTTTTAGTTGCATCATAATATTGTTTACTTGGTCTTTGTTTTCTTTTTTCTTTTTTTTTTTTTGGAGGAGGGGGTACGGTCATGGGGCCTGAACTCTGGGCCTGGGCGTTGTCCCTCAGCTCTTCAGCTCAAGGCTACCACTCTACCATTTGAACCACAGCGCTACTTCTGGCTTTTTTTCTTTTTGCTTATGTGAGGCTAAGGAATCGAACCCAGGGTCTCATGCATGCAAGGCACGTGTTCTACCATTGAGCCATTTTCGAAGTCCGGCCTTTGTTTTCTTGATGTGTGCAGTGAGACTGCTTTCGCTGTGTCCCCTAAATTTCATTGTGATGTTTCTTCATTTTCATTGAATTGTAGGAAGTTTTTAATTTCTTCTTAAATTTCTTCTGTGACCCATGTATTGTTCAACTGCGTTCTGTTTAATTTCCATGTGTTTAAATATTTTCTACTTTATGCTTTATTATTGAGAATTAGTTTGATTCCACTATGGTCAGATATAATACAGGGTATTATGTCGATTCTCCTGTATTTGCTTAAATTCCTTGTATTAACTAAGAAATGATCTATTTTAGAAAAAAATTAGGGGTTTGGCAAGAATAAGACCTTGCTGATGTGAATGCCTGTAATTCTAACTACTCAAGATGCTCAGATCTGTGTATTCAGGTTCAAAGCCAGTACAGGCAGGAAAGTTCATGAGGCTTTTCTGGGGTTGTTCAGCACCACACACTGCCTCAAGTCTGGGGTTGTTCACCCTCTTTGCCACTATGGGCTGGGCTAGGCTGCTTATGAAAACCAGTATGGAGAAGCCCTGCACCCCACTACAGGTCCGGAGTTGTTCACTACTGCTGCCACAGCTGTTGCCACTGCCCCAGATGCTGCCACTTCCCCAAGATCAGCTGGCCATCTTATGCAAGACAGTCACCCCATCACGAGTCAGGTCTTAACCACTGCTGCTGCCTCAGGCTAGGCTGGGCTCCTTATGCAGGCCAGTACGGAGAGGCACAAACGTCATTGATCTGGAGTTGTTCACTGCAGCTGTCGCTGTCCCATTCACTGCTGCTGCCCCGGGCTGGTCTGGGCTGTTCCTGTGGGCTAGTGCCAAGAGACATTGTGCCTGGAGTCTGGGTGGTTTGCCACCACTGCCAGCTGCCACTGCTTCTCCAGGTTAGGCAAGGCTGTTTATACCACCAGGACAGAGGTGCCACGCTGCCAGCCTAGGGTCATTCGCCACTGCTGACAGCTGCTGCTGCTGCTCCT
Organism: Dipodomys spectabilis; assembly: GCF_019054845.1. Taxonomy (NCBI): domain Eukaryota; kingdom Metazoa; phylum Chordata; class Mammalia; order Rodentia; family Heteromyidae; genus Dipodomys; species Dipodomys spectabilis. The sequence continues at coordinate 416,363 of NW_024871193.1, forward strand.
GACTGGATTGGTCTGCTTGTACCAGCCAGGCAGAGGCGCCATGTCAGGGAGGGTGAGGGGTGTTTTCCTGCTGGCTCTGCCTTCTGAGATTTCTGCTTGTATTCTCTAGGTTGGCACCACCTCTTGGGAGTCTTCTGAGAGCCTTGGGATGCTTGTGAGTGTGTGGTCCACAGAGCCTGGCCACTTAAGCAGCCTGGCATGAAACCCCATCACTTAAGCTGCTTAGTGTGGAGCCCAATCACCAACAAGGGGTGGGGGAAGGGTCTTCCCACTTTACTGTCTGTGTAGTTTTTTCCTTTTCTTTTTTCACTTCCTTTATCTCTCTGAGTAATTGCCTTTTTTGTGGGTCACTTGGTTGGAGAGAGCTGAGGTATTTCCCTGCTGTTCCATCACCATCTTGGCCCCTCCCCTTTAGGTTGAGTTTTTCTTAGGTGTCCAGGGGGCCTTGATTACCAAAGGATAGGTACATAAAAGAATATGTTGTAATGCCTGCAAACTGTAGTTAGACATTTCTGTTAATATAACCTTCCCAAGTTTAGGAACCAAAGGGGGTGGTCTACACTAAAGTATTTCAAAGGGATTAAATCCTTTAACATAGAGGCTACATCTTGCTCTAAGGAGAGCAAAGTGGAGGAGGCTTACCTAGCAGTGGCCAGTATCTGTATTTAATTTAGTTAGTTTCCTTTAAGGTCATATTCATTCTTTCTAGTGCCTTGAACTCTAAGGTCTATAAATGGATTGTAACTTCCAATTTATTCCTAGGGTGTTAGTTAATAATTGAGAACTTGGACCATGAATGCAGGGCCATCTTCGGACCCTAAAGCTAAGGGTAAGCCAAATCAAGGAATTATTACACACCTCAGCTCAGCCTGAAAAAGTGTCCACTCTTACTAACAGACACTAACACTCATACTTTCCAGGCGTTACCTCTGTGGAGTCCACTTTCCCAAATTCACGATCTGAGGTTCCTCATATATCAATTCTTTCCATAGGTTCCAGCTTTTCAGCATTTACCTGTTGGAAATTACCTACACGCATTACAAAGAATTGTCAGGCTGAGGCCCCACTGCTTTCAGAAGTTTTAGGCAGTGGCCTCGCTCAATTTACCTGGGTAAAAATATCTATATGTAAACTGAAAGAAAGCTTGAGCCTGTATGCTATTTTCACAAGTTCAGTATCAACATTTGCACACTTATTACCACTGTTTTTGCTTCTTCCTTTAATCTTAACGACTAGTAGCTCTAGAGAACCAACTGGTTTTAGAGTGGTCTCCCAAGCTACCTGATCGGCTCAGATGTTTCCCTGTATCTTAGGGTCTCTAGTTTCTTTACTTCCTGTATAGTACTCTGACCCTTGGAGACTTCTTCCATTTTATTCTCCTCCTTTTCTCTCAAACTTGCTTTCATGATCCCACCCTCCTTCTCAATGTGCTCCTTAACCTGCAAGTGTTTTGGCAGGGTCACAGGAGAGTTCCTTTGACTGGCCAATTGCTGCTCCTTCTCACAAAACCATTGTTTGCTCTTCAACTCCTCCCTTAAGTTCACAAAGGTGCTATTGAGAGGTGTTTTTGCACCTCCACCTGTTCCACTGGGACACGAAGCTTCTGCATTACATTTATGGTGAAGATCTCAGCAGTCTTTTTGGCTTTTTATTCTTGCAGTTTCTCTTTCTAGTTTTCCACTTTAGTGTATTTTTGTGACAGATCTTCCAACTGTTTGTTTAGCTCTTCTGTGTTTGTTCCTAATGCTCTTTCCCTTTCCCCAGCATTCTCTGTCAGAGCATGTGGTCCTTTAACTCTTTCTGAAGAGAAACATTCTCTTTCTTGAGCCTGATATTTTCCTGTTCACTTTTCATGGCCGCATCTTCTATGACAGAGCACTTCCCCATCTTCTCTGCTAACTACCCTTTCCTTCTTTCTCTGTTGCTTTGAATTTCTGGTGACACTCTTCAAAGCTTATAATCAACATGTACTTCAGCCTAATACATTCGTATATCAGGTCCAGTTCCTTTTTCATGGCGATGATTTCTTAATGCAGCATCAGGATCTCTTCTTGGCCTCACTTGTGGTTAGCAAGGATGGCAGCATTGCTGTCCTGTGCTTCTGTTTGCCTCTGACCTGTGGTCCCCTAATTTGCCGCATGCTCACCCAGGCTAATGTACTTGAATTTCAATTGATTTTGAGTGTTTTCTAGGATCTTTTTGAGGATTTCTTCTCATTTTTGACTCTCACAAGTTCCTAATTTATTTTTTCAAATCTTTTCTTCTCGTCAAATAATTCTCTCTGTTATCTCCAATGTGCTCTTCTATATGCTTTTAATCTCTTGGTGAGTTTTGACTGGCACATATTGGAGACTCAGTCTTTTATAAGACTATGTTTTGAGATAGAAGGGTGTGAATTTTTTCTTTGCCAGATTTCTTAAGTTAAAAGGGCTGCTTTTTAAATTGAACATAGTTGGAGCTCCAAGCTCCTTTGCATGTTTCTCCAGAGATATGAACAAATTTTCCAGGTGGTTAATGTGATTAATTAACTTGTCATTTTCTAACTTTCTCCTCCTTGGACATTCCTTTTCCCAATGTCCATTTTGTTTGCAATAAGCACACTGATGTAGGCCTAGAGGTTCCCTATTGCCATTGGCAAATGAATTGTACTGTCCTTGCCAAGGGTTTCTCGATCCCTATTCTGGTGCTCCTACCAAAACTCAAACCCTCTTCTTAGACTCTTTTTCCAGAGTATGTCTGTTAGCAAACACCCTCTGGACGACTACTTCCAAATTAGAATAAACTTTCCCCTCAAAACCTTCTGACTTTTGAAGCTTTCTTCTAATATCTGGAGCTGTCTGGGTAACAAAGGCCCTATTTAGGGCTCTTTCACCCTCCAGGGATTTAAGATCCATAGGCCTATAGGTCCTATAGGCTTCTGGGAGAAGTTTCAGAAAAGCATTAGGGTACTCACTGGGGAACTGTACAATCTCACTCACCTTAGATTGATGATTTTGCTTTTTAGCCACTGTGGTATCCTGCTAACAGAACCTGGCAATAATAGGTAAGCACCTCCATACCTCGATTGCTGTTAGTCTCAGCTTGGGTAAGTCTGTGGAAAGACTTGCTGGTTCAATAGTGGGGCTACTCTCTGGTCCAAGGACCACCTTCAAGCCAAGAAGCAGGATTCACTCCCTTTTCTACCAGGTGAAAAGCACCTGTAAAATTTGTTGACACTCATCCCAGATGTGCTTGTGTGTGAAAATTACTGTCTCTAATGAAGTAATGAGACCTTTTTTTCTGAAAAGGATGAATTTTGCTGTTTCCAGTTATACAGGTCACTAGTTGTAAAGGGAACATATATTAGAAATGAGGTTTGTCCACCATCTCCTCCATGTTCCTGTCTCAAAGGTAATAAGGGTAACATACCACATTGTACCACCTCAGACTGGTACAAGTAACCACTTTTAGTATGGGAGGACTTAACATTAGAGGTGCTGATGGCAAAGAACAGGAGAGAGAGTACATCAATGAATCTTCCTCTGAGGGACTCTATAACCCTGGGGGAGAATATTTTTTGGATATGGTAAGTTTAGGCCTTGTTCTCCCATCCTGAGAAAAGGAGTAAACAGAGGTGCATACAGGACACAGAACTATCAGCATACACACACAGACCAATAGCCACAGACAACCCACATTCCCCACACCTCTCAATGTTGACCTCTACAGGAGGTCCCAGATGACAGAGAGAATGTCCCAGATTGTCTCTTGAGGAGGCCACAGATGATCTTTGGAGGATGTCACATATGTCCTTCCTAGGAGGCCCTAAATGACCTCTCATGGAGGTTTCAAATGGCTTCCCAAAGAAGTGTTAAATGACCTCCAAAGGAGGTCCCAGATGTCCTCTCAATGTGGCTGAGATTACTTCTTGAGTAGCTCCCAGATGGCCACACAGAGGCTACATATGAACCCCAGAGGAGGTTCCAGATAACCCTCTTGAGAAAGCCACAGATTACGTCCAGAGAAGGTCTTATATGGCTTCTCAATAAGTCCCAGATGATGTCTGAAGATGGTCATATATTTCTCATCAAGGTAACCCGAGATGACCACCCAAAAAAGCTCCTGATGACCTCAGGAGGTGGTCCTAGATTGCCTCTTAAGAAAGCCCCAATGACCACTTTTGAAGAGGTCTCAGGTGGCCTCCCAAAGAAGCCCCAGATGACCTCTGGAGAAAGTCCAAGATGGCCCCTGGAGGAGGCTCCAGATGACCTCCAGAGTAGGTCTCAGATGGCTTCTTAAGGAAGTCGCAGATGTACTTTTGATGAGGTTCCAGATGGCTTCCCAAGGAAGCCCTACATGACCTCTAGAGGAGGTTCAAGATGGCTTCCCATGGAAGCCCTACACGGCCTCTCAAAGAGTTCCCTGATGGCTTCCCAAGGAAGCCACATTTGACCTCCAGAGGGGGGTCTTCAAAACAGGTTGGCAAGCTTGCCCAGATGTATCCTTAGAGGTACCTAAATAACTTTTGTCCATGTTGGTCCTCTGGAGACAGACACTCGAGGTGGACTCTCAACCCTGAGTGCTGACACTCTCCACTATGAGGATTTTTCTCTGGGGCCAAGGCCTGATGCAATCCAAATGGATTATGTCAATGGAGTCTCCAAAAATTAGGACCTCTATAGTTCAAGAGAATTCATCGAGACACAGTTAATATAATAAATGTTCTCCAAACCATCAAACCCCAAAATTATGATATCAAAAGCTCCAAACATCAAAGGACAAGCCTTTTTTCCCTTCCCTTTGTCTCTCCTTCACAGTCCTATACTTCCTTCGAGGCCTTTCTCTTTTTCTCTTCTACCAGTTCCTTCTTCTCTTAAGGCCTCTCCAATGTCCACAGGCCTGAACTGCTTTGCCTGGGTCGTCAGCTGCAATCTTTCACCACCTGGTCTCCCTCAACATCCTCTCCTCCCAGGTCTTTCCCCTTCTGCTATCATAACACTTTTTTCCTTCCAGGTCTTTTCCCTTTTTCTCTCCCCTTCTATTGCTCTGAACAAGCAGCCTATATAAAGTCTGTGAATGCCTACTCTGTGATTTCATTGTATTTCAAATGTGGTATCACAGTTGATATGAGAAACGCACTTTTGTGCCTACATAACCATTTTGACATCATAATCACTTTGTGATATCACAGTGCCGTTGTGCTATCAGTAACACAAAGTGACATCACAAACCTCTCCTGTCCTCATAACTTTTGTGGCATGCTGACATTGTGATATCTTAAACCTTTTTGCCCTCATAATTTGTTTTCAACCTCATATTTCATGTATGACATGAGATACCAGAAATCCACTGTGACATCATGACCATATTGATATCACACTGACAGATGTCATGATCATCGTGTCATATTGTGACATCACAAAAAGTTTTGTTGATGCCATACAGATAAGGGGTAATCGTAGGTCTATGATGTCATAATTGGTTGGTGATATCCAAATGGTATAAAGGATCCCATTTGTCATGAAATCACAGAGAATAAGAATTCACAGACTGTGGTATCTCCAAAGGCAGGTGTTGTCACAGATGTGATGAAGGCCTAAGAGGCTTGTGATGTCACAGAGTGACACGATGTTCATGATGTCTGCCAGTATGATGTCATAATGATCATGATGTCACAGTGGATTTCTGATGTCACATATCATAACAAATATTATAAGGTTGAAAGCAGATTACAAGCTTATAAAGAGCCTAAGACATCACAATTGTAGCACATCTCAAGACTTATGAGTTCAGGACAGGTTTCTGATGTCATGGTGTATTAGTGATATCACCATGGCACTGTGATGTCACAAAGTGATTATGATGCCATATATTTATGAGATCACAATGATTTTCTGATATCAACCCACATGCCACATTTGAAATAGAATGAAATAAGAGAATAGGCATTTACAATGTCTCTATAACATCACAATGACAATATAATGTCATAATGCTATAAGGTCACTGTAAATTGGTGATGTTGCAAGGAAATAATGATGTCATAATGAATATGTGGTGATGGGGTCAAAAAGGATTTGTGATGTTACAATGGCATATATGAATTCAATTGTCATGTGTTCACAATGAGGATATGGGTACACATATGGTCTGTGATGTCACAAATGCCATGTGTGTTTTCAAAGGTACTTATGGGTCATGATAGCTTTATGATACACAGTTGTGATGAAGTCATCGTGGATTTTTGATGTCATGATGATTTTGTAATATCTCAAACACATGTCCAATTTCAATTGCTAGTATTTCACAATGTGCATAAAGTTCACAGACGGAGCTTGAATTCTTAATGGACATCAATTTTTAAAAATGTTATGAGGTCATATTAGGTTTGTGGATAGACAATGGGACAGTGATATCACCATGGCAATATCAACTCACTACATCATGTCAAAATATTCTTTTGGTGTCACAATTAGTTGATGATGCCACATTGGTGATGAACTCACAAAAGATTGGTGATGTCACAATGTGTTGGGCATGTCACAATGACATGATGGTTCTCAATTGTCTTTAACTTACAATGAGTATATGAGTGCACAAAGGTACTGTGGCTTCTCCAAAAGTATGTGTTGTCACAAATATATTGAAATCCTAAAAGTTTTGTGATGTCAGAATTTGGCAAAATGGTTATGACATCTGGCAGTGTGATGTCACCATGGTCATGATGTCACTGGGAATTTGTGATATCAAATGTCATATGTGAAATCTAATGAGGTTGACAACAGATTATGAGGACAAAAATGGCCTAAGGTATCAGAACTGCAGCATGTCACAAAAGGTATGATGACAGGATAGGTTTGTGATGTCATGGTGGGTTAGTGATATCACAATGGCAACGTGATGTACAATGGGATTGAGATGTCACAACGGTTATGAGTTCACGATTTGTTTATGGTATCAACCTACAGGCCACATTTGAAATAGAATGAAATCAGAAAAGGCATTCATACTGTGTCTATAATGTCACAATGACAATGTGAAGTTCTAATTCTATCATATCATTTTAGTTTTGTGATTTCACAATGAGCAGATGGTGTCACAACTTCAATTTGATGTCACAATTGTGATGATCTCACAAACTGTTTTTGATTTAAAATGTCATGTATGATTCTCAATTGTTAATATTTCACAGTGGGGATTTGGGTACACAAAGGGACTGATGTCACAAAGCTATATATTTTTTCAAAGGTTATAAGAGGTCATAATAGATTTGGGATGTTATAATGTGATCCTGGTGTCAAAACAGCAATGTGATTTCACAATGTTTTTGTGATGTCACAGTGGTGATGAGGTCACAATGGGTTAGTTATGTTACGAGTTTGTAATATCACAATTATTTGTCCAATTTCAATTGCTCCTAGTTCACCATGAGGACACTGTAATAACCAGCAGTGCCCCTATAATCCACGGGAACAGATAGTCATCATAGCCTCCTGGTCTGGACCACCGGAGAAGGGAGTGCATACCACTGCAGGGGGAAGGACATGCTGCTGAAGGATATAGGATGTCAAGCCGCACATGGTGAGCTGCCAAGAAGTGATTGGGCAGGGACATTTGGGAAGTTCTGATTGAAAACTCTTATGCAGGAAATATATTCCAGTGGGCCAAGGGCACAGCCTATATATATAGGCTGCATGTTCAGAGCAACAGAAGGGGAGAGAAAAAGGGAAAAGTCCTGGAAGGAATGAAGTGATGAGACTGCAGGAGGGTAAAGACCTGGGAGGAGAGGAAATTGAGGGAGAGCAGGTGGTGAAGGACGGCAACTGGCCACCTGGACAAGGCAGGGTAGGCCTGTCAAGAGCAGAACAGCTGAAGAGAAGAATGGAACAGTGGAAGGAAAAAATGGAAGACCTGAAAGGTAGGACAGATCTGTAGAGAAGGAGAATGAAGAGAAAGGAAAAAGCCTTGTCCTTCCAAGTGTGGAGTTTGGAGTTCATTATTTTGGGGCTTGGTTGATTGCAGACCAGTTAGAAATGGCTGAACTGCTCTTTGGAGGTCTACAGGTTCATTGTTGAGACTGAATTTAGCTCTGGGCATCCAGCCCAGGTCAAGGTAGTCGCTTATTAAAAATTTATGAGGACAAGACAGGTTTGTGATGTTACATTGCATTAATAATATCACAATGTCAATATGAGTTCACAAAGGGACTGTAAAGTCACAATGGTGATGTGGTCACAATAGGTTTCTGAAATCAACCTATATGCCACATTTGTGATAGAATGAAATCACAGAATAGGCAATCACATTGTCTCTATGACCTCACAATGTAAATGTGATGTCATAATGCTATGATGTCATTGTCATTTTGGGATGTCACAATGGGCTGTTGGTATCATAGCAATGTGATCTCACTCGAGATGATGTCACAAAGCATTTGCAATGGTACAATGGCATGCTTGATGTCAGTTGTCCTTGGTTCACAATGAAGACATGGTTACCCAAATGGCAAGTGATGTCACAAACACCATGTGCTTTTTCAAAGGTGCTAAGAGGTCACAACAGGTTTGGGATGTAATGAGGTGATCATGATATCACTGTGGTAATGTGATGTCACAATGGGTTTGTGATATCACTGTGGTGATAAGGTCACACATGGATAGTGATGTCACAATGAATTTGTAATATCACCATTACATGTCCAATTTCATTCTACTAGATCACAATGAAGATACGAGTTCACATAAGGAGCTAGAAGTCAGAAAGGCCATGAATTTTGTAAAATACGAGGAAAAAATAGATTGGTGAAAAAGCAATGGTGAAAATCCCATTGACAATGTGATGTTACCATTACATGAGATAGTATTTTTTTTGAAGTCACAAATAGTTGGTGATGCCATACAGGTGAGGAGGTCACATAGGTTTGTGATTTCACAATGGGATGGTGATGTCACAATCTCATACCAGATCTCTAATTGACAATGAATATATAAGTTCACAAGGGTTAATGATTTCTCCAAAGGAATATATTGGCACAAGTCTAATGAGTCGTAACAGGTTTGTAATGTCACAATGTGACTCAGTGGTCATGATATCTGGCAGTGTGATGTCACAATGGTCATGATGTCACAGTGGATTTCTGATATCACACGTCATACCTGATGTATTATTAGTTAAACAATTTATGAAGGCTGGGAAGTTGGCTCAGTGGTAGAAAGCTTGCCTTGCATGCATGAGGCCCTGGGTTCGATTCCTCAGCACCACATAAGCAGAAAAAAAAGCCAGAAGTGGCGCTGTGGCTTAAGTGGTAGAGCGCTAGCCTTGAGCTGAAGAGCTGAGGGACAGTTTCCAGGCCCAGAGTTCAGGCCCCACGACCGTACCAAAAAAACAAAACAAAACAAAGGAAACAATTTATGAACTTAGAAAGGCCAAAGATAACACACTGGCAGCATGTCAAAAAATTTACGAGCATAGGACAGTTTTGTGATGTCACAGTGGGTTAGTGATATCATAATGCCAATATGTTGTCATCAAGGTATTGTGATGTCATAATGGTAATGTGGTCACAATGTATGTATGATATCAACTAACCTGCCACATTTGATATAGAATGAAATCACAGAATAGGCATTCCAATGTATCTGTGACATCACAGTGACATTGTGGTGTCATAATGCCATGATGTCATTGTTGTTTTATGATGTCACGATGGGCTGATGTTGTCATAATGACAATGTGATGTTACACTCGTGATGATGTCACAAAGGTTTTGAGATGTTAAAATGGCATGTCTGATCTCAATTGTCAGCTCAAAATGATATGGATACACAAAGGCCTGTGATATCACAAAGGCCATGCTTTTTTCAAAGCTTTTGAGATCATAATAAATTTGGGATATCACAATGTGATCATTTTGGCACAATAGTAATGTGATATCACAATGAGTTTGTAATGTCACCGCGGTGATGAGGTCACAATGGGATAGTGATGTCTCATCAAGTTTGTAATATAATAGTGGCATATACAATTTCAATTTCTTCTAATTCACTATGAGGATACTGTAATAACCAGTGGGGCCAGAATTATCTGTGGAAGCTGATAATCATTTTAAATTCTTGGCCTGGCCCACTGGAGAGTATGGGGAATGCTGCCAAGGGTGGAGGTGTCAAACCTCACATGGTGAGCTGTCAAGAAGTGATTGAGCATTAGGCAGTTTGGGAAGTGATGGTTGAAAACTGTTAGGCAGGAGACCCGTTGGAGTGAGGAGGGTTACAATCTATATACAGGTTGCATTTTCTGAGCACTAGAAGGGGAAATAAAAATGGTAGCGACTCGGATGGAAGAAAGTGGTAGGACAGCAGGAAGGAAAAAACCTGAGAAGGGAGGAAGTTGAAGGACAGCAGAAGTTTGGCAAGTGGTCACTGGGGCAGAGTAGGGCAAGCCTGTGGAGAGTGGAGTGGCCTGAAGAGAAGAAGGAAGTGGTGGAAGGGAAAAAGGGGAAGACCAGGAAGGAAGGACAGGTCTGTGGCGAAGGAGGGAGGAATGGAAAAGTAAAAAGCCTTGCCCATTGAAGTTTGGAGCTTTGGAGATAATTTTTTGGATGTTGGTTTGCAGACCAATTAAGAAAGGGTGCCCATTGGAGGTCTGAGGTTTAGTGGTCAAGGCTGTTCTTGGACCTGGGTATCAAGTCCAGGATAAGGTAATCACAGTCCCCTTTCTAGTGTAAATTGGTTTATTATATTAAATGTGACTCGATGGTTTTTCTCCTCGCCTTAGAGGTCATAAGTACACGAGTTCACAGAAAGAGCTTGAAGTCTCAAAGGCCATGAATTTTCAAAGATGTGATGTGGCCATAATAGGTTTGAAAAACACAATGGGACAGTGATATCACAATACCACAATGTCAACACAATGGGACAGTGATGGCAATACCACAATGTCATGTCAAAATAATGCTTTAAGACCACAATTAGTTGTTGATGCCATTCTCGTGATGAGGTTACAATAAGTTTGTGATGTCACAATGGGTTCATGATGTCAGAGTGGCATGGCAGATCTCAATTGTCATTAATTGGCAATGAATATATGAATTCAAAAAGGGACTGTAATGTCCCCAAAAGCATGTGTTGTCACAAATGTGATGCCGTTCTAACAGTTTTGTGTTATCACAATGTGACACAATGATCATGACCTCTGGCAGTATGATGTCACAGGGGATTTCTGATATCACATGTCATACCAGAAATATGAGATTGAAAACAGATTATAAACTCACAAAGGGCCTAATATATGACAATGGCAACATGTCAAAAAACTTATGACAGGACTGGTTTGTGATGGCACAGCAGGTTAATGATATCACAATGACAATGCGATGTCACAAAGGATTGTGATATCAGAATGGTTATATGGTCAAAATGGATTTCAGAAATAGAATGAATTCCTAGAATAGGCCTTCACACTGTTACATCTATGATGTAACAATGTCACTGTGATTTATAATGCTATGATGCCATTACCATTTGATGATTTCACAATGAGCTGATGGTGTCATAATAACAATTTGATGTCACTGCTGATTTATGATGCTACAATGGTTATTAGGTCTCATTATGTTTCTGATATCTAAACACCTGTCAAATTTGAAATACAATGAAAAAGTTTGGCGCCGGTGGCTCACACCTGTAATCCTAGCTACTCCGCAGGCTGTGATGATCTGAGGATAACAGTTCAAAGCAAGCTCAGGCAGGGAAGTCCATGAGACTCTTCTATCCAATCAAAAACACTAGAAAACCAGAAGTGGCGCTGTGGCTCAAGCGATAGAGTGCTTGCCTAGAGCTGAAGGGCAGGGAGAGCACCCAAGCTCAGATTTCAAGCTCTACGACCCACACACACACAAAAGATTAAAAACAGACATTCACAATCTGTCTATAACATCACAATGAAAATGTGTTCTCATAATGCTATCTTGTCACTGTAGTTTTGTGATGTCAAAAGTACTTGATGCTGTCATAAAGAGAATGTTATATCACATTGAAGATGTCACAAAGGGATCGTTATGTTACAATGGCATGTCTGATATCAATTGTCAGTTCATAATGAGGGTATAGTTACACAAAGCGATTGTGATGTTACAAAGGCCATGTGTTTTTTCAAAAGTGCTAAGAGGTCCTAATAGGTTTGGGATGTCACAATGTGATAGTGATGTCAAATGGCAATGAAAGCTCACAATGGGTTTGTGATGTCACATTGGTGATAAAATCAAATAGTTTTGTGAAGTCACATCTCATAATCACATGTCCAATTTCAGTTGCTACTATTTCACAATGAGTCTATGAGTTCACAGAAGAAGACTGAAATATAAAAGTCCATGAATTTTCTAAAATGCTATAAAGACATACTAGATTTTTGAAAAACAATGGAATGGATGTTGCAATATGATGACTTAATAATGTTTTGATATCACAATTGGTGAGGCCACACTGGTGATGAATTTACAAGAGGTATGAGGGGTCACAATAGGTTGGTGATATCAAAATGACACATGTGATCTCAATTGTCATTAACTCTCAATGAGTATATGAGCTCACAAATGGTCTGTGATGTCTCCAAAGGCATGCGTTGTCTCAAAAGTGATGCAGTCCTAACAGGTGTGTGTTGTCAGAATGTGACAAAATACTCATAGCATCTATCAGTGTGATGTCACCATGATTTAGATGTCACACTGAATTCAGGTATCACATTTCATTCCTGGATTGGGTATGAGAGGATTGGAATTTCACAGTGGGTTAGTGATATCACAATGGAAATGTGGGATCACAAAGGGATTGTGCTACCACAATGGCTATTAGAACTATAATAGGTTGGTGTTGACCCAATTGGTTGGAAATGTCACCATGCCATGCCGGATCTTGAATGTCATAAATTCACAATGAAGATATGAGTTCACAAAGGGACTGTATTATCTCCAAAGTCATGTATTGGCACAAATGTGATGAAGACCTAACAGATTTGTGAGTTCACAATGTGATACCATGGTGTTCTTGATATCTATCAATGTGATGTCACAATGTTCATGGTGTCAGAGTCAATTTCGAATATCATATATCATACCTGAATTATTATGAGTTTGAAAATATTATAAGCTTACTAAAGGCCTAAAATATCCTAATGGCAACATAAAACACAAGTTATGATAAAAAAAAAAACTCAAGGTCTTTTGAGCTTAAATTTCTTTCTTCGAAATTGTATCCTCATTGTGAACTAGTAGAAATTGAAATTACACATGTCATTGTGATATTACAAACTCATAGTGACATCACAAACTCATTTGGCCTCATCACAACTGTGACATCACAAACCCATTGTGACATCACATTGCTGTTGTGCCTTCACAATCACATTGTGACATCATAAAGCTATTGTGAACTCTCAGCACCTTTACAAAAACACATGACCTCTGTGGCATCACAGACTCTTTGTGTACCCATATCCTCATAGTGACCTAATGAAAATTGTGATCACACATAGCATTGTATCATCACAAATACTTTGAGCAATAATTATGACTGTGAAATCACATTGTCATCATGACATCATCATCTCATTGTGACATCACCAAACCCCAATGACACCATACCATTTTTTCTTTTTTTTCTTCTGTGTATTATTTATTGTAAGTATAGTGTACAGAGGGATTGCAGTTACATGAGCAAGGTAATGAGTACATATCCTATCAAACATTGCTGCCTTGACATCATATTGTCATTTTCATGTCATAGACCCATTGTGAATGCTTATTTTTTGATTTCATTCAATTTCAAATGTGCCATGTGAGTTGATATCAGGAAACCATTGTGAACTCATAACCTTTTTGACATCAAATCTCTTTGTCACAGTGTATTGCCTTTGTTATATCATTAACCCACTGTGACATCAAATACCTCTCCTTTCCTCATAATTTTTGTGACATGCCATTGTGATATCTTAGGCCCTTTGTGAGTTGAAAAATCTGTGTTCAACCTCATATTTCAGATATAACATGAGTTATCTAAAATCCGGTGTAACATCATGATATCACACCACTGGACATCATAACCATTGTGTCACTTTGGACATCTCAGACCTGTTAGTTCTTCACCTTTGTGACTACATATACTTTGGTGACATCAGAATCCCTTCCCAAACTCATATACTCATGGTGCGTTAATGACAACTGAGATCCTACAAGCCATTGTGACATCACCAACCCCTTGGGACATCTCAAATATATTGTGACCCCTCATCAGTATGGCGTCACCAATTGTGACCTCAAAACATTATTATAACATGATGTTGAGACATCACATTGTCATTGTGAAATCACTGTCCTATTGGGTTTTTACATGCTATGACCTATGTCATAGCATACTATGAAGCTTCTTCTATCACCTGGTATTCTCACATTGAATTATGAGTAATTGAAATTAGATATATCATTCTGATATTACAAATAAACTAACATCACAAAACCATTGTGACCTCATCACCACTGTGACATCAAAAACACAATAAGACATCTCATTTCCATTGTGACATCTTATTTCCATTGTGACATTATGAATCACATTGTGCCATCACAAATCTATTATGACCTCTTACCACATTTGAAAGCACACGTGATCTCTGTGACATCACAGAACGTTTTTTGTATCCATATCCTCATGGGGAACTAATGACAACTGACATCATATATACCATTGAAACATAACAAATCTTTTCTGACATTATCATAATTGTGACATCATGTTGCCATTGTGACACCATCAGCCCATTTTGACATGTACCACTACAATGACATTATAGCATTGTAACACTGCATTGTCATTTTGATGTCATATACACGGTGTGTTTGCCTATTATGTTATTTGATTCTATTTCTAATGTGGCATGTTGGTTGATATCAGAAACCCATTGTGAGTTCATGACCATTGTGATATCACAGTGCCTTAGTAGCATCACATTGCCATTGTGATGGCACATTGCCAAATTGATGTCACAAAGGGATTTTGATGTGACAATGGTTATGACATCACAATGAGTTTCTGATATCAACCCATATGCCAAATTTCAAATACAATGAAATCACAGATTAGGCATTCATAATGTAACTATGATGTCACAATGACATAATGGCAAATGCTATAATGTCATTGTCATTTTGTGATGTCACCATAAGCTAAAGATGTCATAATAAAAATGTGACATCACACTGTTATGACTTCACACAGGGTTTATAATGTTACAATGGTTATGAGGTTACAATGTGTTTCTGATATCAACTGATATGCCACATTTGAAATATTATCAAATCATAGGATATACATTCACAGTGTCTCTATTACAGCAAAATGGCAATGCAATGTCATAATGCTATGAAGTCACTGTAGCTTGGCGATGTCACCATGAGCTGATTGTGTCATAACGACAGTCTGATGTCACATTGGTGATGATGTCACAAAGTGTTTGTGATGTCAAAATGGCATGTCAGATCTTAATTGCCATTAGTTTATAGTGAGGTTAGAGAATGAAATCATAATGACATACTCGAACTGTGATGACACAAAGGCCATATTTTTTGTCAAAAGTGCTAGCATTCCTAACAGGTTTCAGTTTTCAAAATGTTAATGATATAAAAATAGGTTAGTTTGTAATATCACATCTTATTTCAAATTTCAATTGCTATAAGTTCACAATGATACACGTTCATAGAAATAGCTTGATATCCCAAAGACGATGAATATTCTAAGATGTGATGAGGGCATAATAGATTTGTGAAAGCATGATTGTACAGTAATATCACAATTGCAATATGATGTCAAATTATGTCATAAGAGTGTTATGTGACAATTAGTTGGTGATGCCATAATAGTGATGAGTTCAAAATACTTTTGTGATGTCGCAGTAGATTGCTGATGTTACAATGGCATTCCAGACCTCAATTGTCATTAACTCACAATGAGTATATAAGTTTAGAATGGGATTGTGAGGATTCCAAACGCATTTGTTGGCACAAATGTGATGAAGTCAGAACAGATTTGTGATGTGACAATGTGACACAACAGTCATTACATCTAGCAATGTGATGTCACAATATTCATGATGTCACAGTATATTTCTAAAATTTCCCTAATTCTAATGACAGCTTGTGGAATAGAGCTATGTGCTGAGTCCTTCAAAGGGTGCTCTGTGCTGTGTCTTGCACAGGGAGCTATGTGCAAAGTCTTTCACAGGGTGCAGTGTGCTGAGTCCTTCATTGGGTACTGTGTTCTGAGTCTTTCACAGGATGCTGTGTGCTGAGTAATGCGAAGAGTGCCACGTGCTGTGTCCTTCTCAGGATACATTCTTTCATTGGATCCTTGTAAGAGCTACACACTGAGATGATTATGCAGACAAGAATTTTGAGATCAGATATGTCTCCATGGCAGGGACAAAATTATGTATAACTGAAGACTAGTGAGTTGTCTACAGCAGACAATGGTTTTGTTCTGTTTTGGCTCAGTCATGAACCTTGAACTCAGTGCCTAGGATCTGACCCTTACTTCTTGGGCACATGGCTACCACTCCACCATGTGGAACCACGGACCCCCTTGCTACAGAGTGCCAGAGTGCCATGACCTAGGGGTCGATAGCTGCCTTCTCAGGAAGCTGAGATCTGAGGATCTGGGTTCCAAACTATCCCAGACAAAAAAGGTCCTATGAGACTATTATGTCCAATTGACCACTAAGAAACCTCAAGTGGAAGGTTGGTACTTTTGGTCATGCCTGTCATCTTAGCTACTCAGGAGGATGAGATCTGAGG
This sequence comes from Dipodomys spectabilis, assembly GCF_019054845.1. NCBI lineage: Eukaryota > Metazoa > Chordata > Mammalia > Rodentia > Heteromyidae > Dipodomys > Dipodomys spectabilis. The sequence goes on from NW_024871193.1 coordinate 433,179, forward strand.
ATCATGGTTCAAAGCTAGCCTGGGCAGGAAAGTCCTTGAGACACTTAGCTCCAATAGACCACCAGAAAACCTGAAATGGCTTTGTGGCTCAAGTGGTAGAGCACCAGACTTTAGCTGAAGGGCTCAGGGACAGTACGCAGACCCATACATCATCTACCACCACCAACAACAAAAAAGCAGAAACTAACAAACCTGAAGTAGAGGGCTGGGACTGTGCCTTAGGGGTAGAGTGCTTTGCATATATGGAACCCTGGGCTTGATTTCTCAGGACCACTTCACTAGAAAAAAGCCTGAAGTAGCTCTGGGGTTCAAGTGGGAGAGAGCTATCCTTGTTCAAGAAAAACAAGGTACAGTGCTGAGTTCAAGCTCCAGGACTAGTGTATGCACGCACACAGGGACACACTCACTCACACATACAAACACACACACACACACACACACACACACACACACCAGAAGTGAAGCTGAGACACAGAATGGTAAAACACTGGCCTTCTGCACTGAGCTCATGGTCAGCACCCAGGCCCTGTGTTCAACCCCAAAACCTAGCCACCCAGGGCCCAACTAGGAGAGGTCAAATGTTTCAAAACATGATAAGCTTCACCAGCCCCAGATGACAGGAAGCTTTGTGATATCCGACATGTGCTTGGATTTCCCAAGGTTCTAGAAACCTAGGAGAGGCATCATAGGCTCATCATCGCCTGCAATTAAACATTTCATTAGGTTCAATGTCCTAGTCTTCTTGTAGAAGGACTCCTGAATTATATTGAGCACTGCATCTGAACACCGGAATATAGTTTCACAAAGGCAGGATAAGTGCAGGGAACTTGGCCTGCCAAGGGAGGTTACACAAATGAAGGCATCCTATCAAAACAGAGGACTGGTGAGAGAGATAGCTTGGGGTACAAAGAGGCCTTTTTCTCCTGGCCTTCAGAGCCTACCCACACTCATCCTCAATAATTGGCCCAGATGCAGTTGTTTGTCACACAGCTGTACAGGAGTGAGGCCTTTTGTTTGCCTGTTCAGACAATGAGTGAGGCTTCGTCCCACAGCATGGGGTGGGTAGAAACCCTCAGGTAACACTGGGAACAGTGAGGGGAGTCCCTGAACATGCACTGTTTCAAAAGCACTCTCTATGCTATTTAATCATTGTATTAAAAACAAATTTCCTAGTTTGGTGCTGGTCATTATAGCTACTCTGGAGCTACATCTAAAGGAATACATCCATACATACGCAAAGACATGGAGGTACAGGCCCTTTTTGCGGGGGCAGGTCCTGGGGTGGGATTATGAGCCTAGGCATTGTCCCTGAGCTGCTTTTGCTCAATGGTATTGCATTAACCTTCAGTCTCAGCCCCACATCTGGGCTTTTCTGTGATCTCTTAGAAATAACAGTGTCATGGACTTTCCAATACTGGCTGAATTCAAACTAAGGCTCTCTACATCTCAGCCTCCTCAGAGCTGAGATTACAGTCAGCAGCCACTGGCACTTCCCTTTCTTTCCTTCTTCATTTTTTACTCTGGACAAGCTGACCTCTTAAAAGGGTCACTCCATTGGTTTGAATTTATAAGTAAACTACCCAATGCTCTTTATAGCTGCTTTCTTTGAGAACTTTTTTCTCTCCTCATCTTCTCTGATCACAGGTTTGCAGCCAAAAGTGAGAAATGAGTGTTCCAGGATTTGGGAGCAAATGTGCACAGGACATGCCAGTTCGGTCACTTAGCATTGAGCTGCAGTAAATTTACTCTCTCAGGATGAGTGGATTGAAAGCTGGAACCATCCTCATGCAGTCTTCAGTGCTCCTTTTGCCTATAAAATGACCTAATAATTATGAGTGTTTCCAACCTTAATTATCTAGAACACACTTGAAGCATCTTTCTGTTTCTGTTTTTCTCTAGTACCTCTTGAGATTTAGACTAATGTTTTGTGTGGAGCAGTTCCTCAGCGAATCCCTGATTAAAGTTGCTTGAATCCTCCTCAGGAGATCGCCGTCCAAAGCCAGCCTGAGCAGGAAGTCTGTGAGCCTCTTTTCTCCAATAAACCACCAGAGAACCAGAAGTGGAGCAGTGGCCCAAAGGGTAGAGCTCCAGCTTTGAGAGAGAAAGCCAAGCAGGAGATACTGGCCAGAACAGGCAGGAAAACCTGGGAGGCGCTTATGTCCAATTTTTATCGACCAGATGGCTGGAAGTGGAGCTTTGGCAGTGGTAGAGCCTCAGCCTTGAGTAACACAACTCAGGATTGCATAGGGCCCTGAGTTTAAACCCTGGGATGACCACAAATAAATTCAAAGAGAGAAGGCCAAGTTAAGTATCAGTGCCTTACATACTTATGTGTGTATTTTACCTCCCGGAGTGCAAACAGACTATATAAAATGCTTCTGCTTTTTTTTACTGATTTATTTTTCAGAGATGCCTGTTGCATATTCTGCATCATAATTCTTCATTTCAGGCCCATCACTTTTCTCTTCCAGGGTTCCAGGCCTGTGTCCTTATATGATGCACACTTAGGCTCTCAGCAGGGTTTATTTACATTTTATTATGAGGCCAATACAGGAACAATCACAAATCAGGCAGGGGAAGACAAGATCAAATTTCTTAGAAGTAACTGGTATTCAGAAAAATTAACTTGGGGACCAAAAAATGGCAGCCTACATATGTAAAAACTACAATTAAGAAAAAGATGAGGGGGCTGGGAATGTGGATTAGTGAGAAAGTGTTTGCCTAGCATGCAAGAAGCCCTGGGTTCGATTCCTCAGTAGCACATACACAGAAAAGGCCAGAATTGGTGCTGTGGCTCAAGTAGTAGAGTACTAGAGACAGTGCCCAGTCCTTAAGTTCAACCGATAACTGGCAAAGAGATAGGTAGGTAGGTAGGTGGGTGGGTAGATAGATAGATAGATAGACAGACAGACAGACAGACAGACAGACAGACAGACAGACAGAAAGACAGAGGGAGAGAGAGAGAAAGGGAGAGAGAGAGAGAGAGAGAGAGAGAGAGAGAGAGAGAGAGAGAAAGGTGATAGATGAATCTGGTCTTGGAATTCAGGAGGGAAGAAGGGATTACTTCCCAACCATGAGGCCTTCTGCAGTGTGCCAGGATAGCAGCATCGCATTCACATAATCATAGAGCAGGAAGACTGTCTCTCTCCCACTTCTCAGGTAGCTGAAGGCCCCATAGCCAAGAGGGAAGAGCCAGGTTCTAACTAAGGTGCTTGGAGAGAGAAGAGAAACGGCCCTGCCACTCCTTGGACTGGGGATTAGCATTAATGTTGTGCAGAAGGAAGGAAGGAGAATGGACTCACCGAAGTAGAAGAAGGACCTTCAAATGTGACAGATGAAGAGTAAAAAACCCACTCCTTAAAACCAGAGATCAGGGTTTTCAACTCTGTTTCCCCCCCCCCCCACACACACACACCCACACTCACACACTAAACTGGCTCTCTATTGGTAACCTAAAGATAGCTGGAGGCACCCTTCACCTGAGGGAGGAAGGTTAATCAGTCATTGTTTGAAGAGGCTGAGAACAGCTTGACCCTGGTGTAACTCTAACAAATGTTTGAAGTCCCACCCCACCCCGTTGCTGGTTGTGCCTGGAATGAATGAAGTGTTTTTGCAGCTCACTTCCCTGTTGAGTGTGTACATTCTGCCTCCTAATCCTGCAGGCCTTGGCCTCTTCACCTAGCCTGGTTTTTGGAACTATTTTCTGTCCTTCAAATACAGTGTTACATGGAGTTCCTCTTGCTAACAGGGCTTGGGCTTGGATCCTGAGAACTTCATTTGAACCCAGGATGGGTCAATAATGTTTCTTTCCTGCTACTATAGCTTGAGAACTCCAAGAACATTTAGAGTGCAAGTAGCTTCTCATCACCAAGGGAAACCCAGGAAGCTCTTGAACATCTGACCTTTCAGAAGTGGAAGTCAGAGTATCATAGAATTTCCTACTCTGGCTGGCTTTACCCTGTGATCCTGAGACCTATCTCCTAAGCTAGGGTGATGGGCGTGAGCTACTGATTCTCTGCTAGGTTCAGAACTGTAATGATATTGTTAGTACAAGTCAACTGCTTATCACAAAGGGCTTGGGGAGCATATTAACCCTTTCAACATTGGACCTTTCAGAACTCTGTAGCACACAAGGTTATAATGCTAGAGTCCCAGAGGCTGGGCATATGGATCTACTAAACTTGAACCTTGAGCTCTGACTCAAGGTTCTGGTATATATCAGCATTCATTTTCCAGAGAATATTCTCTTAATTAGCAAATTGGAAAAGTACTTTGATTAACCCTCACTTTTGTCCAGTTGTGTGTCTCGAACTCAAGCCTGGGCACTGTCCCTGAGCCCTTCAGCTCAAGGCAAACAGTACCACTTGAGCCACAGTGTCTTTTGGTGGTACATTGGAGATAAGAGTCTAACAGGCTTTCCTTGCTTAGCCTTTCTTTGAACTGTGGTCTTCAGCTCTCAGTCTCCTGAGAAGCTAGTTTTCCAGGTGTGAGCCCCCAGCATCTGGCCTATTATTTTTGAAAGTCCTGGGGCTTGATCTTAGGGCCTGGGCACTCTCTCTGAGCTTCTTTTTCTCAAGACTAGAGCTCTACCACTTGAGCCACTCCACAGCTTCTGGGTTTTTCTGAGTATGTGGCACTGAGGATTCAAACCATGGCATTCATGCATGCTGAGCGAGCTCCTTACAACTAAGTCACATTTGTAGCCCCACCCTTACAATTTTATCCCTCAACTTGCCTATCCTCAAGAAAAGGCCTCTGATTATAAATCATCTAAAGAAATCCCTATAGGAAGGTGTCCAAAGATAAAGAAGACAAAGCTCATCTGTGGGAGAGACTCTAAACATGTGAAGACTGACAAATGCTTCCATTTAATTATGTATTATGTTTCAACACTTAATAAAGTATAAATGAAAATGAGTCAATATCCTAAATTATTGTGAATCATTTTAAAATAGATGTAAAACATGTATTAAATATTATGTGTATAATAATACTAAATACAATAAACAATAAATGAATCAAATAAAAAATAAAATACAAAATCAGTAATAAAATAATAATATGTAATAAACATACATATGTAATTATATATCATATATTACACATGTATAGAAACATTTTTCCAATTGCAGGGCGTTCATTTGGGCCCTCAGTACTCTAGCCTGAATTTGTTTTCCTCAAAGTAAGCTTCGCCTTCACCCATGGTGCAAAAGAGTTACCTGGAGGGTGAGATCAAATCACAGTAATTACAGAAATACTGGCCCCAGTTCCAAGACAGTGGCTTAATTTTTTTTTGAATGAAAGCAGTTATGTTCATTCAGTTCCATACAGAACATGTAAAAAAAACGCAGTGTAGAATTTTGTACAGCTTTTCAGACATCCTTACCTTACCCCCAAAGTGCTTCTCTGAGCACTACATTGTTTCTTTTTTGTACACTTTTATTGCAACAATGTTGTACAGAGTTATCACAGTTACATGATCAAGGTAATGAGTTCCTTTCCTATTGAGCATTGTTGCCTCTTCTTTTGTTTTCCCCCTAACATCCCTCCCCTCCCATCTCCACAACTACTCCCCCTGCCTAGCTTAGTGACTTTTTTTTAATTTTTGGCTTGGCACGGGGTTTGAACTCAAGTAGTGGCAACTCTGCACCTTCCCTCACATCGCTACAGATTTACCAAGACCCTGAGTTCAAATCCCAAGAAGGAAACTGGCAGAAATTCCAAATCAGGGGCCATCATTTCTTTTTTAATTTAGTTAAATAAATAATTAATTTTTCATTTATACTTTATTTTGCCAACCACGGGGCTTGAACTCAGGTCGTGGCAACACTGACTCAGCTTCCATCACCCTAGGCTACGGTGCAGTCTCTGGACCCCTAGCCAATCCTGGGATCCTAGGCCCTGAGGGTTTGCAGGAAGAAAAAAAGTAGGATACCACAAAACGTGGAGAACTTCAGAGGGCTGGAGTATTACGTTTTTTTTCTTTGCACCTTGAGTCTGAATGACAAGGCTGCAAAGTGGAAATGACCTGCCGTTGCTCATACATGCAAGGCAAGCACTCTACCACTGAGCCACCTTCTATTTTCTCATTCCTAGAAGAAGCTGCACATGAAGACAACACTGATCCTAATTTACAGTCTGTACCTTTGAATACGGAGGAACATCTTTCCTCTGCTCTCCATCAATTCCCTACTTTCCAGTTAGAATGACTTAGAATAATAAAAATGGAAAAAGAGAAAATAAATCATCATGAAAAAAAGCAGATGCAGAAAATTCACTGCATTTCTCTCACAAGTTCAACCAATATAAACTATTGGGGAAATACATGGACACCTTATTCCCACTGGCACTGAAAGTCTCTAGTTAGGCAATTCTGATGAAGATGAGGAACAAAATGAAAAAGTGAGGAGTCATATCAATTGCAAGAAAAAAAAATGGTGTAGGATCCAAGCAAATTACTTCTTTGGGCTGCTGAAAATAATCGGTTTACTAGAGTATGGTGACTTCTTTCCATAAAGGCCACTCATGTGAATACTAGGGATGACAATGAATATACCCTCTTCATCGGGAAGCCTACAGTGGACATTTAGAAATTGTCCATGAGTTGGTGGCTCAAGCAGCAGATATTCATGCAATAATTGTTAATGGCTGGACACCCCTGTGCAGTGCTTACTCGTGGAATAATACCAGTGTGGCGTCTTTCTTACTTCATCATGGTGCAGATACCAATGCTCAAACTAAATGCCTCTTGACTCCCTTGCATCTTGCTGCTGGGAATATAGATAGCAAAGATACACTGGATCTCCTTCTGTTGAACCATTATATCAAACCAGGTCTGAAGGACAACTTGGAAGAAACTGCCTTTGATATTACCAAAAGGATAAGTATGTATCACTACCGCTTTGAAGTTGTGGAAGGCTGTACAAATTGTTCTATTAAGTTGTAATGGTTAGGTTAAGTTTCTTTTCTTTTTTTTTTCTTTTTCCTTTTTTTGTTGAGTTTTATTATTTTATTGTAAAACACTATACAGAGGGGTTAAAATTACATGGGCAATGTAATGAGTAAATTTCTTTTTTCTATTGTGAAAATACTGTACAGAGGGGTTACAATTACATGGGCAAGATAGTGAGTACATTTCTTATCAAGCATTGTAGCCTCCTCCTTTGTTTACCCTTCCCATCCCTTCCTAGCCTCCTCCGGCCCCCCAATCCACCCCGCTCAACCAAAGTTGTAAAGTTCGTTTTTGACATGACAACTTGTACTTCTCATTGTTGCAACGGGTCCACTTGTATCCTTATTTAAACGACTTGTTTTTCCCCTTCCCCTCCACAAATTATACCAATATCAAATACAGTGAAAGCAGGGGTTATAATGTGGGGGAGAGACATACAAAGCAACAAAGAAATAATCTTATAAATGCGTTAGAAACAAATGCATGAAAGAAAAAACATTTAAATATATATCTTAGAGATCATTTTCCTAACTTCACCTTATCTAAACTTTTCTGCTTGACTCATACATATACTAGATATTGCAAATAAGGGAAACCATGGGAATTATGCTTCTTTGGGCTTGGCTTACTTCACTTAATATATTTTTTTCCAAGTCTTTCCATTTCCTAACAAATGGGGCATTGTCATTCTTTCTGTTGGCGCAGGCCGAAATTTTCTTAATAGAGATCTGGAAACAAAACAAATCAAAGAAAGGTTGGACAAATGGGATTGCATGAAGTTGCAGAGCTTCGGCATGGAAAAGGACATAGATAGCAGGATCAATAGAAAGCTTATGGATTGGGAGAAGATATTCACTAGCTATACAACGGACAAGGGTCTCATATCTAAAATATACTTGGAACTCAAAAAATTAAATCCCCCAACAAGAAATCATCAAAGAAACAACTACCCAATAAATAAGTGGGCTAAAGACTTAAAGAGAAACTTCTCTGAAGAAGAAAGATGGATAGCCAATAGACACATGAAGAAATGCTCAACCTCCCTAACCATAAAAGAAATGCAAATCAAAACAACATTGAGATACCACCTCACCCCAGTTAGAATGGTAAAAATCAAGAACTCTAATAACAACAGATGCTGAAGGGGATGTGGACAGAAGTGAACCTTACTTCATTGTTGGTGGGAGTGTAAACTTGTTCAAGCACTTTGGAAAGAAGTATGGAGGTTCCTCAAAAGACTCCACATAGAGCTCCCCTATGACCCAGCAATCCCACTTTTGGGCATTTGCCCAAATGTTTACAAACAAGACCACACTAAAGCTACCAGCACAACTGTGTTTATTGCAGCATTATTTACCATAGCTAAGATCTGGAAGCGACCCAGATGCCCCTTAGTAGATGAATGGATCAAGAAATTGTGGAATATATACACAATGAGTACATTTCTTAACAAGCATTAATGCCTCCTCCTTTATTTTCCCTTCCCATACCTTCTCATCTCTCCCCACTACCCCACCCAATCCTCCACGCTCCCCACCCCCTGCACCAAAGTTTTAAAGTTCGTTTTCTACATAAATGCTTGTACATCTTATTGTTGCAATGCTGTCAAGATAGGATATTCTGGTTGGTCTGTTCCTACATGGAAGAAAGAAAAGGTTCAGGTAGACTTTTGTGCAGGTAAGACCTCATTTGGGAAAATGTCAGCTGCAGAAGTTTAGGAGTAGCTCTTAAGCAAGGCTTACTTTGAATCCATTAGCTCTGCAAAGCTAACTCAGTTGCATAAATACGTACTTGAAAAAGCCTTCACCTTCAAAGTGCTTCAAAGTATGATCAAATCTAAAATGAAAAAGACTTAAAATTGTCATTGACAAAAAAATGCAAATGTGAGCAATCGACCGAACAATATAATTTTTTTCCACTATACACATTATTTTACGGAAATAAGATCAATAGTATTGTTAGGAACAATAAGGTTTCCTTGCTACAAATAGGCACCCAAGGATATAAGCCTGTATAAAGATTGCATCATTAACTACTTAAATTTAGAGGATGCTACATGCTTCAGAAGCACGTATACCGAAATAACAACAATACAGAGATTAACATGGCACTTGCACAAGGATAATATGAAAATTTGTGATGTGTTCCATACTTTTCATTCCTCAGTTGCAGAAATGAAAACAGTTATTAACAAGTTGATTACAAAATTACAAGTGTAACAATATATGCAAGTGTTAGAATTAAACGTTAGTTTGACATCAGTGTGTAAAATCTTCACCTTAGAAAGGCCTTTACATAGAATAACCTTTACAAAACTTTCGAAATTAGTTAGCATTGTCATTTTTTCCCAAAGAAATATACTACTATAAGAACCTAGAAAAAGGGGCTGGGAAGGTGGCTCAGTGGTAGAGCGCTTGCCTTGCATGCATGAGGCCCTGGGTTCAATTCCTCAGCACCACATTAGCAAAAAGAAAAAAAGCAAGAAATGACACTGTGGCTCAAGTGGTAGAGCGCTAGCCTTGTGCTGGAGAGCTGAGGGACAGTGTCCAGGCCCAGAGTTCAGGCCTCAGGACCGGACCTCCCCCCCCCCAAAAAAATGAAATAAAAATGAACCCAAACCTAGTATTTTTCTCATTGTATACAGAGGCACATAATTAAGGAAATTGCTTCCTGTGTAATATATGTGTAAAAGAAAGAAGATGTCACACAATTATTCTCTTCATACCATGTTATACCAAATCCAAAAAATGCTTTTTCTACATTTATAAATTAATATCATCCATTTGTTGGCAACTCTGTATAGATTATTCACATTATCATTTTATACATGAACTGTTGGAATTATCTATTAACTAACTTCTAATTATAACTCTCATGAAAGAATTTTCTAGGCAAATAGAATGCCAGAATCATTTGTGAATTTGTCAGTTAAAACCTCTACTTAAAAAGAATTTTGTAGTATCCTATAGAATATGGAATTACAAAAAAAACAAACTATTTATTTTGAATCTAAATTCTAATTTTGCAAGGTCCACAAAGTCCTATATTAGACGAACTGTACTATTTCTCTGGGCTTAAGTTTTGTGAACTTTGATAATTTCTTTGGCATCCAACAGAATGAAGCTTACTTACTTTTTCAAATTTTGGATGGGAATCATGAGCTATTTTGCATCTAAGAATGTTCTGTAATGAAGAGAGCATTTAAAACACAACTGAGGATAATATATCAGTTGCATTTCAATAGGAAACTTGACTTCTCAAAACATAATGACAAAATTAGCCCAAACTTCCAACTGTGTATTCCTTTCTTGTAGTTTGGTTTGTTTTATTGAGACAAAATTATACTACCTGGTCCAGGGAAGGTTTCACTATGTAATTCCACTCTCTAATCTCCTGTCAGTCTGAGTGCTAGAATTCCAGGCTTGTATCACATTGCCCTGCCATAGTTTGTTGGTTTATTTAATCTAGAAACACACTAGCAATTCTGAACGTCTCTGATGATCTTATCCATTGACTGCTCAGACTGTTTATGTACAATTTTGAAAGACGTTCTAACATTTGACACAGGGTATGAACATTTTCAGATGCACTTGCGGGGTCTCTGATTCATTCCTCCATGGATCCGATCCCTTTAATAATGATAACTTGACTTTCTTACTATCTCTGGTCCCTACCTATGTAATATTCTCAAACTTTTTTGAAGTTCATTTGAGGACTTTTTAATATTAAAATTTATCACTTGATTCTAGTTTTACGCAGGACATATTTTCTATTGCTTTCTAACTTTTTTACATATTCTGAGAGTTGTTTCATTTGTGTATTCGTGTGTGCACATATAAGTGCCTCTGTGTGTATGCGTGTGTTTGTATGTATGTATGCAAAAGCCTCAAGCTCTTCTTCAACATCATGCTCATGATTGGTATTCCATCCCTTGAACTGTTCTTCCAATGCAGCTTTGGTTGGTTAATTATAGATAGTGTCTCAAAGACTGTTCTGCCGAGGCTGGATGCAAACTGAACTTCCCAGACTCCTTTACATTCTTAAGTTTTATTTTTCCAGGAGTATCAACTTTTAAACTACAAACATTTTTGTGAGTGTGAAGTCTAACCTGTAGCCCAGATTTTTAACTCATTAATTCATGTAAATATAGATAAACATACACATTACATATGCTGAATGTATACTGTTAGAAATGTGATTTTAAGCTGGGTTGTGGAGAGATCTGAGGATTGAGGTTCAAAGCCAGCCTGGGTAGGAAAGTCCCGGAGACTCTTTTCTCTAATTAACTCCAAGAAAACTGGAAGTGGCACTGTGGCTCAAGTAGTAGAGCATTAGCCTCGACCTGAATAGCAGAGGGACAGCGCCAAGGGTTCAAGTGCCACGACCAACAACAATATATATATATATATATATATATATATATATATATATATATATATATGAAACAAAAAGAAATATGATCTTTGCCTCCAGGTTCATTGATAGTATAATCCCTGCTCTTTCAAAGTGGACTTTTTTCCAGTTAAGTCCATTCTCTTATAACTGACCTGCATGGAACCAGAATCATTTTCTATTCTACTTTTTACAAATTTGCGCGATTGGAAGTGTGATTTAGAAAGAGAGTGGCCTCATACTTCATGTTCCACTTAGGAGAAATGCTTTCTCTATATCACTTCTGTAAATCTACATACTGAACTTGGCTTCATTGTTTCAATGTTGTCTTATTTGTAGAGTCTTCTATATTGTATTGAACCCTTAAACACAGAACTACTCTTTCTCCTATTTTTGCTATTGTTTCTCTTACTGTTAACTCTTGTACACATGGAAAATAATGCACAGCACATACACTCACAAAAAATGATCTGAGAGATCTTCTCGGAGGAAGTTCCGGGAAGATGGCGGAGGAGAAGCTGGAATCTGAACAACTCTCGCATAGAAAGCAGTTTTAGAGTTCCCGTGAACAGTCCTAAGCCAGAGAATCACACCAAGTGTGCCATCACAGGACAGAGAATTAGGCAAGAGAGGAGAAGCCAAGGCAAGGAGACACATCTGAGCGCTTGCCAGCAGCCGCCATGGCGGCGGCAGGGTCGCGGCGGCTACCACAGGGCACCCAAACCTGAGCCACAGAGAGTCCAGGACGAAGGAGCCAGAAGCTGCGGGCGAGCGGATTCTACTCAACACCAGCAAGAACCGACAAGGAGCGGACATCTTCATCCTGCAGTTTGCAGACCAGAGACGACCCAGGAACCAAGACTCGGCGTAAGTAGAAGCCTGACGTCCTCACTCCTTCTCAGGGAGCAGAGGAGGGAAGGCCACCCCTACCCACCCCAGTACCGGAGATCTCCATTTTGGATACCGTCAAAGCTCGGAGGAGCTGCTAGCTCCAACTCAGGCCTTGGAATAAAACGAGTCATTTAGCAGGTCACAAGAACTTAATGGCGAAGTGACCTCCCAGACTCAGCTCCACCCAGGGAAAAGTCACCCAGCTCGGGCACCAGCCCTAGGAGTGGCTTTCCCCACTGGGTAACCAGAACCAGAGGCTGCCCCTCCCTCTAGCAGCCTCCACAATCAATTGAAAAACAGAAACCCTAAGAATGGCTCCAGGCTTGGCTCTGTGAGTTTCTCACAAAATAGCCCCAGGGAAAAGCTACTGTTTGTTGAAAGGCCTCAACTCTACCCAGAACCTAGCCACATCACTGCATCCCCCTCCTTTGTGATTCTCAAAGCAGATCTGCCTCACATTAAACTAACCTGGGTGGGGGATCTCAAAATCTTGGGTAAAGCAGAGCATTTTTCTGCCTGTTCGAAAAAACTGACTTAAGAAACCAATCAAGCCACAGGACCTCAAGCAGACCAGAGACTCAAACAAGAGGCTGGTTACAGACAAAAGGGAGACACAGGATTCTTCCCACCCCTCCCAAAAAATAAAAAAAAAAATCAAAGAACTATTTTTTTTTTCTTCTTTTTTTTTTTTTTGGTACCTTATATACATAAAAAATTTTTTTCTTTTCTAAAACTTTTATTAATCTTTAATTTTTGCCTTTTTTGAAAAAATAATTGTTTTCCAGTAACTTTTTATTTTCCTCTTATAATTTTTATTTTAGGAATACGTGAATGTGCGTTTTCCTTTCTTTTCTTGTCTTCTTTCTCTTTTTCTTTCTTTTTTAATTATCTTTTTGTTTTTTGTTTAGCTCTACTGAACTTCTGATCTTTTATTCTCCCTTTCTTATCCTTTTCACCTTTTCCTCTCTTTTGTTCTTCTTTATGTGACTTAACTCTTGTCCTGCACATCCTCAGATAAACCCATAGTTAACTAGTAGACCCTATCCCCATTTGTGTACACACTTAATCCACAAATTTATTACTCAATTCAAAACCTCTGAGATTTAAATTCTTTAATAGCAGTACAACCTCTTTATACCTATATAATATTTTAAGCATTTTTTAAGTTTTTCACATCTCCTTTATGTACCTCCCCTTATCTCAATATATTCACATTCCTCTCTAAATAGATTGTCTTTTGATCTCCATAATAATATTAATTTTTACGTTTCTATTTTTTTCTGGTCTCTTTTCATTTCCCTTTCCCTTTCTTCTTTTTCTCTCTCTCTCTACTTGCATCCTATCCAACCTATTTCCTACATTGAGATTAGGACATAGTTAACTCTCCCTGTGGCTCCCCACACCAATCTATTCCTATTTTTTACCCACATCTCTCCCTAACCCTAATAATTTCTGGTTTTCCAAATTCTTCTCTGAGGTTCAAAGCCCATTAACATATAGTTGTTTGATGTTGAATAGATGTATCTGTTGAACTAGATGGTATCTCTAGGCTATTGCCTGTACAAATGCAAACTTTGGTTGATGGTTGCCTTAAGATAGTGTTTTAGCACAAAACTGGTGCTATTTTCATCTCAAATGGACAGAGTAAGCCGGAAAAACACAAGAAAAATGGCAAATCCGGGTATCTCAATTCCCAATCTTGATAATCAGGAGACAGAAGAGATAATGAATAATCCAGAGGAGAGTTCCCAAATAGCTCAACAGACACTGCTGGCAAACATGATAAATGAAAATTTTGACAACTTACAAAGGACTCTGTATGAGTGTGATAGGGAGAGAGAGGAGGCATCCCAAAAGTTTATACAGGAATATCATAAGCGTGAGGAAGCTACTCAAAAACTGATTCAGGATTTGCATGAACAACTTGAGAATACTCAAAGAGAAAGGGAGGAATGGCGTGAGCAGGCTGAGAACACTCAAAGAGAACTGCAGGAATGTCATGAACAGGAGGAAGCTGATCAAAGAGTAATACTGGAATTGAGAGAGCAGATAGAGAATACAAAAAGATCACTAAAGGCATTCATGGAATCCATTAACAAAGAGCTGAAGGAAGTCAGGGAGACCACAAAGGGAATGCTAAATGGAACCCAACAGAAGGAATGGGAGTCCAAAGAAACCATAACCAATCAACTAAGTGATTTGAGAACAAGCACTGGACACCAAATTAAGGAAGTAAAGAAATTCATACAAGACCTAAAACAGAGCTTCAACAAAGAATTTGAAGCCATCAAAGCTGACCAACTAGAAGGAAAAGAGATAAAAAACAAAGTAGAGAGTCTTGACAGCAGGTTAGACCATGCAGAAGATCGAATCTCAGGGTTGAAGACAGCATAGATATTATAGAGAAAGAGCATACAACCATCCAAGACAAGTCCAAGAAATATGATAGATCTATCGAACACCTGGAAGACACCATCAGAAGGCCTAATCTAAGGATAATGGGTGTAGAGGAGCACCTAGAAACAGAAGTTAATGGTCTAGGAAATTTGTTTAACAGTATCCTAGCAGAGAACTTCCCAAACATACAAAAAGATAGGCCTATTCAGATACAAGAAGCTTTTAGAACCACAAATAGGCCAGACCAGAATAGGACATCAAACCGTCACATTATTATCCACACAGGATCAACTCAGACCAAGGAAAAGATCCTTAAAGCTGTCCAGGAGAAAAGGTTAATCTCCTATAAAGGGAAACCAATTAGAATGACCTCAGATTCCTCAGCAGAGACAATCAAAGCAAGAAGAGCCTGAAATGATGTATGCCATGCCATAAAAACAAACAACTATCAACCAAGAATACTCTATCCAGCTAAACTCTCCTTCATAACTGAAGGTCAAATAAAAACCTTCCATAGAAAAGAAAATTTGAAACAATACATCTCCGCCAAACCAGCCCTACAAAAGATTCTTAAAGATGTCCTACACATAGAAAACCAACAAGACCACAATAAAGGCCAAGAAACTGCACCCTAACTGAGAATCAAAGAACCATAGGAAGAACCCAGTTTTCACAACCCCCAAGAAGGTGGATAACATGGCAGGAACTCCTTAATACCTCTCAATCCTATCTCTTAACATTAACGGAATGAACTCTCCAATTAAGTGACATAGACTGTCTAGTTGGATTAAAAAACCAGACCCTTCTATCTGCTGTCTTCAGAAGTCACATCTTGCCCGTAAAAACCAACACATTTTCAATGTTAAAGGCTGGAACAAAATCTACCAAGCAAACGGCACTCATAAACAGGCGGGAGTTGCAATCCTAATATCAGATAAAACAGACTTCAAATTAAAATTCGTGAGAAGAGATAAAGAAGGTCGCTACATACTAATTAAAGGATCTCTCCTTCAGGAGGATATTACAATTCCAAATATCTATTCGCCAAACAATGGAGCACCCAAATTTATCAAAGAAACTCTACTTTCCCTCAAATCCCATATAGATCCAAAGACATTAATTGTTGGGGATTTTAACACACCACCCTCCCCACTAGATAGATCAACTCGGCAAAAACTCAACAGAGAAACCTCAGATCTAAACAGCTGCATAGATCATCGAGACTTAACAGACATCTACCGAACATTTCCCCCAGCAGCATCAGAATACACGTTTTTCTCAGCAGCACAAGGAACGTTTTCTGAAATAGACCACATTCTAGGCCACAAAGCAAACTTCTCTAAATTCAGAAACATTGAAGTTATACTTTGCATTCTCTCTGAACACAAGGGAATAAAATTAGAACTCAACAACAAAAGCCATCAATGAAAGTCCGGTATCACATGGAGACTGAACAACACACTGCTGAATCATGAGTGGGTTATGGAAGAGATTAGAACGGAAATTCAAATGTTCATGCTATTCAACAAAAATGAACACACAAATTACCAGCTCTTGTGGGACACAGCAAAGGCTGTACTCAGAGGCAAGTTTATAGCTCTGAGCTCCTACATCAACAAATTGTAGAGATCTGAAACTAACAATTTAATGACACATCTAAACCTCCTTGAAAAAGAGCAGCAAGATAAACCCCAATACAGTAGAAGGAAAGAAATAATTAAAATTAAATCAGAGTTAACTGAATTAGAATCCAAAAAAACTATAGAAAGAATCAACAAAACAAAGACTTGGTTGTTCGAAAAACTTAACAAAATTTACAGACCCTTAGCAATTCTTATCAGAAAAAGAAGTGAACACACCCAAATTAATAAACTCAGAGATGAGAATGGAAACATCACCATGGAAACAACCAAGATTCGGAACATTATAAGGGAATACTTCTCAAAACTTTATGCTAATAAGTTTGAGAACTTGACAGAAGTAGACCTTTTCCTAGCAAATATTGACATGCTGAAACTAAAAAAAGATGAGTTAAACTATCTTAACAGGCCTATATCAAGGATTGAAATAGAAACAGCAATAAGAGACCTCCCAGCTAAGAAAAGTCCAGGCCCAGATGGTTTTACAGCGGAATTTTACAAGGCCTTCATAGCACAGCTCACACCAATACTCCTGCCAATCTTCAATGAAATTGAAAGAGAAAGCTCACTACCGAACACATTCTATGAAGCCATCATAACCCTCATCCCAAAACCAGGCAGGGACTCATCAATGAAATAGATCTATAGACCCATTTCTTTGATGAACATTGATGCAAAACTTCTCAACAAAATTTTGGCCAATCGACTTCAATGTTTCATCCAAAAAATCATACACCACGTTCAAACAGGATTCATTTCAGGGATGCAAAGCTGGTTCAATATACGCAAATCAATAAATATTATTCATCACATCAACAGGAACAAAAATAAGAATCACATGGTTATCTCAATAGATGCAGAAAACGCATTTGACAAGATCTAACACCCTTTAATGATTAAGGCTTTGGAAAAATTAGGAATCCATGGAACATTCCTCAATACAATAAAGGCTGTATATGACAAACCTACAGCCAGCATTATACTCAATGGTGAAAAACTAAAGCCATTTCCTCTCAACTCAGGAACAAGACAAGGATGCCCACTCTCTCCACTTCTCTTCAATCTAGTATTAGAATGCCTAGCTACAGCAATAAGAAAAGATGCAGACATAATGGGGATCCAAATAGGGAAAGAAGAAATAAAACTCTCCCTCTTTGCATATGACATGATCTTGTATTTAAAGAATCCCATAGACTCCACTCCCAAATTACTCAAGCTGATTCAAAACTTTGGCAAAGTACCAGGTTATAAAATTAACCCCCAAAAATCAATGGCTTTTCTGTATGCCAACAATGAGAAAAGTGTGGCTGAAATTAGGACATCAACTCCATTTGTAATAGCCCCACAAAAAGTAAAATACCTTGGAATTAACTTAACCAAAGAAGTGAAGGACCTCTATGATGAAAACTTTAAAATCTTGAAAAAGGAAATCAACACAGAACTTAAAAATGGCAAAACCTCCCATGCTCCTGGATTGGAAAAATTAACATCGTGAAAATGGCAATGCTTCCCAAGGCTATCTACAAATTCAACGCAATACCTATCCAAATTCCAACCTTATTCTTCAAGGAAATAGAAGAGGCAATCCAAAAATTCATATGGAACAATAAAAGACCCCGAATAGCAAAAGCGCTCCTCATCGGAAAGAACACTGCTGGAGGAATATCAATACCAAATTTCAAACTCTACTACAAAGCCATAGTAATCAAAACAGCTTGGTATTGGCATAAGAACAGACCCCAGGAACAATGGAATAGAATTGAAAACCCAGAAATGAACCTACAGACCTATAGCCATCTAATCTTCAATAATAGAATGGAAGAAAGACAGCCTCTTCAGTAAATGGTGCTGGCAAAATTGGTTAACTACATGTAGAAAACTAAAGCTAGATCCTTATATTTCACCCTGCACCAAAATCAACTCCAAATGGATCAAAGACCTTGAAGTCAAAGCAGACACTCTGAAAACATTACAGAATGGAATAGGAGAAACCCTAGGTCTCCTTGGCTCAGGCCGAAATTTTCTGAATAGAGACCCGGAAACACAACAAATCAAAGGAAGGTTGGACAAATGGGATTGCATAAAGTTGCAGAGCTTCTGCAGGGCAAATGACATAGCTAGCAAGATCAATAGAAAGCCCACGGATTGGGAGAAGATCTTTACTAGCCATACAATGGACAAGGGTCTCATATCCAAAATATAGTTGGAACTCAAAAAATTAAACCCCCCAACAACAAATCCTCAAAGAAACAACTGCCCAATAAATAAGTGGGCGAAAGACATAAAGAGAAACTTCTCTTAAGAAGAAGGAAGGATGGCCAATAGACACATGAAGAAATGTTCAACATCCCTAGCCATAAAAGAAATGCAAATCAAAACAACATTGAGATATCACCTCACTCCAGTTAGAACGGCAAAAATCAAGAACTCTAACAACAACAGATGCTGGAGGGGATGTGGACAGAAAGGAACCTTACTTCATTGTTGGTGGGAATGTAAACTTGTTCAACCACTTTGGAAAGCAGTATGGAGGTTCCTCAAAAGACTTCACATAAAACTCCCCTATGACCCAGCAATCTCACTCTTGGGCATTTACTCAAATGTTTACAAACAAGACCACACTAAAGCTACCAGCACAACTATGTTTATTGCAGTA
This sequence comes from Dipodomys spectabilis, assembly GCF_019054845.1. NCBI lineage: Eukaryota > Metazoa > Chordata > Mammalia > Rodentia > Heteromyidae > Dipodomys > Dipodomys spectabilis. Next base: position 452,107 of record NW_024871193.1, read on the forward strand.
TTATTTACCATAGCTAAGATATGGAACCAACCCAGATGCCCCTCAGTAGCTGAATATATCAAGAAAATGTGGTATTTATACACAATGGAATTCTATGCCTCCATTAGAAAGAATGACATTGCCCCATTTGTTAGGAAATGGAAAAACTTGGAAAAAATTATATTAAGTGAAGTAAGCCAGGCCCAAAGAAACATAGGTCCCATGCTTTCCCTTATTTGCAATATCTAGTATATGTATGACTCAAGCGGAAAAGGTCAGATAATGTGATGTCAGGAAAATGAACCCTTAGATACGTATTTTAATGTTTTTTTTCTTTCATGCATGTGTTTCTAACTTATTTATAAGATTATCTCTTTGTTGCTTTGTATGTCCCTCCCCCACAGTATAACCCCTGCTTTCACTATATTTGATGTCAGTATAACTTGTGGAGGAGATGGGGAAAAACCAGTTGTTTAAGGATACAGGTGGACCTGTTGCAACAATGAGAAGTACAAGTTGTCATGTCCAAAACGAGCTTTACAACGTCGGTGCGGGTGGGAGGGGGAAGGGGCAGGAAGGAGAAGGATTGGGATTGGAGGGGTAAGGGGGAGGCTGGGAAGGGAGGTGAAGGGTAAACAAAGGAGGAGGCTGCAATGTTTGGTAAGAAATGTACGCATTATCCTGCCCATGTAATTGTAAGTCCTCTGTACAGTATGCTCACAAATAAAATTAAATTAAATTAAAAAAAATGTTCTGAGAACCCTCTTCCCTTTTAAAATTCACATTAATTTACAGAGCACTTATGATGTTTGAACTCAACGTACTCATGGATAATGTATTTATAAGCAATTTAAATTTCATATTTTCTCTTTACCAATTTTTCTCTGAAACACTGCTCCATGATATCCAAAGGTGTCCTTGTGCTATTTCAATGAAGCCAGCAAATATTCATTATACCTCAAGCAGCACCATAAATTGTTACTGGAAGTAACTATTACTGATGGTGGAAACTGATCCCAGGAGAGGAATTGAAAATAGAAGTATGGCAAAGTTCAAGTTAATTTGTGCTTTCCTATTTACTGTACAAGAAAAGGATCTAAGGCTTGAGGGAAACTCTGTCCCTGACTTTTCAAGTGTGTTTTTTACTCATAAAAAACTTGTTTGTAAACTTCTGGTTGAGTGTATTACAAAAGGAAATAATGTGCCATTTGAGGACCAGCATAGAACAAAAGGAAATAACTTTGTTTTAAAAGTGTTCTACTGCAAAGAAAAAAAAAGACACGGAGATTTTAATGTGCTTTATGGATGGATATTTCACTACTGAGATGATTCTTGTGTTGCAGGATTTAATTATCAATTTCTTTAGTCTGGTCCTGAGTTCTCCATATCAATAAGGATTCCAAAAAAGCAGGATCCAGAGAGTATAATCAGCCAAAGCAGTTTCTTCTCAGACCAGTAGTTCTTTAAGGAGGGTCCCAAAGCAATACCTGGGTTTTTTGTTTGAGTGTTTGTTCAGTTTGTGCTGGTTCTGGGGCTTGATCCCAGAAGCTGGGGCATGTCCCTGAATAGATGTCTTTCCTGCCCACCTGCCCCCAAAGCTAGTACTTTACTGCTTGAGCCAAACCCACACTTCTGGACTTTTTGGTGGTTAATTAGAGATGAGGGGTTGACAGACTCTCCAGCTGGGTTTGCTTTGAACTGAGATAGTAAGAAAGCCAAGAGACGGGCTGAGAAAATGGCTGAGGAGTAGAGTGCTTGCCTTCAATGCATGAGGCCCTGGGTTCTATTCCTCAGCACCACAAGAGCAGAAAAAGCTTGATGTAGTGCTGTGTCTCAAGTGGTAGAGAACTAGCCTTGAGCTGAAGAGCTTAGGGACAGTGCCCAGGGCCAGAGTACAGGCAACATGACTGGCAAAAAAATAAAGCCAACTGACATCAACTGTATTAAGACTTCTGTTTTGAACCAAGAAAAACTAAATGAAATTTATTATAAAGCTAATATTTGACAATTTTTAAAAGAAGAGAATATGTCCAGCCAAGAAGCCATAACTTAAATAACTCAGAAAATGTAAGTGCACTGAATCATTTTGGTATTTTTTTTCTGCTTTGGAAGATTACTATTGATCTTGCTTTTGCTTTTGGGGAAACTTAAAGTCATATTTGCATTTTTTGTTGGTTGTGGAGCTTGAACTCTGATCCTGGGTGCTGTCCCTCAGCTATTCAGCTCAAGCTCAGTGCTCTTCCACTTTAGCTATGGCACCACTTCTGGGGTTCTGGGGGTTAATTCAAGATAAGAGTCTCATGGACTTTCCAGAGCTGGCTGGCTTTCAACCACAATCTTGTGGTCTCAATCTCCTGATCAGCTAGGATTACAGGCTTAAGCCACCATCACCCAGCTCATATTTCCATTTAGTGCACTTAATGACACTATGTAGACAAAGAATGGAAATTTGAATCAAATGATGACATGGCAGCTTTCAGAAAAATTGAGGTAGCAATAAATAAGTCCTCCTATTCCATTTTGTTACATTAATGACTCATGGGCTATGGGACCCTTCCATTAGCAACCCCTTGCCATCTGTGTAGGTGTAATTAGTATCAGGAAAGACTGAGATATTTAGAAAGCAAAAGAGATCAGGTATGGAAAAACAGCATAGGAGGAGATACATTTATCACACAGAGATTAAGACCTAGCCTAAGAGATTTAGAATGCTAAAGGCAATGAAGTATAAGCCTGATTGATAACTAGTTCTTCAATAACCAAAAATGGTCCCCTAGAATGGTTTCTGCTATGTGTTAGTTACTATCATTTGTTCCTTCCATCTAGAGTTATTCCTTCCCTTGTCCCAACTGATAATTTGCCTCTGCCTTTTTGGTGCCATGACTGACCAAAAAGATTTCCAAATCTCACTTAGACTATCCTTCTCATTGTGATTAGCAGTGACCACTCAAAAGCCTGGAATCTTTGAATTTCCAGAATTAATCTTCACCTGACATCTAAGCACATTCTTAGCATTAATTGCTGTGACCTAATGAACAAAATTTTTTTCAACACAGTATCCTAATATAGGTAAAGTACATGAATTAGGAAGTATTGTCAGGTATTAGTATGGAAGGAGCAATATATATTCCAAGTATGGTTTATTTATTTTGCATTTAATAACTAAATGTTTTTAAAAATGTTTTTGGGGTTTTTCTGCCAGTCCTATAGTCCTTGGCCTTAAACTCAGGGCTAGGGAATTACTCCTGAGCTTTTTCTTTCTCTCATGGCTAGTACTCTATCACTTGAGGCACAGCACCAGTTCCAGTGTTTCTTTTTCTATTTATGTAGTACTGAGGAATTGAACTCAGGTTTTCATGCATGGTAGGCAATCACCGTACCATGAAGCCACATTCCCAGAGCTCTAAATGACTTTCTTAAGATGGTATTATATTTTCATTCCATAACTCTGTATCATAATATTGGCATGTTCCTAGAAAAGGACGTAGAAAACAATACTAAGTCCAATAAGGCTGGATGGACAATGAATAACTGTAACGGTCTAGCCAGGGCACAGAGGTGCTTACCTCTTGGGGCTGGTTCAACAGGCTGAGTGAGACAGTTCCTGACCCACAGCCCACCTCCAGAATGAGAGGGCCACCTTGGGTTCCAGCCACATGGGACACTGGGCCACCTCTTCAGCACCCATTCAACCAGTTCCTGTGAGAGAAAGAAAGAAAGTCAGAATTACAATTAAGCCAGGTGCCAGTGGCTCAGGACTATAATCCCAACTAAGAGGCTGAGATATGATGAACATGATTCATAGCTAGCTCAGGCAGGAACGGCCATGAGACTCTTAACTCCAAAGAACCACCAGAAAACTGGAAGTGGCACTGTGGCTCAAGTGGTACAGTGCTAGTCTTGAGCTGAGGAGCTCGAAGACAGCACCCAGGCCCAGAGTTCAAGCCCCATGACTGACAAGAGGTGGACTTCCCACCACAAGAAGTGTACTGAATACCATACATTCTCCTAGGGACCATGGCAGAGAAGTCAGGCTGAGTTTTCTGTCAGCTGGAGGTCATGAGTTGGTCACCTGGCTTCTCCGTGCCTCATTTTACCCAGCTACAAAACTGAACACAGTGAAGGATCTCCTTCCTCAAGGGAATAGGATAAGGATGAAAGAGAACCATATTTGTTTCATAATCCCTTACATGTCAAACGACTAATAACAGTCCCCATCTGAGCTCTTTCCCAGTTATCTTCCTGTTGGATGCTCACAGAATTGCCAAGAACCATATCTGACAGCCGCTCCCTCTTTGCCTGGCCCTGCTCCAGAGATGCCTCTGTATTGATCCCTTGTTTCCTCACAACTGTCCCAGGAGGAGACGAGGTACAATGGGGAGGCCCAACCCAGAGCTTTACAGCTGCTGTAAACTAAGTTTGGGACAATCATCTAAACCGATGACTGAGCATGGTGCTCTATGTCTACCATCCCAAATAAAGAGGACTAGGCCTCGTGGCGCACACCTATCACAGATAGGAGGACCATGATGAGCCCAGCCTGAGCACATATTGAGTTAGTCTCTATTTCGGAAATGCCCAAGGCAGAAAGGCTTGGATACCATGGTAGAAGACGTGACTGGCAAGCCTAAGGCCTTGAGTTCAAACCCTAATACACCAAAAAGAATAAGAGTCCCGGTGCCAGAGGCTCATGCGTATAATTCTAGCTACTCAGGAAGCTGATATATGAAGATCACAGCAAAAGATTTAAAATGAGTTTGGCCTCACCCATCAGCAGTCATGATGAGAAAACCCGGAGTCTGACTTATGCTGGTGCACTCCACACCAGCAGGGCTCACATCCTTACTAAGTGCTGGCCATGCTCTCTGTCCCCCTGGGAAGCCAACCCCTGTGGGCCCCATACCCAGGTCCTCCCATGCTCCAGCTGCCACCAACCTGGCTCAAAGTAGTAGAGAGCTCCAAGGCACACAAGTCCCTTGGTCTTATAATGTTGCTGAGTCCCCTTCAAGCGTCTCACACTTCCAGGCCCCCAGACCTCAACCACAAAGCCCTTGCATCCCCCAAATGTAGCAGGCAGCAGTTACCAAAGGACCCAGCCTCCTTATTACAACCCACTTCTACACACACACATACACACACACACACACACACACACACAAATCCAGACCAGTGACAGAAGACTCGTCCAGGCAACACCTGCAATTTTCCAAGTGATCACTCACCTGAGCACAGTCAGGTTATACAAGGAGGAAGATGATATCTCTCTCTCTCTCCCTCTCTCTCTTATGCACACACACAGACACAGACACAGACGCACACACACACACACAAAACACAGTCTCAGAGCAGTGCCTCTCCAGAGTTCGTTGGTTCCTCATCTGGGACAATGTACAAGCTGGAGCACGGGGGTTCCTCAGAGCCAGGAGAGGAAAAAAGCAGGGAGTCATGGTGACCCCAGAGGGGTGTCTGACCCGAGGTGGGGGCGGTGTTGGGGAAATGGATAGGGTCCTAAAGGCTACATACATGGACATACTCCCTACTTCCAGCCTACATGCTTCTTGTCCACATGGCAGATTCTTGTGAAGGACAAGGGGACCAGATGGAATGGGAGCACCAGCAGAAGCTGGCATAGCTAAGAAATGCAATCACTCTGTGAGAACTGTTGACAGTTTGGGGGAGGGGACAGGCTGGGTGTATGTGTATGTGTGTTTGGGGGGGGGGGGGGTTCCTTCCAGATATTCACATTCTGCTCTGAACTCCAGCACTCTCACTTCCCTACTGGGCCCTTCTGGGAACCTCTCTTCAGGTGAAAGGGTGACCGAGCACAGAGGGCAAGGGCTCTCACAGCAAGAGAGACCTATCTTCTGGATGCAACACCCCCAAACCCCCAAAAAAGGAAAAGACCCAAGAAGGCAGGTGTGGAGGTGCTGTTCCCCACCTCTGACTAAAGCCACCAGGTTCCCACCAGGAAGATTAAGGGTGCAGATGCATGGCTGTGTGGATCCCACTGCTCCAGGCCAGGGTCTCTGTGGTGCCCCCTCCTCACCCATCCTTGCATCTCCCTGTTTCCTGGGACACTGGCAGCTAGGGATGGGGGTGGGATCCCCTAGTCAACACCCACTGCCACCCTCACCCCTGGGGCACATTTGTGGCAGAGCCCTGGCCAGACTGTAGGGCATGGGGGATCCAGAGGTCCAGTCGGGAGGGGGGGTTCACATGGTGTAGGGGTCACAGGGTACAGGCCCAGGAGGAGGCCACTCACATGTGCTGCTGGGAGAAGCTGTTGGAGGCAGATCCTGTTGGGTTCGAACAGCAAGGGCAGTAGCATGGCAAATACTCAGGCCTGGAGCAGAGAAAGGTTGGCCTGGATCAGGTCAGGGCCACAAGCCTGCCTGTGGCATGCCATCACCTGAGGACTCCAAGAGGTGCCATGGGTCCAAGCAAGTAGTGCTAGGTTTGAAATGCAGTGCTGCGCGGAATGCTGAAGGGGACTGGGGTGTGGGCAGGTGCATGGCAGGGCTGAGCAAGGCCTCTCCTCCTACAGCTTGAGTCTGTTGATCACCACTCAGCCACCTCTACCTTCCTCAACTGTTGGTAGTGGTGTCCACCAACAGAGGAATCCCAGTGCTATCAGGCAGCATGGGATGTGGGTGTGACCACCATTCTTATATCCCATTGGTCAAAAAGAATCGTGAAAGAATGGGAGTTGGCCATAATCTTGTGATGCAGGCAGAATGGGCAGAGTGAAGATGACAGTGGCTCCCCCAGCCCCTTTCCCAGGGAACTCTGTCCAATTCAGTTGGGAACAAGTTGGGGACTGGCTTTAGATTGTTGTGTATGTCTGTTTGTTGCCAGTCCTGGACCTTAAACTCAGGCTCTGTGCACAGTATGTAAGCTGCTTTTGCTCAGGACTAGCCCTCTACCACTGGAGCCACACAGCTCTACTTCTGACTTTGTTGGCATTGAAGTTGGACAGGGGTCTCAAGGACTTTCCTGCCTAGGGTGACCATGATCCTCCTATCACAGCCTTGTAAGTATCAAGGAGGACTGCTGAGAGCCACTGGTGCCTGCCTAATCATTGGTCTTGCTGATATTCTGGCACAGACCTGTGAGTTCCCTATCCTTGGGTTAAAGTGGTAGGAGCTGGAGCCCACAGTTGGAATCCTGGTCCTGCCACCTCCAAATGGCAGGAGAACCTAAGAAACTCATTCTTATCCATAAGATTACCAATGGAATATGATCAATGTCAAGATTGAATGAGTAGTTCTTGAATGATTCTAGGATCAAATTATACACAATTATATCCTAGGACACTGATCAATTTCAGTTAATACTTCATTAAGCATTTAAACAATCACATTCATTAAATGGAGGCAGAGTGAAATACCTAAGAATTGGACCTCACATAGCATAAAGGTGCATTTTTTTCTGCCAAGATTGGGATTTGGACTCATTGTCTGAGTAACTCTGTTGCACTGTGTGGGAAGAGGAAGCTTGCCTCCTTGAAGTCAGGAAATTCAAGTCTGTTCCTTAAGCCTGAATTGGATCCCCAGCACTAAAAAACATCCTATTCATGTACAGTTTAAATATATGATTTATATTCATATACATATGATCACTGCATATTACACTCAATATTATTATTTTTTGTTTTTTTCTTGAATTGACCGTTAATTTTATTGACTATTATGACACATAGAACATTGTTTACATTGATTACATAGGATTATAGGTCTGCATATATATTCTACTTTATACCTGACACCCAAGACTTTCAAAGAAAAGGAAAAAATGTGTCACCATTAGCTTCTTACTCCACGATTGATTGTTGGAAAGTGCTTGCATCTGAACTCATGGCCTACAAGGCCAAATTCATGAATGGGTGAGTGTCAACATACCATCCTGGGGCAAATTGAGCTGACAGGCAGTTCCCACGACCTGAGATCGAGTCCCAGAGGTTGACAAAATATGAACAGATTGACATGCGGATGACAGTGCACTAATAAATATATGTGTTTATAGAGTGCCAGAGATATCTATACATTATTCAGTTATATAGACTACATTCCTACAAATTCTGGGGTATTTATTATGCCTCCATATAATTAATGTTATTGTTTTTATCCTTAATAAAGTATTAATGAAATCAGTGTCCTGAAATTATTGTGTTCCTGTAATTGTATTCTTTTAATGCTTCATAAATATTAAATAAAATCAATCAGCTTCCTGAAATCATCTTGTCTAAATTTATAGGAGAGTCATTCAAGATCAACTCATTCAACTGTGACATTGATAACATTCCTATGGATAGGAACGAGTCTCTTAGTATCTCCTGCCATTGGTAGGTGTCAGGACGGGGATTTGAAATCAGGGCCTATGTTGCCACATGGTCCTATGGCTTCCCCAATAGTCCACCAGCCTTCAGCAATGCAAGGTAAAATACCCTTTGCAACAGTGTCATTCAGACCCAGGAGGGTCACCTCACAAAGGAAGAAAACATAAAAAGGCCATCTTGCCACATTTTTCCTGTGATATTTTTTTTCCTTCAAGGCCTAGGGATGTAGGATCCCAGGATCAGCTGTGGGTCCAGTGGCTGCACCTCAGCCTAGAGTGATCGAAGCTGAAGCAGAGTTGCCACAAACCGAGTTCAAGCCCCGCTCTTGGAAAAAATAAAATAAAATAAATTTAGCTCCCTGGCTTGCAATTCCCACCATTCATTCTGCCAGGTTTTGGATTTGAACTCAGGGTCTGGGTAAATCTGCAGTGGATGAAGGGGAAGCTCACCGTACTTGAAGATAAGAACTTTAGACCTGTTCACTAGGCCTGAATTGAAGCCCCAGCCTTTGAAAACATACTATTTATATAAAGATAGGCTTTGTACTTACCTATAGATGTTCAGTCCATACAAGTTTGGTGTGGTTGTTCCTTGTATTTATTGTTGTATTCATTTATTTACCATTGATTTTACAGTCTATGATGACACCCATTCTGTTTATTACATTAATGACATCCTATCACATAGCATCTAGATTTGTAGACGTGTTCTCCATCATGCCTGACACCTAGGACTCTCATAGAAAAGGAAAACAAGTTTCACACTCAGCTTCTTATTCCATGATCCAATTGTTGGTAATTCTGGAATCTGAACTCAGGGCCTAGCAGGACTAATTGGCAAATAGGTCACTGTGAACACACCATCCTGTGAGCAACTAAGGAGGAAGGCCATTCCCAGGATATGACATTGATCCCCAGGGTGGGCCACAATAGTTATAAGTTCATTGTTTAAACATAGGATCTATATTTACATATATGTGTGGACAGCATCTCAGGTTCAGTGTACTTCTTATTTTGTGTCTTATCCATGGAGGTATTGTGTATTTTACTGAGTATGGTAACAGATATAACAGTGTTTACATGGATGACAACCTATTGCCCTTTCTATAGGATTTCTTATGCGTTCTCCAACCTAGTTGAGACCCAGGATATTCGCAAGACAGGAAAATAGGTGAATTGATTGGCTTCTCACATCAAGATTCATATTTTGGCTGTGTTGGGATTTGAACTCAGAGCCTAGCAGGCCCAATTGAGGAAAGGGTCAAGGTGAGGACACAGGTCTGTGAGCAATGAAGGAGATAGGCCATTCTCAGGACCTGACATTGAGTGCCAGGGAGGGCCAGATAGTCATAAATTCATAATTTAAATATAGGATCTATATTTACATACATGTGTAGGCAGCATCTTGCATTCAGTGCACTTCTTCTCCTTATTTTGTTCCTAATTCATGGAGGTATTATGTATTTTATTGGTGACAGGTATAACTGTGCTGACATGGATGACAACCTGTTCCCATGGTTATAGGGTTGCCTGTGCATTCATTCTCCATCCTGGTTGAGACCAAGGGCTTTCACAGGAGAGGAAAACATTTGCAACGACTGGCTTCTGAAATCAGGATGAAAATTTTGTCAGTGCTGGGATGGGAATTCAGGTCTGGGTAGCTCTGTTGAATTGTGGTGGAAGGAGAAGCTCACCATCCTTGAAGACTAGAATGTCAGGCCATGTTCCAGGCCTGATTTGAAGCCCCAGCACTGGACAAAATAACAAGCCCACCTTTTTAAAACATAGGATCTCTCTTTACCTACAGGTGTGTTATGCAACTTGCATTCAGTGTAGTTATTCTTTTTATTTTGTGTCTTATTAATGGATGTATTGTATGTTTTATTGAGTATGATGACAGATATAACTGTGCTGACATGGATGTCAACCTATTCCCATGGCTATAGAGTTGCTTATATAGTATTCTCCATCTGCGTTGAGACCTAGGACTTTCACAGGACAGGAAAACACATGGATCAATTGGCTTCTCACATCAGGGTGAAGTTTTTGGCAGTGCTGGGATTTGAACTCATGGCTTAGCAGGCCCAATTGGTGAATGGGACATGGTGAGCACAGCACCCTGTGAGCCACTAAGGAGCTTGGCCTTTCCAAGGACCTTAGATCAAGCCCCTCAGGGTGGGGGCCAATATAGTCATAAATTCCCAATTTAAACAGAGGACCTCTATTTCCATACATGGGTGGGCAGTACCTTGCGTTCTGTGTAGTCATTCTCATTATTTTGCCTTATTCATTGATGTGGTGTGTATTTTCTTGAGTATAGAATGACAAATATAACTGTGTTGACCTGGATGACAACCTATTCACATAAGTAGAGAGTTGCCTATGCATTCTCCATCCTAGCTGAGACCCAGAACATGCACAGCACAGAAAAAGAAAAGGTGCAAAGACTGGCTTCTCACATCAGGGTGAATTGTTGGCAGTGCTGGGATTTGAACTTGGGGCCTAGGAGGCCCACCTGGCCAGTGGGTCCACATGCTCACTCCAGCCTGTGAGCCATGAAGGAGCTGGGCCATTCCCAGGAACTGAGATCGAGCCCCAGGGAGGCCACAATAGACATCAATGTATCATTGAAACATGGGATGTATATTCATATCTGTGTGTGGACTGCATCGATCATTTAGTGTAGTTATTCTCTCTATTTTGTATGCTATTCATGGATGTAGTGTGTATTTTCTTGAGTATATGATGATAGGTATAACTGCGCTGACATTGATGACAACCAATTCCCATGGCCACAGGGTGACCCATACATTCTCCATCCTAGCTGAGACCCAGAACTTGCACAGGAAAGGAAAACAGGTGAAACGATTGGCTTCTGACATCATGATGATTCTTTTGACAGTGCTGGGGTCTGAACTCAGGGCCTAGCAGGCCCAAGAGGTGAATGGGTCCACGTGAGCACACCAGCCTGTGAGCCACTAAGGAGCTAGGCCGTTCTCAGGAACTGAGACTGAGCCTCCAGGTAGGGGGGAGGGGGAGGGTGCACAGCAGTCTCCATTCATAAGCTGAAGGTAGTATGCAAATAAATACATATTTGTATAGAGTAGGAGAGATGGCCACCTGTGATTGAATCGAATCTACTGTGTGACTACCGATTCTTGGATCTTTCCTGATGCCTCCGTTTCAAACTGATGATTATTGTCATGGTTCATCAAATCTTCATTGCAAATAAGGAATACCTCATGATTCTTGCCTATCATTTCCTACTCCCATCACGCATGAACTACTGATTCAAAGATAACATCAATCGCATCCCATGACTCTTCCTAGGTCCATAAACTAATATCTCAGGATCTCCCTCCATACTTAGTATGGTGGCTGAATTCTATCCTCAGGCCTGGAAAACATACTCCTTATATACATTTTAAAGATAGTACTTATACTTCCATACAGATATTCAGTCCATATTGTGTTCAGTGTGGTAGGGTTTATACTTCCATATAGATGTTCAGTCCATACCGTGTTTTGTTTGATTATTCATTTCATTTCTTGTTTTATTCATGTATTTACCATTTATTTTATTGACTCTGATGACACCTATACCATTTATTATATTGTTTATATCCTATCACATAACATCTAGATTTTTAGATGTGTTCTCCATCATGCCTGAAACCCAGGGCTCTCCCAGAAAAGGAAAACATGTGTCACACTCGACTTCTTAATTCAAAATTAAATTTTCACACTGCCAGGATATGAACTCAGGGCCTAGCTGGCCCAATTCATGAACAGGTGAGTGTGAGCCTGGCAGCCTCTAGACAGTGAAGCTGTCAGGTGGTTCCCAGGTGCTGAGATTGAGCCTCAGGTTTGGCCAAAACAATGATACATGAATAGGCAGACGGTGATATACAAATAAATATATATTGGTAAAAAGTGCCAGAGCCGACTATGTATTATCAAATGACATCTACTACATTCCTAGCAACTCTTAGGTATTTATTATACTTCCATTGAAGGAATATTATTCTTTTAATGCTTAATAAACTAGTAGTTAAGATTAATCAGCATCCTAGGATTCTTGCATCCAATTTTAGACTAAACCAATGCACGAACTACTATTTCAATCAGTATTCCTATGCATCGGAACGAGTCTCTTGGGATCTCCGCCACTGGTAGGTGTCAGGACAGGGATTTGAACCTGGGGCCTATGTTGACAGGTGGGCCTATGGCTTCCCTGTTAGCCCGCCAGCCTTCAGCAATGGCAGGTCCGGTCCACTTTGCATCTGTGTCATTCAGAACCAGTAGGGTCACCCTGGAAAGAAAAAAATTATAAACCCTCCCAACCCTCTGCAGCTCACTACTTTTGGTGCTGTTCTACTTTTTTTTTATCTTCCTACAAGCCCTCTTGGCTTGAGATCCCAGGATTGGCTATGGGTCCAGTAGCTGCAGCCCAGCCTAGGGATATTAAAGGTTAGGCAGTGTTGCCATGATCTGAGTTCAAGACCCATGGTTTGCAAAAAAAGAACAAACAAATAAATAAATAATTTATTTAACTATATCAAAAAATAAAGCTCCTTGATTTGTAATTTCTGCTAGTTTTATTTCCTATCCTGGGATTTGAACTCAGGGTCTTGGTAAATCTACACCAATGTGAGGGAAGGTCGCCACTACTTTAGTTCAAACCCCGTGCCAAGCCAAAATTAAAAAATTAAGTCACTGATCTTGGCAGGGGGAGGTAGTTGTGGAGATGAGAGGGAAGGGATAGTAGGGGGAAAACAAAGGAAGAGGCAACAATGCTCAATAGGAAATGTACTTATTACTTTGCTCATATAACTGTAACCCCCTGTACATCATTTTTATAATAAACATCATACAAAAAATAAACAATGTAGTGCTCAGAGAAGCACTTTGTCGGTAAGGGAAAGATGTCTGAATAGCTGTACAAAATTTTACACTGCTTTTTTTTTTTTTAAATGTTCAGTATGGAACTGAATAAACATAACTGTTTTCATCAAAAAAAATTGTCACTGTCTTGGAAATGGGGCCAGTATTTCTGCCATTGCTGGGATTTGATCTCACATTCCAGGTAACTCTTTTGCACCATGGGTAAAGGCAAAGTTTATTGTTCTTGAGGAAAACAAATTCAAGCTAGAGTTCCCAACGCCTGCAGTAAGGCCCTGCAATGGAAAAATAGTTATGATATATATTTACATATATATGATTATTACATATAATGATTATTGTCACTGTTTTTTTATTTATTTTATTTTTATTTTATTCGCTTATTCATTGTTTAATGTATTTAGTATTATTACATACATAATATTTATTACATTTTGTACATCTATTATAAAATTATACACAATAATTTAGGACATTGAGTCATTTTTCATTAATAATTTATTCAGTATTGAAACATGATACATAATTAAATGGAGGCATTTGTCACAGTCATCACATGTTTAGAGTCTGTCCCAAGTATGAGCTTTGCCTTATTCATCTTTGGAGAACTTCCTACAGGGATTTCTTTAGATGATTTATACTCAGAGGCTTGAGGATAGGCAAGTTGAGGGATAAAATAGTAAGAGTGAAGCTGGGAATGTGGCTTATAGGTAGAGAGCTTGCTCAGCATGCATGAATGTCAGGGTTTAAATCCTCAGTGCCACATACTCAGAAAAACCCAGAAGCTGTGGAATGGCTCAAGTGGTAGAGTGCTAGCCTTGAGAAAAAGAAGCTCAGAGACAGTACCCCGAACCTACATTCAAGCCCCAGAACTGGCAAAACCATTAGACCAGATGCCGGTGGCTCACACCTACAACCCTAGCTAATCAGGAGGCTGAAACCTCAAGACCACAGTCCAAAGACAGCCTAGTCAAGGAAAGCCTGTTAGACTCTTACCTCCAATGAACCACCAAAAGACCCCACGTGGAGCTGTGACTGAAGTGGTAGAGTGTTCATTTTGAGCTGAAGGGCTTAGGGATAGTGCCCAGGCTTGAGTTCGAGACACATACCTGGAAAAAAAGTGAGGGTTAATCAAAGTACTTTTCCTATTTATTAATTATGAGAACATTTTCTGGAAAATGAATGCTGGTGTACACCAGAATTGGAGTCAGAGCTCAATGTTCAAGTATAGCAGATCCATATGTTCAGGCTCTCTGTCTCTAGCATTATAACCTTGTGTGCTTCAGGGTTCTGAAAGGTCCAATGTTGAAAGGGTTAATATGCTTCCCAAGCCCTTTATGATGAACAGTTGACTTGTATTTTCAATGTCATTATAGTTCTGAGCTTAGCAGAGCAACAGAAGCTCATGCTTGTCACCCTCACTTAGGAGTCTGAGATCTGAGGATCACAGGGTGAAGACAGCCAGGGCAGGAATGTCTATGAGGCTCTGACTTCCACTTCACCACAGACAAAGCAGAAAGGGACTCATGTGGGAGAGAGCTAGCCTTGAGCCAAAGGAGCCCAGGGACAGAGCCTAGATCCACAATTCAAGTCCAAAGATCTGCAAAACATTTAAAGCAAAGGACAGAAAAAGAAGGAAAAAGCCAGTAACTCCCTTTGGGTTTGATCAATCTATTTCTATCTTGGAAGCTCCTGAGGAGTTAGTAGGACAAGCACCAAAGAAGGACATGGACTAGGAAAGCAGGCTGAGTTCAAGGTTCAAGTGTAGCAGATCCATCTGCCCAGCCACTCACGTGAAGATTGTAATCATCTTGTGTCCTCCAGTGGGCTTCCAAAAGGTCACATGTTCAAGAATTCCTGGGTTTCCCTTGGTGATGAGAATTACTTACACTCTAAATGTTCTTAGAATTCTCAAGCTATAGAAGCAGGAAAGAAACATCATTGACCCATCCTGGGTAAAAATGAAGTTCTCAGGATCCAAGACCTAGCCCTGTTAGGAGGAAGAACTCCAATGCAACTCTGTATTTGAAGGACAGGAAACAGTTTCAAAAAAACAGGCTAGGTGCAGAGAACTAGGCCTGCACGATTAGGAGGCAGAATGTACACACTCAACAGGGAAGTGAGCTGCAAAACCACTTCATTCATTCCAGGCACAGCCAGCAATGGGGGGAAACCTGAAATATTTGTTGGAGTCACACCAGGGTCAGGCTTTTCTCAGCCTCTTCAAACAATGACTAATTATCCTTCCTCCCTCAGGTGAAGGGAGCCTCACGCTATCTTTAGGTTACCAATAGAGAGCCAGTTTTGCGGGGGAGAGGGGAGGAACAGAGTAGAAAAATCCTGCTTTTTTGGTCTTAGGGAGTGAGTTCTTGACTCTCCATCTGTCAGATTTGAAGGCCCTTCTTCTACCTCTGCCAGTCCATTCTCCTTCCTTCATTCTCCACATCATTAATGTAAATCCCCAGTGCAAGGAGAGGCAGGGCACTTTCTTTTCTGCATCCAAGCACTTGAGTTAGAACCTGGCTCCTCCCTCTTGACTCTGGGGCCCTCCACTGCCTGAGAAGTGGGAGAGAGATAGTCTTCCTGCTCTGTGGTTATGTGAAGGAGATGCTGGTATCCTGGCACACTGCAGAAGGCCTCATGGTTGGGAAGTGTTCCCTTCTTTCCTACTGACATCCAAGGCCAGATTCACCTATCATCTATCTATCTATCTATCTATCTATCTATCTATCTATCTATCTATCTATCTATCTATCTATCTATCTATCTATCTATCTATCTATCTATCTACCTACCTACCTACCTACCTACCTACCTACTTACCTACCTGGTATCTCTTTGGCAGTTCTTGGGCTGAACTCAAGGCCTGGGCACTGTCTCTAGCACTCTGCTACTTGAGTCACAGCACCAATTCTGGCTTTTTCTGTGTATGTGCTACTGAGGAATCAAACCCAGGGCTTCTTGCATGCTAGGCAAACACTCTCTCACTAATCCACATTCCCAGCCCCCTCATCTTTTTCTTAATGGTAGTTTTTACATAAGTAGGCTACCATTTTTCATCCCCAAGTTAAATTTCTGAATATCTGTTATAACTATGAACCCTGATCTTCTCTTCTCCTTCCTGATTTGTGACTGTTCCTCCGTGGGCCTCATAATAAAATGTAAATAAAGGCTGCTGAGAGCTTAAGTGTGCATCATATAAGGAAGCAGGCGTGGAACCTGGAAGAGAAAAGCAATGGGCCTGAAATGCGCAATGAGTATATCTGAAAAATAAATCAATAAGTAAAAGCAGAAGCATTGCATGTGGTCTCTTTGCAATCAGGGAAGTAATATACACACATAAGTTGGTAGGAGGACACTGGGACATAACTTGGCCTTCTTTTTTTGAACTTTTTTGTGGGCATCCCAGGGCTTAAACACAGGGTCCAATGCATTCCTGAGCTGTTTTGCTCAAGGCTGAGGTTCTACCACCACCACAGCTCCATGTCCAGCCATCTGGTCGATAAATGGACATAAGCACCTCCCAGGGTTTCCTGCCTGCTCTGGACAGTATCTCTTGCTTGGCTTTCTCTCTCAAAGCTGGAGCTCTACCCTCTGGGCCACTGCTCCACTTCTGGTTTTCTGGTGGTTTATTGGAGATAAGAGGTTCACAGACTTTCCTGCTCAGGCTGGCTTTGAATGGTCATCTCTTGAGGAGGATTTAAGCAGCTTTCCTTAGGGATTCATTGAGATGCTGCTCCACAAAACCTTTTTGTCTAAATCTCGAGAGAAACTAGAGAAAAACAGAAACAGGAAGATGCTTCTAGTGTGTTCTAGATACTTAAGGGTGTAGACAAAAAACTTTCATAATTTTTAGGTCATTTTATAGACAAAAGGAGCAATGCAGACAGTATGAAAATTGCTCAAGGTTTCAGTCCTCTCGTCCTGAAACTGCAGCTCAATGCTAAGTGACTGAACTGGCATGTCCTGTGGACATTTGCTCCAAAATCCTGGGACACTCATTTCTCATTTTTGGCTTCAAACCTGTGGCCAGAGGGGAAGATGAGGAGAGAAAATTGTTCTCAGAGAAAGCAGCGATAAAGTTTACTTATAAATTCAAACCATTGGAATGACCCTGATAAGAAGTCAGATGTCCAGAGTAATAAATGAAGAAGAAAAGAAAGGCAGGTGCCAGTGCCTGTTGACTGTAATCCCAGCTCCTCAGAAGGCTAAGTTGTAGAGAACTTTAGTTTGAATCCAGCCAGTGTAGGAAAGTTGACACTATTATATCTATGAGATCTGATAAAAAACCAGAAATGGGGCTGTGACTCAATTTTAATGTGTTACTTCTGAGCAAAAGGAGTTTAGGGACAATGTCTAGGGTTCATGTCCAACCCCAGAACCTGCCCCCCCACCACCAATAAAAGATCGTGTAGCTCCATCTATTTGTATATGGATGGATGTATCCCAATAGGTGAATCTCCAGAGTAGCTATGATGAATGGCACTGAACTAGGAAATTTGTTTTCAATACAATGATTTCATAGCACAGAGAGGGCTTTCAAGACATTGCATGTTCTGGCGCTCCCTTTACTGTTCCCAGTGTAGCCTGAGGGTTTCTCTGCATCCCAGGCCTGTTGGAAGAAGTGTCTCATTGTCTGGACAGGCAGACAAAAGGCCTCACTCCTGTACAGCTGTGTAACAAACAACTGCATCTGGGGCAATTAGTGAGGATGAGTGTGGGTAGGCTCTGAAGGTCAGAGAAAAAGGCCTCTTTGTACCCCAAGCTATCTCTCTCACCAGTGCTCTGTTTTGACAGAATGCCTTCATTTATGCCACCACTCTTGGCAGGCCAACTTTCCTGCACTTATCTTGCCTTTGTGAGACTATATTCCGGTGTTCAGATACAGTGTTCAGTATAATTCAGGAGTCCTTCTGGCAGACAACTAGGGCACTGAACCTAATAAAATTTTTAATTGCAGTCGATGATGGGCCTATGATGCCTCTCCTAGGTTTCTGGAACCTTAGGAAATCCAAGCACATGTCGGATATCACAAAGCTTCCTGTCATCTAGGGCTGGTGAAGCTCATCATGTTTTGAAACATTTGACATCTCCTAGTTGGGCCCTGGGTGGCTAGGTTTTGAGGTTGAACACAGGGCCTGGGTGCTGAAAATGAGCTCAGTGCAGAAGCCCAGTGCTCTACCATTTGGTGTCACAGCTTCACTTCTGGTCTGTGTGTGTGTGTGTGTGTGTGTGTGTGTCTGTGTGCATGCATGCATACACCATTCCTGGAGATTGAACTTAGGACCTAAGCAGTGTACCTAGTTTCTCTTGTACAAGGATATCTCTCTCCCACTTGAGCCACAGAGACACTTCAGGCTTTTTTCTAGTGATGTTGTCCTGAGAAATCATGCCCAGGGTTTCATATATGCAAAGCACTCTTTCCCTAAGGCCCATTCCCAGCCCTCTGCTTCAGATTTGTTAGTTTGTTTCTGCTTTTTCTTGTTGTTTGTTGTCTGTTGTAGCACTTAAAGTCTGGACCTGGGTGCTGTCCCTGAGTTCTTCAGCCTAAGTCTTGTGCTCTACTACTTGAGCCACAGCACCACTTCAGGTTTCCTTGTGGTTCATTGGAGTACAGTGTCTCAAGGACTTTCCTGCCCAGACTAGCTTTGAACCATTATCCTCAGATCTCATTCTCCTGAGTAGCTAGGATGACAGGCATGAGCCACAAGCACCAAACTTCCACTTCAGGTTTCTTAGTGGTCAATTGGAGATAATAGTCTCATGGAACCTTTTGTGTCTGAGATAGCTTGGAACCCAGATCCTCAGATCTCAGCTTCCTGAGATGGCAAGATGACAGACCTCAGCTATAGTCCCCTAGGCTTTGGCACTCTGCTGCAAGGGGGTCCTTGGATCCACGAGGTGGAGGGCTATCCATGAGCCCAGAGTTAAAGGTTAGTGCCTAGGCCCCAAGTTCAAGGTTCATGACTGAGAAAACCAGAACAAAACAATTGTCTGCATGAGATAACTCACTAGTCTTCACTAATACACAATTTTGTCCATGCCATGGGGACACATCTGAGCCACAATATTGTTTTTTTAATCAAACTTCTTTTTTTCTTCATTGTGAAAATATCGTACAGAGGGGTTACAATTACATCGGCAAAGTATTGAACACATTTCTTAGTAAGCATTGTTGCGTCCTCCTTTGTTTCCCTTTGCTATTCCTTTCCCCTCACTCCCCCACCAAAGTTGTAAACTTCGTTTTTAGATGTAATGACTTGTACATCTCATTGTGGCAATGGGTCCACCTGTTTCGCTATTTAAACGATTTGCTTTTTCCCTTCCCCTCCACAAATTATACCAACATTAAATACAGTGAAAACAAGGGTTATACTGTGGGGGAGAGACCTACAAAGCAACAAATAAATCATCTTATAAATATGTTAGAAACAACCGCATGAAAGAAAAAAACATTTGAATCCTTATGTTGTGGTTCATTTCGCCTAAGAGCAGCATATCTGACATTTTCTGCTTGTCTCAGGCATATACTAGTTATTGCAAATAAGGAAAAGCATGGGAGCTATGTTTCTTTGGGCCTGTCTTACTTCACTTAATATAATTTTTTTCCAAGTCTTCCCATGTCCTAACAAATATAGCAATGTCATTTTTTCTTATGGAGGCATAGAATTTCATATTATATATATATATATATATATATATCACGTTTTTGTCTGCAAAATCATCTCAGTTGTGAAGCTCTTACAAGGACCAGATGAATGACTCCACCATGTGAAGGACACAGCACGTGAACCTCTTTGCATGACTCAGCAAACAGCACCCAATGCAGGACTCAGCACACTGCACCTATAAAGGACTCAGCACAGAGCACCCTATGAAGGGCTCAGCACATAGCTCTATTCCACAAATTGTCATTAGAATTAGGGTGGTTTCATCTGTATCACCCTTCTTTGAGGAACATTTCACAAACCACACAAGATCACATCTAATGATTTGCAGGGGTGTTTTTTTTGAGGGGGGTTACCCATGTGGCTTGAACTCAAAGCATGTGGATACTGTTCTAATACCATTTGCTCAGGGCTAGAACTCTACCACTAGGAGCCACATTTTAAAGAGTCTCACAGACTTCCTGACAGGGCTGGGTTTTAAAGCCCCCAAAAAGCTAGGATGATGGGGTTAAGCCAACCATCAGCATCTGGTTCCGTGCAGCTGGGTTGCAGTGGTTTACATATGGCTAAGTCAGGTTAGGTGGCAGCTGTCAGCGCCAGACTCCTAGCTTGCCCTGTGATGATGTATTTGAAGTCCTGTCCTTATATCATTGCAGGTAGAACGTTCTACCTTTTTTTTAGCGGCAGTCCTGGGGCTTGAGTAAGGGCTTAGAAAATGTCCCTATATGTTGGTGCTCCAGGCTAGCATTCAATTGATTGAAAAACAGCAGAACTTCTGGATTTTCTGTTTATGTGGCAGTGAGAAATCCAACCCAGGGCTTCTTGCTTGCTAGGCGAGCACTCAACCACCGAGCCACAGGAGTGAACGAGATATAAATAGATAGATCTTTCTATATATAAGTATTATATACACAAAAAGAGAGATGTCTGTATATTATTGAATTATAGATAATATTACTAACAAATATTAGGTTTTAAATTATGTCTCCATTTAATGATGTGTCCCAGTTGAACAATTAATAAATCATTAATTAATAATTACTCAATATCCTGTTATTATTTACCATATATGTACATACATCCATACATATAATTACATATTTTATAAATGAGACAAATTAAATTATGCATCGTGTTACTACCAATTATTAGGTATTTGATTATGTCTCCATGTAATTTTTTTTCTCTTAATGCTCAATAAAATATTAATTAAACTTAATGCAAGTCCTATAATTATTGCATCTAATTTTACCCCAGAATGATTCACTACTAATTCAATCTGTTTTTCTTCCACCTATGTCATTTCTTACCTTTATGACATCCTATTGCATAGGATATAGATCTGCATACAATTTATACATCCTACCTGTCACCGTGCGCTTTCAAAGAAGAAGAAGACGTGTCACACTCGGCTTCTCACTCCATGATTACAGTTTTGGCAGTGGTGAGATCTAAACTCAGGGCCTAGAAGGCTCAGTTCATGAATGGGTGACTGCCAGCACAGCAGCTTCTAGTCAATTTAGTTGCCAGGCAGTTCCCAGGCCCTGAGATCGAGCCCTGTATGTTGACTCCATATTGCACTTAGTGTAGTTATTCATTTTATTTTTTGTTTTATTCATTTTTTACCATTTATTTTATTGACTGCTATTAAACATGAAACATTTACTACATTTATTACATAGGCTATAGATTTGCCTATGTATGAAACTTCACACCTGACACCCAGGACTTTCACAGTAAAGAAAACATGTGTCACCATAGCTTTCTTACTCCGCCATTCAATTTTTGTGAGTGCTGGCATCTGAACTCATAGCCTACAAGGCCCAATTCATGAATGGGTGAATGTCAGCACACCAGCCTGGGGCATATAGAGCTTACAAGAAGTTCCCAGCACTTGAGATCGAGCCCCAGGAGTTGACAAAATAACAGATTGACATGCAGATGGTAGTACACAAATAAATATAGATCTTTAAAGAGTGCCAGAGATGTCTATACATTCTTCAGTTATATATACTACGTTCCTAGCAATTCTTGGGTATTTATTATGCCTCCATGTAATTAATATTTTCATTTTCATCCTTAATGAAATATTAATTAAATCAACTACGTCCTGAAACGATTGCGTCCATGTAATTAATAGTATTCTTTTAATGTGTCAAAAAATATCCATTAAAATCCATCGGCCTTCTAAAATCACTCTATTTAATTTTATAGTAGTATCATTCAGGAACAACTAATTCAACCTTGACATTTATAACCTTCCATCAGTATTCCTATGTATAGGAACCAGACTCTCAGGATCTCACTGCATTGGTAGGGGTCAGGACCGGGCTTCGAACACAGGGCCTATGTGGCCGTGTTGGCCTATTGCTTCCTTGGTAGCCTGCCAGCCTTCAGCAATGCCAGGTTAGAAACACTTTTCAGCCATGTCATTCAGACCCAGTATGGTCACCTTGCAAAGAAAACAAATGTAAAACCAGCAGCCATCTGCAAGTTGCCGATTTGTTTTTTTTGTTTTTGTTTTGTAAGAATACCATACAGAGGGATTAGAATTACATGGGCAAGATAATGAGTACATTTCTTATTAAACATTGTTGCCTCCTCTTATGTTCCCCCTTCCCATCCCTTCCCATGCCCTCCTTGCCCCCCTATCAGATTCTTCCCCCCACCAATATTGTAAAGTTCGTTTTTCGACATAATGACTTGTACATCTCATTGTTGCAATAGGTCCACCTGTATCCCTATTTAAATGGTTTGTTTTTTCCCTTCCCCTCCACAAATTATACCACCATCAAATACAGTGAATGCACGGGTTATACTGTGGGGAAGGGACATACAAAGCAACACAGAAGTCATCTTATAAATATGTTAGAAACAATTGAATGAAATAAAAAAACCTTTTGAATACTTATCTTGGGGTTCATTTCCCTAACATCAACCTATCTGACCTTTTCTGCTTGACTCAGACATATACTAGTTATTACAAATAAGAGAAACCTTATCTGCTTCATTTTATTTATTTTTATTCCTGTCAGTCTTTGGGGCCCAGGAACCCAGGTTCGGCTGTGAGTCCAGTGGCTTCAACCCATCCTGGAGTGATCAAAGCAGAGGCAGAGTTGCCATGATCTGAGTTCAAGCCCTGTGCTTGACAAAATAAAAAATAAATAAATACATTAAAAATATTTAAAAAATTATGAGGCTCCGTGGCTTGGAATTGACGCCATTTTTTCTTCCAGGCCTGGGATTTGAACTCAGGGTCCTGGAAATCTGCAGCATCGTGGGGGAAGGGGAAGCTCACCATGCTGGAAGACAAGAAAGTCAGGCCTGTTCCCAGACCCTGAATTCAAGTCCTAGCACTTGAAAAAAAATATTTGTAAATATTTTAAATACATGATTTATATTTACAGGTTTACTGCATATTGTGGTTCATGTAGTTATTGATTTTATTTTGTGTTTCACTTATTTCTTATTTATTTTAGTGAGTATGATTACACATATAATATTTTTTACATCATATTACATAAAACATAGATTTGCCTATGTATTATCCATCATTCCTGAGACCCAGGACTTTCGCCAATAAGGAAAACAAGTAGGACAATTAGCTTCTTCCACCAGGATTAAGTTTTTGGCAGTTCTGTGATTTGAACTCTGGGCCTACAAGACCCACTTCATAAATGGGTCAATGTTAGCACACCAGTCTGATACAAGTGAAGTTGGTGGGCAAATTTGAGGACCTGAGATCAAGCCCTAGGAGTGGCCAATATATAAACATATAGATTTGTGGATTGTGGTGTGTGAGTGCATTTACATATGTATATGCATCTATAAATAAATGTATACTGAGACAGATAGACATTTGTGTAGATTCTATTGCATAACTCTATATATAAATTGATGTCTATACCTTATTTTTATATATTCTATTGCTACCAATTATTTGGTCTAAAATTATGCATCCATTAATTAATCATGGTAGAAAACTTAATAAAGTATTAATTCAATTAATCAATGACCTATATTTATTGTGTACAATCTTATACTAGATTGACTAGCTAATTAGTAATTCAATTAGTACATGCCAAACATTCTATTAGTCTTCCTATAGATAGGAATAGATAGGAATGAGTTTCCTAGCATCTTCAGCCATGTGTAGGTGGCAGTTCCAGGATCAAACTCAGGGCCTAGGTGTCTGCGTTAGGCTCAGGCTTCACTGACAGCCTCCAGCCTTCGGCCATGCAAAGTCATGTACAATTTTCAAGCTGAGTCATTGAGACCCAAGATGGTCACAGTGCAAAGGAAACAAAGGTAAAATGGTTGTGTAAAACTTCCTGTTTTTTTCCTCCTCCATTTTTGTTGCTTTGATGGTTTTTTTCCAGTGCTAGGAGTTGAATTTGGGTCCTAGGATCCCTGGATCATCTGTGGGTGTAAATGCTGCACCCCAGCCTAGGGAAATCATGGTTTAAGAAACAATAAAGTGCTTCCTTCAGGAAAAGTATCTCAGGGACAATGTCTAGGCTCACAGTTCAAGCCTCAGTATCTGCCACACTAAAAAAGAGCCATTAAGTCTGTGTGTCTGTGTATGTATGTATGTATTTCTATTGGTGAACATCCAGAGTCGCTATGAAGAAAGATACCCAGCTAGGAAATTTGTTTGAATAGAACAGATTTCATAGCACAGAGAGTGCTTTCAAGACAGTGCGTGTTCCTGGGATCCCTTCACTCTTTCCAGTGTAGCCTGAGGGTTTCTGCACACCACAGGCTATTGGAGGAAGTCTGCCTCATTGTTGGAACAGGCAGAAAAAAATCCTCACTCTTGTACATCTTTGTAACAAACAATTCATGTGGAGCAATTAGTGAGGATGAGTGTGGGCAGGCTCTGAAGGCCAGGAGAAAAAGGCCTCTTTGTACCACTAGCTCTCTCTCTCTCTCCAGTGCTCTGTTTTGACAGGAAGCCTTCATTTGTGCCACCTCCCATAGCAGGCCAAGTTTCCTGCACTCATCCTTTCTTTTTTAGACTATGTTCCAGTGTTGAAAAAAACTACTACAATTAATTCAAGATTCCTTTTTGAAGACAACTAGGGAGCTGAACCTAATAAGATTACTAATTGGCAAAGGTGCCTCCCTAGGTTTCTGGAAGCTTGTTAAATCTAAGCACTTGTGCAAAATCACAGTGCTTCCTGTCATCTAGGGCTGGTGAAGCTCATCATGTACTGAAACCTTTGCCCTCTCTGAGTTGGGCCCTGGGTAGGTGGATTTCGGGTTAAACACAGGGCCAGGGTGCTGACCTTGGTCTCAGAGGAGAAGCTCTTTGCTTTACCATTTGGTATCACTGCTTCATTTCTTGTATCTTTGTGTGTGTGTGTGTGTGTGTGTGTGTGTGTGTGTGTGTGTGTGTGTGCACGCGCACGCGCACGCATGCGTGCGTGTGCATACACCAGCCCTGGAGCTTTTATTCAGGACCTGAGCACTGTACCTTAGTTTCTCTTGTACAAGGACAGCACTCTACCCCTTGAGACACACAGCCAATTCAGGGTTTTGTTCTAGGGATGTGGTACTGAGGATTCAAACCCAGGGTTTCGTACATGCAAAGCACTCTACCCCTAAGACACATTCCCAGCACTCCACTTCAGGTTTCTTGATTTCTTTTCTTGTATTTGGAAGAGTTGAAGCCTGGGCCTGGGTGCTGTCTCTTGAGCTCTTCAGCTCAAGTCTAGCACTCTACCTCTTGAGCTACAGCGCCCCTTCACACTTTCTGGTGTTTCTTTGGAGATAACCATCTCAAGGTATCTCCTGCTGAGGCTGGCTTTAGACCGTGATCCTCAGCTCTCAGGCTCCTGAATAGCTAGGATGAGAGGTGCGAGTCACTGGTACCCAGCTTCTACTTTAAGTTTCTAAGTGGTGAATAGGAGATAATAGACTCATGGGACCTTTAGTTTCTGGGATAGTTTGGAACCCAAATCCTCAGCTTCCTGAGCAGGCAGGATGAAAGGCCTCAGCTAAAAACACCTAAGCCGTGATACTTTGCAGCAAGGGAGTCTTTGTCTCTGCGTGGTACAGTGTTAGCCATGAGCCCAAGAGAAAAGTCAGCACCTAGGCTCTGGGTTAAAGGTTCATGATGGAGAAAACTAAACCAAACCAATTGTCAGCAGGAGACAAGTCACTAGATTTCAGTACATATATAAATTTGACCGTGCCTTGGGGACATACCTGGGCCTCAAATTTGTCATCTGCACAATCATCTTACTTGTGGAGCTCTAACAAGGACCAGATGAAAGAATACACCCCATGAAGGACTCAGCGCATAGCACCCTGTGAAGGACTGAGCACCCAGCTCCCCAGGAAGGGCTCATCACATAGCTCTATCCCACAAGCTGTCATTAGAATTCGGGTGCTTTCATCAGTATCACCATTCTTTCAGAAAAACGTCACAAATTACAAAAGTTCACATCTAATAGTTTAGAGGGGTGGTTAATGGAGGGGAGGGTCCTCAGCCTTGGGGATTGCATGCATAGGTTGAGAGTACTCTCCTAAGACCTTTTCCTCAAGGCTAGAACCCTACGACTTTGAGCCTCAGGTCAGAGTCTCACAGAATTCCTGCCAGGGCTGAGTATTCAAACCACCAGTTTCAGAACTCATTCCTGAGCAGCTAGGGGTGAGCCAGCAGCGTCTGGTTCCATGGAGTTGGTTTGCAGCTGTTGACCTCTGGCTAAGTCAGGTTAGATGTCAGCCATCAGCTTCAGACTCCTGGCTTGCTCTGTCATGAGGTATTTGAAGTCCTGGGATTCTATAGTTGCAGTCACAACTTTCTAACTTGTTTTTGGTGCTTCAGTGACAGCACCACTTCTGACTTTTTCTTTGCATGTGATAGTGTGGAAATGAACCAATACATACTAGGCAAACATTCTACCACTGAGCCCCAGTAGTGACAAGTGTAGAAATAGATATGGTTTGTTTTATATATATATATATATATATATATATATATATATATATATACATAAAAAACAAGAGAGAGATGTATGTATATTAAGTTATATATACTATTTTACTACCAATTATCAATAATTAAATTATTTCTTCCTTTATTTAGGTATCATGTTTGAATTCATAATAAAGTATTCATTGAAAATTAGACAATGTACTATGATTATTGTGTATAATTTTATAATATAAACATACACTAAGTAGTAATGTAATTGTTACTTTTACAACATTCCATTCATATGGCTGTCAATTGGAATGCATTTTTTAGGATCTCCTGACATTCATAGGTGGCGTGGATTTGAATCCCGGACCTAGTTTGCTGGTTTTGGCTATGGCTTCCCTGATAGCCCATCAAACTTCAGCAGTGCAAGGTCACATACACTTTCCGGGCCCTGTCATTTAGACCCAAGATGGTCACAATTCAAAGAAAAAAAAAGCTATGTAAAACCACCTTCTGGAACTTCCCAGTTTTATCCTTCTCCTTCTTTCACCCTCTTTTTTGTCGGTTGTCAGGCAGAAGTCTGAGTCTCTGCACTGTCCCTCAACTCTTCAGCTCAAGGCTATTGTTGAGCCATAGCAATACTTGAGCCATAGCAACACTTCCGGCTTTTTTCTGCTTATGTGTTGCTGAGGAATTGAACTCAGGACATTATGCATGCGAGGCAAGCACTCTACTACTGAGCCACCTTCCCAACACTTCACGTTTTTTTGCCACTCCAACAATTTGAACTCAGGTCCTAGGATCTCAGGATGGGCTGTGGGTCCAGAGGCTGCAGCCCAGCCTAGAGTATTT
Source organism: Dipodomys spectabilis (assembly GCF_019054845.1). Taxonomy (NCBI): domain Eukaryota; kingdom Metazoa; phylum Chordata; class Mammalia; order Rodentia; family Heteromyidae; genus Dipodomys; species Dipodomys spectabilis. Next base: position 479,770 of record NW_024871193.1, read on the forward strand.
AAGGCTGAGGCAGAGTTACCACAAGCTGAGTTCAAGACCCGGGCCTGGCCAAAAAAATTAAGGCCCTGGCTTAGAATTTGCATCATTTTTCTGGCAGGCCTGGGATTTGAACTCATGGTCTGGGGAACTCTGTAGTACTGTAGGGGAGGAGAAGCTCACCGTCTTTGAAGACAAGAATTTCAGACCAGTTTCAAGGGCCTGAATTGAAGGCCCATCACTGGAAAAATAATACTCATATATAAGATCTTTTTACATACATGGGTTTACTCCATATGACATTTATCACCCTTCTTTATTCATTATTTATTTAGCATTATTACATATATAACTTTTTCAGTTATTATATCTTATCACATGGATGTATTTGCATATGGATTATACATCATAATAAGACACTGGACTTTTACAGAGAAGGAAAAAAATGTGTCAAAATTGGCTTCTTACTGCACATATAAACTTTTAGCAAGCTGGGATTTGAACTCACAGCCCACAATGCATAATTTATAAATGGGTCAGTTGTAGAACAAAAGCCTTTGGCAAACTGAGCTGCCAGCCAGTTCTGAGGACCTGTGATTAAGCCAAAGTAGTCGGCTATATATATATATATAAATAGATAGATTGTTAGACATAGGCATAGATATAGATATAGAAAGATAGATAGATAGATAGAGATAGATAGATAGATAGATAGATAGATAGATAGATAGATAGATAGATAGATAGATAGATAGATGTATAGTTTGGTGTATATATATGTGAGAGACAATGTGAGGATATTAAATTATATAAATTATGAATTATTAGTTATTAAATTAGGTCTCCATTTAATGCAGTATCATGATTGAATACTTACTAAAATATTAATGTAAAATAAGTCAGTATTCTAATTAGGAGAACCAAACCAGGGTGTTAGAATGGAAGCCATAATCTAATAATTTTTGTGTGGCACTCTATAAGAGAATCATGAACTAACTGTTAATTTAATTGTAACTTTTATAAATTCCATTAAGCATTCACATGGATAGGAATGATTTTCTTAAGATCTCCCTCCATTTGTAGGTGGTAGTCCTGGCATTCCAACTCCAGGCCTGAGTAGTTTACTCAGAAATGCAAACCAGGGGAGTTCCAGGGAAGATGGCGGAGGAGAAGCTGGAATCTGAACAAGCTCTCGCATAGAAAGCAGTTTTAGAGTTCCAGTGAACCGTCCTAAGCCAGAGAATCACACCAAGTGTGCCATCACAGGACAGAGAGTTAGACAAGAGAGGGGAAGCCAAGACAAGGAGACACATCTGAGCGCCTGCCAGCAGCTGCCGCGGTGGCGGCAAGGTCGCAGTGGCGACTGCAGCTGCGGCCATACCTGAGTGCTCACACAGAGAGTCCGGGACGAAGGAGCCAGATGCAGCGGGCGAGAGGATTCTACTCAACACCAGCAAGAACCGACAAGGAGCGGACATCTTCATCCTGCAGTTTGCAGACCAGAGACGACCCAGGATCCAAGACTTGGCGTGAGTAGAAGCCCGACGTCCTCACTCCTTCTCAAGGAGCAGAGGAGGGAAGGCCACCCCTCCCCCCCCCCCAGCACCGGTGATCTCCATCTTGGATACCGACAAAGCTCGGAGGAGCTGCTAGCTCCAATTCAGGCCTTGGAATAAAACGAGTCATTTAACAGGTCACAAGAACTTAACGGCGAAGTGACCTGCCAGACTCAGCTCCATCCAGGGAAAAGTCACCCAGCTCAGGCACCAGCCATTGGAGTGGCTTTCCTCACTGGGTAACCAGATCCAGAGGCTGCCCCTCCCTCTAGCAGCCTCCACAATCAATTGAAAAACAGAAACCCTGACAATGGCTCCAGGGTGGGCTCTGTGAATTTTTCACAAAATAGCCCCAGGGAAAAGCTACTGTTTGTTGAAAGGCCTCAACTCTACCAGAATCTAGCCTCATCACCCCTCTTTTGTGATTCTCAAAGCAGATCACCCTCCCATTAAACTAACCTGGGAGAGGGATCTCAAAATCTTGGGTAAAGCAGAGCATTTTTCTGCCTGTTCGAACAAACTGACTTAAGAAACCAATCAAGCCACAGGACCTCAAGCTGACCAGAGACTCCAACAAGAGGCTGGTTACAGACAAAAGGGAGATACAGGATTCTTCCCACCCCTCCCAAAAAAATAAAAAAAAAAAAATCAAAGAACTTTTTTATTCTTCTTTTCTTTTTTCTTTTTTCTTTTTTTTTTTTTGGTACCTTATATACATAAACATTTTTTTTTTCCTTTTCTAAAACTTTTATTAATCTTTAATTTTTGCCTTTTTTGAAAAAATAATTGTTTTCCAGTAATTTTTTTCCCTCTTTTAATTTTTATTTTAGGAATACGTGAATGTACATTTTCCTTTCTTTTCTTGTCTTCTCTCTCTTTTTCTTTCTTTCTTAATTATCTTTTTGTTTTTTGTCTAGCTCTACTGAACTTCTGATCTTTTTTTTCTCCCTTTCTTATCCTTTTCACCTTTTCCTTTCTTTTGTTCTTCTGTATGTGACTTAACTCTTGTCCTGCACATCCTCAGATAAACCCATAGTTAACTAGTAGACCCTATCTCCCATTGTGTACACAATTAATCCACAAATTTATTACTCAATCCAAAACCTCTGAGACTTAAATTTCTTAATAGCAGTACTACCTCTTTATGCCTATATAATATTTTAAGCATTTTTTAAGTTTTTCACATCTCCTCTATCTCCCTCCTATTTTCTCATTATATTCACATTCCTCTCTAAATACATGGTCTTTCAATCTCCATAACTATATTAATTTTTACGTTTCTAATTTTTTTTCTGGTCTCTCTTCATTTCCCTTTCCATTTCTTCTTTTTATCTCCCTCTCTACTTGCATCCTACCCAACCTATTTCCTGCATTGAGATTAGGACATAGTTAACTCTCCCTGTGGCTCCCCACACCAATCTATTCCTAATTTTTACCCACATCTCTCCCTAACCCTAAAAATTTCTGGTTTTCCAAATTCTTCTCCGCGGTTCGACGCCCATTAACATATAGTTGTTTGATGTTGAATAGATGTATCTGTTGAACTAGATTGTATCTGTAGACTATTGACTGTATAAATGCAAACGTTGGTTGATGGTTGCCTTAAGATAGTGTTCTAGCACAAAACTGGTGCTATTTTCATCTCAAATGGGCAGAGTAAGCCGGAAAAACACAAGAAAAATGGCAAATTCGGGTATCTCAATTCCCAATCTTGATAATCAGGGGTCAGATCAGATAATGAACAATTCAGAGGAGAGTTCCAAAATAGCTCTACAAACACTGGTGGCAAACATGATAAATGAGAAGTTTGACAACTTAAAAAGGACTCTGTATGAGCGTGATAGGGAGAGAGAGGAGGCATCCCAAAAGTTTATACAAGAATATCATAAGCGTGAGGAAGCTACTCAAAAACTGATACAGGATTTGCATGAACAACTTGAGAATACTCAAAGAGAAAGGGAGGAATGGCGTGAGCAGGCTGAGAACACTCAAAGAGAACTGCAGGAATCCCACAAAAGGGAGGAAGCTAATCAAAGAGTAATTCAGGAATTGAGAGACCAGGTAGAGAACACACAAAGATCACTAAAGGCATTCATGGAATCCATTAACAAAGAGATGAAGGAAGTCAGGGAGACCACAAAGGGAATGCTGAATGGAACCCAACAGAAGGAATGGGAGTCCAAAGAAACCATAACCAATCAACTAAGTGATTTGAGAACAAACACTGAACACCAAATTAAGGAAGTAAAGAAATTCATACAAGACCTAAAACAGAGCTTCAACAAAGAACTTGAAACCATCAAAGCTGACCTATTAGAAGGAAAAAAGATAAAAAACAAAGTAGAGAGTCTTGACAGCAGGTTAGACCATGCAGAAGATTGAATCTCAGGGATTGAAGACAGCCCAGATATTATAGAGAAAGAACATACAATCATCCAAGACAAGTCCAAGAAGTATGATAGATCTATCCAACACCTGGAAGACACCATCAGAAGGCCTAATCTAAGGATAATGGGTGTAGAGAAGCACCTAGAAACAGAAGTTAATGGTCTAGGAAATTTGTTTAACAGGATCCTAGCAGAGAACTTCCCAAACATACAAAAAGATAGGCCTATTCAGATACAAGAAGCTTTTAGAACCCCAAATAGACCAGACCAGAATAGGACATCCCACCGTCACATTATAATCCACACAGGATCAACTCAGACCAAGGAAAAGATCCTTAAAGCTGTCAAGGAGAAAAGGTTAATCACCTATAAAGGGAAACCAATTAGAATCACCTCAGATTTCTCAGCAGAGACAATCAAAGCAAGAAGAGCCTGAAATGATGTATGCCATGCCCTAAAAACAAACATCAACCACGAATACTGTACCCAGCTAAACTCTCCTTCATAACTGAAGGCCAAATAAAAACCTTCCATAGCAAAGAAAAATTGAAACAATACATCTCCACCAAACCAGCCCTACAAAAGATTCTTAAAGATGTCCTACACATAGAAAACCAACAAGACCACAATAAAGGCCAAGAAACTGCACCCAAACTGAGAATCCAAGAACCATAGGAAGAAACTAGTTTTCACAGCCCCCAAGAAGGTGGATAACACGGCAGGAAATCTCAAATACCTCTCAGTCCTATCTCTTAACGTTAACGGACTGAACTCTCCAATTAAGCGACATAGACTGTCTAGTTGGATTAAAAAACAAGACCCTTCTATCTGCTGCCTGCAGGAGTCACATCTTGCCCGTAAAAACAAACAGATTTTCAATGTTAAAGGCTGGAACAAAATCTACCAAGCAAACGGCATTCATAAACAGGCGGGAGTTGCAATCCTAATATCAGATAAAATAGACTTCAAATTAAAATTCGTGAGAAGAGATAAAGAAGGACGCTACATACTAATTAAAGGATCTCTCCTTCAGGAGGATATTACAATTCTAAATATCTATTCGCCAAACAATGGAGCACCCAAATTTATCAAAGAAACACTACTTTCCCTCAAATCCCATATAGATCCAAAGACATTAATTGTTGGGGATTTTAACACACCATCCTCCCCACTAGATAGATCAACTCGGCAAAAACTCAACAGAGAAACCTCAGATCTAAACAGCTGCATAGATCAACTAGACTTAACAGACATCTACCGAACATTTCCCCCAGCAGCATCAGAATACACGTTTTTCTCAGCAGCACATGGAACGTTTTCCAAAATAGATCACATTTTAGGCCACAAAGCAAACTTGTCTAAATTCAGAAACATTGAAGTTATACCTTGCATTCTCTCTGACCACAAGGGAATAAAATTAGAACTCAACACCAAAAGCCACCAAAGAAAGTCCGGTATCACATGGAGGCTGAACAACACACTGCTGAATCAAGAGTGGGTCATGGAAGAGATTAGAAAGGAAATTCAAATGTTCATGCTATTCAACAAAAATGAACACACAAATTACCAGCTCCTCTGGGACAGAGCAAAGGCAGTACTCAGAGGCAAGTTTATAGCTCTGAGCTCCTACATCAACAAATTGGAGAGATCTGAAACTAACAATTTAATGACACATCTAAACCTCCTTGAAAAAGAGCAGCAAGATAAACCCCAATCCAGTAGACGGAAAGAAATAATCAAAATTAAATCAGAATTAAATGAATTAGAATCCAAAAAAGCTATAGAAAGAATCATCAAAACAAAGAGTTGGTTCTTCGAAAAACTTAACAAAATTTACAGACCCTTAGCAAATCTTATCAGAAAAAGAAGAGAACACACCCAAATTAATAAACTCAGAGATGAGAATGGAAACATCACCACGGAAACAACCAAGATTCAGAACATTATAAGGGAATACTTCTCAAAACTTTATGCTAATAAGTTTGAGAACTTGACAGAAATGGACCTTTTCCTAGCAAATATTGACATGCCAAACTAAACCAAGATGAGTTAAACCAGCTTAACAGGCCCATATCAAGCATTGAAATAGAAACAGCAATAAGAGACCTCCCAGTTAAGAAATGTCCAGGACCAGATGGTTTTACAGAGGAATTTTACAAGGCCTTCAAAGCAGAGCTCACACCAATACTCCTCCAACTCTTCAATGAAATTGAAAGAGAAAGCTCACTACCGAACACATTCTATGAAGCCATCATAACCCTCATCCCAAAACCAGGCAGGGACTCATCAAAGAAAGAGAACTATAGACCCATTTCTTTGATGAACATTGATGCAAAACGTCTCAACAAAATTTTGGCCAATCGACTTCAACAATTCATCCAAAAAAATCATACACCACGATCAAACAGGATTCATTTCAGGGATGCAAAGCTGGTTCAATATACGCAAATCAATTAATATTATTCATCACATCAACAGGAGCAAGAATAAGAACCACATGGTTATCTCAATAGATGCAGAAAAAGCATTCGAGAAGATCCAACACCCCTTTATGATGAAGGTTTTGGAAAAATTAGGAATCCATGGAACATTCCTCAATACAATAAAGGCTGTATATGACAAACCTACAGCCAGCATTATACTCAATGGTGAAAAACTAAAGCCATTTCCTCTTAACTCAGGAACAAGACAAGGATGCCCACTCTCTCCACTTCTCTTCAATCTAGTATTAGAATGCCTAGCTACAGCAATAAGACAGGATGCAGACATAAAGGGGATCCAAATAGGGAAAGAAGAAATAAAACTCTCCCTCTTTGCATATGACATGATCTTGTATTTAAAGAATCCCATAGACTCCACTTCCAAATTACTCAAGCTGATTCAAAACTTTGGCAAAGTACCAGGTTATAAAATTAACCCCCAAAAATCAATGGCTTTTCTGTATGCCAACAATGAGAAAAGTGTGGCTGAAATTAGGAAAGCAACTCCATTTGTAATAGCCCCACAAAAAGTAAAATACCTTGGAATTAACTTAACCAAAGAAGTGAAGGACCTCTATGATGAAAACTTTAAAATCTTGAAAAAGGAAATCAACCGAGAACTTAAAAAATGGCATAACCTCCCATGCTCCTGGATTGGAAAGATTAACATAGTGAAAATGGCAATACTTCCCAAGGCTATCTACAAATTCAACGCAATACCTATCCAAATTCCAACCTTATTCTTCAAGGAAATAGAAGAGGCAATCCAAAAATTCATATGGAACAATAAAAGACCCCGAATAGCAAAAACGCTCCTGAATGGAAAGAACACTGCTGGAGGAATATCAATACCAAACTTCAAACTCTACTATAAAGCCATAGTAATCAAAACAGCTTGGTATTGGCATAAGAACAGACCTCAGGACCAATGGAATAGAATTGAAAACCCAGAAATGAACCTACAGACCTATAGCCATCTAATCTTCTATAAGGGAGCTAAAACAATAGAATGGAAGAAAGACAGCCTCTTCAGTAAATGGTGCTGGCAAAATTGGTTAGCTACATGTAGAAAACTAAAGCTAGATCCTTATATTTCACCCTGCACCAGAATCAACTCCAAATGGATCAAAGACCTTGAAGTCAAAGCAGACACTCTGAAAACATTACAGAATGGAATAGGAGAAACTCTAGGTCTCCTTGGCTCAGGCCGAAATTTTCTGAATAGAGACCCGGAAACACAACAAATCAAAGAAAGGTTGGACAAATGGGATTGCATAAAGTTGCAGAGCTTCTGCAGGGCAAAGGACATAGCTAGCAAGATCAATAGAAAGCCCACGGATTGGGAGAAGAACTTTACTAGCCATACAACGGACAAGGGTCTCATATCTAAAATATACTTGGAACTCAAAAAATTAAACCCCCCAACAACAAATCCTCAAAGAAACAACTGTCCAATAAATAAGTGGGCTAAAGACTTAAAGAGAAACTTCTCTGAAGAAAATAGAAGGATGGCCAATAGACACATGAATAAATGTTCAACATCCCTAGCCATAAAAGAAATGCAAATCAAAACAACATTGAGATATCACCTCACTCCAGTTAGAACAACAAAAATCAAGATCTCTAACAACAACAGTTGCTGGAGGGGATGTGGACAGAAAGGAACCTTACTTCATTGTTGGTGGGAATGTAAACTTGTTCAACCACTTTGGAAAGCAGTATGGAGGTTCCTTAAAAGACTTCACCAAAACTCCCCTATGACCCAGCAATCCCACTTTTGGGCATTTACCCTAATGTTTACAAACAAGACCACACTAAAGCTACCAGCACAACTATGTTTATTGCAGTATTATTTACCATAGCTAAGATATGGAACCAACCCAGATGCCCCTCAGTAGATGAATGGATCAAGAAAATGTGGTATATATACACAATGGAATTCTATGCCTCCATCAGAAAGAATGACATTGCCCCATTTGTTAGGAAATGGAAAAACTTGGAAAAAATTATATTAAGTGAAGTAAGCCAGGCCCAAAGAAACGTAGGTCCCATGGTTTTCCTTATTTGTAATATCTAGTATATGTATGAGTCAAGCGGAAAAGGTCAGATAATGTGATGTCAGGAAAATGAACCCTTAGATGTGTATTTTAATGTTTTTTTCTTTCATGCATGTGTTTCTAACACATTTATAAGATTATCTCTTTGTTGCTTTGTATGTCCCTCCTCCACAGTATAACCCCTGCTTTCACTATATTTGATGTCAGTATAACTTGTGGAGGAGATGGGGAAAAACCAGTTGTTTAAGGATACAGGTGGACCTGTTGCAACAATGAGAAGTACAAGTTGTCATGTCCAAAACGAGCTTTACAACGTTGGTGCCAGGGGGGCGGGGGAAGGGGGGGAAGAGGGGGAAGGAGAAGGATTGGGATTAGGGGGGGAGGGGGGAGGCTGGGAAGGGATGTGAAGGGTAAACAAAGGAGGAGGCTGCAATGCTTGGTTAGAAATGTACGCATTATCCTGCCCATGTAACTGTAACTCCTCTGTACAGTATGTTCACAAATAAAATTAAATTAAATTAAAAAAAAAAAAGAAATGCAAACCATTAGAATGACACTGTGAAGATTTCAGATTGTCATGAGGAAAAATAGAACAAGAAGAAAAGAAAGCCAAGTGTCAGTGGATCCTGCCTGTAATCCTAACTCTTCAGGAGTCTGAGAGGTAGAGAATGACATTGAATTCAGTCAGGACAGGAAAGCCCAGGACAATCTTATTTCTAAGGGACCACAGGAATTAAAAAAAAAGCATTACTGGGGCTGTGGCTCAAGGGCATAGCAATACCCTTGAGCAAAAGGAGCTCAGGAACAGTGCCTAGGCTCATAGTATAACACCCAGGCTTGCCAAAAACAAAAAAAAAACAAAAAACAGTAACTCCATGTCTACCCATATATGTATGCATATATTTCTGTCGGTGAAGATCCAGAGTCCCTATGTTGAAAGGCACTCAGCTAGGAAATTTGCTTTGAATAAAATGGTTTCATAGCACAGAGAGCGCTTTCAAGACAGTCCATATTCCGGGGCTTCCCTCATTGTTCTCAGTGTAGCCTGAGGGTTTCTGTACACCTCAGGCTGCTGGAGGAAGTCTGCCTCATTGATGGAACAGGCAGAAAAAGGCCTCATTCCTTACAGCTGTGTAATAAACAACTCCATCTGGGCCAATTAGTGAGGATGAGTGTGGGCAGGCTCTGAAGACAAGGATAAAAAGGCCTCTTTGTATCCAAAGCTATCTCTTTCCCCAGTGCTTTCTTTGGACAGGAAGCCTTCATTTGTGCCACCTCCTGTGGCAGGCCAAGTTCCTTGTACTTATCCTGTCTTTGTTAGACTATGTCCCAGTGTTGAAACAAACTGCTACAATTAATTCAAGGGTCCTTATGGTAGACAACTAGAGAGCTGACCCAAATTAAAAGATTCCTAATTAGCAAAGTTGCCCCCTTAAGTTTCCAGAGGCTCACTGAATCGAAGCACATGGGTAATATCACAATGCTTCCTGTCATCTAGGGCTGGTGAAGCTCATCATGTTTTGAAACCTTTGACCTCTCCTAGTTGAGCCCTGGATGGCTAGCTTTTGGGTGAACACAGGGCCTGGGTGCTGACCATGAGCTCAGAACCGAAGCTCAGTGCTTTACCACAATTTGGTGTCACAGCTTCACTTCTGATATCTGTGTGTGTGTGTGTGTGTGTGTGTGTGTGTGTGTGTGTGTGTGTGTGTGTGTGTGTGTGTGTGCATACACTTGTCCTGGAACTTGAATTCAGGAACTGAGCACTGTACCTGAGTTTCTCCTGTACAAGGATAGCACTCTACCACTTGAGCCAGAGGACCACTATGGGCTTTTTTTTTTTAGTGATGTGGTACTGAGGAATCAATACCCGTGGATTCATACGTGCAAAGCAGTCTAACCCCTCCTCTTCAGGTTTCTTTCTTTCTCTTCTTGTATGTTGGAGGAGTTGAAGTCTAGGCCTGGGCGCTATCCTTGAGTTCTTCAGCTAAAGCCAAGTATGCTACCACTTGAGCTACAGCATTTCTTCATGCTTTTGTTGGGTCGCTGGAGAGTAGCGTGCATCTCAAGAATTTCCTGCCCAGAATGGCTTTGGACCCTGATCCTCAGCTCTCAGGCTCCTGAGTAGCTAGGAGGACAGGGTGAGTATCCTCCATCCCCCTCCACCCCATAAACCAAGCTGGTGCATGGTGACCCTCGTGTGTGTGTGTGTGTGTGTGTGTGTGTGTGTGTGTGTGTGTGTGAGTGTGTGTTATTGGGTTTGTGTGTGTGTGATTGTTGGGTATAACTACCACTTAAGGACTCAGAACATAGCACCCTTTGGAATGACTCAGTACACAGCACATTTCCAAAAATAGCACAAAGCACCCTGTGTAAAGGACTCAGCACAGAGTTAACTTTGAAGGACTCAGCAGATAGTACCCTGTGTAGAGTACTCAGCACACAGCAATTTTGAAGGAGGGAGATCATAGCCCTCACAGTAAAGGACTCAGTGCATGACATGTTTTGAAAAACTCAGCATGTAGCACTCTTTCCCAGGTACTCATTACATAGGACCCTGGGTTAAGACTCCACACACAGCACCCTTTGAAGGGCTGAGTACGTAGCACACTGTGTAAAACACTCAGTGCATAGCACGCTTTGAAAAACTCAGCATAAAGCACAATTTTGAAGGTCTCAGCACAATCACATTGTGGAAGGTCTCATCACACAGCACCATTTGAAGGACAGTACAGAGCACCCTGTGTAAAGGACTTGACACCCAGCACTCGAAAAACTCACCTCATTCCTCTCTTCCCAAGGGTTCAGCACATAGCAGCACCCTTTGGGATGAATTAGCACACCACACTTTTTGAAGGACTCAGCATACAGTACATTTTGTAATGGACCCTATGGAAAACCCAGAACGGTCCAACCTTCTTAGGGACTCAGCACATAGCACCCTTTGTGATGACTCAGCAAACAGCACCTTTTTGAGGACTCAACAAAAAACCCCCATGTGGGAAGGACCCAGAAAACAGCACTCCGTGAAGGAATCAGCACATAACTGTATGTCACAAGTTCAGCTGTAATTAGAATTAATGTGCTTTCTTCAGTATCACCGTTCTTCAGAAACACTTCACAAATCCTACTAGTTCACATTTAGCTAAACTGTGTTTTATGGAGGAGGGTCAGCTGGGGGTCTTGAACTCAAAGCTTGGGGGCCCTGACTCCGAGCTCTTTGGTTCAATGCTAAAGCTCTACCATTTTGAGACACAGCTCCAATTTTGTTTTTTGGGGGGTTGTTTTCGACAGGCCTCACAGTGATCAGAAAGGCCAAGTAGGGGTGTCCGTGGGCAAAGGCTCTTAGCTTGGCCTGGAGCTGACCTCTCCCTTCTTTGTGCCCATTGGAGCCTGGCCTCCCGGAGCTCTCTTGGCCTAGGGTGGAACAGACCTGCTCTGGAATCAGCACTCAGGGAGAGCAAAAATCAGCTTGGCCCTGGTCACTTTCCCAAATTGAACTGTAGAGGACGATGGCGGCGGGGGGGGGGGGATTAAGGGGGGCAATGTCCCATGTCTGGCCACCATGGGGCAGGAGTCTCCCCCCATAGGGATTGCACCTGTGAGTTGTGTTTACTCTTGCTTCCCTGGGGCTCCCATCATGCTTCAAAGCCACCCTGGACAGGAAAGTCCTTGAGAGTCTTACCTACATTTAACCATAGAAAAGCAAGTGGGGCTGTGGCTCAAGTGGCAGAGTGCTAGGTTTGAGCAAGAAAACTCAGGGATAGAGCATAGGCCCTGAGTTCTCTCTCTCTCTCTCTCTCTCTCTCTCTCTCTCTCTCTCTCTCTCTCTCTCTCTCTCTCTCTCTCTCTCTCTCACACACACACACACACACACCACATGCATGCAAAATCAAAGATTTCTACACAGCAATCTTTAGGTATTCTCTACCTTTTCCTAACTAAGCCTGGTGCTTGTTGGCCTAAGAGTTTGATGCATACACCACCACCTGGCATCTTTGATTTTAGGGAACAGAATGGATGAATGGATAGAAGGTCAGCCTTCCTCCATCCCAGCTCCTTGGTTGGATCAAGGTCTATCCAGGCCCTTTGGGGCTCCTTTCATAGACTGGCCAAGAAGCCTTCAAATGGTATCACATGCTGGGCACTGGTAGCTCACTCCTGTCATCTGAGCTACTCAGGAAGCTGAGATCTGGAGCATTATGGTTCCAAGCCAGCATGGGCAGGAAAGTGTGTGAGACTCTTATCCTCAATGAACCATCAGAAAACAAGAAGTAGCCCTGTGGCTCAAGTGATGAATGCCAACCTCAAGAAAAAGAGCTCAGGGACAACGCTCACAGTCAACAACAAGGAGAGGTATTGCATGTTGGCTTTGGGATTAGCATGGGCCAAATTTAATTGGAATTTTCAAGTGTTCCAAGACAAAGCAGTACCTCCTTTAGTCCCAGGCTCCTCCATCTCGTCTCACCCCCTGGCCTTGGCCATGCTCCGGGTCAGCATGGTCCTGACTGGACGGGAGGGCTTCAAGGAGGAAGATCCCAGAGCAATCAACCCGCCTCCTTCTGCCCTGCTCACCCTGCTGTTTCTGCTCTTTGCCATAGACCTTCTTCCTGGAATCCATCTGTGATGTCATCACCGCCAACATAGTGGTGAGTGGTGGTGTTCCAGGGTAACACGGGCAGTCAGAGGTGGAAGTGGGTCTGGGACTAGGATCTTCCACGCTAAGTGTGGGCTGAGGCCAGGACTGACCTTTGTTTCATGCTGAGCCTTGCAGGGATGGGGAGTCAGAGTAGACTCCACATTGAGTCAGGTAAGATCGGAATCTGGAGAACCACTTGTGTGGGGAAGGATGTGGGGCTCAGGGGGGCACTGATGTTGGTACTCCTCTCTCAGGACTCCTCTCTCCCTCATCCCTCAGTGGTAGAAGAGAAACTTCAACTAAGGGTGTGGGAAGAGGGGGCAGAGGAATATTTCTGTGTGAACCAAACTTGTGCTTCATAGTCATCTAGCCCCTACTTCCTATTTATCAGAGGAATGGCCATATGGGTTTGGGAGGACGGGGGATCATCCTAGTTGAGAATGTGTCTTAGCTGTAGAGTGGTTGCCTAGCATGCCTGAAGCCCTGGGTTTGATTCCACACAGAAAAAGCTGGAAGGAGAGGTGGCGCTCAACTGGTAGAGCAACACCCTTGATCAAAAAGAGCTCAGGGACAGTGGCCAGGCACTGAGTTCAAGCCCCAGGACTGGAAGAACAAATCTTTGTTGGAGGCTTTTTTCCCTTTGAAAACAAATTATTCTTTGTGATAAACATAATACGGGCCTCTTCCCTGGCCACCAATGGGCCATTAGATGTCCCTTGAATTTGGGCCGCCTCCTGGCAGTCTCTGCCCTACCCGACCCGCAGTTTACCCTTCCCATCACCTGGCAGATGGAGGCCTGAGAGAAGGCCAACTGGCAATCTACTTCTGGTGGCTGCTGAGGCTTTTGAGAGTCATTATGTCACATGAGTCTACAGAAGAAAGGGAGGGAGCGCTCCTTGCCCAAGCCCTTGAGTTGTAGGCTGCTCTGGGTGTGGGGCATCTGCCACAGAATGTGCTCCATGGGGGAGTCCTCTATGTGGTCGGGAATCCCAACATCTCCTTTGGCAGTTTCCAAGCTGTCTTGAAGTTGCAATTCTTCAAAACCTTTCTGCTCCTCCCTCATTTCTTCCACTCCGGAGCCTGAGGTGTCTGAAGGGGCAGTGGTGGCAGGGGACTCAGCCTGTGCAGGCATCTGGAGCATTCTGTCAGCACCTTCCCCTGCGAGGAGTAACAGCAGCTCTTGCAGCTCTCTCTTCTTCATCTTCTGGGAGAGGCGGCACATATGCTTGGCTTTCTCCAAACACAGCTCACCCAGGACTAACATCTGCTCTTTACACGCCATGAAGGACTCCTCTATGGTGCAAATGTGTGCCAACAGCTGCTGCATCCATGGTGGAGTTAATCCGCTGGACTATGGAAGTCCACCTCATCATGCAGGGCATGGACGAAGCAGATTTTCTTCTCAGATGCCTACGTGTCCCACTTCCCATCCTCATGCCTGCTGTGGTAGCAGCTCATGGGGCGGGGGGCTTGTGGCTCTAGCTCTGTCTTGCACTGAGCTGCTGTGTTGGCAGGGCGCCTGCAGTGGGGCCGACGCTCCTGCAGCAGGAGTTTCCCCTGTGGATCTCAGCCTCAGAGAGTGCTCGCAGAGCCATGTCACTCCAGGTCTGGGGCATGTCTCCATCTTCTGCGATGGTCATGTTGGGAGAAGTCACCTCCTCAACTTTTGTTTCTCCAGGGCTCACAGCTTTCCCTCCCCAGGGAAAGCCAGGAAACTCAGCTGGGCCTGCAGTATCTCCTCTGCCACAGAACGTGCTCCATGGGGGAGTCCTCTATGTGGTCACTTCCAGGCACTTAAAAGTATCCTGCCACTTTGGGGGCACCACCTGATCCCCCCAGTAGGTTGGGCCCTGCACTTGCTTCAGCTGCTCCAGCAGCTGGGTCTGCCTCTGCAGGGTCTATTGCAGGGCCTCCTCAGAGTTCAGCCGCTCATTGGAGGCAATGTGCTGTTCACAGGTGGCTCTGAGCTCCTGCAGCTGGGCCAGGGACTGTTCCTTCCACTCCTGCAGCTCCCAAGCTGCTTGGCTCTCTCTCTCTCAGCCACCTCTTTACATTCGTCTATCTTCTCCTCTGTGTGGACTAGCTGTTCCCACAGATGTTTCTTCACCTGTTCCTCTGAGTCCAGGATGCTGGTGAACTCCTCCTTCTCACCTCTTATCCTATGGAGAATATCCACAGCAGAGCCAGCTGTTCCTCTTGCTATGGGTTGCACACACATGTGCTTCATGGGGTCTTGGGGATTTCCTGCCAATCCTTGGCCTTTTCTTCCAGTCTCTGTACTTGCTCCTGCTGCTCCGCATTCTGGAGATAGAGCCTCTGGTTTTCCTTGACCTGAATGTGAAGTTGTTTCTCCAGGTTTTTCAACTCCATCTGTCTATGGTATTCCTGGACCTGCAACTGCCGCTCAGCCTGAGATGGCTCTGCCAGATTCCTCCTCATTTCCCCCAGCTCATTCTCTAGGTCCATCACCTGCCTCATCCTTCGCTCCTTCTCCTCTGTCAGTTGGTTCACCTGGTCGGTGAGCCAAGGAACCTCCGCCTTCCATGCAGACCTGTCAATGCTCAAGTCTTCCCTGAACTTGTCTCTCTCTCCAGATTTGTTTAGTTCACCATCCAGCTCAGGTTGTCCAATAGTCTCTTCAGTACCCACACCTCACCAGCACTTGTTGGAACTTGCAGATTCTGTTCTTCCTGTTTCTCTTCTGTGTCCAGAGCACTTCCAGCTTCTCTTGAAATTTTCTGTTCACTTGCTACAGGTCATCGAAACTTCTGGTCTTTTCCTCGAGATGAAGTGTCACATCTTTCAGCTGTTTGAAGAACATTTCTATCTCCTTCTGTGCAGTAGTGACCACAGAAGCCGCCATCTCCAGCTCCACCATGAGCCACTTTGTGACCTACAGGTGGCTGGTGAGAACTCCTTGCTCTATTTCTCTGCCATTGGCTGTCTGCTTGACTTGGGCAGGTGCAGATTGTAAACCGCTTTCTGCTGAAACCAAGCTTTCTATGGGTGGCTTGTGGATCTCTAGCTCTGTTTTTGGTGCTTCGTGCACCTGAGCTATCTTCTTTCTCTTTCTCTAGTCAATCCGGCAGGTCTGTCTCCTGCTTCAGTGGTTGTATCTTGGCACAGAGTGCCTGGTTTCTTTTGCTGCAATCCAGGGTGGGCATCACATGTCGCTAGCACCTCTGCAGATCCTTGGTGGTATTGGCAACATTGACACTCTGAACCTGGTGACTGTGACTGTGTCCAAAGGCAAGGGAGGCCCACAATCAGCATCAGCTTTGGCCAGAAGCTCCGTTGAATCACGCTCCCCAGTGGTGTCTTGGGGATCCCTCTCTTTTTTGTGTTCTTTGTTTTCTTGAATGTTGCAGGTCTGATGGGAGGATTCTTTTGCCGGTGTTCTGGCAGTAAATTCTTGTCCACAGCTCTCTCATGGAGTCTTGTTATTTCAGACATCTGAGCACTGGGATGGGAAAGATGGGCTGGCCACATTACCAGGCTCTGGGAAATCCTCTATTCTCCCACTCACTGACTAGGATGTCAATTTCCTATTCTACTCCAAAGTCTCCTCGAGTCTCCTGCTCACCACTCAGCCACCTCTTCCTTCCTCAACTGCTGGTGGTAGTGTCAACCAACTAAGGGAATCCTGGTGCTGGGCAGCATGGGATGTGGGCGTGGCTACAATACTTGTATCGCATTGGTCAGAAAGAACCATGAAAAAATGGAGGTGTGGCCAGAATTCTGTGATGCAGGCAGTATGGGCGGAATCAAGATGGGCGGAACCCCTTTCCCAGGGAACTCTGTCCTATTCAGTTGGGTACAAGAGGGTGACCTGTTTAGCCGGATGGTTGCACAGATTGTTGTGTATGTCTGTTTGTTGCCAGTCCCGGAACTTGAACTCAGGATCTGGGCACATTCTTTGAGCTGCTTTTGCTCAAGGCTAGCCCTCTACCACTGGAGCCACACAGCTCTACTTCTGGCTATGTTGACACTGAATTTGGACTGGAGTCTCAAGGACTTTCCTGCCTAGGGTGAATTTGACCATGATCCTCCTATCACAAACTTGTAAATATCAAGGAGAACTGCTGAGAGCCACTGGTTCCTGCTTAATCATTGATCTTGCTGTTCTTGGACAGACCAGTGAGTTCCCTATCCTCGGGTTTAAGTGGTGGGAGCTGGAGCCCACAGTTTGAATCCTGGACCTGCCACCTCCAAATGTCAGGAGAGCCTTAGAAATTCATTCCTATCTATACGAATACCAATGGAATGTGATATATGTTACGACTGAATGGGCAGTTCATGAATGATTCTAGGATAAAATTATACACAATTTTATTATGGAACACTGATCATTTTATTACTTTATGAAGCATTTAAACAATCACATTCATTAAATGGAGTCATAATGAAATACCTAAGAATTGGGCCTCCCATAGTATAAAGGTGCCATTTTTTTCTGCCAGGACTGAGATTGGAACTCTGAGTCTGGGTAACTCTGTTGCACTGTGTGGAATGGGGAAGCTGGTCTCCTTGAAGTCATGAAATTCATGTGTACACCTCAGGTCTGAAATGTATCCCCAGCTCTAGAAAACATCCTATTCATGTACATTTTAAATATTTGATTTATATTTACATACATATGTTGACTCCATATTGCTTTCAGTGTAGTTATTCATTTTATGTTTTGTTTCATTCATGTAGTGACTGCTTATTTTATTGATTATTATGGCACATAGAACATTGATTACATTGATTACATAGGATATAGGTCTGCATATGTATTACAATTATACCTGACACCCAAGACTTTCAAAGGAAAGGAAAACATGTGTCACCATCAGCTTCTTCCTCCACGATTCATTTTGTGGGAGTTATGGCATCTGAACTCACGGCCTAGAAGGCCCAATTCATTAATGGGTGAGTGTCAACACATCATCCTGGGGCAAATTGAAATGACAGGCAGTTCCTAGGACCTTAACTTGAGCCACAGGTTTTGAAAAAATAAGAACAGAGTGACACACAGATGGTAGTATGCTAATAAATGTATATCTTTATAGAGTGTCAGAGATGTCTATTCATTATTCAGTATAAAGACTACCTTCCTACCAATTCTTGGGTATTTATTATGCCTCCATGTTATTAATGATATTATTTTCATCCTTAATAAACTATTAAGTAAATCAGTGTCCTGAAATTATTGTGTTCTTCTGAGAAATAGTATTCTTTTAATGCTTCATAAGATAATTAAATAAAATCATTCAGCTGACTGAAATCATAAAGTCTAATTTTATTCAAGTATCATTCATGAGCAACTTATTCAACCATGACATTGATAATATTCCATCGTTATTCCTGTGAATGGGAGCGAGTCTTTTAGTATCTCCCACCATCCAGAAGTGGCATGACTGGGATTCGAACTGTAGGCCTATGTTGCAGTGTGGCACTATGGCTTCCTTAAATGCCCACAATTAAAAAAAAATATTTAGCTCCCTGGTTCGCAATTAGTGCCAATTTTTCTGCCAGGCCAAGGATTTGTACTCAAGGTCTGGGTAAATATGCAGCACTGTGAGGGAAGGGAATCTGACTATGCTTGAAGACAAGAAAGTCAGGCCTGTTCCATAGGCCTGAATTCAAGCCTCAGACCTGGAAAACATATTCCTTATATCCATTTTAAAGATAGAATTTATATTTCCATACAGATTTTAAGTCCATATTGTGTTTGGTGTGGTTATTCATTTTATGTCTTGTTTTATTCATTTATTTACCAATTATTTTATTGACTCGGATGACACCACTACCATTTATTACATTATTTACATCCTGTCACATAGCATCTAGATTTGTAGATGTGTTCTCCATCATATCTGACACCCAGGACTCTCCCAGAAAAGGAAATCATGTATCACACTCGGCTTCCTACTCCAAGATTAAATTTTTAGCAGTGCTAGGATCTGAACTCAGGGTCTAGCAGGCCCAATTCATGAATGGATGAGTGTGAGCATGGCAGCCTCTAGCCAATAAAGCTGTCAGCTGATTCCCAGGTACTGAGATCCTGCCCTAGGTTTGGCCAAAACAGTGATACATGGATAGGCAGACGGTGCTATACAAATAAATATATATTGGTAAAGAACACCCGAGCCATCTATCTATGATTGAATGAAACCTAGTACGTTCCTACGAACTCTTAGGCATGTATTATACCACCATTGAAGGAATATTATTCTTTTTATGCATAATAAACTATTAATTAGGATCAATCAGCTTCCTAGGATTATTGCATCCAATTTTAGACTAGACCAAAGCATGAACTACTCTTTCAATTGGTATTCCTATGCATAGGAACGAGTCTCTTCTGATCTGCCATTGGTAGGTGTCAGGACCGGGATTTGAACCCGGGACCTATGTTGAAAGGTTTGCCTATGTCTTCCCTGATACCCCACTAGCCTTCAGCAATGGCAGGTCAGGTCCACTTTGCAACCGTGTCATTCAGACCCCGGGTAGGCATTGTGCAAAGAAAAAAATGTAAAACCCCCAGCCCTCTGCAGCTCACCACTTTTTTTTCTATGCTACATTTTTTTTCTTCCTGCAAGCCCTGTGGGCCTAGGATCCCAGGATCAGCTATGGGTCCAGAGGCTACAGTCCAGCCTAGGGCTATCGAAGCTGAGGCAGAGTTGCTATGACCTGAGTTCAAGCCCCATGTTGGCAAAATAAAGAATAAATTAAAAATTAATTATTTAACTAAATTAAAAAAGAAAGAAAGTTCCCTGGTTTGGAATTTCTGCCAGTTTTGTTTCCTAGCCTAGGATTTGAACTCAGGTCTCAGGAGCTCTGTAGCAATGTGCACGAAAGGGCAGAGTTGTCACTTCTTGAATTCAAACCCGGTGCAAAGCCAAGAATAAAAATTAAGTCACTGAACTCGGCAGGGGGAGTAGATGTGGAGATGGGAGGGGGGGGGATGGTAGGTGGAACACAAAGGAGGAGGCTATAATATTAAATAGGAAATATAATTATTACCTTGCTCATTTAACAGTAACCTTTGTGTACAATATTTTTAGAATAAAAAATGAAAAAAGTAGTGCTCAGAGAAGCAGTTCGGGGGTAAGGGAAAGAGGTCTGAATAGATGTACAAAATTCCACACTGATTTTATTTTAATGTTCATTATGGAACTGGATAATCATAGCTGCTTCCATTAAAAAGAATTTAGCTTTACAATGTCGGTGTGTGGGGGAGGAAGGATTGGGCGGGGGGGGGGGGGAAGGGGGAGGCTGGGAAGGGAGGTGAAGGGTAAACAAAGGAGGAGGCTGCAATGCTTGGTAAGAAATGTATGCATTATCCTGCCCATGTAATTGTAACCCCTCTGTACAGTATGTTCTCAAATAAAATAAAATTAAATTAAAAAAAAAAAGAATTAAGTCACTGTCTTGGAAATGGGGCCAATATTTCCTTCAGTGCTGGGATTTAATCTCACCATCCAGATAACTCTTTTGCACCATGGGTGAAAGCAAAACTCACAGTCCTTGAGGAAAAGAAATTCAGGTTAGGGTTACCGGGGTCTGAATGAAGGCCCTGCAATGGTAAAATATTTCTATATATGTGTAATATATGATATATATTTTCTTATGTATGTTTATAACATATTAAGATTTTTATTATTGATTTTGTATTTATTTTAGTTTTTACTTGATTCATTTACTTATTGTCTATTGTATTTAGTGTTTTGGGGGGGAGAGTCCAGTCGTGGGCCTGAACTCTGGGCCTGGCCCAGTCCCTAAGATCTTCAGCTCAAGGCTAGCGCTCTACCACTTGAGCCACAGCACCACTTCTGGCTTTTTTTTCTGCTTATGTGGTGCTGAGGAATTGAACCCAGGACCTAATACATGCAAGGAAAGCGCTCTACCAGTGAGCCACCTTCCCAGCCCCTATTTAATATTATTATACACATAATATTTAATATATGTTGTACATCTATTATAAAATTATACACAATAATATAGGGCTGAGTTCCGGGAAGATGGTGGAGGAGAAGCTGGAGGCTAAACAAGCTCTCCCATAGAAAGCAGTATTAGTGCTATAATGAACAGTCCTAAGCCAGAGAATCACACAAAGTGTGCCATCACAGTAAAGAGTGTTAGGCTAGAGAGGGAAAATCCAGGCAAGGAGACAGATCTGAGCACTTGCCAAAAGCCATGGCTACAGTGGCAGTGTCAGTGGCACTTGCAGCAGTTTTGGCAGCGGCGATAGATGCCATACCTGCAACACAGAGAGTCCAGGACAAAGGTACCAGATGCGGCCAGTGAGTGGATTCTACTCAACACCAGCAAGAACTGACAAGGAGCACACATCATCATCCTGCAGTTCACAGACCAGAGACGACCCAGGAACCAAGACTCCGGCTTGAGTACAAGCCTGACATTCTCACAGGGAGCAGAGGAGGGAAGGCCACCCCCCCCCACTATGGAAGATCTAAATCTTTGATAATGACAAAGGCCTGGCTAAGCAGCTAGCTCCAACTCAGGCCTTGGAAGAATACAAAGGAGTCATTAAGCAGGTCACAGGAACCTAACCTGACCTGCCAGGCTCAGCTCAACCCAGGGAAAAGTCACCCAGCCTGGGCGGCCAACCTCAGAAATGTCTTTCTTCACTGGGTAAACAGAGACAGAGGCTTCCCCTCTCTACAGCAGCCTTGACAATCAATTGAAATTCATTAAACATAAACCCTGAGAATGGCTCCAGGCAGGGCTCTGTGAGTGTCTCAGAAGCTACCCCCTCAGGGAAAAGCTAATGTTTTCTGAAAGGCCTCAACTCTACCCAGAACCTAGCCTCACCCCAGCATCTCCAAACTAGATATAACAGCCATCTCCCTCTTCTGTGATACTCAAAGCAGATCTCCCGCCCATTGAACTAGCCTGGGAGGAGGATCACAAAATCCTGGGTAAAGCAGAGCATTTTTCTTCTTGCTCAAACAAACTGACTTAAGAAACCAACCAAGCCACAGGAAAACTTAACACCACAAGCAGACAAGAGACTCCAACTAGAGACTAGTTACGGAATCAAGGGAGATACAGGATCTTCCCATTCCACCCAAAAAACTCAAAGAACTCTTTTTTTGTACCATTTATAAAGAATTTTTTTCTAAAACTGTTTTTTAATTTTTAACTTTAAAAAATTTGTTTTCTATTAACTTTTTTCTTCCTCTTGTAATTTTTATTTTAGGAGTGTATGTGTGTGTGCTTTCTTTCTCTTTTTTTTTTCTTTTGTAAAATTGTATTTTTGTTTAGCTTTATTGACCTTTTGATCCGTTTTTTTCTTTCTTTCTAATTCTTTCACCTTTTCTTCTCTTTTATTCTTCTTTATATGACTTAATTGATGTTCTGCTCATCCTCAGATGTACCCATAGTCAATTATTAGAACTTGTCCCCATTGTGTACACATTTAATCCAGAAATTTATTACTCAATTCAAAACCTCTTGGACTTAAATTCCTTAATAGCAGTACTCCCTCTTTATACTTATATAATATTTTAAGCATTTTTATTTTTAATTTTTCACATCTCCTTTCTTTCCCTACCCTTCTCTTATCCTATCCATGTTCTTCTCTGAATATTATGTTTTTAAATTTGCCTAATTTTTAAGTTTTAAAGTGTTTCACTTTTTAACTTTTAAATTTTATTTTTCTATTTTTTCTTGTCTCCTTTTTTCTGTTTCTCTTTCTTCGTTTTTTCTTTCTCTACTATTATTCTATCCCGCTTTGAGATTAGGACTTAGTTAAGTTAACCTTCCCTCTGCCTGTCCACATCCCTCGATTCCTATTAATACCCACATCTCTCCCTAAACCTAATAATTTCTGGTTTGCCAAATTCTTCTTTGCAGTTCTACATAGTTGTTGGATGTTGAATAGATATATCTGTTGAACTAGATTTTATCTACAGACTTTTGACTGTGCAACTACAGACTTTGGTTGATGCTTGCGTTAAGATAGTGTTCTAGCACAAAACTGGTGTTACTTTCATCCCAAATGGGCAGGACTGAGAACACTCAAAGAGAATTACAGGAATTGCATGAATGTGAGGAAGCTAATCAAAGAGGAATACAAGAATTGAGAGAGCAAGATGAGAATACACAAAGATGACTAAAGGCATTCATGGAATCCATAAACAGAAAGTTGAAAGAAGTCAGGGAGACCATAAAGGGAATGCTGAATGGAACCCAACAGAAAGAATGGCAGTCCAAGGAAACCATACCCAAGCAACAAAGTGATTTGAAAATAAACACTGAAAACCAAATTAAGGAAGTAAAACAGTTCATATAAGTTCTAAAACAAAGCTCCAACAAAGAATTTGAAGCAATAAAAGCCAACCAACTAGAAGGAAAAGAAATAAAAAACAAAGTAGAAAGTCTTGATAGTAGGTTAGACCATGCAGAAGATCGAATTTTGGAGATTGAAGACAGCCTAGATATTATAGAGAAAGAATATACAACCATCCAAGACAAATCCAAGAAATAGGATAGATCTATTGAACACTTGGAAGACAGCATAAGAAGGCCTAATCTGAGGATAATTGGTGTAGAGGAGCACCTAGAGACAGAAGTTAACGGTCTGGGAAATTTAACAGGATACTAGCAGAGAACTTCCCAAACATGCAAAAAGGTAGGTCTATTCAGATAGAAGAAGCTTTTAGAACTCCAAATATACCAGAACAGAACAGGACAACCCAGCATCAAATTATAAGCCTCACAGGATCAATTAAGACCAAGGAAATTATCCTTAAAGCTGTCAAGGAGAAACGATCAATCACTTTTAAAGGGGAACCAATTAGAATCACCTCAGATTTCTCAGCAAAGACGATTAAAGCAAAAAGAGCCTGGAATGATGTATGCCATGCTGTAAAACAAACAACTATCAACCATGTATATTGTACCCAGCTAAATTGTCCTTCATAACCGAAGGTCAAATAGAAACTTTCCTTAGCAAAGAAAAATAGAAACAATTTATCTCCAACAAACCAGCCCTACAAATGATTCTTAGAGATGTCTTACATAGAAAACCAACAAGACCACAAAAAGGAGAAGAAACCGCAGCCAAACTGAGAATCCAAGAACCATAGAAAGAACCCAGTTGCCACAGCCCCCAAGAATGTGGATAAAATAGCAGGAACTCCCAAATACTTCTCAGTTCTATCTCTCAACATTAATGGACTTAGCTTTTCAATTAAGCGACATAGATTGTATAGTTCGATTAAAAAGCAAGATCCTTCTATCTGCTGCCTTCAGGAGTCATTTTGCCCCAAAAAGCAAACATCTTTTCACTGTGAAAGGCTGGAACATAATCTACCAAGCAAACGGTCCCCATAAACAGGTGGCAGATGCAATCCTAATATCAGATAAAATAGATCTCAAATTAAAATTAGTGAGAAGAGATAAAGAAAGTCGCTACATACTTATTAAGGGATCTCTCCTTCAGGAGGATATAAGAATTCTAAATATGTATTCGCCAAATAACAGAGCATAAAATTGTATCCAAGAAACATTATTTTCCCTCAAATCCCACATAGATACAAAGACATTAATTGTTGGGGACTTTAACCAACCACTTTCCACACTAGATAGATCAACTTGGCAAAAACTCAACAGAGAAAACACAGATCTAAACACCTGCATAGATCAAATAGATTTAATAGACATCTACCGAATATTTCACCCAGAAGCATCAGAATATACGGTTTTCTCGGCAGCACATGGAACATTTTCCAAAATAGATCACATTTTAGGCCACAAAGCAAACTTGTCCAAATTCAGAAACATTAAAGTCATTCCTTGCATTCTTTCAGACCACAGTGAATAAAATTAGAGCTCAACACCAAAAGCCATCAAAGAAAGTCCTGTAACACATGGAGGTTGAACAACACACTGCCGAAACAAGAGTGGGTCATGGAAGAGATTAGAAAGGAAATACAAAAGTTCATGATATTCAACAAAAATGATCACACAAATTACCACCTCATGTGGGACACATCAAAGGCAGTACTCAGAGGCAAGTTTATAACTCTGAGTTCCTACAACAACAAGTTGGAGAGATCTGAAACCAACAATTTAATGAGATATCTGAGCCTCCTTGAAAAAGAGCAGCAAGAAAAACAGCAATCCAGTTGATGGAAAGAAATAATTAAAATTAAATCAGAATTAAATGAATTAGAATCCAAATAAACCATAGAAAGAATCACCAAAACAGAGTTGGTTCTTCGAAAAAATTAACAAAATTAACAGATTCTTAGCAAATCTTATCAGAAAAAGAAGAGAACACACCCAACTAAATAAACTCAGAGATGAGAATGGGAACATCACCACAGAAACAACCACAATTCAAAACTTTATAAGGGAATACTTCTCAAAACCTTATGCTAATAAGTTTGAGAACTTGGCAGAAATGGACCTTTTCCTAGCAAATACTGAATGCCGAAACTAAATCAAGATGAGTTAAACCATTTTAACAGGCCCATATCAAGCATTGAAATAGAAACAGAAATAAGACACCTCCCATCTAACAAAAGCCCAGGACCAGATGGATTAACAGCAGAATTCTAAATGGCATTAAAAGCAGAGCTCACACCAATACTCCTCCAAATCTTCAATGAAATTGAAAGAGAAAGATCACTACCGAACTCATTCTATGAAGCTATCATAACCCTCATCCAAATCAAGGCAGGGACTCATGAAAGAAAAAGAAGCATAGACCCATTTCTTGGATGAACATTCATGAAAAACTTCTCAACAAAATTTTGGCCAATTGAATTCAACAATTTATCCAAAAAATCATAAACCACGATCAAACAGGATTATTTCAGGGATGCAAAGCTGGTTCAAATAGTACGGAATTCAAATAGTATAATTCATCACATCAACAGGAGCAGGGATAAGAACCACATGGTTATCTCAGTAGATGCAGAAAAAGCATTTGACAAGATTCAGCACGCTTTATGATGAAAGTTCTGGAAAAATTAGGAATCAATGGAACATTCCTCAATACAAAAAAGGCTGTATATGACAAACCTACAGCCAGCATTATAGTTAATGGTGAAAAAATAAGGCCATTTTCTCTTAACTCAGGAATGACACAAGGATGTCCACTCTCTCCACTTCTCTTCAATCTAGTATTAGAATGCTCAGTTACAGCAATAAGACAAGATGCAAACATAAAGAGGATCCAAATAAGGAAAGAAGAAGTAAAACTCTACCTCGTTGCAGATGACATGATTTTGTATTTAAAGAATCCCACAGATCCCACTCCCAAATTAATCAAGCTGATTCAAAACTAACCCTCAAAAATCAATAGCTTTTCTGTACGCCAACAATGAGAAAAGTGTGGGTGAAATTAGGAAAGCAACTCCACTCATAATAGCCACTCAAAAAATAAAATACTTAGGAATTACCCAAAGAAGTGAAGGACCTCTATAATGAAAATTTTAAAAATCTGAAAAAGGAAATCAAAACAGAACTTAGAAAATGGCAAAAATTCCCATGCTCCTGGATTGGGAAGATCAACAACGTGAAAATGGCAATACTTCCCAAGGCTATCTATAAATTCAATGTGATACCTATCAATATTCCAACCTCATTTTTCAAGAAAATAGAAGACGCAATCCAAAAATTCATATGGAATAATTAAAGACCCCGAATGGCAAAAATAATTCGCAACAGAAAGAACAGTGCTGGAGGCATACCAATACCAAATTTCCAACTCTACTACAAAGCCATAGTAATCAAAACAGCTTGGTACTGGCACAAGAACAGACCTCAAGACCAACAGAATAGAATTGAAAACCCACAAATGAATGCACAGACCTATAGCCATCTAATCTTTGATAATGGAGCTCAAAAAATATAATGGAAGAAAGACATCCTCTTCAGTAAATGGTGCTGGCAAAATTGGTTAACTACTTGTAGAAAACTAAAGCTAGATCCTTATATAGCACCCTGCACCAGAATCAACTCCGAACAAATCAAAGACCTCGGAGTCAAAGCAGACACTCTGAAAACATTACAGGATGGAATAGGAGAAACCCTAGGTCTCCTTGACACAGGGCGAAATTTTCTTAATAAAGACACAGAAACACAACAAATCAAAGAAAGTTTGGACAAATGGGGTCCCATGAAATTGCATAGATTCTGCATGGCAAAGGACATAGCAAGCAAGATTAATAGGAAGCCCACGGATTGGGAGAAGATCTTCACTAGCCATACAACCGACAAGGGTCTCATATCTAAAATGTACCTGGAACTCAAAAACTTAAATCCCCCAACAACAATCTTGAAAAAACAACTGCCCAATAAATAAGTGGGCTAAAGACTTAAAGAGAAACTATTCTGAAGAGGAACGAAGGATGTCCAATAGACACATTAAGAAATGCTCAACCTCCCTAGACAAAAGAAATGCAAATCAAAATAATATTGAGATACCACCTTACGCCAGTTAGAATGGCTATAATCAAGAACTCTAATAACAACAGATGCTGGAGGGGATGTGGACAGAAGGGAATCTTACTGCATTGTTGGTGGGATTGTGAACTTGTTGAAGCACTTTGGAAAGCAGTATGGATTTTCCTCAAAAACTCATAGAACTCACCTATGACCCAGCAATCCCAATTTGGGGCATTTACCCAAATGTTCAAAACCAGACCACACTAAAGCTACCAGCACAACTATGTTTATTGCTGCATTATTTACCATAGCTAAGATATGGAACCAACCCAGATGCCCCTCAGTAGATGAATAGATCAATAAAATGTGGTACATATGCACAATGTAATTTTATGCCTACATCAGAAAGAATGACATTGCCCCATTTGTTACGAAATATATTAAGTGAAGTAAGCTAAGCCCAAAGAAGCATAGGTCCCATGGTTTCCTTTATTTGCAATAATTAGTAAATATCTGAGTCAAGCAGAAAAGGTCACGTAAGTTGATCTTAGGAAAATGAACACTAAGATATGTATTCAAATGTTTTTTTTTCTTTCATGCTATTGTTTCTAACACATTTGTAAGATTATTTCTTTGTTGCTTTGTATGTCCCTTCCCACGGTATAACCCCTGCTTTCACTGTATTTGATGTCAGTGTACTTTGTGGAGGGGAAAGGAAAAAGAAATCGTTTAAATAAGGATACAGGTGGACCCACTGCAACAATGAGATGTAAAAGTCGTTATGTTGAAAACAAACATTACAACTTTGGAGGAGAGGGAGGATTTGGTGGGGGGAAGGGGAGACTATGGGAAAGGATGGGAAGGGGAAACAAAGGAGGAGGCTACAATACTTGATAAGAAATGTACTCATTATTTTGCCCATGCAATTGTAACCCCTCTGCACAGTATTTTCACAATAAAAGAAATTATACGGCAAAAAATTAATAGTATAGGACATTGACTCATTTTTCATTAATACTTTTTTGTGTTGAAACATGATACATAATTAAAGGGAAGCATTGTCATGGTCTTCACATGTTTAGAGTCTCTCCCAAGCATGAGCTTTGTCTTCTGGTTCTTCGGACACTTTCCTATAGAGATTTCTTTAAATGATTTATACTCAGAAGCAAATTGAGGGATAAAATTGTAAGGGTGGGGCTAGAAATGTGGCTTAGTGGTAGAGAACTTGCTCAGCATGCATGAATGCCAGGGTTTGAATCCTCAGTGTCACACACAAAGAAAAAGCCAGAAACTGTGGATTGGCTCAAGTTGTAGGGTGCCAGCCTTGAGAAAAAGATGCTCAGAGACAGTACCAAGGCCCTAATATGAAGTCCCAGAACTGCCAAAAACTATCGATCAGATGCCAGTGGCTCACAACTGGACCACTAGCTTCTCAGCAGGAGATCTGAAGACCACAGTTCAAAGACAACCTAGGCAAGGAAAGCCTCTTAGCATCTTACCTTCAATGTGGTGCTGTGGCTCAAGTCTAGAGTGTTCGCCTTGAGCTGAAGGCCTCAGGGACAGTGCGCAGGCTTGAGTTCAAGACACACAACTGGAAAAATGAGGGTTAATCAAAGTACTTTTCCTATCTGATAATTAGGAGAACATTCTCTGGAAAATGAATCCTGATGTACACAAGAATTTGAGTCAGAGCTCAAGGTACAAGTTTAGCTCATCCATAAGACCAGACTTTCAGTTTCTAGCATTATAATCTTGTGTCCTACATGGTTCTGAAAGGTCCAATGTTGAAAGGCTTAATATGTTCCAGAAGCCCTTTTTGATAAGCATTTGACTTGTATTGTCAATGTCATTACAGTTCTGAACCTAGCAGAGAACCAATAGCTCATGAGTGTCACCCTAGCTCAGGAGGCTGAGGTCTGAGGATCAAAGGGTGAAGCCAACCAGGGAGGGAAAGTCTATGACACTCTGACTTCCACTGCTGAGAGGTCAGACGTTCAAGAGCTTACTGGCTTTTCCTTGGTGATAAGTTACTTGTACTCTAAATGTTCTTAGACTTCTTGAGCTATAGAAGCATGAAAGAAACATTATTTACCCATCCTGGGTTCAAATGAAATTCTCAGGATCCAAGCCTTAGCCTTGTTCGCAGGAAGAACTCCGTTGTAACACTGTCTTTGAAGGACAGGAAACAGTTTCAAAAGCCAGGCTGGGTGAAGAGACCCAGGCCTCAGGATTAGGAGGCAGATTGTACACACTTAACAGGGAAGTGAGCTGCAAAACCACTTCATTCATTCCAGGCACACCAGCAATGAGGGGAAACATGAAACATTTGTTAGAGTTACACCAGGGTCAGGCTTTTATCAGCCTCTTCAAACAATGACTAATTAACCTTCCTCCCTCAGGTGAAGGGAGCCTCAGGCAATCTTTAGGTTAACAATAGAGAGCCAATTTATTGGGGGAGAGGGGAGGAACAGAATACAAAAACCCTGCTCTCTGATCTTAATGAGTCGGTTTTTGATTCTCTATCTGTCAGATTTGAAGGCCCTTCTTCTACTCTGCCTGTCCATTCTCCTTCCTTCATTCTCCACTCATTTCTCACTTTTGGCTTCTATCCTGTTACCAGAGGGGAAGATGAGGATAGCGAATCCTTCTCAGAGAAAGCAGCTATAAAGAACATTGGGTAGTTTACTTATAAATTCAAACTATTGGAATGACTCTGTGAAGAAGTCAGATTGTCCAGATTAAAAAATGAAGAAGAAAAGAAAGGCAGGTGCCAGCGTCTGCTGACTATAATCCCAGCTCCTCAGACAGATGAGATGTAGAGATTATCAGTTTGAATCCAGCCCAGGCAGGAAAGTCCTTGACATGATTATTTCTAAGAAATCACAGAAAAACCCAGAAGTGGGACTGTGATTCAAGAGTAATGAGCTACCCTGGAGCAAAAGGAGCTCAGGGACAACCCCTAGGCTCATAGTTCAACCCCAGAACCTGCCCCACCAAAAGAGCCTGTATCTCCATGTCTATGTGTATGTACGTCTCAAGGATGCAGCACATTGCACCCATTGGGATGACTCAGCATACAGCCCCCATTGAAGGACTCAGCAAAAGTACCCTGTGTAAAGGACTTGGCCCACAACACCCATTGAAAAATTCACCTGTCCCTCCCTTCTCAAAGGCTCAGCACATAGCACCCTTTGGGATGAATTAGCATACTGTACCTTTTGAAGGACTCAGCATAAAGTACATTGTGTAATGGACTCAGCACACCACACACTTTGACAAACCCAGCATGGCCCACTCTTCTCAAGGACTCATAATATAGCACCCTTTGTGATGACTCAGCACACAAAATGCATTTTGAGGACTCAGCACAAAACCCCCATGTGGGAAGGACCAGAAAACAGCACCCTGTGAAGGACTCAGCACATAGCTGTATCTCACAAGTTCAGCTCTCATTAGAATTAGGGTGCTTTCTTCTGTATCACCATTCTTCAGAAACACTTCACAAATCCTACTAGTTCACCTTTGGCTAACCTATGTATGGATGTATTCCTACAGGGGAAACTCCAGAGTAGCTTTTGTGAATGGCACCAAGCTAGGAAATTTGTTTTCAATACAATGATTTTATAGCACAGAGATGGCTTTCATGACAATGTATGTTCTGGGGTTCCCCTCACTAGGCCCAGTGTAACTTGAGGGTTTCTCTGCACCCCAGGCCTGCTGGAAGAAGTCTCTCACATTGTCTAAACAGGCAGGCTAAAGGCCTCACTCCTGTACAGCTATATAACAAACAATTCCATCCAAGCCAATTAGTGAGGATGAGTGTGGGCGGGCTCTGAAGGTAAGGAGAAAAAGGCCTCTTTGTACTCCAAGCTCTCTCTCTCCTCAGTGCTCTGATTTGACAGGAAGCCTTCATCTGTGCCACCTCCCATGGCAGGCCAAGTTCCCTGCACTTATTCTGCCTTTGTGAGGCTATGTTCTGGTGTTCATATACAGTGCTAAATGTAATTCAGGAGTCCTTCAGGAACACAACTAGGGCACTGAACTTAAGGATATGTTTCATTGCAGATGACGATGAGCCTATGATACCTCCCCTAGGTTTCATGAAGCTTGGGAAATCAAAGCACATGTCAGATATCACAATATTTCCTGTCATATGGGGCTGGTGAAGCTCATGTGGTTTTGAAATCTTTGACAACTCCTAGTTGGGCCGTGGTTGGCTAGCTTTGATTGTGAACACAGAGCCTGGGGGCTGACCATGAGATCAGAGCAGAAGAATAGTGCCTTACCATTTTGCCATTTTGTGTCACAGCCTCACTTCTGCTTTCTCTCTCTCTCTCTCTCTCTCTCTCTCTCTCTCTGTGTGTGTGTGTGTGTGTGTGTGTGTGTGTGAATACAGTAGTCCTGGAGCTTGAACTAAGGACTTGAGCACTGTACCTAGTTTCTCTTGTATAAGGATAGCCCTTTCCCACTTGAGCCACAGAGCCAGTCGAGGCTTTTTCCTGGTAATGTTGTACTGAGAAATCAAGCCCAGGGTTTTATATATGCAAAGCACTCTACCCCTAAGGCACATTCCCAGCCCTCTACGTCAGGTTTTTTAGTTTGTGTCTGTCTTTTTGTTGTTGGTGGTGGTGGTTGTAGGAGTTGAAGTCTGGGCCTGGGTGCTGTCCCTGAGTTCTTCAGCTAATGTCTTCTGCCTTACCATTTGAGCCAGAGGCCACATCAGGTTTTCTGGTGGTTCATTGGTGCTAAATGTCTCAAGGACTTTCTTGCCCAGGCTAGCTTTGAACCATGATCTTCAGATCTCATTCTCCTGAGTAGCTGGGATAACAGGCATGAGCCACAAGCACCCAGCTTCCACTTCAGTTTTCTTAGTGAATTGGAGATATAATCTCATGGGACCTTTTGTGTTTGGAATAGTTTGGAACCCTGATCCTCAGATCTCAGCTTCCTGAGAAGGCAGGATGATAGACCTCAGATATCCACCCCTAGGCCGTGGCACTCTGCTGCAAGGGGGTCCTTGGCTCCACGTGGTGGAGTGCTATCCATGAGCCCAAGAGGTAAGCGTCAGTGCTGAGGCTACAATTTCAAGGTTCATGTCTGAGAAAAAAACAAAATGAAATATTTGTCTCAGGAGAAAACTCACCCACACTTTAGTAATACAAAATTTTGTCCCTGCTATGGGGACACATCTGAGCCTCAATATTCTTGTCTGCATAATCATCTCAATTGTAGAGCTCTTACAAGGGCCAGATGAAAGAATGCACCCTGTGAAGGACACAGCACATGGCACTCTTTGAAGGACTGAGCACAGAGCATCACATGAAAAACTCAGCACACAGCACCCAATGCAGGACTCAGCACACTGCACCCTATGAAGGATTCAGCACATAGCTCTATTAAACAAGCTGTCATTAGAATTAGGGTGCTTTCATCAGTATCACCATTCTTTGAGGAACATTTCATAAACCATACAAGTTCAAATCTACTGGTTTAGTAGGGTAGTTTTTTTGGGGGGATTACCAATGGGGCTTGTACTCAATGCATGGGGATACTGTTCTAATACCATTTGTTCAAAGCTAGAGATCTACCACTTTGAGCCACATTTCCAGGAGTCTCACAGACTTCCTGTCAGGGCTGGGTTTTAAAGCCCCCTAGCAGCCATGATGACGGAGGTAAACCAGCAGCGTCTGTTTTCTTGGAACTGGGTTGCAGCTGTTTACATCTGGCTAAGTCAGGTTAGGTGGCAGCTGTCAGCGCCAGACTCCTAGCTTGCTCTGTGGTGATGTATTTGAAGTCCTGGCCTTCTATACTTGCAGTTAGAATATTCTACCTTTTTTTGGAAGCAGTCCTGGGCCTTGAGTAAGGGCTTAGACACTAACCCTAAGCATTTGTGCTCCAGGATAGCACTCAATTGATTGAATGACATCAGAACTTCTGGATTTTCTGTTTATGTGGAAATGAGGAATTGAACCCAGGGCTTCCTGCATACTAGGGAAGCACTCAACCACCGAGCGCCAGGAGTGAACAAGGTATAAATAGATAGAGATTGCTGTATATAAATATGTAGACAAAAAGAGAGATATCCCTATATTATTAACTTATAGATATTACTGCCAATTACTAGATATTAAATTATGTCTGCACTTAATGATGTGTTCCAGTTGAACAATTAATAAAGCATTAATTACAATTACTCAATATCCTGTTATCATCATATGTGTACATATATACATACATATATTTACATATTTTATAGAATGAGACAGATGTCTATATATAATTAAATTATGCATCATGTGTCACTACCAAATAATACGTATTTAATTATGACTCCATGTAATTTTTATTCTGTTAATGCTTAATAAAATATTAATAAAACTTAATACACATCCTATAATTATTGCATCTAATTTTATTTACAAAGATACACTAATTCAACTCTTCATCATTTATTATTCCACCTATGACATCCTATTACATAGCATAAAGATTTGCACCAGAATTATGCATCCTACCTGACATCAAGCACTTTCAAAGAGAAAGAAAACGTGTCATTCTCGGCTTCTCACTCCAAGATTACATTTTTGGCATTGCTGCGATCTAAACTCAGGGCCTAGAATTTCATGAATGGGTGATTTTCAGTGCAGCAGCCTCTAGCGAATTCAGCTCCTAGGCAGTTCCCAGGCCCTGAGATCGAGCCCCATATGCTGACTCCATATTGTGCCTAGTGTAGTTATTCATTTAATTTTTTGTTTTATTCATCTATATACAATTTATTTTATTGACTGTTATTACACATGGAATATTTATTACATTTATTACAGAGGATATAGATTTGCCTATGTATGAAACTTCACACCTGACACCCAGGACTTTCACAAGAAAGGAAAATGCATCACCATGGGCTTCTTACTCCACGATTCAATTTTTGTGAGTGCTGGCATCTGAACTCACAGCCTACAAGGCTCAATGCATGAATGGGTGTCAGCATGCCACCCTGGTGCACATTGAGCTGACAAGTAGTTCCCAGCACCTGAGATCAAGCCACAGGAGCTGACAAAATAAGAACAGATTGATATGCAGATGGTAGTACACAAATAAATATAGATCTGTATAGAGTGCCAGAGATGTCTATACAATATTCAGTGATATATGCTATATTCTTACCAAATCTTAGGTATTTATTATGCCTCTATGTAATTAATATTGTTTTCATCCTTAATTAATTATTAATTAAATCAATCACTGTCCTGGAATTATTGTGTCCATGTAATTAATAGTATTCTTTTAATGTGTCAAAAATATTCATTAAAATCCATTGGCCTCCTAAAATCACTCTAATTTTATAGCAGTATCATTCAGGAACAATTAATTCAACCTTGACATTCACAACCTTCCAATAGTATTACTATGAATAGGAATGAGACCCTTAGGATTTCCCTCCATTGGTAGAGGTCAGGACCCGGCTTCAAACCCAGGGCCTATGTTGCCATGTTGGCCTGTGGCTTCCCTGGAAGCCCACAAGCCTTCAGAAATGCCAGGTTACCAACACTTTTCAGCCATGTCATTCAAACCCAGGAAGGTCACCTTGAAAAGAAAACAAATGTAAAACCTTCAGCTATCTGCAAGTTGCTGGTTTTTTTGCCTGTGTCGTTTTATATTTTTTTTCCTGTCAGCCTTTGGGGACCAGGATTCAGGTTCGGCTGTGGGTCCAGTGGCTGCACCCTAGCCTAGAGT
The DNA here is from genome assembly GCF_019054845.1 of Dipodomys spectabilis. Classification (NCBI taxonomy): domain Eukaryota; kingdom Metazoa; phylum Chordata; class Mammalia; order Rodentia; family Heteromyidae; genus Dipodomys; species Dipodomys spectabilis. The sequence continues at coordinate 515,011 of NW_024871193.1, forward strand.
GATCGAAGCTGAGGCAGAGTTGCCAACACCTGAGTTCAAGCCCTGTCCTTGACAAAATAAAAATATATACATACATTCATACATTCATACATACATATATACATACATATATTCATACATTAAAAATATTTAAAAATTTTTGAAGCTCTTGGCTGGGAATTCATGCCATTTTTTTCTGTCAGAACTGGGATTTGAACTCAAGGTCTGGGTAAATCTGCAGCAGAGTGGGGGAAGGGGAAGCTCACCATTCTGGAAGACAAGAAAGTCAGGCCTGTTCCCAGGGGCTGAATTCAAGTCCTAGCTTTCATATACATTTTAAATCCATGGTTAATATTTACATACACATGCTTACTGCATATTGCAGTTAGTGTACTTATTCATTTTATTTTGTGTTTTATTTATTTATTATGTATTTTAGTGAGTATGATTACACATATAATAACATTTTTTACATCCTATTACATAGGACATAGATTTGCCTATGTATTATACATCATTCCTGAGACCCAGGATTTTCACCAATAAGGAAAATAGGTGAGACTTTTGGCTTCTTCTACAAGAATTCAGTTTTTGGCAGTTCTATGATTTGAACTCAGGGCCTAGAAGGTCCACTTCATGAATGGTCAATGTTAGCCCACCAATCTGATGCAAGTGAAGTTGTTGGGCTAATTTGAGGACCTGAGATAAAGCCCTAAGAGTGGCCTATATATAAACACATAGATGTGTAGATTGAAGTGTGTGTGTGTACTTACATATGTACATGCATTTATAAATGTATACAGAGACAGATAGGTATTTATGTAGATTCTAGTGTATAACTCTATATAAAGAGTGATGTCTATATCTTATTTTTATATGTTCTATTACTACCAATTATTTGGTCTAAAATTATGCCTCCATCAATTAATCACAGTAGAAGACTTAATAAAGTATTAAATTAATCAATGGCCTGTATTTATTGCATACAATCTTATACTAGAATGACTAGCTAATTAGTAATTCAATTAGTACATTTTAAACATTCTATTAGTGTTCCTATACATAGGAATGAGTATCCTAGGATCTTCAGCAGTGTGTAGGTGCCAGTCCCAGGATCCAACTCAGGGCCTAGATGTGTGGGTTGGGCTCAGGCTTCACTGACAGCCCACCAGCCTTCAGCCATGCAAGGTCACGTTCAATTTTCAATTTTCAAGCTGAGTCACTGAGACCCAGGATGGTCACAGTGCAAAGGAAACAAAGGTAAAATGGTTGTGTAAAACTTCCTGGTTTTTTCCTTCTCCATTTGTGTTGGTTTGATGTTTTTTTGCCAGTGCTGGGAGTTGAATTCAAGCCCTAGGATTCCTGGATCATCTGTGGGTGTAAAAGCTGCACCCTATCCTAGGGTAATCATGGTTTAAGAATAAAATGCTTCCTTGAGCAAAATCAATTCAAGGAAAATGTCTAGGCTAACAGTTCAAGCCTCAGGATCTGCCACACAAAAATAGAGCCAGTAACTCCATGTGTCTGTGTATGTATGCATGTATTTCTATTGGTGAACATCCAAAGCCTCTATGAAGAAAGGCACCCAGCTAGGAAATTTGCTTTGAATAGAATGATTTCATAGCACAGAGAGTGCTTTCAAGACAGTGTATGTTCAGAGGCTCTCCTCACTGTTCCCAGTGAAGCCAAGGGTTTCTCCATACCCCAGGCTGCTGGAGGAAGTCTGCCTCATTGTTGGAACAGGCAGACAAAAAGCCTCACTCCTGTACAGCTGTGAAACAAACAATTCATCAGGGGGCAATTAGTGAGGATGAATGTGGGTGGGCTCTGAAGTCCTGGAGAGAAAGGCCTCTTTGTAACTCAAGTTCTTTCTCTCCCAGTGCTCTGTTTTGACAGGAAGCCTTTATTTGTGCCACCTCCCTTGGCAGGCCAAGTTCCCTGCACTTATCCTGTCTTTGTTAGACTATGTCCCTGTGTTGAAACAAATTGCTACAATTAAATCAAGAGTCCTTCTGGCAGACAACTAGGGAGCTGAACCTAATGAAATGATTCATTATTGGCAATGGTGCATCCCTAGGTTTCCAGAAGCTTGCTAAATCTAAGTACATGTGTAATATCACAACATTTCTGGTCATCTAGGGCTGGTGAAGCTCATCAGGTTTTGAAACCTTTGACCTCTCCTAGTTGGGCCCTGGGTGGCTAGGTTTTACGGTTGAACACAGGACCAGGGTGCTAATCATGAGCTCAGAGCAGAAGCACTTTGCTTTACCATTTGGAGTCAGAGCTTCTCTTCTGGTATCTTTGTGTGTGTGTGTGTGTGTGTGTGTGTGTGTGTATGCGCGCGCGCGCGCGCGCGCGCATAAACCAGTCATGGAGATTGAAATCACGACCTGAGCACTATACCTGAGTTTCTCCTGTACGAAGATAGCACTCTCCCACTTGAGTCACAGAGACACTTCAGGCTTTTTTTCTAGGGATGTGGTACTGAGGATTCTAACCCAGGGTTTCATATATGCAAAGCACTCTACCCCTAAAACACATTCTCAGCACTCCATTTCAGGTTTCTTGCTTTCTTTTCTTGTAAGTTGGAGGAGTTGAAGTCTGGACCTGGGTGCTGTCTCTAAGCACTTCAGCTCAAGTCTAGCACTCTACCACTTGAGCTACAGCACCCCTTCAGGCTTTCTGGTGGTTCACTGTAGATAACCATCTCAAGGAATTTCCTGCCCAGGCTGGTTTGTATCCTGATCCTCACCTCTCTGCCTCCTGAGCAGCTAGGATGACAGGCGTGAGTTTGTGGCACCTGACTTCCATTTCGAATTGCTAAACGGTGAGTAGAAAATAATAGTCTTATGGGACCTTTTGTGTCCGGGATAGTTTGAACCCAGATTGTCAGATCTCAGCTTCCTGAGTAGGCAGGATGAGAGACCTCAGCTACAGATGCCTAAGGTCCTTGACTCCACGTAATAAGGCACTATCCATGAACCCAACAAGGAAAGGTCAGTGCCCTGAGTTCAATATTTATGACCAAGAAAACTAAACCAAACCAATTGTCAGCAGGAGACAAGTCACTAGATTTCAGTACATACATAATTTTCGCCCTGACATGGGGACATATCTGAGCCTCAACTTTCTCATGTGCACAATCATCTTACTTGTGGAGCTTTTACAAGGACCAGATGGAAGAATGCATCCCGTGAAGGACTCAGCACACAACACCTCATGAAGGACTCATCACATAGCTGTATCCAACAAGCTGTCATTAGAATTAGGGTTTTTTCATCAGTATCACCATTTTTTTCAGAAAAATGTCACAAACTGCACGAAGTTCACATCTAATGGTTGAAAGGGGTGGGATTGTTTTAGGGGAGAGTTAGCCATGGGGTTGCACTAAAAGTATGGGGCTACTGTCCTAAGACCTTTAGCTCAAGGCTAGAGCTCTAAAACTTTGAGCCACAGCTCAGAGTTACGCAGAATTCCGGCCAGGGCTGGGTTCTAAACCCACCAGTGTCAGATCTCATCTCTGGACTATCTTGGATGATAGGGGTGAGTGGCCAGCAGCATCTGATTCCATGGAGCTGGGTTGCACCAGTTTACCTCTGGCTAAGTCAGGTTAGATAACAGCTGTCAGTATGAGACTCCCAGCTTGCTCTGTGATGAGAAATTTGCAGTCTTATCCTTATATCGTTGCGGTCAGAACATTGTTTTATTTTTATTTTTGGTGCCAGTCTTGGGTCTTGTGTAAGGGTCTAGACACAGTCCCTAAGCTTTTATGCTCAAAGCTAGTGCTCACTGCTTGAGCAACAGCACAAATTCTGGATATTTCTGTGCATGTGGTAGTGAGGAATTGAACCCAGGGCTTTGTATGTACTAGGGGAGCACTCTACCACTGAGCCCCAGGAGTGACAAGTGTATAAACAGATAAATGTGTAGATTGGTAGATAGATAGATATATGAATATGAATAAACAAAGAGAATTGTCTATATGATGAAATTGAATATACCATATTACTACTAAGTATTGGCAAATAAATTATTCCTTCCTTTTTTAAATTATCATGATTGAATACAAAATAAAGAATTAATTCAAAATTATTCAATGCAGTATAATTGTGTAAAATTTTATAATATGAAAACAATACACTACTAATTTAATTGTTACTTTTATAACATTCCATTTGTATGGATATATCAACAGAATGTGTTTCTCAGACCCTCCCACCATTCATTAGTGGAAGTCACAGGATTAGACCTCTAGGCCCAAGTTGCTGGTTTTGGCTATGGCTTCCCTAATAGCCCGCCAAACATTGGCAATGCAAGGTCATGTGCACTTTCTGGGCCTTGTCATTTAGACCCAGGATGGTCACAATACAAAGGGAAAAAAAAGTAATATCACCTTCTTGAACTTCTCAGTTTTATCCTTCTTGTTTTTTTTTTTTTTTTCCACCCAGATATTTGAACTTGGGTCCTAGAATCCCAGGGTTAATTGTGGCAGAGGTGCCAAGACCTAAATTCAAGCCCCTTGCTTGGAAATAATAATAATAATAATAATAGAGCCCAGGCTTGGAATTTGCACCATTTTTCTAGCAGGCCTGGGATTTGAACTTGTGACATGGTTAACTCTGTGACATTGTGGGTGAAGGGGAAGCTCACCGTCCTTGAAGACAAGAAATTCAGACCAGTTCCCAGAGCCTGAATCCAAGCCTCAGCACTGGAAAAAATAATATTCGTATATGAGAGCTATTTACATACATGGCTTTACTGCGTATGATGTTTATTACCCTTAGTTATGTAGTATTATTACACGTATAACACTTCATTTATTACATCATATCACCTAGATTATATTTGCATATGTATTATACATCGTACTGAGACCCAGGACCTTCACAGAGAAGGAAAAAAATGTGTCAAAATTGTCTTCTTACTCCACGAATAAATTTTTGGCCATGCTGGGATTTCATCTCACTGCCTACAATACCCAATCCATAAATGAGGTCACAGTCTTAACACTCCAGCCTCCAGGAAACTGAGCCGCCAGGAAATTCTGAGGACCTTTGATCAAGCCACAGTAGTGCCCAATATATACATTGATATATGTGTATATGTGTATGTGTCTATACATATATATATATATATATATATATATATATACACATATATATATAAAGAGAGAGAGAGGGAATGTGAGGATATTAAATTATATATATATAATTACCAATTATTAGTTATTACATTATGCCACCATTTAATGAAGTATCATGGTTGAATACTTATAAAAGCATTCATTAAATATTAGTTAATATCCATCCATTAGGGGAATCATACCATGGTGCTAAAATGGAAGATATAAATCCAATAATATTTGTGTGGCATTCTAAAATAGAATCATGAATCAACTGCAAATTTAACTATTACTTTTATAGCATTCCATTAGCATTCACATGAATAGGAATGAATTTGTCAGTATCTCCCTCCATTTGTGGGTGGTAGTCCTAGCATTCAAACTTCAAGCCTGGGTAGTTTACTTCGAATGCAAACCATTGGAATGACACCATGAAGATTTCAGATTGTCACAATTAAAAAAAGAGCAACAAGAAGAAAAGAACCAGGTGTCAATGGCTCCTGCCTGTAATCCTAGCTCCTCAGGAAGCTGAGAATGTAGAGAATGCCATTTTGAATTCAGCCAGGGCAGGAATATCAGTGACACTCTTATTTCTAACAGATTACTGAAAAAAAAAAAACATGCGTGTGATTATGGCTCAAGTTTCAGAGTGCTATCCTGGAACTCAGTGACAGGGCCTAGGCTCATAGTACAAACACGGAACTTCCCCACCCCCGCAAAAGGAGGCAATCACTCCATGTCTCTGTGTATGGATGGATGATGTATGGATGATGGTCATTCAGCAGGTTGCCCATGCTCATCCCACCCAACTTGGGCAAGCTGGGACAAGCCCTCAGATTTCCTAGGCTGTAGGAGTGGTTGAAGGTTCTGGATCCATATTATCTATCCCTATGTAGTATGTAAGCCTAGACCTCTAGGGCCAGGTGGCTCTCAATAATTCATCATTCCTCATTGCAGAGTCACAAACTGGACCAAAATCTTGGCAAAGATATGAAATAGTCAGCGATTTCTATGCTGAAAGTGGTAAGCCAATAAATCCCACCCTCATAACTCCTGTTACAAGTCAGCCTTGGGCTGCGAATGTGGATTAGCGGTAGAGTGGTTACCTAGCATGCACGAAGCTCTGGGTTCCATTCCTCAGTAATACAGAAACAGAAAAAGCCAAAAGTGGCACTGTGGCTAGCCTTGAGCAAAAGAAGCTAAGGAACATGCCCAGACCCTGAGTTCAAGCCCAATGACAGGCAAAAAAAAAAAAAAAAAAAGTGAGCCTGGTGAGACATATTCTTCTGGGACTGAGGAGGGCCGAGGTGAGAGGTAAGAGGTGGAGGGCAGCTGCTGGTGGCTCACCCCTGTAATCTCAGCTATTCAGGAGGTTGAGATCTGAGGATCACAATTACAAGCAAGAAAGAGAATTTGCCAGTAAGCCTGCACAAGTTCCACCTCTAGAGAGAGAAAGGAAGGAAAGATTTGCTCCAGGAGGTGATATAACCAGTGCCAAAATTCCACAGGAGTTCTAAGGCTTGGAACAGGACAGAGAGCCTCAGGCAGAAGGTACAGAATGGGCAAAGGTCCTGAGGTGTGGTGTAGAGCAGGTGGTATGTGTGGAGTGAAAGTTCTGTGGCTTCAGACAAGTCTGGCAGGACATTCAAGGCTGTGTCAAGGTTTGTACTTGAGTCACAGGTATGAAAGAGTGTGGAGTCCCAGAATGGGATCCAGGGGGAAGATTAGCTTTTCTTTTCACCATGGACCCCATCCATTTCCTGTGGCTGGAAGTCTATTTTTCACAGCTCCTGACCCTTATGCCTCCTTTGCATTGAGGAGTCTGGGAAAATGCAGGGACGAACACTTGCTTAAGAAAAGCTTCTGGGCTGGGAAGGTAGCTCAGTGGTAAAGCACTTGCCTTGCATGCCTGAGGCTCTGGGTTCGATTCCTCAGCACCACATAAACAAAAAGAATAAAACTGGTAGAGGCGTTGTGGCTCAAGTGTAAGAGCGCTAGTCTTGAGCTGAAGAGCTGAGGGACAGTGCCCAGGCCCAGAGTTCAGGCCCATGACAGGACGGACCCCCACACCCCCAAAAAAAAAGAAAGGAAAGAAAGCTTCTAACAAAATGGTATCAGTGGCTCAACCCCTTTAAGTCCTAGCTACTCAGGAGACTGGTATCAGAGACCATGGAGCAAAGCCAGCTCAGGTAAGGAAAGTTAGTGAAAATCTTCTTGCCAGTGAACTACCAAAAGCCAGAAATGGTGCTGTGGCTCAAGTGGTAGAGTGCCAACCTTGAGGGAAAAAGTTAAGTGGCTGGAGACCAAACCCTGAGTTCAATGCCAATAATTGCATTAAAAAAAGCTTTCAGGAGCTCCTTGTCCACTGTGGTGAATGGCCAGATGAGCTGGGTGTCGGTGGCTCATGCCTGTCCCCCTAGCTCTTCAGGAGGCTGAGATCTGAGGAGCATGGATCAAAACCAGCCCAGGCAGGAAAGTCCAGGAAACTCTGATCTCCAAGGAAGCACCAGAAGACTGGAAGTGATGCTCTAGCTCAAGCAATAAGCTGAAGAGCTGAGGGGACAGCACCCAGGCCCAGAGTTCCAGTCCCATGACCAACTCCCCTGGCCTACTTGGAACTCACTTTTTGGCTTAGCCAGAGTACTTTCCAGTGGGCCCCCGAGTTTCTCCCAATGTCTAGGTGTCCTACAGTCTTGAGAGCAGCCCATTTGGAGGACTTTGCCTACAGAGTGGGCCACATTATCATAGAAGTGTCTAGCTTGGGGGAATGGAGGTCATCGGCTGGGTCATCAGTGGCATCTGTCATGGGTGCAGTGTGGATCTGAGCAGTAAATCGACTTCTCAGACCACTATTTGGGGCAAGGAGGGCCAGAAGCTGCAAGACGGCATGGCAGGTAACGCTTGCTCATCTGGAATCACAAGAGTGCAAATCTGTCAGGCACACCCCGAGAGGGTGTTGAGTTGGGCTCATGAAAAATTTCTGGGCTCACAAATCCACAGCCAGCTGGCTGCTGCTTGTAGCAGTTGCTATCCCAGGAGTCCCAGGGCTCAAAGCCCTGCTTTCCTCACCAGTGCTCAGGGGCAGATGAATGTCTGCCATCGTTGGCCTACTACAAAGGATCATCCGTAGTGTCCTTTCCCTTCTCCCTGTGGCCCCATCCACAGATGGAGGGGCAGGTTCCATCAAACTTACTGCCATGGCTAAGACCCCTCAGCCCAAGAAGGAGAAACCATTTGAACTGGCTTAAGAGATTACTACTACTATGCCTTAGGACTGCCCCCAGTACTGGCTCAGCTCATCATTACCACCTTTCTGTGTGTGTGCGCATCTTGGTATTAGGGCTTGAACTCAGGGCCCGGGCTCTGTCCCTCAGTTTTTTTTATTCAAGGTTTGCACTCTACCACTTGAGCCACAGCTTTTCTTTCAGCTTTTGGGTGGTTATTGGGAGAGGAGAGTCTCACACACTTTTCTAGCTGGGCTGCCTCTGAATGGCAATCCTCAGATCTCAGCCTTCTGAGATCTAAGAATATGAGCGCATGACCTATTAGCACCTGGCCACACTGTCCTTCTTGGCTAAAGACAGAGTGCCTCTCTCCCAGCCTAGCACCCATGTACAGTTACCCCTCCTACCCCACCCCTACTCCTCCAGGCTTCACAGGAATCATACCCTCCCCTGAAATAGGATCAGGTTTGAGCTGTTTGTTCTCCACACAGTCAGGGGCTGCAGGGAGCTGATGTGTACTATAGTTCAAGTGGTAGAGCACCAACCTTGTACAAACCAGCTAAAAGATATCACCTAGGCTCCGAGTTCAAGCCGGTAACCTCACACAAACACACGCACACACGCAAACATACACACACACACACAAAACAAACACACACACACACACACACACACACACACACATATCCTTAGCAGGGCCCAATGGCTCATACCAGCAATTCTAGCTACTTCAGAAGCTGAGCTCTTAGGATGACAGCTTGAAGCCATCTGAGGCAGTAAAATCCATGAGAATCTTCTCTCCACTAAACTACTAAAAAAGATGAAAGTTGGGCTGTGGTTCAAGTGGTAGAGTGTCAGCTTTGAGCAAAGGAAGCTCAGAGACTGTGCCTAGGCCCTGAATTCCAGCTCTAAGAATTTTTAAGACACCCTTTGCCCCCACTCCACCCCAAATCAGGCCATAAATCCAGATTTTGGTCACCCTGGATCTCACTTCCATTCCTGCTGCTTTCACAGCACTGCCACAAGTGGCCAGCACTGGATTAAGAAGTGAACGTACAACAAGGGGGGCATAGCCAGGTCAAGGCTAATGCCCCAGAACATTGATGTATTGGCCATACTAGTCTCTAATCCCCCCAGTTTCCTGGACCTAGAATTTAAAGTGTGAGCATCTGTGTTCTGGGCATCCAGAATTGTCTAGAAGGACATGAGAGGCCAACCTGGGGTGGGAAGATAGACTTTGCTGCAACAAGGTACATTGACATTTCCTAGACACCGACGGATACTTCCAAGCCACCTTGACCTCAAATCCCATGTAACCCCGGATCCTCCTTGCTTGGGCATCCTTTAGTCAGCTATCAAGCTCGAGTTGGCGAGATCCACCACAAACCCTCCTTCCCCCACTCCACTGCCAGCATGCAGGGAGGGACGTGAGCCAGAGGCCCAGCTGAGGAAAAGGACAGGACATCACATGAATAAGTGCCCCCCAGAGGCAAGGAAGAACTTATACCAGCCGGCCCTGTTGACCCTGAATCCCCAGGAGGCGCCCAAAGATTTGGACAGGCCAGACTTGGGCCCCAAAGAAAAGCTGGAATCCAGGCCTCTGGCAATTTAGGAATCATTGTTGACCCTGATAGGAGGCTAAATGGCAAGGTCAGTGTGGAGGAGGGGCACCATCCGAGGTCAGAAAGAGGCAGCTCAGGAAGGGGACAGAGGAAGATGAGGGAAATACACACACACACACACACACACACACACACACACACACACACACACACACACGCACGCACACGGGTAGCCCAAGGCCTCAGCAGTCCCTGAGCACCCTGACCATCCCACCCTCAAGAAGATGGCACTACTATCCTCAGACCAACTGTAGACAAAACTCAGGCCCTCTCACAAGTCTGGAATGGCTTATAACATAGCTTGGCATTTCCTAAATGTACATACCACTATGCAGAAATCTCAGCTACCTTATTTTTGGTTGTCGGTCATGGGGTTTTACTCTGGGGTTGTGCACAGTCCCTCAGCTCCTCAGCTAAAGGTGAGTGCTTTACCACTGGAACCACAATGCCACTTCTGGCTTTCTGGTAGTTCACTGGAGATAAAGTCTCACAGATTTTCCTGCCCAAGCTGGCTTTGAACCGCAATCCTCAGATCTCAGCCTCTACCATCCCACACATGCTACCATTCTTCCAGTTCCTGCCTGCCACAGGCCATGACCTCTGGAGTTCTTGGTAAGGCACTGCCCACTGTGCTGTGGCTTCTCACTGGGGCAAACCTGGGGAGTTCTTAGAAATGTCTGTACAATAAGGGCAGCACCTGTTTTCCCAACCACAGCACCCCTACTACTTCACCATCTCTCACAAGCAAAGAAGGGGGGACTTTCTTTCTTTCTTTTGTTCTTTCTTCTTTCTTTCTTTCTCTTGGGTTGAGGAGCTTGAGCTCAGGGCTTGGGTACTGTCTCTGATGTCTATTATTCCTCAAGGCCAAGGCTCTACCACTTGAGCCACAGCTCCACTTCCAGTTGGATTGGAGATGAGGCTTTCGTGGTACTTTCCTGCCTGGGCTGGGAAATGAGATCCTCTGGATCTCAGCCTCCTGAGTGGCCAGGATGATAGGCATGGGATGACAGGCATGAGCCAGTCACTGGCACACAGCTTATGGTGTCTCGTCCTTCAGAATTTCCATTAGTCCTCCTCTAGACGCTACCACCTAGACACTCCTCTACCTCCTTCAGGGACAGCAAAGGGAGGCTGAGAATTTGGGCAGGGCCATAGGCTTTAAAGGGCCCACTTCACATCACTAGCCCTCTCTAAGTTCCCATCTGCCTCCTCTGGATGGACTGGTCGTCCATGGAAGATCAGACCCAGTAGGAGTTCTGGAGCCTGCCTTGTATCCCCCCGCACCACCCAACAGGTACCTGCGGATTTCTGTGGACAGCTGCTCCATGTCCTGGTGGAAGACGTTGGGAAGGTTGCCGATAACTGGGTCCAGGGGTGCCCAGGGCAGAAGAGTGTCCAGCTCCCCTCTGTCAAAGAAGGAGACACAAAGCATGGATGGATCTACTAAGAGCTTCAGGGCATAGCCATCCACATGTCACGAAGGTCCCTTGGAGAACTGTATCAGGACAGTCTCGCACATCTATACCAAGACTCACACAACTGTACCGATTTTCTCACCTGCAGCCCTGGCTGGAAATGAACATGATCTGATATGTTGTCCATCATCTGCAGCACCTTTGCTCTCTGTGTTTCCTGTCAGATCCTCCTTCTTAAGCAGGATCCCCTTTTCAAGTGCTGCCTCCAAGAAGCCCGTTCCAATCACCTTGGAAGAGCTGGCACCTCTTCGCTCTGCAGGCTGCCAGTTTTGTCACACTCTGCCTTCTGGCCAGTGTGGGTTGAGTGTGCACAAAGGGGCAGGCCTGGGTTCCACTACAGGATTTCTGAATGCCCTGATACACCACCCAGGGACAGGTGTTTTATCACACTCCGTGAGAGGGCACTCGAAGCCCAGGCAGTCTGTGGTCATAAGACAGGGCCATTTCTTTGTGTGGGCTTGAATTGAGGATCTGGGAGCCGACTCTCTGAGTTTTATTGCTCAAGGCTGGTGCTCTACCTCTTGAGCCACAGCTCCACTTCTGGCTTTTTGGTGGTTCCATGGAGAGTAGAGTCTCACGGGCTTTTCAGCTTATGGCTGGGTTCAAATAGTGATCCTCAGATCTCAGCCTCCAGTATGACAGGGATGAGCCTGAGCCCCAGGTGACAGGCACCAAATGTTTTTTTTTTTTTTTGCTCCTGTTTATCTCCAGTCAACTAGCAAGCCCAAGTTAAAATAATCAGTTACTGGGGATCAAAACCCTCTCTTAGGTCAGATAATCCAAAGAGATAAAATGTCTTTGGTAAAGGCTAGTCTGACTTGGCTAGGGGTATTTGTGTGTGTGTGTGTGTGTGTGTGTGTGTGTGTGTGTGTGTGTGTGTGTGTGTAAGTGTCAGGGATACCTACCCTTATCTCTGTGGTGCCTCATCCTCCCAGCAGGGAGTGCATAAAGAATCCTGACCTCAAGGAAGGTGGATGGGCAAGGGTACATAAGGTCATATCCAGGGGGATGATCCAAATTCTGTCCTGCAACTGAAGCCTGGACAGATAATGGAGAGAAGGACAGGTTTAGGAGAAGATCAAAGGAAGCCCCTTACCTTTGGCTAGAAGTAGCAGCCAGCTAGAAGGCTGAATCCATCTTTCTTGGTAGTCAGATAAAAGGTGGCCACTGTTCATTTATTTTATTATGATTGTGTGAGCACTAGGGCTTGGATTCAGAGCCTGTGTGTTATCCCTGAGCTTCTTTTGTTAAAGGCTGAGGATCTATCACTTGAGCTACACCACCACATCTGGCTTTTTTGTGTGTAGGCTTGGGGGAGAGAGGTGGTTTATGAGAGATAATAATCTCACGAACTTTTCTGCTTGGGCTGGCTTTGAGTCATGCCCATCAGCCCTCAGACTCCTGAATAGCCAGAATGATGGGTGGGAGCTACAAGCTCCTGACCACCACCATCCATTTATAATCCCTTAGGCTCAGGGCTGTGCCACCCACACTGCACCTCCTTGTTGGGAGTGGGAAGCAGACATGAGTGGGTTTGATACTTCAACAGCCTACCTATCTTTGAGCATTGTTCCAGGTCAGTCTGATGGTGGCTTCCTCCTTATCCACAGCAATGACTTGGCTCTGTCACAAGAACAAATGTCCCCCAGGAGGTGTCAGGTCTGGGGTCTTTCCTCTGCACCCCGCACCCCTAACCAAAATGAGGGTCTTTCCTGCCCAAGCTGGCTTTGAGTTGAACCGTGATTCTCAGATTTATGCTCTTGAGTACTTAGGGTGATAGCCATGAGACACTGGCACCTGGCCAAAGATACTTTTCCAAGCCTGTCATCCTATCCCCTCAGGAGACTGAGATCTGAGGACTGCAGTTGGATGCACCCTTCTCAGCAATGTCCATGAGAACGCTTATCTCTAATTAAACACCCAAAAAAGTTGGAAGTGGAGCTGTGGCTCAAATGGCAGAATTCTAGCTTTGAGTGTAACACAAGGGATGGGACCCAGGCCCTAGTTATAAACTTTTCCTAGCATAGACTTACCCAAAAAGGGAAGCAGGTGGGCACACAGGAGCTCAAAGATCACACATAATACTCAAGACTCACAGAATAGACCCCATCCTGCTCTGATTCTCTAGATTCTATGTCCTAGATTATATCAGTCTTAGATGGGACTGACCATGCACCAAGTCAGAACATTCAAGTACAATCTCATACTGAGGATCCCATGACCTCATCAAGGACTCAAGATCCCTCGACACTGGTCAGTCAGTTGAGGTCTAGTTATCCAGCCACAAGATATGGGATTGAAAAGATTTCTTGGCCAAGGGATGCAGACCGGAGGGCTGTAGGTCCCTCTCTCTCGGGAAGGAGAAAAGGCCTATCCATCCCAGGCATGTTCCTGGGTTGTGAGTATCCTCAATGAAACAACCTTGTTCAGAGCTAAGTGCCTCTGGTTTTCCCACCAGCCTCTACCCAGCCCTGCCCCACCTTCAGTCGGCCCTCTCTGAATCCCAGATCTGCCATCTAGACAAAAGTTGAGCCAGCAAAGGGACGCACCTCTATCTCTGAGAATGGCAGTCACAGGGCCCTACAGACCCTAGAGGAAGTCTTGGGGCAACACGGGTCTGATTTCCCCCCTCATTCTCTGGATGTCCTGTGCCAGTGGCAGGCTTACCTCTGTCTCTGGTTGAGGAATGAACACTGGGGGTGTCATCTTCAGATTGAGCCAGCAAAAGTCCCAGTCCCCAAGGATGTACCACACAGGCATCCAGCAGTGGATGACAGCCAGCTGGTCAATGGTGAACCCAAAGTGCCAGGACTTTTAACAGCCATGTGGCTGGGTCGAAATCTCTATCACTAATGGTCTAAGTTGTTAGGTGAGGTCATGGCTCCAATGGCCTGACACACCTGACCTGGGATCGTCCTCCCTCTTCATCTTCTTGCTTATCCCGTCCCACCCACCTCTTGACACTCCCTCAGCTTATACCTTCCTATCCTTTGGACAATTTCTTATCTGACTAGAAAATAAACTCGGTGGGCCAAGGGAGAATGAAATTTGGTGACCACCCTGAGCCCTAGGGTCTACCCAAGGCTGTTTCCCTCTGCAGTCGCTGACCACACAACTCCTGGATGTCATGAAGTTCCTGAGGGGTCAGTGGCTTGGTCCTACATACTGGCTTTAGGCTCTGAAACTGTCCCCACAGAGATTGTGAATGGTTGACTCCCTTGATCCGGGGACTCCAAACCAAGGCTTGCATGTTCCGTTCTTCCTTCCTTTCCTCCTTTTCTCCCTCCATCCTTCCCTCCTCTTTCTCTTTCCTTTCTTTGTGTCACTCCTGGGCCTTGAACTGAGAGCATGGTTGCTGTCCCTGAGCCTTTTAACTCAAGGACAACAGTCTACAGCCTGAGCCACTCATCCACTTCTGGAGTTTTCTTTTTGGTAGTTTGTGGAGATAAGAGTTTTACAGGCTTTTCTTCCTGGGACTTAAGCCTCAGTCCTCCCATCTCAGCCTCCTAAGTAGCTAGGATGATAGGTGTGAGGCACCGGCATCCAGTTCAAATCAAGATTTCTTCATGTGCTGTGGAACCAGCACTGGAACCTTTCAGCGTCTATGACCGCCTTGACCTGGCACTCACTGTAACGGTTTGTTGGATAAATAAATGAGCATCTCTCTACGACAATATTACAGAAAACTCCCATACAACTCAGGTAAGCATCCTAGGGGTAGAGGGATTAGTGGGGGAGGTGTCGAAGCCTGAAGTAGCTCTTCCACAGTTCTCCCTCATCCCTCATCTTGCCCTCCTGGTGCCACCACACTTAACTCTTTTGGCTCTGAGAATGTGAGCCACGATGTACTCGCTGGATTCTGGGGCTCTGCGATGCCTCTCTTCTCAAAAATCTTTGTCCAGCGGCTAACCCACAGTTTGGCACTCAATTCTGCCCTCAGGTGTGAATGAGGCACGTGAGGTGAAAGCCTGGCTCAAGGGGTCTCCTCTCCTCCCCCTGGGGCCAGACAGGATGGTCCACCACATCCGGCCCCCTGGTTTTATGTTGCAGAGAAAGGATCTTTGAGGCATCCCAGTTCTCTGAATCTCCCAGATTCCAGTGCAGTGCTGGGAATAGTCTCTGCTCACAGCTGGCAGGCTGGGAATGGAGAGGTCACCATCTCTGCTCCCCATGATATCCTTGATTGTGGTGGTCACCATAGAGAGAACCAGAGAGAATCAGCAGCTGCTGGAGGAAGGCACTCAAAGCAGGATGTTCATGACAGGAGATGATCTGACTTGGGAAATCTGCCTGTGCCGCTTTGAACATCATTGTTTGGCAGCTGAAATGGTCCATCTAATTTGACCCATAATCCCAGTCATTAGTAGTAATTGCCAGCTTAAAGAAAAAATCCTGGAAAACTGGCATTTCAGGTGTTCCAATCAAACTTAAAGGTTTCCAAAGTCAGTGTTCCCCTTTTCCTTCCAGACAGCCTACAGCAGGTTACAGAAACTGGCATTGAGCTGCCCTAGCTAACTGCCATGGCCTGACACCGTGCAAGGTTCAGCAGGGGGAACACACTTGCCTACCACTGCCGAGCTGGAAATGGCCCAGGCGGGACACAGATGGGAGTCTACAGGACTCCAGGGAGGACTGCCCACTGGTGCACTGCCCTAGGAGGGAATCCACACCACAGGTGGGGGCCTGGAGCCCCCTGCCCAGATGCCCATGGACACCGCCAAAGCCCTGAGTAAGGTTCCCCTCTCATCCTTGTTTGTGGTGAACCATCTGCTATGTCACACCATTCACCACTTACCAGACCCTCCTAGCTTCACATCTTCTGCCCTACTCCCCCCATCTCATTCCCTAATTATGTTTGGCAGACACATTCCCAACCCTTGAATTAGCTCCAACTCTACACACCAGAGCAGGGTGTCTGTCTGTATGAGTGTGGCTGTGGTCACACTTGCCTCACCAGCCTGAAGACAGAAGGACAGATGTCCACTCTGGTCTGTGATTCACACAGACCTCCAAGGGGAGACCTACACAGGCCCAGCTGCTACTGTGAGCTACAGGAAAGAGGAAGAGAGAGGTGGAAAGAGAGGGAAAGGAACATCTACTGAAACCTTCCCCAAACGATTCATGTAACGGTGAAGGAAAAAGAAAAAATTGTGGCTGGGATCATACTTGGCATTGATGACAAAAGAACAATACACATACACACAAATATGCTCTTTTTAGACATGGTGACTTAAATATGTTTCCATTGTTCTCATCTCCCTGCTCTCTCAACACACACACACACACACACACACACACACACACACACACACACACACACAAATCCAGACCTGTGACAGAAGACTGGTCCATGCAGCACCTGCAATTTGCCAACTGATCGCACACCTGAGCACAGTCATGCTGTACAAGGTGAAAGATGTTCTCTCTCCCTCCCTCCTTCCCTCCCTCCCTCCATCTCTCTCTCTCTCTCTCTTTCTCTCTCTCTCTCTCTCTCATACACATACACACACACACACACAGACTCAGAGGAGTGCCTCTCCTCAGTTTGTCAGTTCCTCATCTGGGACAATGTACAAGCTGGGGCATGGGGTACCCTTGTCAGAACCAGGGGATCCCATCAAAGGGGAGCACCACTCTAATAACAAAGAACCACCCTGCCTCTCCCTTTCTTCAGGGCCAGAATCTTCCTCTTGGGAACAACAAACCTTAACTCTACATAAACCAAAACCCTAGGCCAGGATGCTGGATAAAGGAGTCCTGAGACCGGTGGCTCCTCAGAGCCAGGACAGATAACAAGCAGAGGTACATGGTGCCCCCAGAGGGTGTCTGACCTGGGGTGGGGACGGTGTTGGGGAAATGGATTGGGTCCTAAATGTTGCATACATGGATGGACTTCCTACTTCCAGCCTAGATGCTTCTGGGCGACTTGGCGCATTCTTGGGGAGGATGAGGAGACCAGATGGATCGGGAGCACCAGCAGATTCTGGCAGAGCTGGGAAATGTGATCACCCTGTGAGAACTGATGGCACCTGGGGTGGGGAGAATAGGCTGGGTGTGTGGGGGAGGAGGTGTTCCTCCAAGATATTCATCTTCTATCTGATCCCCAGTGCCCTCACCTCCCCAGTGGGCTCTTCTGGGACCCTCCTCAGGTGATAGGGTGACCGAGCATAGAGACAAGGGCTCACACAGCAAGGGGGTCTATCTTCTGCATTCAACACCCCCACCACCAGAAAAATGGAAAAGACCTGAGAAGGCAGGTTTGGAGATGCTGCTCCCCACCTCTGACTGAAGCTACCAGGTTCCCACCAAGGTGAGGAAGGGTGCAGATGGGTGGCTGTGTGGCTTCATTACTCCAGGCCAGGAGTTCTCTGGCACCCCCTCCTCACCCAACCCTGCATCTCCCCATTTCCTGGGACACTGGCCACTGGGGACATGAGAGGGATCCTTGCGTTGCCACCCACCCCCACACGCCAACCCCTGCGGTGCATTTGCGGCAGAGCCAGGGTGTACTGTGGGATGCAGGGGAGGCACAGGTGGGACAGGAGAGGGGAAGCGGGAGGCACGGGTCTGGGTTCGCAGAATGGGGGAGGCTGCAAGGGGGGATCGAATGATTCACTGGGCAATGTGGTCCCAGGGTGTGGGCCCGCAGGGTGGCCACTCACTTATGCTGCTGGGAGAAGCTGTAGGCAGCAGCTCCAGGTGTGACAGGCCCAGAGTCTGAGGACCAGGGACCTGGACCGAGTCACTGAGACAAGCAGGCCAGGGGCGGGTTATCTCAGCCAAGCAACTGAGAGAGGCTCCCTGGATCTAGGCCAGCAGCTCCATTTTTGAAACTCAGCACCTTGGGGAGGGTCAGGGAGGGAGGGGCGAGGTCTGAGGGCGCATGGTAGGGTGAGTGCGACCTTCCTCCCCCTCAGCTGCAGACAACTCAGCTCCCTCTTCATCCACAGCCAGACCTGTTTCTGCCAATGCTGCCATTGCCCCTGCCACTGCTGCTGCCAAGGCTGCCTCTTCAGCTGCCTCCTCATCAGTGGCCTCCTCCTCTGTGGCCACTGCCACCACCATGATAATTGGAATCTTGGACTTGAGACAGTCCATGGCCACCACCCCACCATGGGGCTGCTTGAGGTGATGTGTCTGCTGTGCTAGCTCCGCATGCTCTGCGCTCCCATTCAGGACCTTCACTTCAATTGAGGCCTCAGCCAGGCATTGAAGCCATTTCCTCTCATGCATGTACTTACTCCTCTATGCTCTTTCTCTCTGCCTCCACTCCTCTTGCAGGCCACTTCGACCCCTTGGTGCATGTATGCCTACCACTGAGAGCCCCTGGTCACTGCTACCACCATAGTGAGCCCCCTGGGCCCTGACTCCTCCTCCCTTCAGCCTCACCCCCTCCTCTCCTCAGCCCCGCCCCGTATTCCCCTCAGCCCCGCCCCCACCCTTCCCTACAAGAACATCCTTGACTGGGCCCTAAGGCTTCCAGGCCATGGGAATTGCAGCCTCACCTCAGCTCAGCTCTCCCCACCAACCCTAACACTTGCCCACGGAATCAAATCTCCCCTCAGCCCCACCACTGGAGGAGACCCTCCTCCATTCATCTCCACTCCACACATCAAGCAGGTACACAGTGACCCCTGTGTGAGTGTATGTAAGGGTGTGTGTGTTTGTGTGTGTATGTGTGTGTGTGTGTGTGTGTGTGAGAGAGAGAGAGAGAGAGAGAGAGAGAGAGACAGAGAGACAGAGAGAGAGAGAGAGAGAGATTGTTGGGGATAACTACCTCAGAACAAAGCACCGTTTGGGATGACTCAGCACACAGAATATTTCAAAAAACAGCACAAAGCACCCTATGTAATGGACTCAGCACAGTGTGCCCTTTGAAGGACTTAGCAAATAGTAACCTTTGGGATAAATCAACATACAGCTCCCTTTGAAGGAGGAAGTCCATAGCACACAGTGTATAAGACTCAGTTCATGGCACACTTTGAAAAACTCAGCACATAGCACTCTTTCCCAGGACTCAGCACATAGCACCCTGTGTTAAGGCTCCACACACACCACTCTTTGAAGGGCTGAGTATGTAGCACACTGTGTAAAACATTCTGTGCACAGCACCCTTTACAAAACTCAGCACAGAGCAGAGTTTTGAAGGACTCAGCACATACCACCCTCTAGAAGGACTCAGCACACAGCACCATTTGAAAGACATTACAGAGCACCCTGTATAAAGGACTCGGCACACAGCACTTGAAAAACTCACCTCATCTCACTCTTCTCAAGGATGCAGCACATTGCACCCATTGGGATGACTCAGCATACAGTCCCCATTGAAGGACTCAGCAAAAGTACCCTGTGTAAAGGACTTGGCCCACAGCACCCATTGAAAAATTCACCTGTCCCTCCCTTCTCAAAGGCTCAGCACATAGCACCCTTTGGGATGAATTAGCATACTGTACCTTTTGAAGGACTCAGCATAAAGTACATTGTGTAATGGACTCAGCACACCACACACTTTGACAAACCCAGCATGGCCCACTCTTCTCAAGGACTCATAATATAGCACCCTTTGTGATGACTCAGCACACAAAATGCATTTTGAGGACTCAGCACAAAACCCCCATGTGGGAAGGACCCAGAAAACAGCACCCTGTGAAGGACTCAGCACATAGCTGTATCTCATAAGTTCAGGTGTCATTAGAATTAGGGTGCTTTCTTCTGTATCACCATTCTTCAGAAACACTTCACAAATCCTACTAGTTCACCTTTGGCTAACCTATGTTTTATGGGGGTGGGTCAGCTGGAGGTCTTGAACTCACAGTGTGGGGGCCCTGTCTCTGAGCTCTTTGGTTCAATGTTAGAGCTCAACCACTTTGAGACACGGCTCCAATTTTGTTTATTTTGGGGAAGTTGTTCTTTGACAGGCCTTACAGTGATCAGGAAGGACAAGTTGGGGTGTCCATGGCCAAAGGCTCTTAGCTAGACCTGGAGCTGACCTCTCCCTTCCTTCTTCTCCTGGAAGCCGGGCCTCCTGGAGCTCTCTTGGCCTAGAACGGAACAGATCTGCTTTGGAATCAGCATTCAGGGTGGGCAAAAGTCAGTTTGGCCCTGGTTACTTCCCCAATTGAACTCTAGATGACGACCTTCCCCCACTTGGCAGCGGGCCGCATGCCCTGCATCTGGCTACAAGGGGGCAGGAGTCACCCACCATAGGGATTGTACCTGCTAGTTGTGTTTACTCTTGCTTCCATGGGGCCCCCATCATGCTTCAAAGCCACCCTGGAATGTACTTGAGAGTCTTACCTACAATTAACCATCAAAAAGCAAGTTGGGCTGTGGCTCAAGTAGAATAGCACTAGCCTTGAACAAGAAAACACAGGGATAGAGCCTAGGCCATGAGTTCACACACACACACACACACACACACACACACACACACACCACATGCATGCAAAATCAGAGTTTTCTATACTGCAATCTTTGGGTATTCTCTAACTTTTCCCCACTAAGCCTGGTGGCTGTTGACCTAGGTGTTTGATGCATCCAACACTAGCTGGCATCTTTAATTTTGGGGATCAGAATGGCTAGAAGGTCAGCCTTCCCCCATTCCAGCTCCTTGACTGGGTCAAAGTCTATCCAGGCTCTTTGGGGCTCTTTTTACAGAATCGCCAAGATGCCTTTAAAAGGCATCACATGCTGGGCAATGGTGGCACATGCCTGTCATCCTAGCTACTCTGGAAGTTGAGATCTAGAGGACCACGGTTCAATGTCATCTTGGGCAGGAAAGTATGTGAGACTATTATCCTTGATGAACCATCAGAAAACAAGAAGTGGCACTGTGGTTCAAGTGGTGGAGTGCTAGCCATGAGAAAAAGAGATCAGGGACAGTGGACAGGCCCTGAGTTCAAGCCCCAGGACAGGAAGAACAAATCTTTGTTGGAGGCTTGTTTTCCCTTTGAAAACAATTCATTCTTTGTGATAAGCATAACATGGGCCTCTTCCCTGGCCACCCATTGGTCCATTAGATGTCCCTTGAATATGGGCCACCTCCCGGCAGCCTCTGCCCTATCCGACCCGCAGTTTACCCTTTCCATCACCTGGCAGATAGAGGCCTGAGAGAAGGCCACCTGGCCACCTACTTGTGGTGGCTGCTGAGGCTTTGAGAGTCAGTATGTCACATAGAGAGTCATCATCTGCATCAGTCTACAGAAGAAAGGGAGGGAACACTCCTCACCTGAGCCTGTGAGCTCTGGGTTATCTACATGTGTGGCTTTTGCAGCAGGATGTGCTCCATGGGGGAGTCCTCTACAGGATAGGGTACCCCGACCTGTCCTTTGGCAGTTTCCACACTGCTTTGAAGTGGCAATTCTTCAAAACCTTTCTGCTCCTCCCTCATTTTGACTATCGCGTAGCCTGAGGTGTCTGAATCGGTGGTGGTGGCAGGGGACTCAGCTTGTGCCGGTATCTGGTGACTGCTGTCCATGCCTTCCCCTGAGAGGAACCACAGGGGCTCCCACAGCTCTCTCCTCTTCATCTTCTCCTAGGACAGCCAGCACATGTGCTCAGCTTTCTCCTGACACAGCTCATCCAGGACAAACATCTGCTCTTTACACACCAAGAGGGAGTCCTCGATGGTGTGGATGTGTGCCAACAGCTGACAGCATCGATGGTGGAGCTCATCCGCTGGACTCTGTAAGTCCATCTAAACAGGCAGGTCATGGACAAAGCAGATTTTCTTCTCAGATGCCCACGTGTCCTGCTTCCCATCCCCACGTATGCTGTGGTGCTAGCTCGTGGGGTGGGGGCCAGTGGCTCCAGCTTTCTCTGGCACTGAGCTGCCAGGTGGACTGGGCACCCGCAGTGAGCCTGCCACTCTTGGTGCAGGAGTTTCCCCCTGTGGATTTCAGTCACGGAGAGCACCCCCAGATCCACGTCCCTCTCGGTTTGGGGGATGTCTCCATCCTCTTCGATGGTCACGTCTGGGGGAGTTGCCTCCTCACCTTTTGCTTCTCCAGGGCTCTCAACTTCCCCTTCCCTAAGGAAAGCCAGGAAGCTCAGCTGGGCCTACATGCACTCCTCCTGTGGTCTGGTCACTTCCAGGCACTTGAGGGTGTGCTGCCACTTTGGGGGCACCACCTGGTCCTGACAGTTGGTGGGGCCTGCACTTGCTTCAGCTGCTCCAGCAGCTGGGTCTGCCTCTCTAGGTGCTGCTGCAGGTCCTCCTTCTTGGAGCTCAGCTGCTCATTGGAGGTGATGTGCAGCTCACAGGTAGCTCTGAGCTACTGCAGCTGGGCCAGGAACTGCTCCTGCTGCTCCTGCAACTCCCAAGCTGCTTGGCTCTCTCTCTCTCAGCCACCTCTTTCCATTCCTCTATCTTCTCCTCTGTGTGGTCCAGCTGTTCCCACAGATGTTTCTTCACCTGCTGCTCTGAGTCCAAGATGCTGGCTAGCTTCTCCTTCTCACTGCTCACCATGTGGAGAGTGTCCCACCGCAGGGCCAGCTGTTCTTCCATCTGTCCGTTTCACACATGCGCATCTTGGGATCTTGCAAATCTCCTGCTGATCCTTGGCCTTCTCCTCCAGTCTCCACAGTTGCTTCTGCTGCCCCATGTTCTGGAAACGGAGCCTTTGGTTTTCGTGGACCGGGATGTGAAGTTGTTCTTCCAGGTTTTCAGCTCCATCTGCATGCAGTAGGCGTGGGCTTGCACCTGCCGCTTGGCCAGTGATGGTCCCGAAGGGGGCCATGTCTCTGCCAGCTTCCTTCTCAGTTTCCCCAGCTCCTTTTCTAGGTCAAACACCTGCCTTGCCACTCGATTCTTCTCCTCTGCCTGTTGGTTCAACCACTGGGTCAGCTGCCGGGCCTCCTCCTTCTGCACAGACCTCTCAATGCTCAGGTCTTCTGTGAAGGTGTCTCTCTCTAGATTCGCTGCAGTCACCATTCAGCTCAGGTTGTCAAGTAGTTTCTTTAGTACCTCACGCCCCGCCAGCGCTTGTTGGAACTTGCAGATTCTGCTCTTCATGTTGCTCCACTGTGTCCAGACTGCTTTCAGCTTCTCCTGCAACTCAGTGTTCACTTGCTCCAAGTCATTGAAGCTTCTGATCTTTTCCTCGAGCTGAAGGGTCACATCATTCAGCTGTTCGAAGAACATTTTGGTCTCATTCTGTGAGCAGTGACCACAGAAGGCACCATCCCCAACTCTGCCCTGTGCTGCTTTGCAGTCTGCAGGCAGCTGGTGAGAGCTTCATTTTCCCTTTCTCTGTCATCGGTCACCTGCTTCACGTGGGCTGGTGAACATTGTAAATCACTTTCTGCCCAAACCAACCTCTGTATGGGTGCCTTGTGGATCTCTAGCTCCCTTTCCATTGCTGCGTGCAGTTAGGCTATCTTCTCCTCTCTTACTCCCGTTCATCCTGGAGGTCTGTCTTTTCCTGCTTCAGTGGTTGGATCTTGGCACAGAGCACCTCTTTTCTTCTTTTGCTGGGATCCTGGGTGGGCACCACATGTCAGTACACCTCTGCAGATCCTTGGTGTTATTGGGACCATTGACAGTCTGTACCCTGGTGGCTGTGGCTGTGTCCAAAGGCCAGGGAGGTCCATGGTCAGCATCACATTTGGCTGGACTCTCCTTTGAATCACACTCCCCAGTGGTGTTTGTCTCGGGGATATTTCACTTTTTCATGTTCTTAGTTTTCTTGAATGTTGCAGATCTGTTGGGAGGATTCTTCTGCCAGTGTTCTTGTGGCAATTTCTTGCCCGCAGCTCTCTCATGGAGTCCTGTTGTTTCATACATCTGAGCGCTGGGACAGTAAAGATGGGCTGGCCACTTTCCCAAGGTCTGGGAAATCCTCTATTCACCCACTCACTGTCTAGGACCTCAATTTCCTACTCTACTCCATTGTGGCCTCGAGTATCTTGCTCACCACTTAGCCATCTCTACCTTCCTCAACTGCTAGTAGTGGTTTCAACCAACTTAGGGAATCCAGGTGCTACTGGGCAGCATGGAATGTGGGCGTGGCCACCATTCTTGTTTACCATTGGTCAGAAAGAACCATGAAAAAATGAGGGTGTGGATGGAATCCTGTGATGCAGGCAGAATGGGAAGAGTCAAGCTGACAGCACCTCTTTCACATGAAACTCTGTCCAGTCCAGTTGGGGACAACAGGGTGACCTGCTTTAGCTGGATGGCTGCACAGATT
Organism: Dipodomys spectabilis; assembly: GCF_019054845.1. NCBI lineage: Eukaryota > Metazoa > Chordata > Mammalia > Rodentia > Heteromyidae > Dipodomys > Dipodomys spectabilis. The sequence continues at coordinate 539,623 of NW_024871193.1, forward strand.
GTTCTGTATGTCTGTTTGTTGACAGTCCCTGACCTTGAACTCAGGATTTGGGCACAGTCCTTGAGCTGCTTCTGCTCAAGGTTAACCCTCAACTAGTGAAGCCACATGGCTCTACTTCTAGCTTTGTTGGCACTGAAGTTGGACAAGGGTCTCAAGGACTTTCTGGCCTAGGGTGACTTTGATCATGATCCTCCTATCACAGCCTTGTAAGTATCAAGGAGGACTGCTGAGAGCCATTGGTGCCTGCCTAATCATTGGTCTTGCTGATGTTCTTGGACAGACTGGTGATTTCCTTATCCTTGGGTTTAAGTGGTGAGAGCTAGAGCCCACATCCTGGTCTTGTCACATCCAAATGGCAGGTGATCCTAATGAACTCATTTCTATCCATATGAATACCAATGGCATGTGATATATGTGATTGAATTGGCAGTTCTTGAATGATTCTAGGATAAAATTATATACAATCATATTATAGGACACTGATCAATTTTAATTAATACTTTATGAAACATTTAAACAATCACATTCTTAAATGGAGGCAGATTGAAATACCTAAGAATTGGACATCACATAGTATACAGCTGCCATTTTTTCTGTCAGGACTGGGATCAGAACTCATAGTCTGAGTAACTCTTTTGCACTGTGTGGAAAGGGGAAGCTCACCTCCTTGAAGTCATGAAATTCAAGTCTGTTCCTTAGACCTGAAATCGATCCCCAGCACTAGAAAACATCCTATTCATGGACATTAAATATTTGATTTATATTTATATACATAGGTTGACTCCATTTAGCATTCAGTGTATTCATTTTTATTTTTTGTTTTATTCATGTATTGGCCATTTATTTTATTGACTATTATGGCACAAAGAACATTGATTCCATAGAATATAGGTCTGCATATATGTTCCACTTCATACCTGACTCCCAGGACTTTCACAAAAAAGGAAAACGTTTGTCACCATCAGTTTCTTACTCCATGATTCATTTTTTGGGAGTGCTGCCATCTGAACTCACGGCCTACAAGGCCCAATTCATGAATGGGTGAGTGTCAACACGCCATCCTAGGGCAAATTGAGCTGACAGGCAGTTCCAAGGACCTTAGATCGAGCCCCAGGGTTTGACAAAATATGAACAGAGTGACACCCAGATGGTAGTATGCTAATAAATATATATCTTTATAGAGTGCCAGACATGTCTACACATTATTCAGTTATGTAGACTACATTCCTACCAATTCTTGTGTATTTATTATGCCTCCATTAATTAATGTTATTGTTTTCATCCTTAATAAACTATTAAGTTAATCAGTGTCCTGAAATTATTGCATCTCTGTAAGAAATAGTATTCTTTTAATGCTTCATATTAAATAAAATCAGTCTACTGAAACCATGATGTCTAATTTTATACGAGTAGTATTCACGATCATCTCATTCAACCATGCCATTAATAACATTCCATCATTATTACTATGTATGGGAATGAGTCTCTTAGGATCTCTCCCATCTGGAAGTGGCATTACTGGGATTCAACTCTAGGCCTACATTGCCATGCGAGACTTGGCTTCCCCAATAGACCGCCATCCTTCAGCAATGCAAGGTGAAGTACCCTTTGGAATCATGTCATTCAGACCCAAAAGGTCACAGTGCAAAGGAATAAAATGTAAAAACCCAATCCTGCCATTTTTTTTTGAGCGGGGGGGTCGGTCATAGGGCTTGAACTCTGGGCCTGGGCGCTGTGCCTGTGATCTTCAGCTAAAGGCAAGCACTCTACTGCTGGCGTCACAGCGCCATTTCCAGTTTTCTAGTGGTTTCTTGGAGATAAGTGTATCACAGACTTTCCTGGCTTTGAACTGAGATACTCAGATCTCAGCCTCCTGAGTAGCTAGGATTACAGGGGTGAGCCACCAGAACCCGGCTCTGCCACTTTTTTTTTGCATATATTTTTCCCAGCACAAGGCCTGGAGGTCTAGGATCCCAGGATCAGCTGTGGCTCCAGTGGCTACACTGCAGCCTAGGGTGATAGAAGCTGAGGCAGAGTGCCATGATCTGAGTTCAAGACCTTGCTCCGCAAAACAAAAAAAAAAAAATCCCTCCCCACACACAAAAAATTTAGCTCACTGGCTTGCAATTCTCGTCATTATTTCTACTTTGGATTTGAACTGAGGGTCTGGGAAACTCTGCAGCACTGTGGATGAAGGGGAAGCTCACCATGCTTGAAGACAATGAAGTTGGGCCTGGTCCCTAGGCCTGAATTCAATCCCCAGCCCTGGAAAACATACTGTTTATATACATTAGAAAGATAGGATTTGTACTTACCTATAGATGTTCAGTCCGTATTGTAGTTATTGATTGTATTTTTGTTTTATTCATTTATTTACCGTTTATTGACTGTGATGACACGCATTCCATTTATTATATTGATGACATCCCATCACATAGTATCTAAATTTGTAGACATGTTCTCCATCATGTCTGACACCCAGGACTCTCAGATAAAAGGAAAACAGGGGTCACACTCGGCTTCTTACTCCATGATCCAATTTTTTGCAGTGCTGGGACCTGAACTCAGGGCCTTGCAGACCCAATTCATGAATGGGTGTGTCAAAACGGCAACCTGTAGCCAAGGAAGCTGCCAGTCAGTTCCTAGACCCTGAGATTGAGCTGCAAGGGTGGACAAAATAGCCATACATGTATAGGCATGTGGTATATATAAATAAATATATATTTGTATAGAATTCCAGAGACATCTACCTAGGATTCAATGACATCAACTACGTTCCTCCCAACTCTTTGGTATTTATTATGCCTCCATTGAAGGAATAGTATTGTTTTCATGCTTAATAAACCATTCATTAAGATCAATCAACATCCTAGGATGATTGCATCTAATTTTAGACTAGAACTATGCCCGCAGAAACTTTTCATTCAATCATGAGTTTGCTCACATTCCATCGTTATTCCCATGCATAGGAACGAGTCTCGTGGGAAGTCCCCCCATTGGTAGATATCAGGACCAGGATTCAAAATCAGCGCCTATGATGACATATGGGCCTGTGGCTTCCCCGATAGTCTGCTAGCTGCAGCCAATGAAAAGTGAAGTACCCTTTGTAGCCATGTAATTTGGAGCCATGTTGGTCACCATGCAAAGGAAGAAAATGTAAAAAATCCATCCTGTGGCTATTTTTCTGTGTGGGTTTTTTTTTTATTCCTGCAAGGCTTCAGAGCCTAGGATCACAGGGTCAACTATGGGCCTATGGCAGCCCACTAGCCTAAAGTGATCAAAGCTGAGACAGCGTTGCCATGAAGTGAGTTCAAATCCTTTGCTTAGCATAAAAACAAAAAAAACACCTAAAAACTAATAAAGCACCCTAGTTCAGAATTCGCACCATTTTTCTGCCACAGCTCAGATTCCAACTCAGGTCTAGGTAACACTACAGCACTGTGGGGTAAGGGGAAGCTTACCATCCTTGAAGATTACAAGGTGAGGCCTGCTCCCAGGGCCTAAATTGAAGCCCCAGCACTGGCAAAAATCATATGCCCATCTATTTTAAACATAGGATCTCTATTCACATACATTCGTTCAGTACAATTATTCTTTTTATGTCTTAGTCATGGATGCATTTTGTTTATTGAGCATGATGACAGATATAACTGTGCTAGCATGGATGACAATCCATTCCCATGTCTATAGAGTTGCTTAAGCCTTCTCCATCCTAGCTGAGACTCAGAACTTCCACAGGACAGGAAACAGGTGGACGGATTGGATTCTCACACCTGCATTCCTCTTTTGGCAGTGTTGGGATTTGAACTCAGAGCCTAACAGGCCCAAGTGGAGAAAGGATCAAAGTGAGGACACCATGATGTGAGCATCTAAGGAACTAGGCTGTTCCCAGAACCTGAGATTGAGCCCTGGGGATAGGGCAGGTGGAGAGCACAATAGTCATATAGTCATAAGCTGAAGATAGTATGCATACTTGTTTTGATTAGGAGAGATGGCGACCAGTGATGGAATCAAATCTACCTTGTGACTACTGATTCTTGGATCTTTCCCGATGCCTCCATTTCATGACTGTGATGATTATGGTCACGCTTCATCAATTGATCATTAAAAGTCATCGATACCCCAGGAATCTTGCCTATCATTTCCTACTCACATCCTGCAGGAACTATTCATTCAAGGATGAGATTGATCACATTCCACGACTCTTCCTAGGTCTGGAAACAAGTATCTCAGGATCTCACGCCAATCCCTCAATGTAGGGGAGCTGACTGGGATTCGACCTCTGGGCCTCTTTGCCTGGATGGCCTGGGGTTTCCCCAAGAGCTGCAGGCCTTCAGCCACGCCAGGTAACCTTCACTCTGTAGGTCGCGGATTTCAGACCCACCATGGTCACCGTACAAAGGAAAATGAACGTAAAAGCACCAGGTGGAACTTCCCACTGCTTTTTTTCCCCTCGCAGCTTTCTTTTCTCCTGCAAGCCCTGGGTTACTAGGATTCAAGGATGGGCTGTAGGTCCAGAGGCCACAGCAAAGGATGATCGGAGCTGAGGCAAAGTTGCCACTACTTGAGTTCGAGAACAGGGTCATATATATATATATATATGAATGAAGGAAGCACCCTAGTGCACACGCCATTTTACTGCCAGAACTGAGATTTGAACTCAGGTTTGGGTAAGTCTGTTGCACTGTTGGGGAAGGGAAGCTAACCATCTTTGAAGACTACAATGTCAGGACAGGTTCCAGGGCCTGAATTGAAGCCCCAGCACTGCCAAAAACCATATGCCCAACTAATTTACACATAGGGTCTTTATTTACTTACGTATGTAGAATGCATCATGCTTACAGTGTATTTATTCTTTTTATTGTGTGTCTTAGCCAGGGATGCATTTTGTATTTTATTGAGTATGATGACAGATATAACTGTGCTGACGTGGATGACAACCTATTCCCATGTCCATGGAGTTTCCTATGTCTTCTCCATTCTAGCTGAGACCAAGGACATTCACAGGACAGGAAAACAGGTCGACCTATGGGTTCTCACATCAGGATTCTGCTTTTGGCAGTGTTGGGATTTGAACTGAGAGCCTAGCAGGCCCAATTGGTGAAAGAGTCAAGGTGAGGACACCAGCATATGAGCAACTGAGGAGCTAAGCCATTCCCAGGACCTGACAATGAGCCCCAGAGAGGGCAAGGATAGGCATAAATTCATACTTGAAACATAGGATCTGTATTGACATATATGTGTGGGCAGCATCTTGCATTTGGTGCAATTCTTCTCTTAATTTGTGTCTAATTCATGATGGTATTGTGAATTTTACTGAGTATGGTGACAGATATAACTGTACTTACATGGATGACAACCTGTTCCCATGGTTATAGGGTTGCCTATACATTCATTCTCCATCCTAGCTGAGACCCAGGACTTCCACATTAGAGGAAATCAGGCACAATATCTGACTTCTGACATCAGGATGAATCTTTTGTCAGGCCTGGGATTTGAACTCAGGTCTGGGTAACCCCGTTGCACTGTGGGGAAAGGGGAAGGTCATCATCCCTGAAGATTAGAATGTCAGGCCTGGTCCAGGGCCTGATTTGAAGCCCCAGCAGTGGAAAAAATAACAAGCTTACCTTTCTTAAACATAGGATCTCTATTTACATACAGGTGTGGTATGCATCTTGCTTTCAGTGTAGTTATTTTTTAATTTTGAGTCTTATTCATGGATGTATTGTGTATTTTATTGAGTATGGTGACAGGTATATCAGTGCTGCCATGGATGACAACCTATTCCCATGGCTATAGAGTTGCCTATATAACATTCTCCATCCTTGATGAGGCCCAGCACCTTCACAGGAGAGGAAATCATGTGGATCCATTGGTTTCTCACATCAGGATGAATCTTTTGGCTGTGCTGGGGTTTGAACTCAGAGCTTAGCAGGCAGAATTGGGGAATGGGTCAAGGTGAGTACACCAGCCTGTGAGCCACTAAGGTGCTAGTCCGTTCACAGGACCTGAGCTCGTGCCCGGCACAGGGGTCAATATATACATGAAATCATAATTTAAAGACAGGAGCTATATTTCCATACATGGGTGGGTGGCATCTTGCATTCCGTGTACTCATTCTCTTGATTTCGTGTCTTATTCATGGATGCAATATGTATTTTACTGAGTGTGATAGCAGTTATAAGTATGCTGACATGGCTGCCAACCAATTCCCATGAGTACAGAGTTGCCTATACAGTATACTCCATTCTAGCTGAGACTCAGGACATTCACAGCATAGGAAAACTGGTGCAACCATTGGCTTCTCTTATCAGGATGAATCTTTTGGTACTCCTGGGATTTGAACTCAAGGCCTAGCAGGCTCAAGTGGTGGATGAGTCATGGTGAGCACACCATCACGTGAGCCACTAAGCATCTAGGTCTTTCCTGGGACCTGAGATCAACCCCCGGTTGGTGCTATAGTAGTCATAAATTTAGAATTTAAACAGAGGATCTCTATTTCCATACATGGGTGGGCAGCATCTTGGGTTCAGCGTAGTTATTGTCTTTATCTGGTGTCTTACTCATTGATGTATTGTGTATTTTCTTGAGTATAGGATGACAGATATAACTGTGTTGACCTGGATGACAAGCTATTCCCATGAGTATAGAGTTGCCTATGCATTTTCCATCCTAGCTGTGACCCAGAACTTGCACAGCACAGAAGAACAGGTGCAACAAATGGTTTCTCACGTCAGGGTGAATTTTTGGAAGTGCTGTGATTCGAACTCAGGGCTTAGGAGGCCCAACTGCCCAATGGGTCTACATGAGCAAACCAGCCTGTGAGCCACTATGGAACTGGGCTGTTCCCAGGAGCTGAGATCAAGCCCCAGGGAGGCCAAAAGAGTCCTCAATGCATCATTGAAACATGGGATGTATATTCACATCCGTGTGTGGACTGCCTCATGCATTGAGCGTAGTTATCCTCTCTATTTTTTATGCTATTCATGGATGTATTATGTATGTTCCTGAGTATATATGACAGGTGTAACTGGGCTTACATGGATGACAACCTTTTCCCATGGGCACAGGGTGGCCTATGCATTCTCCATCCTAGCTGAAACCCAGGACTCACACAGGAAAGGAAATCAGGTGCAACGACTGGCTTCTGACAGGATTAATATTTTGGCATTGCTGGGATCTGAACTCAGCACCTAGCAGGCCCAATAGGCGAATGGGTCCACATAAGCACACCAGCCTGTGAGCCACTAAGGACCTAGGCCATTCCCAGGACCTGAGATCAAGTCCCAGGGGTAAGGCAGGGGAGCACAATAGTCATCCATTCATAAGCTGAAGGTAGTAAGCAGATAAGTACATATAGAGTAGGAGAGATGGTGACCTGTGATGGAATCCAATCTACCCTGTGACTACCAATTCTTGGATCTTCCCCAATGCCTCCATTTAATGACTGTGATGATTATGGTCACGCTTCATCAACTCTTCACTAAAAATAATCGATACCCCATGAGTCTTGACTATCATTTCCTACTCGAATTCTCAGGAACTACTCATTCAAGAAAGAGATTGATTGCATTTCACGGCTCTTCCTAGGTCTGGAATTGAGTATCTCAGGAACTCCTGACATTCCCTCAATGTAGGATAGCTGACCAGGATTCGACCTCTGGGCCTCCGTTGCCCGGTCGTCCTGTGGCTCCCCCGACAGCCAGCAGGCCTTCAGCCACACCAGGTCACCTTCAATCTGCAGTCCACCGGGTGCGGTCTGACATGGTCAACATTCAAATGAAAATAAAGCTAAAAGCGCCAGATGGAACTTCCTGCCGCTTTTTCCTCCTCCAGCTTTTTATTTTTTCCTACAAATCCTGGGGTCCTAGGATCCGAGGATGGGCTGTGGGTCCAGAGACTGCAGCCTAGGATGATTGGACCTGAGGCAGAGTTGCCACAACTTGAGTTCAAGCCCCAGGTCTGGCAAAAAATATTAAAAAATTGAAAAATTATTAATGAAGCACCCTAGCTCAGAATTCACGCCATTTTACTTCCAGAGCTGGGATGTGAAATCAGGTCCAGGTAACTCTGTTGCACTGTGAGAGAAGGAGAAGCTTACTATCGTTGAAAACTACAAGGTGAGGCCTGGTCCCAGGGCCTGAAATGAAGCCCCAGCTCAGGCAAAAATCATATGCCTACCTATGTTACACATAGGATCTCTATTATCATACATGTGTGGAATGCATCATATTTTCAGTATAGTTGTTCTTTTTATTGTGTGTATTAGTCAGGGATGCATTTTGTATTTTATTGCATATGATGACAGATATAACTGTGCTGACTTGGATAGCAACATATTCCCATTTCTACAGAGTTTCCTATACCTTCTCCATCCTAGCTGAGACTCAGGACATTCTCAGGACAGGAAAACAGGTGGATCAATGGGCTTCTCACATCAAGATTCATGTTTTGGCAGTGTTGGGATTTGAATTGAGAGCCTAGCAGGACCAATTGGCAAAAGAGTCAAGGTGAGTACACAGGCTTGTGGGCAACTAAGGAGCTAAGTCATTCTCAGGACCTGAGGTTGTGACCCAGTGAGGGCCAGGATAGGCATAAATTCATAATTGAAACATAGGATATGTATTGACATACATGTGTGGATAGAATCTTGCATTCGGTGCAATTCTTCTCCTTATTTTGTGTCTAATACATGGAGGTATTGTGTATTTTCTAAGTATGGTGACAGGTATTACTCTGCTGACATGGATGATGACATTTTCCCATTGTTATAGGGTTGCCTATGCATTCATTCTCCATCCTAGCTGAGACCCAGGACTTCCATAGGAGAGGAAAACAGGTGTAAAGACTGGCTTCTGACATCAGGATGAATCGTTTGTCAGGCCTGGGATTTGAACTCAGATCTGGGTAACCCCGTTGCACTGTGGGGGAAGGGGAAGCTCATCATCCCTGAAGACTAGTATGTCAGGTCTGGTCAAGGGCCTGATTTGAAATCCCAGCAGTGGACAAAATAACAAGCTTACCTTTCTTAAACATAAGATCTCTATTTACATACAGGTGTTGTATGCATCTTGCTTTCAATGTAGTTATTTTTTAATTTTGAGTCTTATTCATGGATGTATTGTGTATTTTATTGAGTATGGTGGCAGGTATATCTGTGTTGCCATGGATAACAATCTATTCCTATGGCTATAGAGTTGCATATATAGCATTCTCCATCCTCGATGAGGCCCAGGACTTTCACAGGACTGGAAAACAGCTGTAAGGATTGGTTTCTCACATCAGGATGAACCTTTTGGCTTTGCTGGGAGTTGAACTCTGGGCCTATCAGGCCTTACTTTCTAATGGGTCCATATGAGCACACCAGCTTTTGAGCTACTAAGGATCTAGCTACCCAGGACTTGAGATTGAGCTCTGGGGTGGGGTTTGTGCACCATATTCATCCGTTCATAAGCTGAAGCAAGTATGCTAATAAATATTTGTATAGAGAAGATGTGGCAAGCTGTGTTGGAATCCTATTTACCATGTGACTACCAAATCTTGGATCTTTCCCAATGCCTCGATTTCCTGAATGTAATTATTATTGTCACATTTCGTGATGTCTTAATTAAAAATAATTGTTGTGCCAAAGGTCTTGCGTATCATTTCCTATGTGAATCATGCATGAACTTCTCAACTCTTCCCTAAGCCTGAATTCAAGCACCAGCCCGAAAACTGTAACATTTATAGACATTTTAAATATGTGATTTATATTTACATCTATATATTCAGACTGTATCGTGTTTGTTGGAGTGATTCATTATATATTATTATTGATTGAATGAATTAACATTTATTTTATGGATTGTGAGTGCACCTATATCATTTATTAAATTTATTCCAACCTATTCCATAGCAAGTAGCTTTGCACACATATTATGCACATGATACCTCACACCCAGCACTTGCACAGAAATGGAAAACAGGTGTCTCACTTGGAATCTTACTCCAAGATGAAATTTTTGGCAATGTTGGTACCTGAACTGAGGACCTAGAACTCCCAATTCATGAATGGGTGAGTGTCAGCATGGCATCCTCTAGCCCATTCAGGTGCCAAGTGGATCCCAGGACCTAGGATGGAGCCACAGGTTTGGCCAAAATAGCAGTACCTTTCTATTCAGAAGATGGTATAAAGATAAATATATATTTAGATATTTTGATACTGCCAGTGATGTCTATGTGGAATGAAATGACATATACTATGTTCATACAGATTCTAAGGTCTTTAGTGAGGACTCCATTTAATGAATAGTATTCTTTTAATGCATAATAAACTATAAATTAAAATCAATCTGTGTTCTGTGATTATTGGGTCTAAATTTATACTAGACTGATTGATGAACTACTCACCCAACCATGACATTGATCACATTTCTCTGGCGTTCCTATGGACAAGCAATAGTTTCTTTGGCTCTCCAGCCATTCGTAAGTAGCATGACTGGGATTCAAACTCAGGGCCTAGGTGTCCAGGTTGGCCTATGGCTTCGCTGACAGCCCGTCAACCTTCAGCAATGCCAGGTGACCTACGGGTTGCAGCAGTGTTATTTGGACCATGGATGGTCACCATGCAAGGAAGGAAAACCAAGAAACTGCCATCCGTAGGTGGTTCCTGGATTTTTTTTCATGCCATTTTCATTTTGTTTTCCTGTCAGCCCCCGAAGCCCCCAGGATAATCTGTGGGTCCAAAGGATGCACCCTGCCAGCCTAGATTGATGTTAGCTGAGGCAGAGTTGCCACGATATGGGTTCAAGCCCAGTGCTGGGCAAAAAATAAATAAATAAATAAATAAATAATTTAAAAAATATTAAAAATAGCCTGGCACCGGCTATGGTTCACACTTGTAATCTTAGCTACTCAGGACGCTGAAATCTGAACATCACGGTTCAAAGCCAGCCAGGGCAGGAAAGTCTATGAGACACTTATCTTCAATAAACCACTAGAAAACCAGAAGTGGTGCTGTGGCTCAAGCATTATAGCACACACCTTGAGCTAAAAAGCACAAAGACAGCTCCCAAGGCCACAGTTCAAGTCCCATGATATATGTATACATACATACATATATACATACATACAATACTAATGAAGCTCCCTGGCTTGGAATTCGTGCCCTTTTTTTCCTGCAAGGCCTGGGAATTAAACTCAGAGTCTGGGTAACTTTAATTCACTGGGGGGATGGGGAAACTCACCCTCTTGGAAGACAAGCAATTCAGGCCTGTTCCTTAGGCCTGAATTCAATCCACAGCCCTGTTAATGTAATATTCATCCACATTTGAAATAATGATTAATATCTACATAATTATGTTTATTGCAATTTGCTTTGAGTATATTTATTTTTTGTATTATTCATTCATTATTTTATTGACTATTATTACACTTATAACATGTATTAAATTGATTACATCTTATGAGAACTATACAGATTTGCATATGTATTATATATCTTACTTCAGACCCAGGACATTCATTAAAATTCTATAGTAGATCATCCCATGCTTAGAAAAACAGAAAGAATATATCAACCAAATTAATTTATCCCTAGGCACCCCAGTGGCTCACATCTGTAATCCCAGCTACTCAGGAGGTGAGAACTGGAAGATGAAGTTTCAAAGCCAATCCAGGCAGCAAAGCCTGAGAGATATCATCTCCAATTAACTGGCAAAAAGCCAGTCTACAGGTATGGCTGAAGTGGTAGAAAATCAGCTATGAACAACCAAGCCAAGAAAGAGCAAGCTGAGTTCAAGTGCAGAGAGGGAGGGGGGTAGGGGGATAAAGGGAAGAGAAATCCTCCAAAAACAGAGAGCAAAACAACAGTACACAAAATCCACCTAATTTATGGTACCAAAAAACTGAAAAAAAATCAAGCTTGTGCATTTGTATAATTTTACATGAGCACATATGTTCTTAGGTACACTTCAAAGCTATGTTTTTAATAATATGTGTATATATAAATTAATCATGTATGTATATATAAATAAACTAAGAAACCAGCCAATGAAAAAATACTTCTGAATTAGTGCCTTAACCATGGCATTAAAAGTATGTTCGAGGTTTCTTTCTTTAGAATCAATCTTAAAATGTTTGTTCATGTACCAGGCGTCAGTAGCTCACACATATAATCCTAGTTACTCAGGAGGCTGAGAGCTGAGGATAGCAGTTCAAGGTAAGCCCCGGGAGACTCTTACCGCCAATAAACTACTAGAAAACCGGAAGTGGTGATGTGGCTCAAGCTGTAGAGTGCTCGCAAGCTGAAGAGCGCAGGGATAATGCCCAATCCCCGAGTTCAAGCCCCACCACCGACAAAAAAAAAAAAAAGGAAAGAAGTTTGTTCATACAAAATTCTAACATTTTGAGCTTTAGGAAACTTTTCTTCCAGGGTCTTATGCTCTTTAGGCAACTATTCCACCACTGAGCTACATCATAGTACCAATGTTTTTGTTTTTCATTTTAGAATCTAGTTTATTCCCAAAATGCTTACAAGTACCTACTGTCCTCACAGAAGCGAGTGTTTATTCAGAAACTCAACCTTTTGTGGTATGAGGAATCCCCTATTCTAGTTCGTGGTAGGCACTGAGGAAAACTCACAGAACACAATTGCAGACATTTTATAATCATAGAAATAACTCTAAATAGAAATAACATCAACTGCCGGGCACGGATGGCTCATGCCTACAATCCTAGCTACTCAGGAAGCTGAGATTTGAGCAAGGCGACTCAAGGCCAGCCAGGGAGGAAAGTCTGTGAGACTCTTATCTCCAATAAACCTCTAGAAAACTGGAAGTGGTGCTGTGGCTCAAGTGCTTGAGCATTTGCCTTGAGCACAGGGAAAGCACCCAAGCCCAGAGTTCAAGCCCCACGATCAACAAATAAAAAAAAAAAATAGAAAAAATAAGAAATAACATCAACTGTCCCAAACTTCTAGGGAGAAATGATAACCTCATTTTCATTCTCACTCTTCATGGCAGATGGTAAAAAACAACAATGTGCTATGCTGAAATGTAAAAGTTTAAACCCCTTTTTTGAAAAACTCTCATGTTATAAAGTCAAAATGTTTCAAATAAAGTCAAAGTGAACTTTAAAAAAATATTAAAAATGCTAATGAAACTCCTAGGCTTGGAATGTGGGATTTTTTATCTGCAAGGCCTGGTATTTGAAATTAGGGACTAGGTAACTATGTTGCCCTGCGGGGGAAGGGGAAGCTCACTATGCTTGAAGACCAGAAGTTCAGGCCTGTTCCCTAGGCCTGAAATCATGCCCCAGTCATACTCTTTATATATATTTTAAAGATAGGATTGAACTTCCATATACATTTTCAGTCTATATCGTGTTTGGTGTGGTTATTCATTGTATTTGTTGTTTTATTCATTTATTTACTGTTTATTTTACAGACTGTGAGGACACCTAAACAAGTATGATATTGTTTACATACTATCACATTGCATCTAGATTTGTAGACTTGTTCTCCTTCATGCCTGACACCCAGCACTCTCCCAGAAAAGGAAAACAGGTATCACACATGGCTTCTTACTCGAGGATGAAATTCTTGGTAGGCACTGAGGGCAAACTCTAGAGGTGGCCAAAATAGCCATATATGGATAGGCAGGTGGTAGTATGCCAATAAATGTGTATTAGTAGAGAGTGCCAGAGCCGTGTATCTAGTATTCAATGATATCTACTATGTTCCTATGAAGTCTTAGGCATTTAGACAGCCTAGATATTATGGAGAAAGAGCATACAACCATCCAAGAAAAGTCCAAGAAATATGATAGATCTATTCAACATTTGGAAGACACCATCAGAAGGCCTAATCTGAGGATAATGGGTGTAGAGGAGCACCAAGAAACAGAAGTTAATGGCCTAGGAAATTTGTTTATCAGGATCCTAGCAGAGAACTTCCCAAACATGAAAAAAGATAGGCCTATTCAGATACAAGAAGCTTTTAGAACTCCAAATAGACCAGACCAGAACAGGACAACCCAGCATCACATTATAATCCTCACAGGATCAATTCAGACCAAGGAAAAGAACCTTAAAGCTGTCAAGGAGAAAAGATCAATCACCTATGAAAGGAAACCAGTTAGAATTACCTCAGATTTCTCAGCAGTGACAATGAAAGCAAGAAGAGCCTCGAGTGATGTATGCCATGCCAAAAAGACAAACAACAATCAACCAAGAAAACTGTACTCAGCTAAACTCTCCTTCATAAAAGAAGGTCAAATAAAAACCTTCCATAGCAAAGAAAAAATGAAACAATATATCTCCACCAAACCAGCCCTACAAAAGATTCTTAAAGACGTCCTACACATAGAAAACCAACAAGACCACAATAAAGGCCAAGAAACTACACCCAAACTGAGAATCCAAGAACCACAGGAAGAACCCAGTTTTTGCAGTCCCCAAGAAAGTAGATAAAATGGCAGAAACTCCCAAATACTTCTCAGTTCTATCTCTCAACATTAACAGACTTAACTCTCCAATTAAGAGACATAGACTGTCTAGTTGGATTAAAAAGCAAGAACCTTCTATCTGCTGCCTTCAGGATTCACATCTTGCCCATAAAACAACACATTTTGAATGTGAAAGGCTGGAACAAAATCTACCAAGCAAACGGCCCCCATAAACAGGCACGAGTTGCAATCCTAATATCAGATGAAATAGAATTCAATTTAAAATAAGTGAGAAGAGTTAAAGAAGGTTACTACATAGTAATTAATATATCTCTCCTTCGGGAGGATATTACAATTCTAAATATCTATTCACCAAACGGAGCACCCAAATTTATCCAAGAAACCCAACTTTCCCTCAAATCCCACATAGATCCAAAGACATTAATTGTTGGGGACTTTAACACACCACTATCCCCAATAGATAGATCAACTTGACAAAAACTCAACAAAGAACCTGCATATATAAACAACTGCATAGATCAAATACATTTAAGACATCTACGAAGATTTCACCCAGCAGCATCAGAATACAAGTTTTTCTCAGCAGCATATGGAACATTTTCCAAAATAGACCACATTTTAGGCCACAAATCAAACTTGTCCAAATTCAGATACATTGAAGTTATACCTTGCGTTCTCTCAGACCACAAAGGATTAAAAGAAGGACTCCACACCAAAAGCCACTAAAGAAAGTCCTGTAACACATGGAGGCTGTACAACAAACTGCTGAATCAGGAGTGCATCATGAAAGATATTAGAAATGAAATTCAAATATCATGATATTCAACAAAAATGAGCACACAAATTACCAACTCCTCCGGGACACAGCAAAGGTAGTACTCAGAGGCAAGTTTATAGCTCTGAGTTCCTACATCAACATATTGGAGAGATCTGAAACCAACAATTTAATGAGACATCGGAGCCTCCTTGAAAAAGAGCAGCAGGATAAACCCCAACCCAATGGACAGAAAGAAATAACAAAAATTAAATCAGAATTAAATGAATTAGAATCCAAAAAAGCCATGTAAAGAATTAACAAAGAGTTGGTTCTAACAAAAAATTAACAAAATTGACAGACCCGTCGCAGATCTTATCAGAAAAAGAAAAGAACATACCCAAATAAACTGAGATGAGAATGGAAACATCACCAGAGAAACAACCAAGATTCAGAACATTATTAGGAAATACTTCTCAAAACTTTATGCTAATAAGATTGAGAACTTGGCAGAAATGGAACTTTTCCTAGCAAATACTGACATAGCAAAACTAAACCAAGATGAGTTAAATCACCTTAAGAAGCCCATATCAAGCACTGAAATATAAACAGTAATAAGAGATCTCTCATCTAAGAAAAACCCAGGTCCAGATGGTTTCACAGCTGAATTCTAAAAGGTCTTCAAAGCAGAGCTTACACTAATACCCCTCCAACTCATCAATGAAATTGAAAGAGAAAGTTCACTATGGAACACATTCTATGAAGCTATCATAACCCTCTTCCCCAAACCAGGCAGGGTCTTATCAAAGAAAGAGAACCATGGACCCATTTCTTTGATGAACGTTCATGAAAAACTTCTCAACTAATTTTGGCCAATAGACTTCAACAATTCATCCAAAAAATCATACACCAAGACAGACAGGATTCATTTCAGAGATGCAAAGCTGGTTCAATATATGCAAATCAATTAGTATAATTCATCATATCAACAGGAGCAGGGATAAGAATCACATGTTTATACCAATAGATGAAGAAAAAGCATTTGACAAGATCCAACACCACTTTATGATGAAGGTTCTGGAAAAATTAAGAATCCATGGAACATTCCTCAATACAATAAAGGCTGTATATGACAAACCTACAGCCAGCATTACAGTTAATGGTGAAAAACTAACGCCATTTCCTTTTAACTCAGGAACGAGACAAGGATGTCCACTCTCTCCACTTTTATTCAATCTAGTATTAGAATGCCTAGCTACAAATAAGACTGGATGCAAATATAAAGGGGATCCAAATAGGGAAAGAAGTAATACTCTCCCTCTTTGCAGATGACATGATCTTGTGTTTAAAGAATCCCACAGACCCCACTCCCAAATTACTTAAGCCGATTCAAAACTTTGGCAAAGTAAAAGGGTATAAAATTAACCCCCCAAAATCAATGACTTTTCTGTATGCCAACAATGAAAAAAGTGAGGCTGAAATTAGGAAAGCAACTCCATTTGTAATAGCCCCACAAAAAATAAAATACTGAGGAATTAACTTAACCAAAGAAGTGAAGGACATCTATGAAGAAAACTTTGAAAACCTGAAAAAGGAAATCAAAACAGAACTGAGAAAGTGGCAAAAACTCCCATTCTCCTGGATTTGAAAGATCAAGATCGGGAAAATGACCATACTTTTGAAGGCTATCTCCAAATTCAATGCAATACCTATCAATATTCCAACCTCATTCTTCAAGGAATTAGAAGACGCAATCCAAAAATACATATGGTACAGTAAAAGTCCCCGAATAGCAAAAACAATCCTCAAAAGAAAGAACAAGGCTGGAGGAATATCAATACCAAATTTCAAACTCTACTACAAAGCCATAGTAATCAAAACAGCATCACAAGATCAGACTTCAGAACCAATGGAACAGAATTGAAAACCCAGAAATGAACACACAGACCTATAGCCAACTAATCTTCGATAACGGAGCTCAAAAACTAGAATGGAAGAAAGACAGCCTCTTCAGTATATGCTGCTGGCAAAATTGGTTAACTATTGTAGAAAATGAAAGCTAGATTCTTATATATCATTCTGCACCAGAATCAACTCCAAATGGATCAAAGACCTCAGAGTCAAAGCAGACAATCTGAAAACATTACAGGATGGAATAGGAGAAACCCTAGGTCTCCTTGGCACAGGCCGAAATTTTCTTAATAGAGACCCAGAAACACAACAAATCAAAGAAAGGTTGAAGAAATGGGATTGCACAAAATTGCAGAGCTCCTGCATGGCCAAGCACATAGCTAGCAAGATCAATAGAAAGCCCACAGATTGGGAGAAGATCTTCACTAGCCATACATCCGACAAGGGTCTCATATCTAAAATATACCTGGAGCTCAAAAAATTAAATCCCCCAATAACGAATCTCCAAAGAAACAACTGCCCAATAAATATGTGGGCTAAAGATTTAAGAGAAACTTCTCTTAAGAGGAAAGTAAGGATTGCCAATAGACACATGAAGAAATGCTCAACCTCTCTAGCCATAAAAGAAATGCAAATCAAAGCAACATAGTGATACCACCTCACCCCAGTTAAAATGGCAATAATCAAGAACTCTAATAACAACAGATGCTTGAGGGGATGCTGAGAAAAGTGAACATTACTATATAGTTGGTGGGAGTGTAAACTTGTTCAACCACTTTGGAAAGCAATATGGAGGTTCCTCAAAATAGTCCACATAGAGCTAACCTATTTCCCAGCAATCCCACTTTTGGGCATTTACCCAAATAATCACAAACAAGATAACACTAAAGCTACCAGCACGACTATGTTTATTATTGAAGCATTATTTACCATAAGTAAGATATGGAACCAACCCTATGCCTCTCAGTAGATGAATGGATCAAGAAAATGTGGCATATATACACAATGGAATTCTATGCCTCCATCAAAAATAATGACATTGCTCCATTTGTTATGAAATGAAAAGGCTTGGAAAAAAATTATATTAAGTGTATTTGTTAGATTGGTAGTTAAACAAATGGTATTATTGTTAATATTAATTTTAATGCAATTTCAGGGAACTCTCCTGTCTCTGACCTCCTAACACTTGTATTTTGGGTTTTGTCTCTGGACATCTAGGATTTAGCAGGACTCAAAATAAACCAAGATCTTGCCCATGTAGTTGGAACTCCTTTGTATGTTATTCTCACAATTAAAAAAAAAATAAGCCAAGAGTATTTGAATTTTACTATTAAGGTTTAATTATAGATCTCTACTGATCTTTCTCTTAAGTGTGTTGGAGAAACCAAAGCTGAAATTAACTTGGACTTTTGTGGTGGATGTAAATGTCTTAACTACCATCTCTGGTAGTAGGTACCACTAAATTTCAATTAGCCATCACAGGCTCAAGCCTGTAATCCTAGCTACTCCGGAGGCTGAGATCTGAGGATCGTTATTCAAAGCCAGCTCGGATAGGAAAATCCATGGGACTCTTACTCCAATTGACTGCCAAAAAGACTAGAGGTGGATATGTGTCTCAAGTCGTAGAGTGCTAGCCTTGAGGGATGAAGCCCAGGTTCTGAGTTCAAGCCTAGATACTGACCATCAATTAATAAATTCAGAGGTTCCACTGTGAGTGCTATATTCTTTTAGAGACTGAAGTATTTTTTTTCACATAGTCTTTCAAACATCAGCATCGCTAATGGAGAATCATTCCAGATCCTTCTTTTCCATTTGAATAATTGTTATTCTCCAGGAGTAGAGTGGCGAAGAGGCTTGTAGATCCAGAGCTCAGACATTACATTGGCTAAAAAGAGATCAAATTAAAATTTGTTCTTTGGTTGCAAATACCACATTTTTGTTATGTGTTTGCTAGCCCTGGCACTTGAACTGAAGGCCTTGGTGCTGTTCCTGAGCTTTTGTATCCAAGACTATTGCTCTACCACTTGAACCACAACTCTACTTCGGGCTTATTGGTGGTTAATTGGACATAAAAAGTCTCACAGACATTCTGGACCTGGATGGCTTCAAACTAGAATGCTGAGTAGCCAGGATTACAGGTATATGCCACTAACATCTGGCTTAAATACCACCTATAATGTTAAAAGTCAAGGATATCTGTTAACATTGATCTCTGACAGATGTACAATGTTTTACTCCTCACTGAATGAATGTTCCTTTGAACAGTATTGCATCAAATGTAGTGGACTCAAGTTAGGTCTTGAACACCAACAACCTGCTTTGGTGGAAGTGGCCTTGTTTTTCTACACCCTATTTGGCCATTGGTGTGGACTGTAGAAAAAAAGACAATTCAGTAAAAACAAATTCAAAGAGTCTGAGACACACAAGTTCTGGACATCACTTCCTCATGGGCTGCTGTTGTGCAGGACCAATATTTTATCTGAAGAGAAACTTGGAATTACAAAAGTTAAAACCCAAGGTCTAGTAACCTCTAAAAGGCCTGTGTAACTCCTTGGTCCTCATACCTGATTCTGTGACTTAGTGGGAAAGGCAAAGGGCAGATTTCTAGCTATTGCAGACTTCTCCCTTAGTGAACAATAAGTTACCACCTTCAGTCCTGGTTCCAGCTCAGACTTGGCTCAGGTCTGTGAACCTGAGTGTAGACGTTTGAATCTCCATAGTGTGAATGGAAATTTGGCCTCCTACTAAGATAGCAGTTTGAGGGACCTGGATAGCTGTGGGCAAGTCTCTTTGTAATAGCCTGTTCTTTGTGCACATTTGGTTTAGATGCAGGGATACATAACTAACTAGTCACAGTGGTCACCCCAGGGTAGAGCAAGAGAGACAGAGTAGAGAGATAGTGATCAAGCTCACGCCATCTGCCATTTTATGCTGCTTTAATTGACATGTTCTTCATGTATTTTAGTAATTCAAGACTAAAAATTAACATTACATATAAATTTTTAATTGCCTCTTTGTTTCTGACAAAAATTAAAAGTAAAAATGAATTTAAATAGAAAGGCAGTATGGTAAGAGCAGGGAAAAGGATTGGAACAATGATCATGGGCAGCTCCTGAAGTCCAACCTGGAGGTTTTATTTACCATTATCGGGGAATAAAATGAAACTATGTAACAAGACAGGCCTGCCTGCTTTTGCTCAGCAACAAGGCAGCCCTGTCTGCTTTCCTTAGCAACACAACAGCCCTCCTGTCTTCCCTCATTTATGTCAGAGTCAAAGGGGTCAATAGAGCATGACTAAGGGAGGAAATTAGAGCTATCATTGAAAGATTAAAATGAACAAGCCCTGGATATGTCTGGAAACCTATAAAGCATCTGAAGCCTTAAACACTTAGGCCTTTCAGAGACCAGTCTTTCACAGAAACTAAATATTCAGAGAGAAAGCCAAGATATGCTCTGAGGTCTGTAGATTCCCTTACTCAGAGAACACACAGACCTCCCAATGACAGAATCATCCCTGCCAACAATAGAACTTCCTAGTGAGGCTCAGGGAATAAAAGACACATTAAACTTTTCTCACTGCCAGAAACCAGTACACACTCAGAGGGCACCAGGACAATACGGGATGGAGGGCTCAGCCCTATTGCAAACAATGGACGAAGCTCAGAGGCCCACACCTAATCTCCTAAAGGTCCAACAGCTTCCAGATGGTGTTCGCAGCCCTTCAAAAAGATCAATCTGTGATGCCCAGCTCTAAAGCCCACCCTGTGTTTAGGGGCCCCCTGAGCTCAGCTTCTGCTCCTGAACCTGCCCATGTATTCTGTAAAGAGCCCAGAGAAACCCTTGGCAGTTGTTGTGTGGCAGAAGTCAGGCCACAGTGAGGCTCCTGCAGCCCCCAGCCTTGCTCCAAGCATAGCCACCAACAAGGGAACACTCCCAGTTTCCACCACAGACCTCTGATGTGTAATAAAAAGAGGCTGTGCTTGTGCTGGCACAGTCACCAGTCAGCAGTCCAGGCAAAGGGGCATCTGATAAGGCCACCCCAAGTAGCTGTGTGGCTCTGACATCAAGACAGAGGCAGGCAGGTCCACCCATGCAGGCTGCCTTTGAGAAGCTCCTCTTCCAAGTGCAGGCCTACCTGGTGGACTCTGAAGCAGATTATGACACTGAACATTTTCACAGCACACTAGAAGAACCCGACAAGCAATGGCCCTGTGCTCAGAGACCTAACCAAGGCAGGGAATGAGACAGAGAGAGAAAGAGAGAGAGAGAGAGAGAGAGAGAGAGAGAGAGAGAGAGAAAGAGGCTATCTGTGCTTAATACCTATTTCAATATCCTTGGTGAATAATACCTATTTCAATATCCTTGGTGAGTAATGCATATTTTTATCAAGAAATAAAGAGGAAAACTTCAAACTCTAACTCTGATGGGGTAGCTAGGATCAATCTAAACTTCCTACCATAAACAATCACAAAAGTGGAAGCTATGTGAAACTATATATGTATATAAATGTATATATAATATAAACATGCAGGCATATATATGTATGTTCACATATACAATATGAATATATAATGTATAATATATATGTGTATACAGAGGGAAAAATAGAAATACATAGTATTTGAAGGAATAAAAACCAATACCTTCCCAATTTTGATTGAAAGCATGAACCCTTCCATGCAGGAATCTATCAGCTCAAAAAAGTCAATTAACATAATTACACAGGTCCACATTAAGACACATTCTAATTAAACAAAAACAGAAAACTTCCCAAAGCACAAAGACACAACTCATCACACACAAGTAATCTTCAATGATATTAAGACAAATTTCTCATCAGAAACTAGATTCACTATTAGACAGCAAGGACAACAAATTTAAAGTGTTAAAAGGACATATCTAAAACCCACCTTTCTAACAAATATACTTCCTCCAAATGTAAGAGATGAGCTAAGTACCTACAGATGGCTCAGGCCTATAATCTAACTACTCAAGAAGGTGAATTGTGAGGGTGGTGGCTCAAAGCCAGCCTGGAACTTGTCCTCTCAGGAGGAAGTTGTAGGACACAGCTGCCCTTGAGAAGGACGGAGGCCTTTGTGCAGTGCTATTGCTGGAAAAAGACATTAGATAAGGTGGCCATCAAGAATGGAGGCTATTAGCTAGTGTGTCCAGAGAAGCAATTTATAAGATTCAGTAGTCCTCTAGAAAATCAGAGGATTTTGACCACTGTCCTAGTGGTTTCAGAAATGCCACGAGAATGACCAGAGCAACCTCAAGCCACATGGATTCCTTAGCAACAGTCTTTGAGGTCTAAGAGCTAGAGTGTCAATGCTGGCAGGCTGTGATTGGTCCACTATTTCTCTGACCTCACTGGCCCAGACTCTGATTGGTCCATTTCTTCTATGACACCACTATGCCTGGTTGTGATTGCGCCATTGTGTGAGGTCATGAAGGATATATAGGAAGCCACTGTGCTCCAACCTATGTCAGTTAACAGAGCTTGGAGCTCTTGCTTGATGACTCGCTGGACAGAATCAAAGTTAAATGATTTTTTTGGTAGTGGGGACAGGCTGTTATTTGGATTTTGGTATATCTTTTTACTTTCTGGGTTTTCCTTTATTTTATTTAATTTATTTAGGTAGACTTGCTACCTGCCATTGTAGCAGAAGTATGGAAGTACAGAAGGAATCAATCTCAAGCTCCTTGAAGGAGGAGATCATCAAACAATACCAGAAGAAAGTGCTCTTCGACACAGGTACCTATAGAAAAGTGAAGCTGGCCCATTCCCTCCTCACAGACAAGGACATAGCATTTAAAATACTCTGGAAGTGAAAGTCCTCATCATTGGATAAAGAATGAGGTGGACATTTTTAAAAAGGTATGGCACAAACACATCATCAGGTTGTACCAGGTAATGGAGAAGGAAGAGTATGTGTATCTCATTATGGAACTGGCCACTAGGGGTACCTCCTGGGGTGGATCTGAAAATTCTGCCACCTATATGAGGATGAAGCCAGGAGTCTTGTCACACATGTTGTAAGTGCTGTTCACTACTTACACCAAACAAAATCATACACGAAGACCTTAAGCCCAACAATATCCTTTTGGACACCAAAGACAATATCAAGGTCAGTGGATTTGGTCTGAGCATCTGGCTCACTCTGGGGCAGTTGCTAATGAATGTATGTGGTGCAGTGCTATTCCATCCCCCTGAAATGTTCTTGGAAGAAATGATGGCCTGGTACAGATGTCTCACACCTGTAATCCTAGCTATTCAGGAGACCGAGATCGGAGGATCATGGTTCAAAGCCAGCCCGTATGACTCTACCCTCTGAGCAGACTCAAACTGATATCAAAGACTAATTTGAGTAGGAAAGAGCAGAGGATAGAGGTGGCTAGCAAAATAGCTACCATTCTTCTCAGAACAAGATGCTGAATGTGGGCCCAGATGAATAGGTTTATCAAATGTGAGGTGTGCATAAATTATGACTCATCCACAAAAGGCTGCAATAAATATATGTCTGTCATGGATGGACACAAAATAATCTATGTGAAATATATTGACTAAACAACTTCATAAGGGAAAAAGGGAAGATTAAAAGTTTCTGGGGTGGGTGACGGTGGCTCACACCTGTAATCCTAACTACTCAGGAGGCTGAGATCTGAGGATCACAGTTGAAAGCCAGCCTGGGCAGGAAAGTATGTGAGACTATTATCTCCAATAAAACACTAGAAAATCAGAAGTGGTGCTGTAGCTCAAGCGGTAGAGAACTCGCCTTGACGTGAAGAGCACAGAGACAGTGCCTAACCCAGAGATCAAGTCCCATGACCGACCAAAAACAAAACAAAACAAAACAAAAATTTCTGGTGCAGGTCATTGTGTGGATTCCATCAGTATTGAAAAGAAAGTTCACAAGCAGAGGTAATGGTTAAAAAGTAGTGTGGATATAATTAATGTCACTGAATTTTATACCTAGCAAGCATGAGGCCCTGTGTTCAAACCCCTGAACTTCCAAAAAAATGCTAAATCTTCCTTCTGTTACCTACCTTAATTGGTAGGTGCTCTTCTACTGTTATGATAGTATTGCTCAGAGCTTCTCTGGTGGATGTTTATTCATGCTTTTACACATGATCCATTATTTGAATATTGATGTTGAGTTTTAAAGTGTAATTTGTGTATTAAAATAAGGGTAAAGACTGTATTTCTAACTCAAGTGGCTAAAACAGGAAGATCCTTATTCTGTCAAGGCTGCAAAGAAAAGTCCTTCCTAAATCCCCATGCTAGTGCTGAAACTGGAGGGACAATTGTTTGTAAGCAATTACAAGTGAGAGACAAGTCTCTGATCATATTCTGTTTTGGTCATGTCAGTTTGGATTTAATATTTACATGAATTTTAAAATTTTTCCTTTTCCCCTTACTCTTTTTGAAACTTTGTAGTACGTTTTTGTTTGCTGCACTTAAAAAAAAGTTTTCCTTTGTATATATTAACATGATTTTTTTCTGTATTACAATTTATTATTTATTTTTGAAATTTTTTATGTTTTTTTTTCTCCAACTAGGGACTGGCCACTGTCTCCGAGATTTTGTTCAGTTCTGCCAATTGAGCCACAGCTCAACTTCCAGCTTCTTTCTTTTTGAAGAGTCTCATGCAAACCCCAGCACTACTAAGAAGGCTGAAATCTGAGGATCTTGGTTTGAAGCCAGTCTGAGCAGCAAAGTCTGAGGGGTTTTTTAATTATTATTTTGCCATTGGTTATGTGCCTGAAAACTAGGCTTTGGCGCTGTCCATCAGCATTCCAGTTTAAGGTTAGTGCTCTATCAATTGAGCTGCAGCAACATTTTCGGCTTTTCCTGCTTATGTGGTTCTGAGGAATCAAACCCAGGTCCTCATGCATGCAAGGATAGCACCCTACCACTGAGCCAACTTCCCAGATGAATTCTGAGATTCTTCAATTTATCACCAAAAAGCTGGGGGTTGTAGTTCTCTAGACTTGAGTAAAATAGGGCAAATTCAACCCCTAGTACTGGTAATTACATACACAAATATCATGGACTTTCTTGCTAGTGCTGGCTTTGAACTGAGGCCTGGGTAGCTAGAATCTACAGGCATGGGCAACCAGCCTCTGACATTTTCATATTTTTGCTCAGCTCTTTCTTGACTTCAATTTCAATGCTTTTTAATTGCGGTCAGTAGACCTGATCTCCGGGCCTCATTGCTGTTTCTTACCTATTTTTAAGGAGGGTGGAGTTGAAGCCTCAGCCTGAGTGCTGTCTTTGAGCTCTTCAGCTTAAGGCGAATGCTCTAACATTTCAGCCACTGCGCCACTTCAGGTTTTCTGGTGGTTAATTGGAGATAAGTTCTCATTAACTTTCCTTCCCAGGTTGGTTTTGAACCATAATTTTCATATATCAAACCCCTGAATATCTAGGATTACAGGCTAGAGTCTCAGCGCCCTTATGTTTATTAGTTATTTGACTCAAGGATTGTTTTACAACTCAACCATAGCTCCACTCGTAGCTTGTTGCTGGCTTATTGAACATAAGATCTTAATGTACTTTTCTGGGTAGTCTGGCTTCAAACCATGATCCTCAGATTTCAGCTTCCTGAAATGCTCTGGTTATACACATGAACCACAAACCGATTGTTCACATAAAACGTTAATATGTTATTTTTTCCAATTTTTCTTTTTAAAATTTTCCTTGTTTGTTATTTTTGTTTATGTGTTAGTTCTGGGGCTACAAATCAGGGCCTGGATAAAATACTAGAGCTTTTTCTTCAAGACTAGTGGCTTACCACATGAGCCAAAATACAACTTGTGGCTATACTTGTTTTGTCTTGGTGCTTGAAATAAGGCCCTGAGTGCTGTCCTAGAAAGTGATTGCCCAGTTTGCCACTTGGGTCACAGCTAAACACCAGTTTTCTTTATTTTTTAATTCTTGGTAGCTAATAGGCGATGAGTCTTATGCAAAGTCCAGCATGGATCAGTTTTCTGAAATCTGAGGATCATGGTTCAAAACCAACCAAGGCAGGAAAGTCCATGAGAATCTTAACTCCCATTAATCAATGAAAAACTAGGAGTGGTGGAGCTCTATCCTTAAACAAAACAGCACAAGTTCAAGCCATAGGACAGCACACAGATGCACACAGAGAAAGCCTCATGGACTTTCTTGCATGGGCTAGCTTTGAACCATGATCCTCAGATTTCAGCCTCTCTTCATCTATCTTCTCTTCTTTGAAAATTGTATTGGTCCTGTGCCTTGACCTCTAACTCTGGGGCCTATATCTTAACTTTACACTCAAGGCTGATGCTTTTACAACCTCAGCCACAGCTCAAGGTTTTGTGCTGTTTAGTTGAAGATGTCTCAAGCACATTCCTCCCCAGGCTGATTTGACACTGCAATCCTCAAAAGTCAGCCTCTTGTATGATAAGGATTATGCACATGACCAGCAACATTTAGGTCATGTTAAAACTTTAATATGTGCTTGCTTCCACCTTTTCTTATTTTCTTCATTTTTGCTTGTCCTAGGAGTAGAAATTGAAGCTCAGATGCTGTCTCAGTGTATATATGGGACTAACCATAACATTGGGCTTTTGGGGGGAAGTTAATTGGAGACAAGAGACTCATATATAGTTAGGCCAGATTCGGGAAGCTGAAAATTGAGGAAAGTCCTTAACACTCTTTTCTCCAATTAACCACTAAAAATCTGAAAGTAAGTAGGTCACTGAAGAAAAGAGTGCAAGTTCAAACACCAGGATTGGCAGAGAGAGAGAGAGAGAGAGAGAGAGAGAGAGAGAGAGAGAGAGAGAGAGAGAGAGAGAGAGAGAGAGAGACAAAGAGAGAGATACAGAGAGAGAGAGAGAGAGAGATCTTATAAACTCATATAACTGAGCTGAGCTTTAAACAGTATCCTCAAATTTCAGCCTGAGTAGCTAGAATCACAGATATGAGCCACCAATGATTGGTTCATTGAAACCTCTGGTATTGCCACTTTCTTCTCTTCTTCTACACTTCTATTCATTTATTTCAATATTTTTGTGTTTGTTGGTCCTGGAGCTTGAACTCATGCAAGGCCTGGCCTGATACATGAGGCTGAAATCTGCCCATCATAGTTTAAAATCAGCCTGATCAAGAAAGTCCATGAAACTCTTATTTCTATTCAATCAACAAAATCCTATCTCCAGTGTGGCTACCACACACAAAACAGTCTCCTGGAATTTCTTTTTTTATTTTTCCTTTTTTGTATTGTGGAAATATTGTACAGAGGGGTTATAATTACATGGGCAAGATAATGATATATTTCTTATCAAGAATTGTAGCCTCCTCCTTTGTTTCCTCTTCCCATCCCTTCCTATCTTCCCCCTGCCCCCCCACCCAATCCTCCCCGCTCCCCCTTCCTTCCCCCACACCAAAGTTGTAAAGTTCATTTTCGACATAACGACTTGTACATCTCTGGGTTGCAATTGGTCCACGTGTATCCCTGTTTAAACTATTTGTTTTTCCCCTTCCCCTCCACAAATTATACTGATATCAAACACAGTGAAAGCAGGGCTTATACTGTGGGGGAGGGACATATAAAGCAACAAAGAAATAATCTTATAAATGTGTTAGAAACAATCGCATGAAAGAAAAAAAAACATTTGAATACATATCTTAGGGTTCATTTCCCTAACATCACCTTATCTGACCTTTTCTGCTTGACTCAGTACACAATGGTATTCTATGCCTCCATCAGAAAGAATGACATTGCCCTATTTGTTAGGAAATGGAAAGACTTGGGAAAAATTATATTCAGTGAAGTAAGCCAGGCCCAAAGAAAAATAGGTCCCATGGTTTTCTGGAATTTATTGACTGGTTTGCCTTTAAACTGGATCTTATATTTCAGCCTCCTGCTTTTCTAGAATTACAGACATGAGCCAACAGTCCAAGGTTCTCTACTTCCAATCATTTAATTCAGTTATCGTGATCCTGAGGCTGGATCTCTGAGCCAGGGCACTGTTTCATAGGATTTTCCTCAGGGCTGGTGCTTTCCAACTACAAACACATCCTCATTTCTGGCTTCTTTTGCTGATTAGTTGGAGACTTAGGCACTTCCCTGCCCAGGTTGGCTATGAACAACAACCATTAGATTTCAGCCTTCTGAATCACTAGGATTAAACACATTGACCAAAAATTCATGGATAATTTTGAAACTTCAATTGGATTTTCGCACACCTCTTTTTTCTCTAGCCTTCAGGCTTGAAATCAGGGCTTGGGCACTGTTCTTGAGCTTCTTTTACTGAAGGTGAGGCCTCTATTATTTGAGCCACAGTGCCACTTCCAGCCTTTTCTATTCATGAGGTACTGAGGAAACAGACACAGGAATTCAAACATGCTAGGCAAGCACTCTATCACTAAGCCATATTTCCTGCCATTCTTACACCTTTTTATTTGTATTTTTATTTCCTTGTGTATGTTTGTCCTGGGGCTACAAATCAGCCCAGGTGCTATCCCCGAGGGGTTTACTCAAGACTAGCAAATTGAGACATGAGCCACCGCACAACTTGTGGCTGTTTTTTGATGTTGTTTGGTTTTAAGTAGCTACTTAGAGTTGAGTATATGAATTCTCCTATCTGGGCTGGCTTTCAACGGTGAGCCTCAGATTTGAGCCTCCTGAGTAGCTACCATCACAGTGTGTGCCACCTATGCTTGGCTCATTTTAAACTCTGAAATTGGCTCTTTCTTCTCCCACCCTCCTCCACATTTATTTTATTCTTTGTATGTGTGTTGGCCCTGAAGTTAATACCAAGGTCTGGGTGCTGTTTCAGAAATTATTTTCTCATTTCTGCCATTGGAGCCACAGCTCAATCACCAGGTTTTATTTTTCTTGCTTTTGGAGATAAGAGTCTCATGTAAAGCCCAGCAAGACTCAGGAGGCTGAAATCTGAGTATCATAGTTAGAAGCCAGCCTGAACAGGAAATTTCATGAGATTCTTTTCATCTACTACCAAGATGCTGGGAGTGGTAGAGGTTCTACACAAATTCAAGCCCTAGATTGGCACACAGTAAAACAGCCCCATGGACTTTCCTGTTTGGACTGGCCTTTAAATACTGTCTTCAAACTTCAGCCTCCTGAAAGCTAAAATTATAAGCATGAACCACCAGCGCCAGGCTTATTTTTAAATCTCAAATGGTCATTTCTTCTCTTCTTTCAGTTTTGTTTTTGGTCGACTTTGGGCTGAATTATGGACCAGGAATCCATTTCCCAGGTTTTCGTCAAATTTCAGTACTTTACAACTACTATCACACCTTCATTTCCAGCTTTTGCTGAGTAATTGAAGGTAAGAATTTCAATCACTTTCCTACCAAGGCTGGCTTTGAGTTGTGATCCTCATATTTCAACTTCCTCAGTAGCTAGGAATACACAAATAAACCAACAACCCATGGCTCATTTTGAAATGATAATTTTCTCTTTCTTTCATCTTTAATTGTGCTCTTTTTTCTTTGTTTTTGTACGTTTTTGTGCTGGGACATCAGCACCAGGGCCTGTGTGTTGTACCAGAGCTTTCTACATGAACCAGAGAACAGCTAGTGTCATATTTTGGTGACAAATGAGACAGAAGGGTTTCATTTATTCTCCTACCTGGGCTGGCCTTCAATGGTGATCCTCAGATTTCATCCTCCTGAGTAGCTGATAGAACATCGGCGAGCTACCAATGCTTGATTTATTTAAACCTCTGTCATTGGATCTTCCTTCTGCACTTCTAGCCTCTCTTTCTTTAATCCTTCTGTGATTGTCCTGCGGCTTGAACTCAGGGCCTGTTGCTGTCCCAGAAACTGATTGCACAATTCTGCCACTTGAGCCATAACTCAATTCCCAGGCTTTTTTTTTTCTTTTTGACAATTAATTGGAGATAAGAGTCTGAGGAAAGCCTACCATGAATCAAGCCAGGCTGAGAAGGAAAGTCCATGAGACCATGACCTCCAATTAACCACTGAAAATCTTGGAGTGGTAGAGCTCTGTCCTTGAACAAACCAGCACAAGTTCAAGGAGGCACACACAATCTGCAAGATGACACACAGATGCACACATACGAGAACGTCTCATGGATTTTCTTGCATGCATTAACTTTGAATTGTGGATCCTCAGATTTCAGTCTTTCTTCTTCCGCTCTCTTTTGTATTGATTCCTTGTTATTTGTAATTTTTAGTGGCCCTGCAGCTTAACCTCTGGCTCTGGGGACTGTTTCTTAGCTTTTTAACTGAAGTCTGTTGCTTTACTACCTCAGCTCCAGCTCAGGGCTTTGTGCTAGGTAGCTGGGATAAGCATCTCAAGCACGATCCTACCCAGGCTGACTTGATACCACAATCCTCAGATGTCAGGCTCTTGTGTAGTTAGGATTATCCACAGGACCAACAATCCTTGTGTCATTTTAAAACTTTAATATGTGCATGCCACTTCCTTCTTTTGTTTACTATTTATTTTTTGCATGTGTGTGCTGTTCCTAGGTCTACAAATTGGGGCTCATATTCTGTCCTAGAAGTTTTTTTTCAAGGACATCCTCTATTACATGAGATACATCATAACTTTTTGGCACTTTTTTGGGGGGTTGATTAATTAGAGACAAGAATCATGGAATCTCCTGCCTAGGCTGACCATGAACCATCATCCTCAGATTTCAGGCTCTTGAATAGCTAGTAAAACATGTATGAGCCACTGATGCTTGATTGATTTAAGCCTTTGTCACTCGCTCTTCCTTGGTTACTTCTACTCTTCTTTCATTCTTCTGTGCATGTCCTGGGGCTTGAACTCAGGGTCTGTGTGCAGTTCCAGAAAATATTTGCCCAGTTTGCCACTTAAGCCACAACTAAACTTACAGCTAAATAAGGTAGCTGAAATCTGAGGACCATGTTTCAAAGGCAGCCTGGGAAGGAAAGTCTATGACCCTCTCATCTCCAATTCACCACCCAAAAGCTGGGAATGCTAGGGCACTAGGCAAAGGATACTACAGAATCACACACATCACACATAGAAACACACACACACACACACACACACACACATATTCACACATACACACACATACACGCACAAAGTCTCCTGGACTTTGCTTTTTGGCTTGGCCTTGAAACTTGATCCCAAGATTTTTGTAGCCAGGTATCAACTACAGCCATGATCAACAAACACCAGGCTAATATTTAAATTTACAATTGGCCTTTCTTCACTTCTCCTACAATTATTTAGCACTAAGAATTGAACTCTGGGTCAGCAGTTTTTTTAATTAGCTTTTGCACCAAATACAGTGCATTACATGTAGAGTCATATTTGCACTTCCAGCTTTTGGCTAGGTAGTTGGGGTTAACAGTTTCATGTACTTTCCTGCCTAGTCTAGCTTTGAACCTAGAATGGATAGGAATACACACATGAACCAAAAACCATGCCTCATTTTTAAACCTTAGTTTTCTTTTTCCCAACAATTTTTAATTCGTGGGGGTATTTTTTGTTTGTTTGTTTTGAAATGTATGTCTAGGACTTCAACTCAGGGCCTAGGTTTTGTCCCAAAGTTTATATTTGAGATTAGCACTCAACCGAATGAGCCAAAGTACAAATTGTAGCTTTTTTTTGGTGGCAAATAAGATATAAGAGTCTCATGGACCCTCCTGCCTGGGTTGACCATGAACCATGAATCTTAGATTTAATTCTCCTGAGTACCTTGTACAACATGTGTGAGAAACCAATGTTTGATTCATTTCAACCTCTGTCACTGACTCTTCCTTTTGTACTTCTATCCTCTTTTTATTTCTCCTGTGTTTGTCCTCCAGCTTGAACTCAGGGTCTGGGTGCTGTCCCAGAAATTTTTCCAGTTCTGCCAGTTGAACCACAGCTACACTCCAGGATATTCTTTCTGTTTTGGTGTTTAATTAGAAATGAATATAATGTAGAGCCTGACCAGATTTATGAGGCTGAAATCTGAGAATCAAAGTTGGTGCCAGCCTGGGCAGGAAAGTACATGATATCTCCAATTATAACCACTAAAAAGCTGAGATTGGTAGAGCTTTGTGCAAAACAGTACAAGTTCAAGCAACAGGACTCACACAAAGACACACTCACACACACACAAGTCTTATGGACTTTCCTACTCGGTCTGGCCTTCAAATATTATCCACACATTTTAGCCTTTTGAGTAAACAGAATTAGTTATGAGCTATCTCTTCTAGTCTTCTTTGCATGTATTCATTTCATTTTTTGTGAGTATGCTGGAGCCAGAACTCATGCAAGCCCTGGCCTGTTTCAGGAGGATGAAATCTGACCATCATGGTTCAAAACCAGGCTGAGCAGGAAAGTCTAAGATCCTTACCTCCAATCAACTGCCAAAAATCTGGGAGTACTACAGTTCTAGCCCCAGGATGGCCCACAAGCAACTGTCTTCTGGACTTTCCTGCTAGAATTGGCCTTTACACTGGATACCCATATTTCTGCCTCCTGGAGAATTACAGGCATGAGTCACCAGCCCCGGGTTCTCTTCTTATTTACATTTTTGTGATCCTGGGGCTGGATCTCTGAGCCAGGGCACTGTTGCATAGCTATCTCACTCAGCCTGGTGCTTTACAACTCCATCACAGATTCACTACTGTTTTCTTGTTTATTTCTTTTGCTGGTGATTTGAAGATGAGAGACCATAGCCCTCAGATTTTATCTATCTTAGTATTTAGGATTACACACAAAAGGAAGTGGCACTGTAGCTCAAGTGGTAGAGCACTAGCCTTGAACTGAAGAGCTGAGGGACAGCGCTCAGACCCAGAGTTTAAGCCCTACAACTGACCAAAAAAAGAGTATTACACACTAAAACCAAAAACTCATGACTAATTTTGAAAATTTAATTGGATTTTCTCATACATTTTTTAATTTCTACTTTTTATTTCCATATGTATGATGGGCTTGGAGCTATAAATCAGAGCCTATGTATTGTTCCAGTTCCTTTTTTTTTTTTTTTTTTTTGCCTGTCATGGAGTCTGAACTCTGGGCCTGGACGCTGTCCCTCAGCTCTTCAGCTTGAGGCTAGAGCTGTACAACTTGTGCTACTGTGCCACTTCTGGCTTTTCCTGCTCATGTGTTGGTGAGGAATTAAACCCAGGGCCTCATGCATGCAAGGCAAGCACTCTCCCACTGAGTCACCTTCGCAGCCCCGTCTCAGTACATTTTTTAATACTAGCCCTCTAATATGTGAGCCACAGCACAATTTGAGCTTTTTAAAAATACTGTAGTTGGCTAATTAGAGTAGAGTTCATGGACTCCTCTGCCTTGGCTGGCCTTGAACACTGATCCTCAGATGTGAGACCTTGAGTAAGTAAAGTAACAAGTGTAAGCTAACTCAATTTTGCTCATTTTAACCACTGAAATCGGCTCTCCCTTTTCTTCTTCCACCTTTCTTTTCATTTATTTATTTTATTCTTGTGTGTGCTGGTCCTGGAGCTTGATCTCAAGGTGGGTGTTGTCCCAGAAATCATTGTCTCATTGGAGACACATTTGGAGGAGCCACAGCTCAACCCCAGGTGTTTTTTGTTTCTTTTTGGTGGTTCATTGGAGATAAGTGTCTCATGCAAAGCACAGAATGTCTCAGGAACCTGAAATCTGATTATCAGTTTGAAGTCAGCCTGCACAGAGAATTCCATGAGACTACCTCCAATTAGCTGGTAGTGATCCCACCAATTAGCTGAGATTAATAGAACACCAGGATTGAGTAAAGTAGAACAAATTAAACCCCCATGACTGGCACACACAGAAAAAATGTCCCATGTACTTTCCTGCATGGGCTTGCCTTTAAATGTTATTTTCTGATGAGTTCTGGGAAGATGGCGGAGAAGAAGCTGTAGGCTAAACAAGCTCTCGCATAGAAAGCAATTTTAGTGTTCCAATGAACAGTCCTAAGCCAGAGAATCACACCAAGTGTGTCATCACAGGACAGAGAGTTAGGCCAGAGAGGGAAAATCCAGGCACAGAGACAGATATGAGTACTTGCCAGTAGCCACGGATGTGGCGGCAGTGGTGGCAACCATAGCCGCCATACGTGCAACACAGAGAGTCTGGGACTTAGGCGCCAGACGCGGCAAGCGAGCAGTTTCTACTTAACACCAGCAAGAACTTACAAGGAGCACACCACCTGAATTTCATAGACCAGAGATGACCCAGGAACCAAGACTCTGGCATGAGTAGAAGCCTGACATCCTCACTCTTTCTCAGGGATCGAGGAGGAAAGGCCAACCCTCCCCCCCATTACTGGAGATCTCCATCTTTGATACTGACAAAGCCTGGCTGTACAGCTACCTCCAACTCAGGCATTGGAATAAAACAAGAGTCATTTAGCAGGTCACAGGAACCTAACCTGCCCTACCAGGCTCAGCTCCTCCCTCGGAAAAGTCACCCAGCTTGGGCCGGCAGCTCCAGGAGTTGCTTTCTTCACTGTGTAAACAGAGCCAGAGGCTGCCCCTCTCTACAGCAGCCTTGACAATCAATTGAAATTCAGTAAACATAAACCCTGAGAATGGCTCCAGGCTGGGCTTTGTGAGTTTCTCAGAAGCTAAATCCTCAGGGAAAAGCTGCTATTTGCTGAAAAGCCTCAACTCTACCCAAAACCTAGCCTCGTCACAGCATCTCCAAACTAGAGGAAACAGCCATCTCCCTCTTTTGTGAAACTCAAAGTAGATCTCTGTCCCATTGAGCTAGCTTGAGAGGAGGACCACAAAATCCTTAGTAAAGCAGAGCATTTTTCTGTGTGCTCAAACAAATTGACTTAAGAAACCATCCAAGCCACAGGAAAATCAAACACCACAAGCAGACCAGATACTCCAACAAGAGACTGGTTATGGACACAAGGGAGATAAATGATTGTCCCATCCCCCCAAAAAAAATCAAAGATCTTTTTTCTGTTCTTTTTATAAATTTTTTTCTAAACTTTTTTTTTTTAATTTTTAACTTAAAAATTTTTTGTTTTCTATTAACTTTTTTTTTTCCTCTAATAATTTTTATTTTGCGGTTATATGTGTGTGTATTTTTTTTCTTTTAAAATAATTTTTTTTGTTTAGCTCTAGTGATCAATTGATCCTTTTTTTTCTTTCCTTCTCCTTCTTTTCACATTTTCTTCTCTTTCATTCTTTGCGTGACTTAATTGCTGTTCTCATCCTCATATATACCTGTAGTTGATTATTTGACTTTAGACACATTGTGTACACACTTAATCCAGAAATTTATTACTCAATTAAAAAATGCTTAGACTTCACTTCCTTAATAGCATTACTACCTCTTAATACCTATATAATCTTTTAAGCATTTTTATTTTTAAATTTTCCACATCTCCTTTCTATCCCTCCCATTCTCTTATTCTATCCACATTCTTCTCTGAATATTATGTTTTCAATTTGCATAATTTTAAGTGTTGCACTTCTTAATTTTTAAAGTTTGTTTTTCTATTTTGTCTTCTCTTTTTTTCTTTCTCTTTCTTCTTTTTTGCTATCTCTAC
This sequence comes from Dipodomys spectabilis, assembly GCF_019054845.1. Classification (NCBI taxonomy): domain Eukaryota; kingdom Metazoa; phylum Chordata; class Mammalia; order Rodentia; family Heteromyidae; genus Dipodomys; species Dipodomys spectabilis. The sequence goes on from NW_024871193.1 coordinate 575,230, forward strand.
TTTCATCCTATCCAACATATTTCCCCCTTTGAGATTAGGATTTATTTAAGTTAACTCTCCCACTGCCTTTCCACATCCCTCTATGCCTATTTTTACCCATATCTCTCCCTAAACCTAATAATTTCTGTTTGCCAAATTCTTCTTTGCCGTTCATAGCCCATTAATACATAGTTGTTTGATGTTGAATAGATATATCTATTGAACAATATTGTATCTGCAGACTTTTGACTGTGCAACTACAGACTTTGGTTGATGCTTGCCTTAAAATAGTGTGCTAGCACAATATTTTCTTTTCATCCCAAATGGTCAGAGCAATCCAGAAAAACACAAGAAAAATGGCAAGTCCAGGTATCTCAACTCCCACTCATAATAATCTGGGGACAAAAAGATAACGAATAATCCATGGAAGAGTTCCCAAAAAGCTCTAAAAGCACTGCAGGTAAAGATGGTAAATGAAAAGATTGAAAACCTGCAAAGGACTCTCTATGAGCATGATAAGAAGAGAGAGGAGGCAAAACAAATAATATCATGAGTGTGAGGAAGCTACTCAAAGATTGATACAGGAATTGCGAGAGTAGCTTGAGAACACTTAAAGAGAAATAAAGGAATTGCATGAGCAGGCTGGGATCAGTCAAAGAGAAACTCATGAATAGTGTGAGCAGGCTGAAAACACTCAAAGAGAACTACAGGAACTGCATGAATGTGAAGAAACTAATCAAAAAGTAATAGAGAAATTGAGAGAGTGGGATGAGAATACAGGAAGAGCACTAAAGGCATTCAAGGAATCCATAAACAGAGAGCTCAAACAAGTCAGGGAGGCCACAAAAGGGAATGCTGAACGGAACCCAACAGAAGGAATGGGAGTCCAAGGAAACCATAACCAATCAACTAAGTGATTTGAGAATAAATGCTGAACACCAAATTAAGGATGTAAAGAAGTCCATACAAGATCTAAAACAAAGCTCCAACAAAGAATGTGAAGCCATCAAAGCCGACCAACTAGAAGGAAACGAAATAAAAAAGTAGAAAGACTTGATAGTAGGTTGGACCATGCTGAAGATCAAAATTCAGGGATTGAAGACAGCCTAGATATTATAGAGAAAGAACATACGACCATCCAAGACAAATCCAAGAAATATGATAGAGCTATTCAACACTTGGCAGACAACATCAGAAGGCTTAGTCTGAGCCTAATGGGTGTAGAGACAGAAGTTAATGGTCTAGGAAATCTGTTTAACAGGATCCTAGCAGAGAACTTACCAAATACGCAAAAAGATAGCACTATTCAGATAGAAGAAGCTTTTAGAACACCAAATAGAGCAGACCAGAATAGGACAAGCCACTGTCACATTATAATCCACACAGGATCAATTCAGAGGAAGGAAAAGTTCCTTAAAACTGTCAAGGAGCAAAGCTCAATCACCTATAAAAGGAAACCAATTAAAATCACCTCAGATTTCTCAGCAGAGACAATTAATGCCAGAAGAGCCTGGAATGATGTATGCCATGCCCTAACGACAAACAACTATCAACCAAGAATACTGTACCCAGATAAACTCTCCTTCATAACCCACTAGATCACAATAAAGGCCAAGCAACCGCACCCGAACTGAGAATCCAAGAACCATAGGAAGAATCAAGTTGCAGCAGCCCCCAAGAAGGTGGATGAAATGGCAGCAACTCCCAAATACCTCAGTCCTATCTCTCAACATTAACGCACTAAACTCTCCAATTAAATGACATAGACTGTCTAGTTGGATTAAAAAGCAACATCCTTCTATCTGCTCCTTTCAGGAGTCACATCTTCCCGTAAAAACAAACACATTGTCAATGTGAAAGGTTGAAACAAAATCTACCAAGCAAATGGCCCCCATAACCAGGCAGGAGTTGCAATCCTAATATCAGATAAAATAGACTTCAAATTAAAATTAGTGAAAAAAGATAAAGAAGGTCACTACATACTAATTAAGGGATCTCTCCTTCAGGAGGATATTACAATTCTAAATATCTATTCGCAAAACAATGGAGCACCCAAATTTATCCAAGAAACACTATTTTCCCTCAAATCCCACATAGATCCAAAGACACAGACCAAAATTTTCTTAATAGCGACCCAGAAACACAACAAATCTAAGAAGGGTTGGACAAATGCTATTACATGAAAATGCATAGCTTATGCATGGCAAAGGACATAGCAAGATCATAGATACCCCACAGATTGGGAGAAGGTCTTCACTAGCCATATACAGACAAGGGTCTCATATCTAAAATATATCTGCAACTCAAAAAATTAAACCCCCCAACAACAAACCTTCAAAGAAAAAACTGCTCAGTGAATAATTGAGCTAAAGATTTAAAGAGAAACTTCTCTGAAGAGGAAAGAAGGATGGCCAATAAACACATGAAGAAATGCTCAACCGCTCTACCCATAAAAGAAATGCAAATCAAAACAGCATTGAGATATCACCTCACCCGAGTTAGAATGGCTAGAATCAAGAACTCTAATAGCAGAGGCTGGAGGGCATGTGGACAGATGGGAACCTTACTGCATTGTTGATGGGAGTATAAACTTGTACAACCACTTTGGAAAGTAGTATGGAGTTTCCTCAAAAGACTCCACATAGAGCTCCCCTATGACCCAACAATCCCACGTTGGGGCATTTAACCAAATGTTCACAAACAAAACTACAAGAAAGTTACCAGCACAGCTATGTTTATTGCAGCCTTATTTACCATAGCTAAGATATGGAACCAACCCAGATGCCCCTCAGTAGATGAATGGATCAAGAAAGTGTGGTATATATACACAATGGAATTCTATGCCTCCATCAGAAAGAATGACATTGCCCCATTTGTTAGGAAATGGAAAGACTTGGGAAAAATTGTATTAATTGAAGTAAGCCAGGCCCAAAGAAACATAGGTCCCAGGGTTTCCTCTATTTGTAATAACTAGTATATGTCTGAGTCAAACAGAAAAGGTCAGATAAGTTGATGTCAGGGAAATGAACCCTAAGATATGTATTCAAATGTTCTTTTTTCTTTCATGCAATTGTTTCTAACACATTTATAAGATTATTTTTGTTGCTTTGTATGTGTCTCCCCCACTGTATAACCCCTGCTTTCACAGTATTTGATGTTGTTATCATTTGTGGAGGGGAAGCGAAAAAACAAATCGTTTAAACAGGCATACAGGTGGACCCATTGTAAGGAGACGTACAAGTCATTATGTCAAAAACGAACTTTACAATTTTGGTGGGGGGAGAAGGTTTGGGTGGTGGAAAAGAGGAAGGATGGGATGGCAAGGGGAAACAAAGGAGGAGGCTACAATGCTTTATGAGAAATGTACTCTTTGTCTTGCTCACGTAATTGTAACACCTCTGTACAGTATTTTCACAATAAAAAATTGGTCTATTTTGGAAAATGTTCCATGCAGTGTTGAGAATAAAGTGTATTCTGATGCTGCTGGGTGAAATATTCATTAGTTGTCTCTTAAATCTAGTTGATCTAGGCAGTTCTTTAGATCTGCAGTTTCTCTGTTGAGTTTTTGTCCAGTTGATCTATATAGTGTGGATAGTGGTCTGTTAAAGTCCCCAACAATTCTTGTCTTTGGATCAATTTGAGATTTTGGGGATGTAGTGTTTGTTGGATAAATTTCGGCAATCCATTGTTTGGCGAATAGTATTTATTATTGTAATATCCTCCTGAAAGAAAGACCCCTCAATTCGAATGTAGTGACCTTCTTTATATCTTCTCACTAATTTTAATTTGAGGTCTATTTTATCTGATCTTATGATTGCAACTCCCATCTGTTTATGGGGTCATTTGCTTGGTAGATTTTGTTCCAGACTTTCACTTTCAAAGTGTGTTTGTTTTTATGGGCAAGGTGTGATTCCTGAAGGCCGCTGATTGAAGGATGTTGCTTTTTAATCCAACTAGACATTCTATGTCGCTTAATTGGAGAGTTAAGTCTGTTAATGTTGAGAGAAAGGACTGAGAATTGTTTGGTAGTTTCTGCCATTTTATCCACCTTCTTGGAGGCTGCGGCAACTTGGTTCTTCCTATGGTTTTTGGATTCTCAGTTTGGGTGCAGTTTCTTTGACTTTATTGTGGTCTTGTCGGTTCTGTCTGTGTAGGACATCTTTAAGTATCTTTTGTAGGACCGGTTTGGTGGAGATATATTTTTTTTCAGTTTTTCTTTGCTATGGAAGGTTTTTATTTCACATTTGGTTATGAAGGAGAATTTAGCTGTTCACAGTATTCTTGGTTCATACTTTGTCTTTAGGTCATGGCATGCATCATTCCAGGCTCTTCTTGCTTTAATTTTCTGTGCTGAAAAAATGAAGTTATTCTAATTGATTTCCCTTCATAGATGATTGATCTTTTCTCCTGGACAGATTTAAGGATCTTTTCCTTGGTCTGAATTGATCTTGTGCATATTATAATGTGACAGTGAGATGTCCTGCTCTCGTCTGGTCTATTTGGGGTTCTAAAAGTTTCTTCTATCTGAATAGGTCTATCTTTTTGCATGTTTGGGAATTTCTCTGCTAGGATCCTGTTAAACAAATTTCCTACACCATTATCTTCTGACTCTAGGTGCTCCTCTACACCCATTATTCTCAGATTAGGCCTTCTGTTGGTGTCTTCCAATTGCTGAATATATCTATCATATTTCTGGATTTGTCTTGGATAATTGTACATTCTTTCTCTATAATATCTAGGCTGTCTTCATTCACCGAGATTCGATCTTCTGCATGGTCTAACCTACGGTCAAGACTTTCTTCTTTGTTTTTTATTCATTTTCCTTCTAATTGTTTGGCTTTGATGACTTCGTATTCTTTGTTGGAGCTTTGTTTTAGATCTTGTATGAACTTCTTTACTTCCTTAATTTGGTGTTCAGTGCTTATTCTTAAATCACTTAGATGTTTGGTTATGGTTTCCTTATACTCCCATTCCTTCTGTACGGTTAGATTCAGCATTCCCTTTTGGTCTCCCTGAATTCTTTCAGCTGTCTCTTTATGGATTCCATGAATGCCTCTATTGATATTTGTTTATTCTCGTCCCTCCCTTGCAATTCCTTTATTACTCTTTGATTAGCTTCCTCATGTTCATGCAGTTCCTGTACTTCTCTATGACTGTTCTCAGCCTGCTCACACAATTCCTTTATTTCTCTTCGAGTGTTCTCAACATGTTCATGCAATTCCGTATCAATCTTTGAGTAGCTTCCTTATGCTCATGAAATTACTGTATTGATCTTTGGTTTGCCTCCTCTCTCTCCCTACCATGTTCACACTGAGTCCTTTGCAGGTTTTCTATCTGTTCATTCACCATGTTTCCCAGGGAACTCTCCTCTGGAATACACATTATCTGTTCTGTCACCTGGTTCTCATGAGTGGGAGTTGAGATACCAGGACTTGCATTTTTCTTGTGTTTTCTTGCTTGTTCTGCCCATTTGATATGAAAGTAACACAAATTTTCTGCTACAATAATTTTTCAAAGTATGCATCAACCAAAGTCCTGTAGCTGCACAGGCAAAAGGACACAAATATAATCTAGTTCTACAGATACAATCTATTCAACATCAAGCAACTATGGATTAATGGGCTAACAACAGCAAGGATGAATTTGGCAAACCAGGAATTATTATATTTAGGGACAAATGTGAGGAAAAATAGGATTAGAAGAATGTGGAGAGGTAAAAGGAGAGTGAATTTAACCAAGTTCTAATCTCAATGAGCGAAATGGATTGGACAGAATAGTAGGAGAGAGAAAAAACAGACAAGAAAAAAATGGGAAAAACAAATATTTAAGTTTAATAAATGAATCTTAAAAATTATCTAAGTTTAAGGTGATATTGAGAGAAGAAAAGGATACAATGAGAGGAGGGGAGCGATAGAAAGGAGATATGAAAAACTAAAAAATAAATATTCTCAAAAATTATATAGCTATAAAGAGATAATACTGTTATTACAGAACTTAAGGCTAAGAAGTTTTGAATTGAATAATAAAATTCTTAAGTGTATATACAATGGGGGTAAGGTCTAATATTCGAAGAGGGGCATATATCTGAGGATGAGCAGAACAGCAAATAAGTCACGCAAAAAGAAGACACAGAAGAAAAAATGAAAAGAATGAAAAAGAATAAAAAAGAAAAAAAGGACCAAAAGGTCAGTAGAGATTTAAACAAAGCACACACACACAAACACACACACACACACACACACACACACACACACACACACACACACACACACATACACCTAAAATAAAAATTAGGAAGGGAGAAAAAAGATTAATAGAAAACAGTTTTTTTAAAAAACTAAAAATTAAAAAAGGTACCAAAAAGAGTTCTTTTTTTTTTTTGCGGGGGGTCGGGGAGTAGATGGGAAGATCCTGTATCTCTCTGTGTCTGTAACCAGTCTCTTGGTGGAGTCTCTAGTCTGCTTGTGGTGTTTGGTTTGCCTGTGGCTTGATTGTTTCTTAAATCAATTTTTTTGAACAGGCAGAAAAATGCTCTGCTTTACCAAGGATTTTGTGATCCTCCTCCCAGGCTAGTTCAATGAGAGGGAGTTCTGCTTTGAGTTTCACAAAAGAGGGAGATGGCTGTTTCCTCTAGTTTGAAGATGCTGTGACGAGGCTAGGTTCTGGGTAGAGTTGAGGCCTTTCAACAAATTGTAGCTTTTACCTGAGGGGTAGCTCTGAGACACTCACAGAGCCCATCCTGGAGCCATTCTCAGGGTTTATGTTTACTGAATTTCACTTGATTGTCAAGGCTGCTGTAGAGAGGGGCAGCCTCTGGCTCTTTTTACCCAGTGTATAAAGTCACTCCCCTCGGGGCAGAGCTTTGTCTGCCTGGGCTGGGTGACTTTTCCCAGGGATGAGCTGAGCCTGGCAGGTCAGGTCAGGTGCCTGTGACCTCCTAAATGACTTTTTTTCCAAGGCCTGAGTTGGAGCTAGCTGCTCAGCTGGGCCTTTTCAATATCAAATATAGAGATGTCAGGGGGTGAGGGCGGGAGGGGTGGCCTTCCCTCCTCTGCCCCCTGAGAAGGAGTGAGTATGTCAGGATTCTACTCACGCTGGATTCTTGGTTCCTCGGTTGTCTCTGGTCTGTGATCTGCAGGATGAAGATATCTGTTACTTGTCAGTTCTTTCTGGTTTTAAGTAGAATCCGGTCACCTACTGTGTCTGGCACCATTGTCCCAGATTCTGTGTTGTTCGTTAGGCAGCTAGGCTGCTGCCGTTGCCGCTGCCACCGCAGCTGCAGCTAATAGCAAGTGCTCAGATTTGTCTCCTTGCCTGGATTTACCCTCTCTGGCCAAACTCACTGTACTGTGATGGCACACTTGGTAATTCTCTGGCCTAGGACTCTTCACTGGAACACTACAAGTATTTTCTATGTGAGAGCTTGTTTAGCCTCTAGCTTCTCCTTCTCCATCCTCCCCTAAAGTAATTTGTTGTTGCTTTTTAAAAAACTGATGCCTGTGGCTCATGCCTGTAATCATAACAACTCAGGTGGCTGAGATCTGATAATCGAAGATTAATAACAGCCTTGGTAAGAAGGTCTATGAGACTATTATCTCATTAGCTGGTTACCAAGAAACTAAAAGGGACACTGTGAGCCAAACTAGTAGAGTGATAGCCTTGAGCACAAGAGAACAGGAATTTCAACCAGGCCCTCAGTTCAAGCTTCACATATTAAAAAAAGTTTAAAACAATTTGCCATCATTTGTAATCTCAGCATCCTCAACTAGTGGTTTATTTATAGCCAATTAGCATCTCAGTTTGCACGTATTTGGGTGGGGGATCTAAACTTATATAACAGTTAAAAGAAAAAAAATGAGCACAAGGGTACAGGTGGCTCACACATGTAATCCTGCCTTCTCAGGAGGCTAAGAAATGAGGATGGTGGTTCAAAGCCATCCCTGGGCAGAAAAGTTCCCATGAGACTGCTATTTCCAATTAACCACTAAAAAACAAGAAATGGCACTATGGTTTAAACTTGTATGGTAGAGTGCTAACCTTGAGCAAAGAAGCTCTGAGACAGCACCCATGCCCTGTATTCAAGCCCCATGTCTGAAGGAAAAAATAAAGAGTTCAGGGCTGTGAAGGTGGCTAAGTGGTAGAGTGCTTGCCTTGCATGTATGAGACTTTGGGTTCGATTTCTCAGTACCACATAAGCAGAAAAGCCAGAAGAGGCACTGTGGTTCAAGTGGTAGAGTGATATCCTAGAGGTGAAGAGCTAAGGGACAGTGCCCAAGCCCAGAGTTCAGGACCCATGATGGACAAAAAACAAACAAAAAAGAGTTCAAACAAATAAATGATGTGCACAATAGACTATACACTAAAGATGAAAGATTAAATTAATAATTAAAATGATCAACATTGTTTCAATTTTGTAGGTGGTGAATGTAGCAGAAAAAGTGATAAATAATGATTCATTTCTAACAACTCTTCCATTTTTTAAACTCATTTACTACTTTAAACTAAAGAGGCACGTAAGTATCACTTTACAGACAAACAAAATTGAACATGTATTTTAACCTGAATTCCACATTTTATAATTTGCCTTTTAGTAAACAATCAGTATCTTTTCAAATAAAATTCTTGTGATACCTTTATTTAATACTTCACATCTTTCCAGTATTTGGTTATACCAAAACCCCTCCCTTCTTTTCTTTCTTCCATTCCTTCATATCCTTTCCTCCTTTCAATCCTAGCAATTAAACTCAGGGCTTCATACATTTTAGGTAGGTGCTCTACAAAGTGAGCCATACATCTGCTCTTTTTGCTTTAGTCACTTTGGTTTATGTTGGTCATGTGGCTTGAACTCTGCTCCTGGACACTGTCCCTGCACTCTTCAGCTCAAGGCAAGTGCTCTACTGTTTGAGCCACAGTGCCACTTCTGGTTTTCTAGTGGTTTATTGAGATAGGAGTCTCACACACTTTCCTGCCTAGATAGGCTTTGAACTGGAATCTTCAGATCTCAGCCTCCTGAGTAGCTAAGATTACAGGCATGAGCCACCTGTGTTCAGCGCTGTTTTAGCCATTTTTATGACAGGGTTTTCTGTTTATGACCAGGCCTGCATGGATCACAATCCCTCGATGACAGGGAGGGTTGTGTGTAGTAAGTCAGATACAGTGGGGAAACAACTTTCTCTGCCCATCACAGGTAGAATTTTGGAGGACTGTATTAGAAATGTTTAGAAGTGGGTTGTGAGGAGCATTCTGCTTCCAGGAGTCTCTTCCCATTTCCCAACATTCTAGTCCTGCCAGAAAGGTTCTATGGTAGAAGGCTGAGGATGGAGAGGGCAGACTCTCATTTTCCTTGTCACCAATCTGCCTACAGCATCGATTGTTGCATCTTAACTATTTGGATGGACTTCTACCTTGATGATTTTTATGATCACAAGAAACTTGACATCCTGATATACTTACACAGTAGGACAAGCTCAACACGCCCTCTTCAGACTTGCTGTTCGGCTTACATATTCTTCTGGATCACCTGAAGCAACGAATGACCCGTGAGACCAAGAAAAAGAGTAAGTAGTCCTTGTTTAGATGCCTTAGAGCTTGTGAGTAGGGATGGAACCTAGGTCTCAAGGGATTGGCCTGCTTGGCCAAGAGCCCTTTGTAATACCCAGCTTGACAAAATGTCCTTTTATGGATGTTCTATGCCTGGTAATGTCTGTTCCCTTTTTAAAAGAACTTGGACATAACCACTCATTAGAAACACCCTACCTTCTTATCAGAGTTCAGTCCAAACTCAAGTTCTACAGCTTCTCCTATTAAATCCTATAGAAGTTTAGTCAAACTTTAACTTCTAGAGTCTACTCTAAGACTCTTGTACCTATTTCCATTCTTATGTTTGTGTCACTGTAGAGAACTTCCTGTTGAACTCCAGATAAAGAACCCATCAGTGATGTCTCTTATGGTGACTGATGGAGATTGGAAGCCAACACTGGACTCCAGAAAGCATGTGAACATAGAGGCTTTTTTCAATATGTAGAAAGACCCAAGTAGGTTTTGAGTCCTGTGGACATCCCACTGGTTCTGACCTCCACATGTGATGTAGGTGTACCTGCACATACCACCAAGGAAGAAGATGATCCAGAATGTTTTCCATTGATGTTCACAATTCACCTAGATCACAACCAAACCAGTAAAAAGTATTGGTCTTGGAGTGCAAGGTAAATATGTGCTAATGGAAAATGACTCCAGTCTATGTTCAGGAAAACCAATAAGTTAGGTCCAAAGTCTAGATTCAGTTGAGGAAAGGGAATCTATCCTCACAGAATATCCAGACCAATCTGTCCTGCTGCTGGGAATCCAATTTCCAATTGCGAAATAAGATCTGTCCCTCCCTAGACTCAGGAAGAAAATACTGCCTTTAATAAGGAAGTAGATCCTTTTGAGGACTCTGAGGCAGAATTTGTGTCTGAAGGCAACTTAGAATACATTCCAGATATAGAGATTGCTTTCCCCCTTCTTTAGAAAATCTTTATATTTATTTTTGGTCCTGATTGTTGTAAAATGATCATTCTGGTTATTTTTCTAACGTTATTAAAATGTCAATGTTTATGTTATGTTATACAATTCATTAGTCTTACATGTGGTTTTTTCAACCAACAATGTAAAGCATCATGCACATGTGTTCTGTGTGTGGGAAAACATAGAGTGACAGGGGGCTGAACAAGAGACCCTACTGGATATAATGGGAACGGTTAAATGCACAGGGAGTTGCAAGGAAGCCAGGCCATGCCTGCATGGGGTGATAAGGTGGCTACAAAAGCTCTAGGACATACCAGATCAGATGACCTAGAAAGCTGTTCTGTCAATTGTGACAAATGCTACAATACTAATAGTGGTATGTGGGACTTTCTTCCAACAGTGAGTTCAAATCTGTATATATATTCATTGTGCTTTGGGAAATATTGAAGAAAAATTCGGCTCCATTGACATAAAAATTCTACTTAGTGCTGAATATATTTGACAAAATACATAGGAAATATCGACACTGGAAAGTATAAGCCATTATCAATAGAAGAAAGAAGGCTTATAGAGATGGACAAACAAAATCATGATGCAATTAAATCAGTTATATGGTAATACATGTTATATTCATTACATTTTATATAGTATATTATATGATATATAAGATCGAATATGATTTTTCATAATACAAGGGCTTTTAACCTTTTCAATCTTAAGTATTTTTTTTCACATATTATTAGTGTAAAACATTATTGGGGAAAGTGGTAATATAACTTTGATTATAATTATATGAATATATATTTTTGTGTTTCTAGATATAACATTGTTTATAAATAATGAATAAATATAAACATATATTTGTATATCTGTCTATGAGGTGAATATAATGACACAGGCTACACGATGTATAAAAAGGCAGTTATGAGTTAGTATATGAGACTCAGGCCTGTAATCTTAGTGATGTGGGAAGCTGGGTTCTGAGTTTTGTTTCTCTTACCCCTATGCCATTAGAGTTTCAGAGGAGACCTGGTCCCTCGAGTGTAGCCAAGAAACACGTATGCAGTAAGATCACACTCTGTGACCCCAGAGGAAAGTCAGTAGAAATCAGGACAAGCCTTTTATGCTATGACAGTCTACTCAGTTCCTGTGCCAAGATGGCCATCTCTAGAACATCAGATAGAAAGTTGGCATTCCTTCCCAAAATGTTCTTGACTATCCTGAATTAAACCTTATTTCCCTTCCCAAGCTGCAAACACATAGAAATATGCCCAGGGCTCAAGAGAGATGGACAAAGACTTACAAATACATAAAATTATATACTTTTTTTTGGGGGGGGGGGGTTCAGTTGTCAGCTTGAACTCTGGGCCTGGGCGCTATCCCTCAGCTCTTCAGCTCAAGGCTAGCGCTCTACCACTTGAGCCACAGTGCCACTTCCAGCTTATATTCTTTTTGCTTATGTGGTGCTGAGGAATCGAACCCAGGGCCTCATTCATCCAAGGCAAGCACTCTACCACTGAGCCACCTTTCCAGCCCCCAAATTATATACTTTGTTTCAGTAATTCAAGGACAAATCATCAAAGGCATATCTTGAATTTTTCTTTTTTTAATGGAAATGGGAATAAACACTGAGTGCATCAGGGAGTAGGTGATAGTTTGGATGCTGAGTTGTGGAATGCACTCCTGGGCATGGGAGACACTTGCCTTGGAGAACTTGTGTGGTGATGTGTCTCCTCACACAGCTTCACAAAACAATGCCCATAACTTGTATGATGACATAGCCATCTTTCCATAGCAGCAAATAGGTGTCAGGCACTGATCTTGCTCTGAGGTGGACTAAGCAACACAGAAAGGCACAAAGAGCTAGAGGGAATGACTGCTAGCCACCAGACATCAGCTTCAAGAGCTGTCCTGACCAGAAGCTGGGAAAAATTGAGCTGGAGAAGGCTGATCCCCATGCAAGGCTCCTGAGCACTAAGGACCAGGCACTATTATAGGTGTTGGAGAAACAAGTGAATGTGGCTCTCTCCTCATCAATTTCATGCTGAAAAGAAAACCAGAAATCATAATGATAATTTCTATAAATCAGAGGCATGACATTGGTAGTTTTGTGGCAACAACTTCACAGCAGGTGTGTGAGGACATATCCCTGAGGAGGAGATAGTTAATCTGAGAGCCATCATCCATGCAATTACCTAGAAGCAGATACTCCAGGCAATAGGAACAGCAAGTACATCCCTCAGTGAAGGGAAAGGACGTAACTTGCTTCAGAAAAGGAAAACCTCACTGACATGCTTGCTTGTGAAGTAAGAAAACAAGGTACAACAAAGAAAAAAAGATCAGACATGAAGATCGGAATAAATTATATAGGTATTGGATGCTGCGGGTTACAAGAAGAAAAATTCTGTTATTCTAAATCTGACATGACCCACTGGAACCAAAGTGCTCAAATAGTAGACACATCTGATTCACCTAGAGAATACTTTTAAAATGTGATTCTAGCCAGGCTCTGGTGGCTCACAACTGGAATGCTAGCTACTCGGGAAGCTGATACCTGAGGATCAGGTTTGAAGCAAGCCCAAAGAGGAAATTTGGAAAGACTGATCTCCAATTAACCACCAAAATTATAGACATGAAGCTGTGGTTCAACTGGTAGAGCACTAGCCTTGAGAAAAAATTAAGGGACAACACCCAGGGTCTAGGTTCAAATCCCTGGACTTCACAAAACAAAGATGTCAACAAATAAAATTTCGTGCTCAGTCGATCATCACTTAGCATTCTACTTCAATGTATTTGGTATGAGCCTAGGAAGTTATATCCTTAGCAAATGCTCTCCCCTCATATTCTGCTTCATTACCAGTATTCAAACCCCTGGCGTTACCAAGGTCTCCTCCCAGTTAGCATAGCAGTCTACCACTGGGAATTAATAGATATATTTTTATTAATCATAATCTATACACACACATCAAATGAATAGTAGCCACATTCCATTATTCTGAATGTTTTTGCTCCCCCTTTGAGTTAATAAGCCTTACCATTAAAAAACTATATAATATTTATCAAATTAAGTCAACAGTCATCATTCTTTCACCCAATCTTGTAACCTAAGTTATGTGGGTTTTTTTGTTTCTTTGATGTTGGTGCCCTGTATCTTGTATATACATTTCTCTAGCTTTGGGAGGTGAAGGGGAAAAAACCAAATGATTAACTAGGGATACAGTTTGACCCATTTTAACAATGAGATCAAGACACTATGTTCAAAAACGAACTTTACAATTTAGGCAGGGAGTGGGGAGGGGGGATGGAATGGAATAGTTGTGGAGGTGGAAGGGTAGGGATGGTAGGGGAAAAACAAATGAGGAGGTAACAATGCTTGAGAGAAAATGAACTCATTACCTAACTTATGTAACTGTAACCCCTTTGTACATTATTTTTACAATAAAAACATATTAAAAAAGATGAAAAGACTCAGAAATAAAACTACATACTTACAATCATCTGATATTCGACAAAAGAGAGAATGATGTAATGTGAAAAAAACATAGCCTTATTGGGTCCCTGTGGCTCATGCCTTTAATTCTAGCTACTCAGAGGCTGAGATCTGAGGATGGTTTTTGAAAGCCAGCAGGGACAGGGAAGTCCATGAGACTCTTAGCTCCAATAAACCACAAAAAATGGGAAGTGGAATATTGGTTCAAGTACTAGCCTGGAGATGAAATGCTGAGGGGTAGCTCCATGGCCTAGAGTTCAAGCCCCACTACCTACAAACACACACACACACACACACACACACACACACACACACACACACACACACACACCACATACACACACATCATAGCCTTTTCAACTATTGGTGTTGGGAAAACTGGACATCCATAGACAGAAAACTAGAAGTGGATCTCTGCTTGCACTAACATCAACTCAAAATGGATTAACTACATTAAAATCAGTCAATCTACTATAAGACAGAATAAGGGTGATATTAGAACTTATAGGTACTGAGGTGCGAGTTGGGCAGCTGCATGCTGAGCACCGGTAGTTGTGCTCCAGATCCCGCAATCTCGCATCACGTGCCTCGACCTGATAACTGCTTACTCCATTTGGCCACTGCGATGGGCGCCATGCATCAGGTGCGCCCCACGCTCTGGGCAGCTCTGCTCACTGCCCTGGCCCTGCTCCGCGGGCCACCGGTAACTCGGCCCCGTCGTGCGCCGAGAGCCCTGTGATGCGAACTCCTTGGCCCAGTGCACACCTCCGCCTGCCACGCCCGCGTGCTCCAAGCTGGTGTGCGAGCCAGGCTGTGGCTGCTGTCTGACATGAGCACTGCGCGAGGGCCAGCCATGCCGTGTCTACACCGAACCCCGTAACTGAGGGCTCAGCTGCAGCTGCCACCGGCTGAACCGCGCCGATTCGGGTGCTGCTCTACGGCTCCGGGTTCTGCGCCAACTCCAACGTCCCCGGCCACCTGAGCGCCTACCTGTTGCTGATGCCCTCCACCTCAGGAAATGCTAGTGAGTCGGAGGAGGACCAAGGCAGGGGGAACCTGCCCCGCTGAGCACACATAGGGTGCCTGACTCCAAGTTCCATTCCATTCACGCAAAGCTGGACACCATCAAGAAAGGTCACGCGAAGGACTGCCAGCGCTACAAAGTCGACTATGAGTCCCAGAGCATGGACACCCAGACCTTCTCCTCAGAGTCCAAACGGGAGACAGAATATGGTCCCTGCCTTAGAGAGATGGAAGATACCCTGAATCACCTGAAGTTCCTCAATGTGCTGAGTCCCAGGGGTGTGCACATCCCGAACTGCGACAAGAAAGGACTTTATAAGAAGCAGTGTCACCCCTCCAAAGGCAGAAAGCGGGGCTTCTGCTGGTGCGTGGACAAGTATGGTCAGCCCCTCCCAGGCTTCGACAGCAAGGGCATGCATGACTAGCACTACCTCAGCATGCAGAGCCAGTAAACCCCACAGCATCAGTTAAATTGGAGCTCCAATACGCTTTACTTTGCACAAAAGACTGCAATGGACAGAAAACCACCTGGCTACAGCCTCAACTTATATTTCTTTTTGTGATGAACTGTTTTTTTTGTGTGTTTTTTTTAAGAAAACCAAAGTTTAGACAGAGATATTTGAAATGTCTATTGTTCCTTTAAATGGTAAACTTGAGCATATTTCCACTTTTCAGTAGTCAGAAAAGAAAATTAATTTCTCTGTTGCTTTCTGTAAAAATAACACTCCTGCTGAAAGGAGCAGACTTGATCCCCTTCTAGAATCCTCTCCACATCTGCCCACTGGAACAGCTGACCTTCTGCCTCCCTCACTTCAGTGGCTATTGTAGAAGACACCTCCTCATTGCCCTCCACCCTGCTCAGGCCTCATGGAGAACAGGAAAGTCAGAAACTCAGGCCACCTGGCCATCTCTACCATACACAAGACCCCTGGCCATCCTGGTCCTATCTTTGATTCCAAGGCCTGGACCCCTAGGCCACAAAGCTTCTTTATTATCTGCAAGTGACTTGATCTGCTTGGAAAATACTGGAGAGATTGAGGTGGAATTTTAACTGACCAAGAAAGTTCTACAAAACTGACCAAAAATGTTCTAGCACATTCTGGGAAACTTGCAAATGCAGATCTTTCTGACCTCCCTCCATCAGGCAGCTTTTCAAGGATGGAGCCCAGTGGAAGGCCCAGGGTTGTCTTGACTGTGGTCCAGCAGGGCATGGGGGAAGCTGGGAGTGTACCCCACACCTCACATGCCTGCCTTTTTTGCCTTAGTCACTTTTGTTTTTGTTGGTCATGTGGCTTGAACTCTGGGCCTAGAGAATGTCCTTGCACTCTTCAGCTCAAGGCAAGTGCTCTACTGTTTGAGCCACAGTGTCACTTCTGATTTTCTGGTGGTTTAATGGGAATAAGAGTCTCACAGAGTTTCCTGCCTAGACTGCCTTTGAACTGTGATCTTCAGATCTCAGCCTCCTGAGTAGCTAAGATTACAGGCATGAGGCACCTGCACCCAGCTCTGCTTTACCCTTATTTGGGGGGGGGGGGGCTGAACTCTGGGCCTGGCCACTGTCCCTCAGCTCAAGGCTCAAGGCTAGCGCTCTACCACTTGAGCCACAGTTCCACTTCCGGCTTTTTTCTTATTCTGCTTATGTGGTACTGAGGAATCGAACACAGGGCCTCATGCATGCAAGGCAAGTGCTCTACCACTGAGCCACCTTCCCAGCCTTGCTTTTTCCATTCTTATGGCAGGGTTTTCTGTTTATGACCAGGCCAGCATGGTCCACAATCCTTCTTTTTACCTGTTCTGAGTAGATGAAATATAAAGCACAAAGCATTGGGTTCAGATATTGATTGAGATCCAATATTGTGAAGGTTTCCCGGGGCTAGCCTCAAATCATAATCCTCTCTGTATCAGTCAAGACCCAGCAGCTAGCATTATAAGTATGAGCTCCCATGCGTGGCTCAAATTTCTGACAACTAAAACATATGAACAAAGTTTTAATAATTTTAAATGTTGAATTTGAGGACAATGAGTGCTTTTAATTGCCTAGTTTCAAATTTCACCAAAAAACCCAAATATTAACTTTTGATTTCCTAGATTAAATAAGCAGATAAACTTTAAAAAGCAATTAGCTATTTAAAGAAAAAAAGCTAGGGCTGAAAAGGTAGCTCAGTGGTAGAGCGCATGCCTTGCATGCCTGAAGCCCTGGGTTCGATTCCTAAGCACCACATAAGCAAAAAGAAAAAAGCTGAAAATGGCGCTGTGACTCAAGTGTTAGAATGCTAGCTTTGAGCTGAAGAACTGAGGGACAGCACCCAGGCCCTGAGGTCAGGCTCCACGACTGGACCCCCCCCAATAAAAAAGCTAAACAGTAATCATCCTTACCACTGTTACTTTGGACTTAACACCTTGTCAAACATTGTTTACATCATAGTTCATTTTTATTGGCAGTATATACCATAAACGGATCAGGCCACCCCCAATGTCAATGGCAAAACAGCCTATATGCACAGGAGTGAAAGCCAGGCTGTAGGCCATCACACCAACCATGCTCTTATATCTGATTTACTTTGGAAACAGGATTATTATTCCATTCTTTCTACAAAGTTGCATGATTAGCAAACACGATTTAGAATGAGATTGGCCTCATACTTGATGTTCCAAGTAGAAGTCTTGCTTTCTGTATATCACTCCCATAAATCTAAATACTGGACTTGGCTTTATTGTGTCAATGTTGTCTTATTTGTAGTCTTCTATATTATACTGAACCCTTATACTTAAACACAGAACTTCTCTTTCTCATATTATTGCTATTGTTTCCCTTACTGTTAGCACATGTACACTTGGGAAATAATGAACAGCACGTACACTCACAAAAAGAATGTTCTGAGAACCTTCTTCCCATTTAAAATTCGCCTTAGTTTACAGAGAACTTACAAAGTTTGAACTCAATGTACTCATGTATAATGTATTTATCAGCAATATAAATTTCATATTTTCTATTTACTAAGTTGTCCCTGAAACACGTGTTACCTCAGGTCCAAAGGTGTCCTAGTGTTATTTCAGTGAAGCCAGAAAACATTCATTATACCTCAAGCAGCACCATCGATTGTTACTGGAAGTAACCATTACTGGATGTGGAAACTGAACCCAGGAGAGGAATGGAGCATAGAGGAATAACAAAGTTCAAGTTACCTTGTGCTTTCCTTTTTACTGTACAAGAAAAGTATCCCAAGGCTTGAAGGAAACTCTGTCCCTGGCTTTTCCGAGTGTGCTCTTTACTCATATTAAATTTTTCTGTAAACTTCTAGTTAAGGGTATTACAAAAGGAAACAATGTACCATTTGAAGGACAGCATAGAACAAAAGGAAATAACTTTGTTTTAAAAGTGTTCTCCTGCAAAGGAACAAAGACATGGAGGTTTTAATGTGTCTTATGGATGGATATTTCACCCCTGAGATGATTCTCTTGATGCAGGAGTCAGTTATCAATTCCTTTGGTCTGGTCCTGAGTTCTCCAGAGCAATAAGGATTCCAAAAAAGCAGGATCCAGTGAGTATGATCAGCAAAAGAAGCGTCTTCTCTGACCAGTACTCCTTTAAGGAGGGTCCCAAAGAAATATCTGGGATTTTTGATTGCTTGTTTGTTTAGATTGTGCTTGTTCTGGGGCTTGAACCCAGAGGCTGGATCCTGTCCCTGAACAGTTGTCTCTCCTGCCCATCTGCCCCCAAAGTTAGTACTCTACTGCTTGAGCCAAAACTCCACTTCTGGTTTTATGGTGTTCAATTTTCGATAAGAGTTTGACAGATTCTCCTGCCTGGTTGCTTTGAATTAAGATAGTAAGAAAGCTAAGTGTCATCAATTGTATAGTCTTCTCTTTTGAAACAAAAATATTAGATGAAGTTTATTATAAAGCTAATATTTGACAATGTTTAAAGGAAGAGAATATGTCTAGCAAAGAAGCCATAACTTAAATAACTCAGCAAAACTGGGTGCACTAAATCATTTTGAAATTATTTTTTCTGCTTGCCAAGATTATTGATCTTGTCCTTCCTTTTGGGGAAACTTAAGGTAATATTTGCACTTTTTGTTGTTTGTGGGGCTTGAACTCTGATCCTGGGCGCACTCCCTAAGGTCTTCAGCTCAAGTTGAGTGCTCTCCCGCTTAAGCTACACCACCACTTCCGAGTTTCAGGTGGTTAATTGAAGATAAGGGTCTCATGAACATTCCTGACCAGGCTGGCTTTGAACCACAATCCTCTGGTCTCAACCTCCAGTTTAGCTAGTATTACAGGCATGAACCACCAGCACCCAGCTCATATTTTCGCTTATGTGCACTGAATGACACTATATAGACAAATAATGGAAATTTGAATCCAATGATGGCATTGCAGCTTTCCAGAAAATTTGAGGTAGCAATAAATACGTCCTCCTTTCTATGTTGTTTCATTAATGACTCATGAGCTATGGGACCCTTACATTAGCATCTTCTGCCATCTTTTTTAGGTGTATTTAGTATCAGGTAATGTTCATAGAGAAATATAGAAAGACTGAGATTTTTAGAAAGCAAAGAAGATAAGGTAGGAAAAAACAGCACAGAAGGAGATACAGTTATTGCACAGAAATTAAGAAGTAGTCTAAGAGATTTAGAATGCTAAAGGCAATGAGGAATAAGACTAGTTGATAACTATTTCTTCAATAACCAAAAATGGTTCTCTAAAAAAAATTCTGGTATACCTTAGTTGCTGTCATTTATTCATTATCTCTGGAATTATTCCGTCTCTTTTGTCACAACTGTGAATTTGCCTCTGCAGTTTTGGTGCCATAAATGACCGAAAATATTTCCAAATCTCACTTAGACTACCCTTCTCATTGTGATTAGCAGTGACCATTCAAAAACCTGGAATCTTTGAATTTCCAGAATTAATCTTCACCTGTCATCTAAGCACATTCAAGCCATTAATTGCTGTGACCTAATGAACAAAACTCTTTCTTAAACACAATATCCTAATATAAGTAAATTACATGAATTAGGGACTATTGTCAGGTGTCAGTATGGCAGAAGCAATTATAAATTCCAAGTATGGGTTCCTTATTTTGTATTTACTAACTAAATGTTTTTCGTTTTTGGATTTTTTGTTGTTGTTTGTTTTTGTTTTTTGTTAGTCAAGGGACTTAAACTCAGGCCTAGGGAATAATTCCTGATTTTTTTCTTCTCAAGTCTATCATTCTACCACTTGAGGCACAGCAGCACTTTCAGTGTTTTTCTGTTTATGTGGTACTGAGGAATAGAACTCAGGGTTTCATGCATGCTAGGCAATCACTGTATCATGAAGCCACATTCCCAGAGCCCTAAATGACTTTCTTAAGTTGACATTATATTTTCATCCCATAACTATGTACCTTAATATTGGCCAGGTGCTAGAAAATGATGTAGAAAAGATTACAATAAAATAAATCCAGTAAGTCTAGATGGACAATGAATAACCCTCACAGTTCTAGCAAGGGCACAGAGGGCTTATGTCATGGAGATGTATCAACATGCTGAGTGAGACCGTTCCTGACCCATAGCCCACATCCAGAACCAGAATGAGTAGGCCATCTTGGGTTTCAGCCACCTGGGGACGTTGGGCAACCTCCTACAGCACAGATTCAACCAGTTCCTGAGAGAGAGAGAGAGAGAGAGAGAGAGAGAGAGAGAGAGAGAAAACCAGAATTACAGTTAAATCTGGTGCCAGTGTCTTAGAACTCTAATCCTAACTAAACAGGAGGCTGAGATATGAAAATAATGGTTCATAGACAACCCAGGCAGGAACATCTGTGAGAATCTTATCTCCAAAGAATCACCAGAAAAGTGGAAGGGGCACTGTGGGCTCAAGTGATAGAGTGCTAGCCTTGAGCTGAGGAGCTCCGAAACAGTGCCCAATCCTAGAGTTCAAGACCCACCACAAGAAGTGGACTGAACAGCACCCATTGTCGTAGGGAGCATGGTAGAGAAGTCAGGCCGAGTTTCCTGTGAACTTGAGGTCATAAGTAGGTCACCTGTCTTCTCTGTGCCTGTTTCCCCAGCTGCAAAACTTAACAAAGTGAAGGATCCCCTTCCTCATGGGGATAGGGTAATAATGAAAGAGAGCCATGTTTCAGTTCATAATCCCACTCCTGATGCACAATTAATAGCAGGTCCCACCTGAGCCCTTTCTGGTATCTTCCTGTCATATGCTCACAGAATTGCCAAAACCTCATCTGAAGGCTGCTCCCTCTCTGCCTAACCATTCTCCAGAGATCTCTCTGTATAAATCGCTTGTTTCCTCACAACTGTCCTGTGAGGAGAATGAGGTCCAATGGTTGAGGCCCAGCCAAGAGCTTCATGAGTGATCAAGAATCGGTTGCTGTGGACTGAGTTTGGGATAATCCATCTAAACCAACGACTGAGAATGGTGCCACATGTCTACCATCCCAACTAGAGAGGACAAGGCCTGGTGGAACATATCTTTCACAGGAAGACTGCAATCCAGGCCAGCCTGAGCATATATTTAGTTTCTATCTCAGAAATGCTGAAGGCAGAAAGGTGGCTCATCAGAGCCAGGAGAGGAAACCAACAAGGGGGTCATGGTGCCCCCAGAGGGGGGTTTGACCTGGGTTGAGTTGGTGTTGGGGCAGCCACTCAACTGTGTTGCTAAAAGAAACTGATGGCAGCTGCTCCAAGAGGGGCAGCAGCTATGGCAGCATCATTGCGGACACATGGGCCCAGAGCAGATGACTAGGGGCAGGGACCAGGTTGGGGATTTGGGCATGCTGGCAGCAAGCCATTGCCTGAGGTTTGAAACCTGGCACCGAATGAAGGGAGGGAAGGGGCTGGGAGGGGGTGAGAGCATCAATTTCCTACTATACTCCAAAGTCACCTCAAGTCTCTTCCTCACCACTCAGCCAGCTCTACCTTCCTCAACTACTGGTAGTGGTGTAAACTAACAGAGGGAATAACAGTGCTACCTAGCAGCATGGAATGTGGGCGTGGCCAGCATTCTTGTATCCCATTGGTCAGAAAGAAACAAGAAAGAATGGGGGTGTGGCCAGAATCCTGTGAAGCAAGCAGAATGGGTGAGTGTCAAAAGGCCATCCTGGGGCAATTTGAGCTGACAGGATGTTCCCAGGACTTGAGAACGAGCCCCAGGGCTTAACAAAATAAAAACAGATTGACATGCAGATGGCAGTATGCTAATAAATATATATCTTTATAGAGTGCCAGAGATGTCTATACCTTATTCAGTTATATAGACTATATTCCTACCAATTCCTGAGTATTCATTTTGCATCCATTTAATTAATGTTATTGTTTAAATCCTTAAACTATTAATGAAAGCACTCAGTGTCCTGAAATTATTGTGTTCCTGTAAGTAATAATATTCTTTTAATGATTCTTTAATATTAAATAAAATCAACCAGCCTTCTGAAATGATGCTGTTTAATTTTATAGGATCATCATGCACGATGAACTCATTCAACTGTGACATTGACAAAATTCCAATGTTGTTCCTTTGGATGGGATCCAGTTTCCTAGTATCTCCTGTTATTGGCTGGTGTCAGGACGGGGATTCGAAATGAGGGCCTATGTTGCCACTTGGGCAAAGGTTCGCTGATAGTGTGTCAGTCTTCAGCCATGCAAGGTGAAGTACACTTTGCAACAGTGTCATTAAGTCCCAGAAGTGTCACTGCAATGGAAGAAAACATAAAAGGCAACATTTATTCTGTGCATTGTATTCCTTGCAAGACCTAGGGTTCTAGGATCACAGGAGCACCTGCGTGTCCAGTGGCTTCACCCCATCCTAGGGTAATCGAAGCTGAGGCAGACTTGCCACGACCTGAGTTCAAGCCTCATGCTGAGAAAAAAATAGGTCCCTGGCTTAAAATTCACACAGTTTATTCTTACAGGCTTTGGATTTGAACTCAGGTTCTGGGCAAATCTTCAGCAATGTGGATAAAGGGGAAGGTCACCTTACATGAAGCTAAAAGTCAGGCCTGTTCACTAGTCCTGAATTCAAGACCAAACCCTGGAAAACATAATATGTATACATATATATATATATGTATATATATATATATATATATATAATATACATATATATATATATATATATATACACACACACACATACATGTTTGTTGTGTTCTTTATATCTTTTGTTTTATTCATTTATTTACCATTGATTTTACTATGATGAAACCCATTCTGTTTATTACATTGATGACAACCTATCACAGAACATCTAGATTTGTAGAAATGTTCTCCATCATGCCTGACCCCCAGGATTCTCAGAGAAATCCACTTGTTGGTAGTGCTGGGATCTGAACTCTGGGGAGAGCAAAACCAATTGGCCAATCAGTCAAGGTGATCATATGAACCTGTGAGCAACTAAGGAGTGTGGCCAATCCCAGAATCTGACATTGATCCCCAGGGTGGTCCACTTTAGTCAGAAATTCATAATTTAAACATAGGATCTATATTGACATACATGTGTGGACAGCGTCTTGGTTCAGTGCAATTATTCTCCTTATTTTGTCTCTAATTCATGGAGGTATTGTGTATTTTAATAAGTATGGTGATAGGTATAACTGTGCTGACATGGATGACAACCTGTTCCCATGATTACAGGGTTGTCTATGCATGCTCCCTCGTATTTGAGACCCAGGACTTTCACAGGAGAGGATAAAAGGCACAACGACTGGCTTCTGACATCAGGATGAATCTTTTGTCAGTGCTGGGATTTGAGCTCAGGTCTGGGGAACTCTGTTGCACTGTGGGGGAAGGGGAAGCTCACCATCTTTGAAGACTAGAATGTCAGGCCTGGTGCAGGGCCTGATTTGAAGCCCCAGCACTGGACAAAATAACAAGCCCACCTTTTTTAAAAGTAGGATTTCTCTTTACCTACAGGTGTGGTATGCATCTTGCATTCAGTGTAGTTATTCATTCTATTTTGTGTCTTATTCATGAATGTATTGTTTATTTTAATGCATATGGTGACAGATATAACTGTGCTGACATGGATGACAACCTATTCCCATGGTTAAGAGTTGCCTTTATAGCATTCTCCATCCTCAATGAGACCCAGGACATTCACAGGACAGGAAAACATTTGCCACCATAGGCTTCTCACATCAGAATGAACCTTTTGATAGTGCTGGAATTTCAACTCAAAGACTAACAAGCGCAATTCATGAATGGGTCATGGTGAGCACACCAGGCTGTGAGCCTCTAAGAACTAGGCCATTTCTGGACCTGAGATGGAGCCCTGGTGGGGGCCAATATAGTCATAAATTCATAATTAAACAGTGGATATATATTTCCAAACATGCGTGGGAGGCATATTGCGTTTGGTGGAGTCATTCTCTTTGTTTTGTGTCTTATTCATTGATGTATTGTGTATTTCCTTGAGTATAGGATGACAGATATGACTGTGGTGAACTGGATGACAACCTATTCCCATGAGTATAGAGTCGCGTATACATTCTTCTTCCTAGCTGAGACCCAGAAATTGCACAGTACAGTAAAACAGGTGCAACGACTGGCTTCTCACATCAGGGTGAATTTTTGGCAGTGCTGGGATTCGAACTTTGAGCCTAGGAGGCCCAACCGCCCAATGGGTCCACGTGATCACACCAGACTGTGAGCCACTAAGGAGCTGGGCCGTTTCCAGGAACTGAGATCGAGCCCCAGGGAGGCCAAAATAGTCCTCCATGATTATTGAAACATGGGATGTATATTAACATCCGTTTGTGGACTGCATCG